>NC_133930.1:81714261-82429261 GCF_964199755.1 Larus michahellis
AGCTGAAAGTTTTACTGGGCCTAAACAAGGACAAAAAGTATTCAACGCATTCCATTGCAAATTTCATGGTGTTTTAACTTCTTACTATTCACAAACTGACAGAAAATATAAAAAATCACTTTTTTCACAAAACAAAATAACGTATCTTTATATTGTTACTGGATATTTGTGTTTCTGAAAAACCAAAATATTTAATCACAGTTTACTACCTTCATTCTTTTTAATACCAAACTATGTTTTGAGGGTGAAAAAATTTATAAAAAACAATCGTAGATCTCTGTTCTAAAAATGTCAGCTGGGATGATATAGCATAATCAAAGCGGCTCAGTTACAGGCCTGGAGATTATATTCAAACAAAATTTATTCAAAATAGATACTTTCTGAATTGTACACATTTACAGAAAGACAGTATTTCTAAACCCAGTGTAATAACACTTGTTCTAAATGCATCTTCCAGTAAAATTCCTTCTCGTTCTCTCTTCTAATATAGCAATGGGATTTTGGGAAACATGAATGTAAATTTATTGCGCTTCAGATACTGTGTCTTGTTTTACTCTGTAGACTTATCTGAAGAATGCTTAAACCACTTTTGTTGAACAGGAGTCTTGTTCGATAGGGAAGTAGCCTCTGTGGTGTTAAGTAAAAAGAAAATAAAAACAAATAAAAGTAGACCTCTGGAGGAAATTTTGATTATGCAAGAATAACATGATAAAAATGTGATAATGTTGCAAAACAGATATTTTCATAGTGAGTTATAGGTTTGTATATAAATGCACCATGTACAGATTCCTATTAAGGTTTTTTTGAAAGTCTGAATTAAACTTGTGTTTCCTTAGACATTCATCTACCATTTTGATAGCCTTGACAATTTTCTGCAATACCTGGCATGAGCTTCTTAAAGGTATTGCAGGTATTGCAAAGGCTTCGTCTTCTTTAAACAAATGCCTGCTTGTTGGATTGTGCCTTGCTGCTTTTTACTAGTTCTTCTCACATAGTTAGTTTATTAGCTCTTTTTTGCAGGTATTATCAGTTAAGAAATTCTCATGAGCTACATTGGCCTTTGCCACCAATGAGTCTGTTTCTGCTGATTTCAGCGTAACCTAAGTAGATGCTGAAGACAGAGTCACAGATGCATAGACTATTAGAATTTCTTTTCCACCATCTGTCATTTATAGTTTCCAGGTTTTAGTGTTTCCCTGAAGAAAAACGCCTTCTACCTCCTCCTGCACTTTGCAACAATTTTTAGTAACGCAGGTCATCCTTGATTTCCTCTAAGCTTTTACAAAACCTGTGTCCGTTCCCACAAATAACTGCACTTTTCAACCATCACTGTCATGTCTTAGTAAAGATCTTGGACCATTTTATGAGGCACAGAGCAAGAATCATCTTCCTTCCCAGTCAACCCCTAACACCATATTTATATGCAAAAAGAAGCTTTTTGTTCAATAGAAGAAGGAATCCTACCAGAGTATGATTTAGAACAGCGAAAGAGGATTCAGTTTGCACACCCTGCTTTTTAAGAGATGAATAAATTATTACATATAGCACAGAAAACTTTTCCTCTGATTCAATTTCTTTTTAAAGGTAAACATTCATATTTAAATTTCCTAGCTGACATTCACTGACATTGCTACGCAATTTGCTATGTCTTTAAATGGCTTAATTTTCAGCGACTGGGTTCTGCACTTTTGAAAATCAAAACTGCTGTGAGAAATGATTTGCTAATGCTTTAATACACTTTTGGGGAATGTCAGTGAGGAGATGCCCTAAAAAGCGTGAATCTTTATTTTCAAAATAAACAGGTAAGAAGAAATATTTCTTAATCTGACACTGCACAAATATGTGCAATATTTGAGCTCTCTTCTTCGTTTATTGAAAAATATAACAAATCTCTACGTAGGAAAGTTATTCTGTGTGCTGCATATTCTGGCACCAAACTCTTTTTAGGAATAATACTTCTTTTTTTTTTTTTTTTTTAAGTCCCTTGAAGAAGGAGTAGGGAGCTACAACAAGCCTGTGTAATATGTAGGTAGACATCGTTTCAATTCTTGCATTACAGAGCAGAAATTGACACATACACAAGGGACAAATGGAAGATTAGAATAGAAAGACTAGAGGCAAGACAACAAAGGATTGCATTCACCACAAGCTCTGACTGAGACACAAATCGCTCTCCACACTGAAGTTTATTGCACAGGGTTCAATTTCGATCCAAATTGACAGAACCTATAAGCGTCTATCTTTATTTCTTGTGTGTGGTTTCCAAAAATTATAGAGACAGAAAGCTCTCGTAATCCAGTCTGTTCTGCTTTACAACACATGTTCTTGGACTTCCTCAGAACTGTTCCAGACAATATCTTTACTAAAAATAGGAATTCAAAAATCCTTGAGAGTATAGCACACAAAACTGAAAGAAGATTTCTACCTCTGAGCTCCATTGCCTTCTATCACAAGGAATGCATAACATAAATGATTTCCTGAAAATATCAAGCTCCATCTTGAAAAGCTTGTTCTTAAAAATAAGAACATAAAAATGTCAGATTTAAGAAACACAGACCAATTCTTCTCCTAATTATTGTTTTTCTAGATGGAGCAAATCAAGTCCTGCTAGTCTTCTCCTGTGTGTCTTCTATGGTCTGATCATCTTAATAGTCTTTCTAATTACTCTACTCTGAATTTTTATTTCTTGGGTACGTCATAAGAAGTTTGTAATCTTTCATTTTGCAATAAAAAACATTTTACTATCAGATTCAAAGTAATTTTTAACAATCAGGCCTTGCGAAGTGTCAATAACTGCAACAGAGATGGTACACAGATGATGCTTCACATCACTCTTCTGAAAATTGAACTTCAGCGTTATCTGAAAATTCTTAATCAAAACTGATGTGGAGAAGAGATTGCTAGTTGCCACCATCAGCAAAATAAAAGCTGACTGCAAAATATTTACAGAGGGATTTTAAGATCCTGATTGGGTGATAAAACAGGGAATTAAATTCAGAGTTGATAATGCAAAATGAATTACATAGGCAAAATCCAAATTTCTCATACGTAGAGGAGTGATCTGAATGACCTATTACTACTAATCCAATATATCATGGAGCTTAAGTAGATAATTCTACAAAAATGTCATCTCAATGCTCAGTAGATATATAAAAACATAATAAGAATTAAGGAACAGAACAAAAAATGTCATTATGCCAGTACATAAATCCCTAAGCCCTTCCTTTGACTATTGTCATCTGATCGCAGAATAGAAATAACAGAACTAGAAAAATTACAGAGGAGAGCAACATAGGCATTCAACAGCATGGAGTTGTTTCTTTTATCATTTTAGCTCAGCAGCACGAAAGACATTTTCTTTCTTCTATTTCCAGTTGCAGCTGGGATGTACATAACATAAAGGAATGACCTTAACTTAATGCCACCCAGATGCTCTATGGAATAGGGCAGCGATAACCAGGCTGGCTCGGAAAAGACTTGTTTCCTGACTTGCAGCAGGCTAGTGGTGGTAAGAGAGAGCACTACATGGGGTAATTTATCTGCATCTTGTTCCTCAACATGAACTTCAATGCTTGAAATGAATTAATAACCCCTAACCTATGGTTTATTTCCAAACGCAGCTTTGCG
This sequence comes from Larus michahellis, assembly GCF_964199755.1. Lineage (NCBI taxonomy): Eukaryota > Metazoa > Chordata > Aves > Charadriiformes > Laridae > Larus > Larus michahellis. The sequence goes on from NC_133930.1 coordinate 81,717,889, forward strand.
TAATTACCTGTTTAGCTGCGGTATCCTCTTCTTGCCAAGTTATTTATGGAAAATGAAGACTAACGATCTGGAAGACTTTTTTCTTCCTCTTATCATTAAGAAATATATGCCTCCTTTTCAATAGGAAAAAAAAATGTCCTTTGCCATTAACATGGGTTCTTTCTGCTTATGTATCTGTATTCTATCCTGAAAATAATTTTTACAGCTTTTGCTCAGAGATTTTGGTTATTTGTGGTCAGAATAAACTGTGTTGGTCGTTCTGTTATATCAGATGACAAAAAATGTTGAGGTAGATCTATCTAGAGGCACAAATATGAAAGTCAGGCCTTTTACAACAAATCTTGCCTTTTAACTACACCTTATCTCTAGTATGAAGTTAATTTTCCACTTTGTTTGACATTAACTAGAGTAACAACCATATGTGGCAAGTTAATAGGTAATAATCTCATTAAGAGATGGACATTTTTGTTTACTTAGCAAACATAAATGTTAGGGATGAAATATTCATTGTCAGCTTGGATTAATAAAACAATTACTCAAGCTTTTCTCCATAACAAGCTGTCCTGATGCAGAAATCTTTTATTTAAAATAAATAAAGAGAAATCAGACAAAACCCCACTTTTTTCTGTCCAGGTTCCAGATTCAGTTCTACAAAAAAACACGGGCCAAAAAGCCATGAAAATGCATAAGGTTTACAAGGAAAAACATAAAATCTATTGTATATTGTTATTTATTAAAGATTAAGAGTATTTTGATGCCATAGACAAAAAGGGCTAAGATTCTGTCTGCATTAGGTACAATAAAGTTGCAGAAGTGCTTGCCTTCTGCATAAACCAGAAAGGATGGCAGGAGAACCCAAAGGAAGGGTAAGTGGGTGATTTGTCAAAAAAAAAGGCCAGCAGCAGAGCCACAGACAGGATCATTTTTCTTGACTCTCAGGTCAGATATTCATGGATCACAGCAGCTCCTCTGCCACATACACCCATCCAAGATGCACGTCAGAGTGACGGCAGGTACATATAAACTAATCAAAAGTCAGTGAATAGGTAGTTTGTGCTCTCAGATCAGCCTGCTTCCAGCAATAACAGTGGAACCCGGAGTCACAACTCATTATTTGTACTTGTATAAATGAGATTACAAGCTGTGACCTTTATTATGGAAAATAATCTTCTGCTCTGAAACTGGGTGTTCAAATAAACTACCTGCACATTTAAAACAAAAATAATTGCTATTGCACTCTCTTCACTGTACATTGAGCACAGGAGGATTTACTAGTGTTGCACAAATCTCATTTTTCATAATGTTCTGATTAGAATGAAGCATGCCTTTGCTTGTAGAGTTTAATGTTCCCTTAAATTCTAGAGTGATTAAGTCCAGAAAGCCAGACAAAACATAAACACAGCAGAGAAAAGCCTTGCCTTTTTCCTTGGCAATTTCAGGGTCTTAGGTAACTTTATCTTCTGAAGTCAAGGAGTTCAAGCTAAGTTTCCAGCATTCCAGCTAAAAGCAAGCAAGCAAGCTTGATACTGACTTTTCTTGTTCAAAGCAAAAGTAAATGTTAAGTTTGCAGCTTCTTGGTCTGCTAGGAACAGTAAACACTTGTTCAAGCCTACATTTTAAGTTTTCCTTTCTGAATACCCTATGGTTTTCCCCTCACACTGTAGGTCAAGCTCAGACAAAGATTCCCTGAGATTTTTCACAACATCTCTCACAGAACATGGTGAAGAATTAGAAACCTTGGTTTTTTGCTAAGCACGGAACTATGTTCTGGGAGAAGGCAAGAAGGTTGTGTTATTTGTGTTTTACCTTTCCAGTTAAAATAAAGTCATGTTACAAGTTCAGAAAAGAAACTAAAAATCTGTAGGTACTCTAAATTAATTTGCTTTTCAAGATTAAGCTCTTAGGTACCTACATTAAAAGAAAAATTCTGCCACTTCCTGGGCTAATGTGCTAAGGAAGTGTAAGGTTTTATTTTAGTGCAGCTATTCTTAGCTTCAACCTTATACAGGGATTCTAAGCAAAAAATCCTCCACACTCAGATCCTACTTTTGATGTGAATTTCGTGTCTCTAACTAATAATTACTTTCTACAAGATGTATTGTGCTTTTGAAAGATACCTGACAGATATCTTCATGTAGCATTTAAACCCATTACTATCTACAAAACACTGTGACAGTGTGTTTATGGAATCACTGCAGGGAAACCAAGAAGCAACAGTTACTTTGCATAATTTGTGATGGATTGGAACCAGCAACAGTGAACCTGGCAAAGAAAAATGCACAGTAGGCATTTTTGTGCCATAGGTACTTGCTTTAGGAACTTATGGCAGGCTCCTCCTGCAACGTCCTGGCAAGTTATGGAGCATCTTCTTCCATCAGCTCCCCACAAGTCATCCCATGGACACTATGTACTATTTTTAACAATATGTCACTGACTGAACCTTAAAACTGCTTGGCGTTTCTTTAACCTGCCTTTTACTCTTCATCAAGGAGGCACAAGCCCTGCCACGGTTGAAGTATTAAGCAGCTGCAGCATGAAAAGGGAAGTTTCAGTATTCATCTGAGCTGCTTTGAGAACCCTTTTTGGTCATCTTTAAGAGTTTTGGTCTGCTGCATTTCAGAACTCTTACTAGAACTGAATTTCTCTGACATCAGGTTGTAGCTGTGGGAAGATTTACACATAAAAACTTGAATTCAGTCAAGTTTTCAGGAAAAAAAAATTCAAAACCAACATTATAACAAAAATACTTACCATTTCCTCTCAAAAAAACCCCAAAAGAATTTGTAATTCGTAACATACAAAAAATGTAAAATCAAGAGCAAAATCTAATGAAAACAGAGCTAGAAGAAATGAAATTGCAAGTTTAATATATTATGGTAATCTGACCAGCTTTTCAAGACTACTTTCTGCACAAAATCTATGTTCTTTGTGGTCAGAATGGCTTCCTCGGGTGCCATGGAAATATTATTGCATTATTGTATACAAGGTATGGCTTGCAGAGAAAATTTGGGTTATATATTGGTCCTTTGATACCCTAATAACCCATAGAAACCACAGTGATATTGTAAATTAGATTAGTATCACTAGATGAGATGACTCCCTAGTACCCATGGTTAGGTCTAGCCCCTCTTCTGCTTCATTGTTATCTTACAGCGTTCCTTGGCCACTTAATCAGCGCTGCTTGTCATAAACAACGTATGGGCTGAGTTCAGAATAAGTGTTTTGAGGGCTGTTTTTTTTAAGTCATCATTTTTGTCCGCGACTAGACCAGAGCAGAAGACAGTGCACCAAACAAACTATTACTAGCCTTATACTTACAAACTTTGAGTAGTGCTAATAAAAAGCTGAAAATGTTCATAAGAATCCAGTTACTGTTTAGCATAGTAGTTAAACGCAGGGAAGGTGGAGCAGCAACATACTTTATAAAAACGAAATGCAACCCTGCCTTTTAGCTATTCCAGTCCTACACTGCTGTTACCTCTAAAAAATCAAGTCAATGAAATGATTTATTTAGCTTACATTTTTGTTTCCTCCAACTTTCTGTTCTCATTGCTCCTAGTTATGTAAAGTTTGGGTGGATCAAGATCTGAAGTCGGGATAAAGAAGAAAACAGTAACTCATAAAACTTAAGCACTGTATGAAACTCTTCTTCTAATCTCATTAATAATGTATTGGACAATTCTAGACATAACTAATGAAGATGTTATATTTGGAAGGCCACTACATATGAAAATATCATGGTCTATCTTGCAGAATCACTTACTCAGCTGTCATGCAAATGAGCAATTTGCTTCATTTTGTCTCGTTGGTAGGTAAAATCAAAATGCTCTTCTCATATATTATCAAACATATTCAAAGGCCAACCTTCATGTAGTCTTATTCTGCTTCTATTTCTTTCTTTTGAGTATAGTCCCTCCTCATGGATAGAAACAGCCCAAATATTTCTGTTAAACTCACAATATTGTCATGTGTTAGATGCAATTACCTAATTCCTTATTTTCTCAATTCTAGAAGAGAAAGTCACTCTTTTGGTCCAAGCCAAGAACAAAAACGTTAAAAGAACTTCAACACCTAAACTAGATTTTTTTAAGGTTGATTTGGGATACTTGAGACTAAAGTCAAAATTTTCTAAAGCCTTGTTCAGCTTCATTCTAGCCATCTTTACTACTGACGTGTAATTCTGTAGGTAAGTATACTTAAAATTGTCCCACCTTCAAACTATGCCCTGCTTCAATCCAGAAAGCAGGCAGCACCTCCCTGACAGAGGGCTTAACCTACAAAACTTAATATGCACAACAGCCCTGAATTTAGCCAAAAATACAATATTCATGAACTCTGTTGTCAAGAAGCGACTGTGGTGATGACCGTATGGCAGCCCGACGAATAGAACTCTTCCCTACATGATAAACCTTGATTCTAATCCTGCCTCAGCCTGACAGTAGCTGTATTTCCTACCACTGAGAAAAGACTTTAACCTTCAAGGTTACGTTATATGTTAGGAATAGCCCTGTTGCCTCAGCTGCTTAACTTTGCTTTAATGATTGATACCATGGCACTATGTGGACTGCACTAGCTTGAGTGTCTCAGCTCAGTGTTTCTTTGAATAGCACAGACATGTCCTGAGGTTTCAGTGGAATTTCTTTAACAGGTATATAAGTTCTAAAAGGCAGGCATTTACTAATAATAGGACTATACCATCTGTAAATCCATTTTAGCAAGACCAGAATATAGCCTATACGTGATAATTTATACCATACCCAGCAGCATTTCATTATTATTACTTTTCCTTTTCAGATAAACTTTAATTCTTTACTGCTCAGGGCCAAGTTGTAACCATTGAACAATCAACTTCGGAGGGTTTCGGTTTTCCTAACTGAAAGGAACTGCAGTCTCCTGAGCTGAGCTTTCAGAATCCCCAGAGCAAGACAGACTGAGCTTAGAAAGTAAATGTTCTGTGCTGCACTGAAAGGAAAGTTCAAACCCTTTTACAGAAAGAATGGGTTAATATATTGTATTCTTCCCCCCCATCAATGCATCCAGTACACCTACACTGCCTCCCTAAAACTTGCATGCAATTTATAACCATATCAATTTAAAATTCTTCCCTCTGCGTTATTTATACAACCAGCAGCATTGTTACACATGGGTAGCTTCAGCCATCAGCCAGTGAAGACTATCACCTTATACAGCTAGGGAATATTATCTTAATTTTAGAAAAGGAAGACTGAAGAGCAGAGAAATTAATCACTTGTCTAAATCAAACAGAAAAACTATAAATGGTAGAGAACTGGAGACATATTTCTGGGGCTATAATCATAAGATCATCCTTTATCTAGTGAGTCCACACCGAGACTTTGTACGAGGCTATGAGAGGCTGACAAGCACTTTTTTGTACTTTGAGTCTAAATTTTCTCCGAAGATCATAAAATCCAAATGTTCATTAGGTATGTCATGCATTTAGAAACTCAGAAAATATTATAAATTTAAAAATAATAATTAACAAGCTTGTAAAAGCCAGCTGACAGAGGTATATGGTACAGTAATTAAAATTGACTTTATCTCTGCCCTGTCAGGTTTCAAAATTAATTGCTTGTCCAAAAGTGTCTACAAGGTATCTATTGTGTTATGGAGATCAATATAAGCATAGACATTATCTGAAAGCAGAGACAGCTGGCTTAACATACAATAATTCAATATATGCCAAAACTAAAATCAGAGAGGATTTACCATTTTATTTTTTAAAAGTTACAAAATTTTCGCTGTTGAGCCTCCTAGGAGCAGTTTCCTTCGTAGAGAGACTCCACAGTCTGGTCATGTAGACCATGGTATGTATAGGAACACATCATAGTTCCCATTCTTTCTTTGAAAGGGTGAAAAACTCAGGAAAACTTTGAACATCCTGATGTCATCTTATTCATTTCAAGATATGTAACGATCACTCTTCATTTCTTCCAACAATGTGTTTCTCATCATTAATATTCATTAATATTGCAGAAAATCTGTGAAGTATTTTCACAATGATTCTAAGAACAGAGACATATACAGCTGATCTGAGCAACAGCTCTAGAGGAGCTGTGAGTTTTACTGACCCATTGCCTGTTTTTAAATTCACCGGAATCCTGAAATATAAAAAAAAAACAGGAAAAAAATTGGACTTCAAACTATAAAGAACCTAATATGATACCCATACTCAAATGAAAACAGAAAATGAAACCAAAGTTCAAAGATTTAATGCTGCTTTTCTAGTCAAAGTCTCCATGATAGGGAAGGTGAACAAAACAGGCACGGACTAACTAGAAAACTTGTGCGAATTTATAAAGGGAAACCAAGCTTAACGAGCTTGATGAAAATCACTGAAGAATAATGAAAGTTGACAGCAGTGACGATGACAAGTTTCCTTAAACTTCAGCAAGGCTCAGGACACACTGTCTCCTAAAAGACTGTTACGCATGGTTGGCAAGTGCTGTATGGCATGTGATATGATTAAAAAAAAAAAAAAAGTTGTATTAAGTCAGCATAATCCTGTTGGTCAGTGAAAGGAGGAACCAGTTCTGAGGTACTCTAAAAGAGGTATTACTGAGGGAACCCAATTTGCCTCTTTTTCACAAGGCTTGACATTGCAAGAGCATGTAGTAGATTTCTTCTTAAGCACAAGTCCCCATACGACTCTAAATTATGTCAGAGGATTAGCCCAGGTAAAAATGTGCCAGCAAAAAGTCAGGAGTGGCTCTCCCTAGCTCACTTTCTCAGTTGTTTGAATGTTTTCTCTTTCACATCAATAGGAGAAGAATGAGACCCGTCTCCTGTCCTGCAGACTACCTTCAGTCGTGTGACAGAGTTAGGCAAACAGGTATATTTAAATGGTTCCTTTGACCTTTTCTTTCACAGCAGCATTGATCTTTCCTTGGCCACAACTGAGAATTTGGATCATGGATGTACTGTTTTGAAGCATAAGTAACATTAGGAAAGATAACTTTCAGTTTGAAACCAGGATTACTCCTGCTCAGTAGCAAGACAAAATGCCTTGTCATCCATCCACATGGAGAGCTCAAAGAAATACACAGGTGTTCTAAAAAAAGAAAGGGAAAAAAAGCAAGGAGAAACTCTTCCTTCATAAGGGAAGTAGCCCTACCTCACAAGTATCTGTCTTAAACCAGTTTCCCAAGGTGTGCATGGTTTGATCTTTACGATTACGTAAAACACCTATTTCTTGAATTCCTAAGTATTCCATGGCACTGTTTCTTAAGAGTTCATGCTTTAGCTTAATTCTTCTGGTCAAGTCACTTCTCCCTGAAATTTTGATGAAGTGATCATGATATTCTGTCCAAAATATCAAATAATGTTGCTATGTGGTATTAAAATAAAATATTTCAGAGACAAACACTTCCCATTTTGGCTACAGTGGTCCCTGCATTCAGTTTATAAAGCTCTGGAAGCAGTTTCTTGATGTAAAAGCTATATAAATGTAAATCACTTTAATCATTTCTGCCACAATATGAGCATTTCACAATGTTCATAATACACATTTCAGAATTATTTGGGTGTTATTTCCAACTTTCCTCAGCAAAAGCCTTTCCTAGTTTAACCTCAGGGTCAGAGTATATCAAGCAAACATGTTGCAAGTACCTGATAAATTTCACCGCATCATTTGCAAGACATTTTTCATTCATATTCAAGTCAGAAAATGTTTTCGTTTTCCAAGTATTTATTCATTTCATAATATCACACATAGATTCATTCTTTGATTTCCATTTGCTGGAAGAAACTCATATTTTAAATGCATTAATTCTACAAAGCTTGTAAAAACCGTACACTCATGTTAAGACAAATGGCCTAGAGCTTGAATCTCCATTTCAAATGGAAATACAAATATTTTTCGAAGAACAAGAGTTTCCACCAGATTCTTTATGTTTCTTTATCTATAAAGCTCATAAAAAAAATCCATTTCAAAACTGTAGATATGTTGTTGAAGACAGTCATCAGCCTCATTTTTGAATGCAGAGACATGTCCTGAAATCTGCTTTGCTATTTTTCTGCATAACTTAACATCTCAGAGACTAAGACAAATTTAAATTACTTATGTATCAAAGTAAGCATTATGTACAAGACTTACATACTGGAATAGGTTGCTTCATAAGTATAGCACTGAATTTCAATATGGCATGTATATGTTATCACCAATTTGTAAGCTTTCATCTGTGTCCAACCTTGGTTTTAATGAATATTTCCCTAGAAGTAACCAACAAAAAGACTCTTAGAATGGATATTATTTTTTCTACAGAAACCACGAAATTGTAAATGTCAATAGCCTAGCAAGCAAAAGGTTAAGAGAGCAAAACAAGTGCAGCATACCATGGGAAGGATTACCAAAATGAAGAAATTATGTTTTTCAGAGCTCTGAAATATAGAATCGTAGAATCATAAAACCATAGACTGGTTTGTGTTGCAAGAAACCTTAAAGATCATCTAGTTCCAACCCCCCTGCCCTGGGCAGGGACACCTCCCACTAGACCAGGTTGCTCAAAACGCCATCAAACCTGGCCTTGAACACCTCCAGGGATGGGCCATCCACAGCTTCTCTGGGCAATGTGTTCCAGTGCCTCACCACCTTCACAATAAAGAATTTCTTCCTAATATCTAATCTAAAATTACCCTCTTTCAGTTTAAAACAGTTACCCCTTGTCCTGATGAAGGACACTCCCTGATGAAGATCCCCCCCCGTCTTTCCTGGAGGCCCCCTTCAAGTACTGGAAGGTCCCTAAAGGGTCTCCGTGGAGCCTTTTCTTCTCCATGCTGAACAAGCCCAACTTTCTCTGCCTGTCCTTCATAGGAGAGCTGGTCCAGCCTTCTCATCATCTTCATGGCCTCCTCTGAGCTCATTCCAACAAGTCTGTGTCCTTCTCATCTTGGGGACCCCAGAGCTGGATGCAGTACTGCAGGTTGGGTCTCACGAGAACAGAGTAGAGAGGAAGAATCACCTCCCTCCACCTGCTGGCCATGCTTCTTTTGATGCAGCCCAGGAGGCCATTGCCCTTCTGGGCTGCAAGCGCACATTGCTGGCTCATGTTGAGCTTCTCATCAACCAACAGCCCCAAGTCCTTCTCCTCAGGGCTGCTCTCTAGCCATTCTCCGCCCAACCTGTATTTGTGCCTGGGATTGCCCCGACCCAGGTGCAGGACCTTGCACTTGGCCTGGTTGAACTTCATGAGGTTTGCACAAGCCCATCTCTCAAGCCTGTCCAGGTTGCTCTGGATGGCATCCCTTCTCTCCAGTATGTCAACCACGCCACACAGCTTGGTGCTGTTGGCAAACTTGCTGAGGGTGCACTGAATTCCACTGTCCGTGTCACCAACAAAGATGTTAAGCAGCACTGTTCCCAGTACCAATCCCTGAGGAACGCCGTTCATCACTGCTTACCACTTGGACATCAAGCCATTGACTGTGACTCTTTCAGTGCAAACATACAGCCAATTCCTTACCCACTGAGTGGCCCACCTGCCAAATCCATGTCTCTCCAATTTAGAAGCAAGGATGTCATGCAGGACAGTTTCAGATGCTTTGCACAAGTCCAGGTAGATGATGTCAGTTTCTTTTCCCTTATCCACTAACTCTGTAGCACTGTCATAGAAGGCAACCAAATTTGTTAGACACATTTGCCTTTAGAGAAGTTGTCCGTCACTGATCATTACCTTATTTTCCATGTCACTTAGCAGAGTTTCTGGGAGGATCTTCTCCATCATCTTGCCAGGCACGGAGGTGAGATTGACTGGCCTGCAGTTCCTTGGGTCTTCCTTTTTTCCGCTTTTAAAAATGGGGTTATGTTCCCCCTTTTCCAGTTGGCATGAACTTAACCAGACTGCTGCAACTTCTCAAATATGATGGATAGTGTCTAGGCAACTTCATCCGCCACTTCCCTCAGGTCCTGTAGAGGTATCTGAGGTCCCATGGTCCCATGGACTTGTGCATTTTCAGGTTCTTCAGGCAGTCTCAAACCTGGTCTTCTCCTACAGTGGGCGGTTCCTCATTCTCTGAGTCCCTGCTTTTGCCTTCTGTGACTTGGGTAGTGTGGCTAGAGCACTTACCAGTGAAGACTGAGGCAAAAAGAAATTATTGAGTACCTCAGCCTTCTTCATACCCTGGGTAACCACGTCTCCTGTTTCCTTACAGAGAGGGCCCACATTTTCCCTAGTCTTCCTTTTACCAGTCATGTAGCTGTAGAAGGTTTTCTTGTTGCCCTTGATGTCGCTGCCCCAATTTAACTCTGTCTGGGCTTTAGCTTTCCTAACCTAATCTCTGTCTGCTTGGACAATTTCTTTATATTCCTCCCATGCTATCTGTCCTTGCTTCCACCTTCTGTAGGCTCCCTTTTTCTGTTTGAGATTGTCCAGGAACTCCTTGTTTACCCATGCAGGCCTCCTGGCATTTTTGCCCAACTTCAGCTTTGTTGGGATGCATTGCTCCTGAGCTTGGCGCAGATGACCCTTGAATATTAACCATCTTTCTTGGGTCACTCTTTCCTCCAGGGCTTTATCCCATGGTAGTCTACCAAGCACACCCCTGAAGAGGCTGTCAGGGATAGGCCATCAGTAAACTATGTCCTCCATGAATCTTGCAAGACCTAACCATTAAACCTCAAAATAAACTTTGAGCTGAACTAATATCAGTCAAATACATCCCATTGCACTGGCCCAGCATCACGTTCTAAACTTGTGCCTGATGTCCAAGAAACAACTGCATAACTATGGCAATAGTTACGGCCATCAAGGTGGAAAAGAGTTGCTCTATTTCAAAGAAGCGCTCACATATATGAGACACAAGAGAGAAAGTTGTTACTAGCATAAACACTGAAGGGCAAGTGGTATTATTTACAGCTGTTTAGTAAATCATTCTGAATAATGCCAAAAATCTGCAACCCTGAAGATTAAACAGGGCATGAAATGTAATATTTAACAGTAAATTCAATGAACTATTGCCAATTTGATTAAGAAAATAACGTCTCCATAAGTCAAAAAAAGAAATCCATTATTGTAAGAAAGTATCTGTCTGTCATATGCTATAGTGAATTTTGATTCATTGCTTTTTTGAAGATCTCACATATATGTAATCAAATTACACAAAAATCACCAACAGATCAGAAATTGTCACTGATTGATCAGAATAATTTATCAGTGCACCACGTATACTTGAAAACGTGTATTTTCATTTGACAAAGAACAAGCAAGGACAGGCAGTAGAGTTCTCTTACATGGAAATTCTCAATTTATCTTATACACCATAAATTATCACTAGACTGATCCAGTTTACATTGATGTTATCCTATTAATTGAGCAGACAAGGACAAATTGGATATTATGAGAAGGAAGAACAGCGGAGGAAATCAAAACCATAGTGTGTTTATTAGCACTCAGTAAACCTCAGCTGATAAGATGCACAGTATCTGAAACTCTGCTCCACATTGTATGAACTAAAGCTTACAGTTTTGCTAGAGTATTTACACTCTAGTTTTCAAAACTTTTTGATATTTATGATCCCCTATTCTAGGGTCTACTTGCCATTCCACCAATCTTTTAGCTTTTGTTACGTGAAAACAAAATTTTTCCCAAAACGCATCACACACTAGGGTCCACAGAAAAGAGTTAAGGTCTTTTTTCCATAACCTTAAAAGCAAACAAATGCAGAGAAACAATAAACTATACAGTTCTGCAGTAGCTCTCAGCTTAGATCTGTGGGCATTTTGCTACTTGCACACAGCTAAATGAAAAAGTGAGTACTGACTCTCAGTATGTTAACATCCTAATTAAAAATGGGTTGCTAACAGCCCCTACATACTTATGTTAGACACGTTTTTACCCACAGACTTTGCTAATCATTTTAAAATTTTTACGAAGTGCAGTAAGAAGGTTGTAAGTGAAGAAAATTGGACCCTGAGTAGAATAATTTCAGAATAATTGAAATCTTGAGCTCATTTAGAATAGCTAAATACTTTTTCCTCCTTCCCCTCTACAGTCATAGATATTTTACTAATTAGGTATATAGATTCTAAAACTAGTACAGTATTCATTATTCATTACAATTACATTTGATATTTCCCAGTGACAATTCTAAATGTTCTTTATGGTTTTTAAAACAGTATTGGATGCACTCTTGATTCTTATCATCACACTAGCATTGCATTAGCTGGACCAAATCAATATACTTACTATCAATAAGATATTGCTTAATAATATTAAAATTTAGGATCATTATTGTTATCCATTCATGTAAGCACCATATTAAACTACAAAGTAGCATCAAAAAATTAAAAGGTTTTTTTTTTGCAAATTATGATGGATGTAATTTTGTAAAGCACATGCTGCCTATTTTGCACAATGTTACCAAAAGAAGGGATAGGTTTTCTGATGAGGTAATTTGTCATAATAACAATGAAGTCATGATCTGTGACCAGTTAAACATCTGACCCCGGCTATCAAAGATGGGGTACTCAAATCTGGTTTTATGTCGCAGTAATCCCTGGATTTAATATATATCGTTGCAACCTAAATCAGTGGGAGATGGGAGCTTCTGGGCTTTAAAGAACATAGGGAAATTAGGCTGTTAACATAGTCATAGTTACAGCTGTTTGAAAAAATATTTTTGCACTTACAGAAAATCTCCATCATTGAAATAAAATGTATACGTTCTCATTTGCACAAAATTTTCTCTGTGCTTTTGGTCACAAAGTTGTCCTACTGCATATATCTCTTTGTTGTTAAAGTCATTGATCATCCAAAAAGGTAATAACATACTTCCCGAATGAAAATGTTATAAATTGCCATTTGATAGAAAGTGTAAAAGAAGAAAAACAATTGGACCTTTCTGGTCTCTCCTGGTCCAGTTAGACCTTTTCTGATCACTCCTATTGGAAACACCTTCTTTTAAAACATGGGCTGTATGGTAAGCCCCAATTTTTTTTTTTCTTAGGCAATGTCAGAGGTAAGCAGCCAGACTCCCTGTAGTAAAGTCAATATAAATCTTTTTGGTGGAAATGATGAATAATGCTATTGTACATTTAGATTCCAGAGGAACAGCAATCAGAAAGTATTGTTCCATAAATAATGAATGGCATGCCTTTCAGAAGAAAATCCATGCTGCTGTTATTTCTTCTTTATCCCATTTTGGTAATGAAAGACCCTTAGACAGTAACTGTTTCAAGTTCCCACAGGGTGTTCAGCTGCATTTTAAAAGTCGATGTCCTGAGGATGCTTTTTTCAATACATTTTAGCAGGCATGCTTCTGGGAAGAAAGAAGTTAGAGGTTTTTCCTCAAAATGTAATTCTATTGAATCATAAGTATTTTGCTCTAGATAGATTAAGTTTAACAAGCATTCAGTAAATTAAATACAGGATTCCCATGATTCTTTGTGTGAATTCATGATGAGCTGCTTTCCTGGTCCACAGCACAGAGCAATCCCTACACGTGGATTGTTCAATGCTGAGAAACATAACATTTCCCTGTCCTGGGACGGCATGTGCTGAGACACAAAAGAAACGGTAGTAACTCCCAATTCTAGTCCTCATATGCTTATAACAAAGGTCCCTACTACAAAGGGAAAAAAATCCTCCCTTAAAAGAACTCCTAAAAGCTGTTAGACACAAAAGCAGGAGAAGGTAATTAGACTATCAATGAATCGTAAATCTTGACTGCTTATGCATCAGTCACAGTGTACCTGCTAATTATCAAATATTTTGTAGGCACAATTACAGAGGTGCATTATAAATGGAAGCTTAAAAATATCCTTGCGTAACTGTATGCAAAAGTGTAGACCTTCAGAGAGATGTGGGAGAAAAGTAAAGGTGACACTTGGGAGTTTGATAAATGGACTATCAAGATTAGGACACTTGAAGACTCCAGTTGGAATCTCTGTAGTATACAATGACAGAGGCTGGACTCTGTCATTCTTAGGAAAAATAACATAATTTCTTCATAATAATTTTGGTAAATGAAGCCCAGGGTTCACGTATTATATGGCATGATTGTTGAGCACTTCTTTTAGAGAGAAGTAGCAAGTGCTTTCAAGCATCATCTGATTTTAGAGATGATTAGAGAACAACCTTAAATGCCATAAGTTTTACACTGGGTGAAGAGAATACCTCTGAATCTTAAATTAGGGTGGAAAAAAAGGTTACCAAAGGGAGCAATTCCACTGTGAAAGCACTTGTGGTATATAAATTCTGAACAACTCCTTGATTTTGGTCTTCACTGAACCTCTTTCTATTAGCTTGCATATTTAAGCATCTATAAAAAGTTTCTGTTTGCATGAATATGAAGAGAATCCTGTTTTTCATGCAGTCAGCAATATCTATTCATATTTATGGCATGATGCATGTTGGCATTTGTGAGTATTTATAAATGCATGTTCTCCCATGTATAAAGTTTTAGTTAATCCCATGGTGTATGGAAATAGCCGTGTGATCATAGAAACAATAGACTTAAACAACTCATCACACAGCAGCAACAACTAGCAAAGATATAATTGGGAGGATAAGAACGCAATAATGACACACGAGACATGCCAAAGGTCTGTCTAATCCAGTACCCTGCTTTCAAGTCACCAGGAGCAAATGGCTAGAGGCTACTATAAAGATAGACCTAATGTACCAGGGTGCTTTTTGCCAAAACCATCCTATCTCACAATTTGTAGCCGAGGGTCTTCCTAAGACTGAGGCACTTTTCATGTATTTAGTAATCTTTCACGGACTTTTTATCTATGAACTTGTCTGTTCTTACTTTGAACACTCATAGGCCATGACCGTTCATACTATTCTGCAGCAAGTATTGCTGATTAACTACATGCACATTATGTGTTTGAACCTGCCTCCTGATGGCTCTGACACCCTTTAATTGTTCTGTTAGAAGAAAGTGAACAATTGACACCTTCTCCATGCCACTTGTGTTCTCATAGTCTTCTATCAGATCTCTTATTCATTTATTTTTTAAACTGAGGAGTCCTAGTCTGCTTAATCATTCCAAGTATAGAGGCCCCTTTATAAATTTTATGTTGTGTGTCACTGTTATTGAGAAATCAATGAATTCAGCATCCGTACTCCTTCAAAGACCTGAGAATAGATTTTGCTTTATGCATTGTGAGTAGTCATACAGCTCCATCAAGCCTACTCACAGGTTCTGAAGATAAAGATAAAATGGTGATTAGTATTTTCAGAACCGAAGCCAATCGTTCGTCTGCAAGCTGAAAAAAAAAAGGCTACATGCATTATGAGGAAATTAGCTCTCTTGCCTTTAACTCTAGCAGTTATATGCGAAGCATTACGAACCTGCTGAGGGTGACTGCTGGCATGAACAGTTGTTTGGTGTACAGATAAACGGCGCTAAGAGATTCTCTTTTTCCCTGGGCTCCACTTCAGCACTTGGCCTCGGGGTTATCTGGAACAAGACAAGTTTCTGTTTTAGCAACATTGCCTCATACTCTGCCTTCATTCCCAGCCAGGCACACACCTCCTGGGGACAATCTGATGCACTGAATCTCGGAAATTAAGAGTCATGGAGCAAATTACAAACCAAGAAAAACCTGATCTTATCTCGCCAAACTTGCTTTTGTATCTGACTTATCTCAGTACACTCTTTTCTTTGTGAGTTCATTTGCTGCTCTTCTGTGAACATGTCAGGTTTCTTATTTCTCTGCATTTGTCCTTAGCCATTTAAACCTTTTAAAATTGTGATACGAGTTCATTTTAATTAGGTTTTTACAAAGGTCATAAGTATGTTTATATTCTGGTAGAGCATTTGCATCGTGCCAAATGGTTGTTGAAAAAGTTAGAAATATCTCTTTTAGAGACTGATTTTCTGTGAATTGCAGATTTGTGTTGACTATCTTCAAAATCAGCTGAGCTCACAAAGTACCAAGCTTGGTCAAAGTGCCTTTTGCCGTCACCTTTCTTTTGCCCAACTGGATCGTTCAGGTGTATGTATGTTTTCTTCAGGCTTTTTGAGATTGCCTCACTAGAATGAAGATGGACAATGAGTAAACAAAGTTTTACTACATTATATTTGCTATTGGATTGTGTCAAATTCCTAATACACCATCATCACCAGAAGAAAAAAATTACTTGCTAGTAGTTTTGTTTACAGTATTACCAGAGAAACTATAGGCTGAAAAGATACAGAGACAAAAGATTTCTCTCCATCTCACAACCTGTGTCTCTGAAGCATGTAGTGCATTGGCCTCTGACACATCATTGACCTTATTACCACTATTTCATGAAAAAAAAAAAAAAATCTCATTTCTAAATTTACCCTTTTCATTCATAGCCATCACTAACTTCATGGTGAAAAACAAATACAGTAACTTCGTCTCCAGCATTTAAATGAAATGAGTATGTGTAAAGATCCTTGTTGCTAGCTGTAGCGGCATGGTGTTCTACATTGCTCAGTGGAAAGACATGAAAAATGACAGGGATGACATTAAACTGGGTGGTGAGGTGGGCATGTTGGAAGGGTGAGCTTACAAATGCCTAGGGAGGCTGGAAGAGTGGGCTAGTAAGAACAATATGAATCATAGAATCATAGAATCATAGAATTGTTGAGGTTGGAAGGGACCTTTAAGATCATCGAGTCCAACCTTTAGCCTACCCTGACAAGAGCCACTTCTAAACCATGTCCCTCAGTGCCCCATCTACCCTTTTTTTAAACACCTCCAGAGATGGTGAATCCACCACCTCCCTGGGCAGCCTATTCCAATGTTTAATAACCCTCTCAGTGAAAAAATGTCTCCTAATATCTAATCTAAACCTCCCCTGATGTAACTTGAACCCGTTTCCCCTCGTCCTATCACTTGTCACCAGGGAGAAGAGGTCAGCCCCCATCTCTCTACAACCTCCTTTCAGGGAGCTGTAGAGGGTGATAAGGTCTCCCCTCAGCCTCCTCTTCTCCAAGCTAAACAACCCCAGCTCCCTCAGTCGTTCCTCATAAGGTTTGTCCTCCAGGCCCCTCACCAGCTTTGTAGCCCTTCTCTGGACACGCTCCAACACCTCAATGTCCCTCTTGTAGCGAGGGGCCCAAAACTGAACGC
Source organism: Larus michahellis (assembly GCF_964199755.1). Lineage (NCBI taxonomy): Eukaryota > Metazoa > Chordata > Aves > Charadriiformes > Laridae > Larus > Larus michahellis. The sequence continues at coordinate 81,734,954 of NC_133930.1, forward strand.
AGTACTCGAGGTGGGGCCTCACCAGTGCCGAGTACAGGGGGAAGTTTAACAAAGACAAGAACAAGGTCCTGCACCTGGGATGACATAACCAAGGAGCCCAGTCCAGGCTGGGATCTGTGTGGCTGGGGAGCAGCCTTGCTGAGAGGGACCTGGGGGTCATGGTGGACATCAAGATGAACCTGAGTCAGCAGTGTGTCGCTGCAGCAACAAAGGCAGTTTGGATCCTGGGCAGCATCCATAAGGATATTGCTAGCAGAGATAGAGACACGATGGTCCCACTCTACCCAGCTGTCAGGCTGCACCTGCAGTACCATGTCTAGTTCTGGTCCCCACAATTCGAGAATGATGCAGACAGGAGACAATCCCAAGTAGGGTCACAAGATGATAAAAGGACTGGAGAACCTGCCCTGTGGGTAAAGACTGAGGAGTTATGTCTCTTCTTCCCGGCAAAGAGAAGGCTCAGGGGATCTTATCACAGTATCTCAGTAGATAAAGGGCATCTTTATCTGAGGCACAAAGAGAATGCAGGCTCTCTCTTCACAAGGAGCCACATGGAGAGGACAAGGGACAACGGGTACAATTTGCACAAGGAGAGGTTTCATCTCCATATGAGGAAAATTTTTTTTTACAGTGAGAGCAATCACTCACTGGAAGAACCTCCCCATGCATCTGGTAAAATACCCATCAATTAGAGTTTTCAAGATGAGATTGGACAGGGTGCTAGAAAATCTCATCTATGCTCCCTTTCCAGTGAAATGTTGGACCAGATGGTCTTTCAAGGTCCATTCCAACCTGGGCTGTTCTGTGATTTTCTATTCTGTGTCTGGGCTGCTTTACACCAGAACAGCTCCAGTCAGGCTTCACACACATTTCTGAGGTACTTTAGTGGTTTTGTTTCTTGTCAAACAGCACAATGCTGAAACAAGATCAAAACAGAGAAAACACAAAGTTTGTATTAGATCAATAATGTGAATTCGTGTTTCTAATCTTTTCAAATTTACTGTTTAGAATTTTCCTAAAACTATCACAAATTTGGGAGGTAAGGGAAAATGAATTTGATTTTATTTAAAAACCCTTAAAATAGTTTAACAAAGTCAAAAATTTCTGGAATGTTTTTGAAATGTACAAAGACATAGAAAATCTTGAAAAAAAACTTTGATGAAAGCATAGAGAAAGAAAAAATGTAGAAAATTCAGAAAAACTCATCTACCTCAGTGAGAATGCATCTTCTACAGAGGAAAAAGGATTCAAAAGTGCTCTGTTTTCTGAAAAATGTGCACCATGTATTAAGTCAATGAAATTCATAGTGCATTACATCAATACTGAATGTTAGAGTTAATTGAAGCTCCCAGTAGTTTGGGTAAAAGAGGCAGCACTACAGAAAAAGAAAACTAATTCTTTTCATTTGATTCTGAGTCCAAACAGATTACAAACAAAGCCCAGAGCAAGTTTTTTATGATTAATTAATGATGGGCTAATTTGCTTTAGGCCACAAAGTTTTCCAGCCACTCATTAATCTCAGAAAATGCCACAAGCTACAGTTGTTACTGTTTAATTAAAAAGTATGTCACAGTTGCAAAGCTACAGAAAGCTGTAAATACTATCCTTTGCCAAGCATTTACATACCCAGGATAATCTGTAGTCAACAGGAGGAGTGCAAGAGAAAGGAAAAGCTAAGCACCAGATGCTTTAGGCTTAGGTAACCTATTTTTTGTCACTGTGATTAGATAGCTCTAAATTTATACACTTGTGCAGCCTCTACATGACAGTTTTTCATCTTCATGGCTGATTCTTTATGATTATACTGGCCTCAAGAGAAGCCAAAGGAAAGACTTCTGTTGCCTTTTATGAGAATTTGGTTGTGCCCAGACACCCATGAAGGTAAAGCACAATTTCCTCTCTAAAATTCAAGAGAAGAAGATGTCAGGATATCTCCAAAGTAACACACATACACGCACATAACCACATAATCATTTTAAAAGAATTTCAGCAATATTTATGACTCTCAAAATCTTCTTGATGAATTGAAGATGGTGCATTTCTGCAACTAGAAAGGTACACATCGATGGTCATAAGAAAAAGTGAAACACAAATATGCGGTTAAAAATATAGAGATTGTTTACCCTATAAAGCTGCAATATTTATTTTTTTTTTACATAAATATCAAAACCCCAGACTGTAACAATTTTAAAACTGAAATGACAAACTTTTTCTTGTCAGACTGTAAAGTTTCTTACATTAAACTGTTGTCAACTGAAAAAAATGTGACAGCTCTTTGGTCAGAATAGCAGAGCAAATCTAGGTGCTAATTAATTTACTTTGAAATAAAATTAAAATCCAATGAACATCTCTGACTTCTTTCACATCTGTTTCTTTTGAGGAACAAAAAATCCAAGATAATTGGAATGGCTTCTATATTTCATTTCATTTTTGTTAATCTTCATTCTAATAGAAAAAAGCTACATTTAAAAGCCAACAATATAAAAGGTATTGAAGAAGAAATTATTTTGAATAAAGGCCCATATTCCCATAAGCACACACAGCATGGCAACTCCACCACAAAAGCCATGATCATCACTCTTTCTTACTTGTAATTTCATCAGAAAAGTGAAAGCATGGCATTACGATCTACTTTGTCATGTATTCATAGAATCACAGAATGGTGGGGGTGGGAAGGGACCTCTGGAGATCTTCTAGTCCAACCCCCTGCCAGAGCAGGGTCACCCAGAGCAGGTGGCACAGAAACGCCTCCAGGCGGGTTTGGAATGTCTCCAGAGATGGAGACTCCACCACTTCTCTGGGCAGCCTGTGCCAGGGCTCTGCCACCCTCACAGGAAAGAAGTTCCTCCTCATGTTCAGGTGGAACTTCCTATGCTCAAGTTTGTGCCCATTACCTCTTGTCCTGTCCCTGGGCACCACTGAAAAGAGCCTGGCCCCATCCTCCTGACACCCACCCTTTCAGTATTTATAAGTGTTGATAAGGTCCCCCCTCAGCCGTCTTTTCTCCATACTGAAGAGACCCAAATCCCTCAGCCTTTCCTCATAAGAGGGGTGTTCCAGTCCCCTCAGCATCTTGGTAGCCCTTTGCTGCACCTTCTCCAGCAGTTCCCTGTCCTTCTTGAACCGGGGAGCCCAGAACTGGACACAGGACTCCAGGTGCGGTAAGCTGTTTATTGCTGGTAAGCTGTTTAGATCAAGGCTGAGACATCCCAAACGTGGTTTCCATTTATCCAGTGACCACTTGCGACACCCCTTCAATGCACAGGAGCCCTGAACTAACTGCACGTTACATGAGCATCTTGTTTATTGCCAAAGCAGGAGAAAGGAGCCTTAGTATCAGGTGAGTTGTCAGGAAAATAGATAAGAGTTGCTCTTTTCTCTGTAGCACATTTGTTCAGGAAATTATATTCCAAAACAAAGTCAACCCTAAAACGAAGAGTGCAGAATTGGGCCCAAGAAGGTATTTCCATTCTTTCCTGCTATTCATGCAGTACAGTGAAAGTAAGGAATAGGTCTATGTGTATCTGTACGCATATGTATTCTTTTTTTAAGAACAGGATGAGAAGTGAAGTTGGTCTGTTAAAAAAACTCAAATGAAGAAGTCAGCGCACAAAAGCATATAGAAAAGGAAAGCAGAAAATGCAATGAGATTACCCAGAAGAAAAAAGCGCTAAGATCTGACAAGAAAAAAATATAATGACATACACTGAGAAAAACAGTAGAACAAAAATAACCATAGAAACATTTTTTTTTAAAAAAAAAGTAGAACACAAAGGAAAACTCTTTATATGAATCAAAAAATAACATAATCTAGTCACCAACACACACACACATATACACAAACAGAAGGGGAAAAGCACAGAAAATGACAGTCCAATATACAGAAAAGAAAGATCAAAAGAGATTAAAAGGAAAATGGTTTGCTGAAGATAAGGATGCAGCAACCTGACCAAAGTAAAAAATGACAAAAACCATAGAGATAAGGAAAAGTCACCACAGAAAAACATAAGAAATGAAGTGCTAGAGATCACTAGACAAACAAGTAATCAGTAAGAAAAGAGGTTTTAATAAAAAATCAAAAGGAAACTACAACATACACAAAGACAAAATACTGTGTCTTCAGACTTGGTGCCTGGGCATCAGGAAAAGCTTTAAGAGTTAGATTTCTCCATCTGCTGGCTCTGTCTTCTGAACTTGAAGTCCGTGATGTGTGTTACAGGAATGTGAGAAACAGATAGACAGAGATGCCCCGAAGGAGTTAAAGAAGCTTCTTATTATAATTGATCCTACAGGAACTATTAGATGCGTGCAATAGCGATTTGCTCTCTACCTCATTAAGAATGATACTAAAATAAAAAGACAGAGGTTAAAAAAGAAGACTGCAGCAGAAAAAGACTTTTTCATGTATTAATGTGGCTAATTCTTTGTAAAACCAATTAAAATGGGCATAAGTGTGAAGTTTAGCCATCCAGATTTTCCACAGTTCCTGCACAGCTATATAGAAATGCAATTACCCTACATACTGGTCTACATACAGGAAAATGGCTAAACCACCTCGGCAGGACCAGTCAAAGGAGCTGAGATGTCCTGCAAAATAAAATGGGCGCTGATGGCTGGGAGCAGAGACATTCTTGGAAAAATCCTTCGTAACAGTCTGAACAGGGAGTCTCACACCTGCCACCTACGGACACCGTCACACTGGGAGGTGGGTAACCACAGATGAAGAAGACAAGTGCCATTTTTTTCAGAATAGTATATAGCTTTTTTCATTGGAAATCCTTTGCATGTAGAGCTCACATTACCTTTCCAACCTGCCTTAGTAGGTCTGCAGCAGCTTTTGTGCTTATAGCCTTAGACTTTACAGGAATAAAACCAGTATGCAGCCATGGTCCATCCACGTGCAAACTGGGATCCTCTTAGCAAAGCACGTTGGTTTCTTGTCAAGGCAAGAACTGACTACCAAAATACCAGTACTCTCATCTCACTGCCTCCACAGCAGTCCCAGCACAATACCACGGCAAAGAATGCACAAAACAGGGACAGGGGCCAGTTTTTTATCCCTATGTCTCACACAAGCGAGTACAGCTCCTACGTGAAGCAGCCCGAGCATATCGTAGAAGTGCAACTGCTCCTGATGCCAGTGGGGACAACTTTATCCAGACTTTTGGTCACTCAAATTGATTCTAGTACAAGGATATCATCTCTGAAAAGGATACTGCAAGACTTTCAATTCTGCTGGCACAAAAAGAATTACAAGAAGCTTAAGGACAGATTTTGTAAAGTAGGCATAAGGATACACATGCTCAACACTAGAAATGAGGTTTCTAGTGCTTATAAACAATAGAAGAAAGTGCAAGATTATTACAGGAGGTGAGAGGAGAAGCAGGAGTGAGAGACAGTGTTGAAAAATAACATATTTTGCAATAAAAATGCCTATGCTTTCCATGGCACAGCAGGGAGATAACTAAGCACAACTGTTATATAAAAGTGTTTATACACAAATCCAAAAGCTTGTATGTATGGAGATGTTAAAAAAATAATATACAATTAATGGGAAACAAGGAAAGCAATAATTTTTACATTATTATTATTACGGGAGATGAAATTTTCACCTGGAGAAACTCTAAGCAGCCAGTTCCTCTGAAGTTGTTTCTGATCCTCTAACACTGCAAATGCAAAATACTTACAGGAGAAGCTAGGACCTTCTTTGCCTGCATAACACAGAACTTATGCTGCCCAGCACCTCTTATTCAGATGCCAAATACTAAAGGAAATTTGGTTTTGGTCCATCAGCTGCAATGATGGGACAAAATGGTATTCCGGCAGAGCAAAATGGTAAGATCAGTATTAAAGTATGAGAGGGAATTGGAAGAAATCCTAAACTTGAAACGATTCTTAGCTCTTTTAAAGCAGCTGCGAACACTTTGCTTTGAGGAAATTCATGACAGCAGTGTTTAAAATGGACTTCAGCTCGTTACTTAGCTCAGTGTGCAAGACCTGGGTGCCTTGGAATAATACTGATGGCGATACGTTATCATGGATGTTGTCTCAAGCATGTGCAGAAACACACACAACAGATACTATTTTCTGTATTAAGGATTTTTAGGTAATTTTAAAAACTCTGCAAGGAAACCTCTTCAGATTTCTTTTTAAAGGAAGATGATGGCTTCATACCTAAAAAAAAAAAGCATTTATTTTCTCTTCTCCAGGCCTATCTTTGCATTTCAAAGTTGACATTAAAGAGTAATACAAGAAAGTACATAATCACTCCTTGAAACTGAAGCCTGGAGTGTCCTTTCCTGGGGCAATGCCCTAAAATCCATCCCACAAGCTCCTGTTCCATTCAGTGCCTCTTTGCCCTTTGCTACCAAATCAGAAATTTTACCCGTTTTTTTTTGTTTGTTTCTTTTTTTAGTTTGGGGTTTTTTTTATTCCATCCCAAACCTCAGACTGTGATAGCATAGCCTCACAGCCTGGTGCTTCGTGGTATCCTGAGAGATATGTTTTCAAATACCTAACGATAGGAAGGTAATTGTACCTGATCAATCTGTTCCTTAGGTCAGGGCTTGAAACTTCTGAAAAGCAGGTGACCATATCATCTTTCCCTATTGCATTTTGGAAGGAAACTGGACAATTGCCAGCTACTGTGTTCCTTTACAGTGAATATTCTGCTAAAATAGTTCCACATCAAGTTCCACTGGACTTGAGGGAGGAAGAAAGGATGAATTCTTCTTCGCCTCTGAAGTTCACCATTTTATCTATAAAGAATACTGACAGATCCAATAAATTCCTTTTGAGGGAGACAGAAAAAGGAACCTCTACATCATGGATTTTGGTAGTGATTAGAAACAGAGAAGGTATTAAACTGACCAAAACTGAAAAGGCTATCTCTGGGCTAGCACAGAAATGCCAAAACACAGAAATGCACAGGCATGTGGGTGGGTGGAGGAAAAAGTTGCCTCATCTATATCCATTCTCTCTATTTTTCCATAGCTTATTCTGTTCCTCACTTTTTCTGGACAGGCTGGATCGATGAGCCGAGGCCAATGGTATGAGGTTCAATAAGGCCAAGTGCCGGGTCCTGCACTTGGGCCACAACAACCCCATGAACACTACAGGCCTGGGGAAGAGTGGCTGGAAAACTGCCCAGCAGAAAAGGACCTGGGGGTGTTGGTCAACAGCCAGCTGAATATGAGCCAGCAGTGTGCCCAGGTGGCCAAGACGGCCAACAGCATCCTGGCCTGTATCAGGAATAGTGTGGCCAGCAGGACTGGGGCAGTGATCGTCCCACTAAACTCAGCACTGATGAGGCCCCACCTTGAACACTGTGTTCAGTTTTTGGCCCCTCATTGCAGGAGAGACACTGAGGTGCTGGAGCGGGTCCAGAGAAGGGCAACGGAGCTGGTGAGGGGTCTGGAGCACAAGTCTTATGAGGTGCAGCCAAGGGAGCTGGGGGTGTTCAGCCTGGAGAAAAGGAGGCTGAGGGGAGACCTTCTCGTTCTCTACAGCTCCCTGAAAGGAGCGGGTAGAGAGGTGGGGGTCGGTCTCTTCTCCCAGGTAATAGGCGACAGGACAAGAGGAAATGGCCCACAGTTGCACCAGGGGAGGTTTAGACTAGATATTAGGAAAAAATTCTTCACTAAAAGGCTCATCAAACATCAGAACAGGCTGCCCAGGGAAGTGGTGGAATTGTCATCCCTGGAGGTATTTAAAAGATGGGTAAATGGGGTGCTGAGGGACATGGTTTAGTGATGGTTTTTGTCAGAGTTAGGTTGATAGTTGGACTATCTGATTTGCAAGGTCCCTTCCAACCTAGAGGATTCTATGGTTCTGTGATTCTTCTACCAACCTTTACTACTCTTTGGTTTTATCTATCACTTACCAATCCTTTATATTTCATTCTCACTGGTCAATAATAGCAAATCCAGCTGTTTACCAATTGCAAATAACTCCCTTTGGAGAGTACCTTTGCATGCTCACAATAAAGTGAGCCTCCAGTTATAAACTACGTTCCCTTATGGGGAACATTTGGCTAAGCAGACCCCACGTCACGGTCTGCTCTGGATGGAGAAGGGAGCTGAACCATTTTCATCCCGATCATCCTGACTTCACTTACAACAGGCTGCCTTCGCAGAATCAGACTTGCCATAATGTAATCATTCCTGTTTGTATCTTGCAAAATTATGATAAAACTTTTCTATTGTCTACCACAGTGTTGAACCAACATTATTTCTCAAACAGTTAAGATAACAAATGTTACTGTTACCTAAACTAAGATCCAAATATCCCAGAGAAAATCACAAAACCTAACCTTAGGCATCTATTTCAGTTGCCTAAATTAGGAGTTTGGTCTTCTTACACAACTTGTACTCATCAGAAAGCAACAGATTTGAAGCACTGAAGTCAGATCTTGCTATGAATAACCTGCATAATGAAAATAGATTCACAAGCTAATCACCTAAAACAGTCTGCATGTTTTTTGCCCCACCACTGGCCAGCAATTATTTTGGCTCATCTGAAAATCAGGTTGACTAGGATCTATCAGGGTTTTTTTTCAGATAAAAATGCTATCATGGTTTTTGCGTATCAGCACGGAATTACTGTAGTACAAACCTTGTAAAGCCCCACTCCTGTTTTAGAGTGTTTGAGAAATCTAGCATTTTATGAAAAGCTCATTGACCTATCATGAAGATTTTATTATTATAGTAGGGATTATTTTTCTAATTACCAGGATGTTTTGAAACATTAATCAGTCTGCACAGTGCTTCTCTTCAGTTATGCCAGTTATTTCCATGATGATTAATACAAAATCTACTTTCAGTAGCTTACTGAAATCTGATAGTGAAGTCTATAGAACTTTGAGTTTCCCATATATTGACCAAAATAAAACATTGGATTAGGTATCAAATATGATTCAGTGGGAGTTTTAGCCCTAAATTTAATGGGCGGAATGCTAGATGCTAGTGATAAGCCATACCAAATCCATAAAAGCAGACACCTAAATGTATTAGAATGAAGAAGGATCTGATTTTCAAAAACGCATTGGGTAAAGAGGAGCAGAGATAGAGGTGCAGGGGCAAAATATTAAAAGCCGGATTACCAGCTGATATAAAAATGCACTGCCCTGAAAGAGCTCTATGGTGTTAAAAAGCATCCTAAGTGCTTTACTTTTTAAATCGTCATCAGGTTGGAAGATTAGATAAGCATAGTATTTCTAAACAAATATCAGCAAAGCACTATCAGTTTCAGATCCAGAGCAAAAGAAAACAAACAGCAAAATAAACATTACGTTGGGATATCCCTGTTCTAGTTAAAAGACTAACAGGGCAAGAAGATGCAACTTTAAGATACACATTTTGAAGACATGAAGCCTAAGGAACATAATTTCTAAACAAAGCCACATCAGCATTTAAATTAAAAAACTAGGTCCTGAGAAAAGAATAATAATAAAAATAGGATCCAATACAATTTCATGATGCTTTTGAGGTTGTTTGTTGTAGCAATTCTGACTCAACAGGCAGAACATTCATATTCCCAGTAGATCTCAAAAGTCTAAAACAAATGTTACATTGCATATGCTGCTCCATTACCATATCTACAGGGAAAACTCTGAGTAATAGTCCTTTCTAACCAATTCCTTTTTACTCATGTATGAATGATGAAAGCGGCAGGGCTATGAAGGAGAGGTAAATGGCAGGAAAAATACAGAACTAGAGACATACAGGAACAATAGCAAAAAAAGGCCTTGTGAAAGAATTATGTGCCAGGATCAGAGAAAGGAAAAAATGAGGAGGGAAAAACCCCAAACTTTTAGCAAACTATAGCTTTTGAAGGATTTCTGGGTGCCTTTCTGAAATACAGTCTGAAAGTGTAGAAAAGTAAACTTGAATCCAGTCTGTGCTGAAGAAAGTTTCTGATAAATATTTTAAAAATTACTATCCATGTAATCAGAGAGCAGAAGGTGGAAGGAAAAACAAACAAACAAAACACAACTAAACTAAAAACTAGTTACTTTGGACTTTGAGTTGTGCTGTTGTATTAGAAAACCTCCATGAAGTTCAAAAAGTTCTACAGTTGCCATCAAACTCTGCAGGCAGGAGGCATATTTATTTACATAAAAGTCAGACGACACATTAGACGGTGCATGCTTAGCAGCAGATAGATGGAATGGAGTTACAACTCCAAATGAATATTAATCCACTGCTATGGCTAATTTTAACAGCTTGAAAGTCAACAAACACATTTGTCTTAAGTCCAGAAGGAATAGATGTGCTTTTGAAGTGAAGTGATGAAATTATTGCAGGAAATAAAAAGCTAAATATTGTAGTGAATGTTAGAAAAATGAAACAGTGGCTTGTCAGGTATCTAAAGAGAAATGAATGCAGATAAATTATAATTAAATGTGAGCATTACCACAATTTTTTATGCTTCAAAGCTATGCATTACACTTCATTTATCTTCACTCATTCACTGTTCTTAATGGGCGAAATTGGCTTTTACTAGTTATTGCTTTCTGATGTTATGAAGATGGGTTTTTTTTTCTCTGTGTGTCAAAGCACAGACCACAAAAATGCTGTCCCTGACCTAAAAGTATTAGTGCCTGAATGGCTGACGAAACACCACAGGAAGCAGTGAACAGGGACTGGGTCTCTTCTTTGGTTCCTACTAAAGTCGGCGAAAACTACTGCTGATTTCAGTATGGCAGAAATTGGCTCTGAAACCAGTTTTATACTGGCATTTTTGGATTTACTGTATTCCTCTTGATTTATGGTCAATAAATGAGAGATTGATCAAACTAATCAGCCTTTTAAATTTTTTTGAGCATTTTTAAATTTTTTTTTGTCCTATGAACAAAGAAGTTTTCAGACAGAATTTTAATGTGCATGAGAGTAGCTTGATAAACGTGGAGAAAGATATTTCATACTTAAAAAAGAAGATATAGAAAAATGCAGAAAATTATGAAAGAAAAAATCTACAGTGCACTTCAGTGGAGCACTTGGGAGAGAAGTTGGCAGAAAAGGCCTGAAGTCTGAAGTCAGTTTCTGATCAGCATTTGCAATTGACAGAGAACATAACAGACGGAGGACTTCAGATTGGAGCAATGCATTACTGTTGCACGAGATGGTGTTACATGTTGTAGACTTAAATACCTTGAGTTCCTTTAGAACAGTAATACATTCAACAATCAGTATAACGTGAAAAATATTTATGGACTTCTTAAATATCACAGTTTTCCACAACTAAATATAGTTCCTAACTTAACAGCCACCAAAGCACTCTGGAAGGCCTGCGTCTAAACTCTCTATGACCTGTGCGTTGGTAGCTTCCATAAACATTTTAAAAAACGAAAATGATTAAGGAAGAGTCTGTATTTCTAATGGATAATAAACTAGTCCTAACTACAGTTACTAGAAATTTTGTCAGTAAATATTAGATGACGCAATCCTTCAGCCTATTCAGGTACAGAAGTTTAACTCCCACATTTGTACATTTTTGGATGATATCCTTGCTCTACTGAACAAGTGTGTATCTCTGTTCTACTAAAAAGATAAGTACATGAACGCTCCGCATGACTAACTATAATGATACCTTTAGATTTGTTCAACTTGTACTCAGCTCTAAAGGTCACATACATTCATGAGGTGAACGTTGCTTTTCAAACCATCTATTTTTTTTAAAAAAAAAAAGAAAAACCTCCAGGTAAGGTTTGTAATACCTCAATATCTGCCTACATAGTTGACAGCCTGTAAGTTAATTGAGCACACTTCACCAGTAACAAATCTATCATTACCTGTTTCACAACGTGTTGCATACTTGATAAGGATTTCTTGCTCCATATTTTTAATGAAGTTTCACATCCCTTTCTAATTCAGAGGAGTTTATTCTGCACAGCCTCATCCGACCTCTGAAGACTCTTCCCACCCACAGAGACAGGCCACGTGCTTTGGAATATTCGTGTGGTAACAGGGAGAGCAAGATACAAGTCATCTTTCTTTTCAGTTCTCAGTCTTATTAGTTCCTTCTTCCTCCACTTCCAGAACTGAACTTCTCCAAGGACACTACTCCATGCACCACCTGAAGTCCTTTACCAGCCTGGAGCTTCCCACAGAGTGACAACGTTTCCATTAGACATACCCTTTGGGCTCCCATCTCTGACCATAGGTACTTCACATTCCTCTTAAACCTTCACTGTGTTCGCACCCTGACTCCCAACCCCTTAAACGAACTACCAGAACCTGAAGAAAATGCATTTTCATTCTTTCACTGTAACTTCATCTTTCCAGCATCCCGACATGAACATGACAAATACTTCTTTTCAAAACTGGATTTCACCTTTCGGGACGTAACCATTAAAGTGAGCTAACACTATTTCTCTACTTTGCTTGAACTTAAATTTAACCTGCTGGTGACAGGGAGTGGCATCAGCTTCAATCATTTTTAAGAGTTGCTCAGGGTCATCAGCAGCTCAGAAACAGATGTCACCTGAACAAAGTAGATGTACCTTCTTTCCAGCAACATTTCTCTTTTCAGAACAAATTTTTAACATTGCGAGTGAAAAGCCTGGTGAAAAACATAGGTTTTGTTTAAAAAAAATGCAGGCTTTATCACAAGTCAGGCAATTGCTTGACCAACTATTCATGGGTTTATTTTTTTTTCTTTGTCATGCTATAGTATAGTTATAGCTATTATTACATTTTATTATTCATTTTGAGGGAACGCTCCAGATGCCCAGATGCCAGGCTGGTCCCATTCTGCAATCAAATTAAAATGGCCAAAAAACAGTGTACAGGGCAGAGGTGTGTAAGGCACCATCTCCCCAGGCCATCAGACAGACACAGCGCAGAACTGGCTACCGCAGGCACGGGTGGGTCATGGCTGCAAACGTCTTCCCCAGGGCTTCAGACGCCAAGGTTAACCTTCAAGGAAGTAAATCAGACACTTCCACAACCAGAGGAAATAAAGACCGTGCTACAAATAGGTATTACTCTGAACTACTTGCCTGGAATTTTGTACTTCAGAAGCGTGAGGAATCACGCAAGCAAACCAGGTGCTGAAACTGCAAAGTTTCAGCAGTTTGGAGTCTGAGACCTATATTTCAGGATTTTTACCAACAAAGTTGCTACATAATGGACAGCATCCATGGATGTTCTGCTGCAGTGCTTACCTGGGAAGATTGTCTCTGGCATCTGCTTCCCCAGCGCTAATAGAATCACAGAACCATAGAATCGTAGAGTCATAGAATCATAGAATCGTAGAAACGTGGAATCGCAGAATGACAAAATCGCAGAATCATGAAACGGTTAGAGTTGGAAGGGACCTTTAAAGGCCATCTAGTCCCAATCCCCCTGCCGTGGGCAGGGACATCTCCAACTCGATCAGGTTGCTCAGAGCCCTGTCCAACCTGGCCTTGAATATTTCCAGGGACCAGGCAAATAGCTTCAGCCATGCCATTTGGGATCTACGCTGTACATTTGTCTGTTTAGGACTGCATCGCTTTCGCAGTTTCTGCAAAGGAACGAGGCATATTAGCAATGTAAAAGAAGCCTGTACTTACTTCTTCCTCCCCAGTTCATTTAAGGGGGGAAAAACACAAACAAATCCCCCAAACCTGTTAATAACTTCTACATCCACTCCTGAAGCACTTTCCATTCCCAAACCATCAGAAGAAAAACCTGCATTGCACTCCCAGTGTTCCGAGACACCAAGCCACTACTGTAGCTGGTTATTGGTATCATATTCACTTAAAGCTGTAATAACTCAGGGAGAAAACAAGCCTCATACATTATTTTAAAAGCTGCAGAGAAATCTCCTTTATTGTGAAGACAATGAATTTACACGTTTTACTGTTGAGTTTATTTAAATGATTTTGTGAACCCTGGAACAGTCTGGTTTAGATATACAACTTCTTTTCCCACAATGGTGTTTTGTGGGGTTTTTTTTAAGATTCCTGTACTTAAATATATCATGCACATTTTATGAAAACCTTAAAAAAAAAAATGTATTTTAAGGAATTCTCATTGAGGCTTTTGAGAGAAATGGAGCTATTAGTTCTAGTAATTTTGCATGTGTTTTTAGAAGAACCAGTGTATCATTACTTCATATTGTATTTTCAAACATGCTTTTTTACTCTGCACAGGGTTAAAGGATGTCTTCTGTTTCTCACTTGTTGACAGTTTCTAATGCCGTCACAACTCAAAAAGCTAGATTCTTTTTTTGTTTCTCATCAAGGTATCAGCAGCTTTCTTCTTAGAAATTACTAAATTAAGTGGTAACACTTCAAGTAATTATCTACTCATATGCACACATGTATAGCTACTACTTTTGTACACTTAATAGCAAAGAAACATTGCCAGTACGGGTAGCCCCAAGTCATACTCTTCCCTGGTCCATTTAGCTGGGGAAATTTGACATGGAATCCAATTAATTGGATTCAGCTGTGCTCTGTCCCCACATAAGATTGAAGCTAAACCTTATTTCAGATCTTGCATTTCGAGTCAATGCCATGTTGACATCTCTCTTAGCTCTTGACCAGTCCTCTCCAGCCTCATCTCATTCTCAACTGCCTCAACAGGCAAAGCTCTCTGCCTGTCAAAATATACAGGTTATGTGGGGTTCCCCAGCTCCTGAGCAACCACTGGCCATTTCTGGTGTCTGTGGCTCAAATGATCATACCTCTTGTAGTACAGTTCTGGATACTGAAGTAGATTAAAATCCCTACTTTAGATAGAAAGTGGTGCTTTACTTTCATGCCCTTTAAACCACAATTTGGGTGTCTAAGTCAAACTGTGTTGTGTTGGCTTTCCTGCTCATAAATTTCAGTCTGAGTAGTATTTCTGATTTTCACTGTTCTATCCAGTAGTTGTATCCAGTAAAACAAACAAAGCCGGATCCCACTGCTGCTTGTCATTAAACTTCTGTATTTTACCAGCTGGAAAAGTGATGTGCTCGATATTTAGCACAACTTCCATAAAACTGTGTAATTTCATGTACTCAGCTATAAACAAGAGTTGACTGCATTTCAACAATTAAAATCACAAAAATAACTTTAGCTAATTCAGTATTTTCAGTGTATAAACACAGAAATACCTCACCAACAATATTCAGTAATCCCTGGGGATGTATTACAATCTGATTAAATACAAAAATGTGTAGGAGGCAAAAACCTGCCAGATGAAGAAAATGCAGCTGCTGGAAAGGCTATGCTATCCCACATTTCTTAAAAAGGTAATTTTGACAATAATGGGTACCGGTTTTGTTGCAATACTTTTTAAGGGTTATTTTTATTAAGTTCAGATGCTTGTTTTCCATATTTTCTCCACTTTCACATTATCACAAAAATTATGTAGTATTACATTAAGGGAAATCCAATAGTCTAGAAAAAGAATGGTGCTATTAACCTCAAACATTCACTTTCTGATAGTAAGAATAAAGTTTAGTAATACTAGGTGAATAAGAACCCTAAATTACTCTTGAGATGAACATCATGCACTAGAATCTGTTGTCAGAAATGTAGTTTTATATAACAGCCATATCTATTGAATTTATAAGGTAAAAAGTAGTCTTAAAATACAGCTACAAGATAATATGTGACTTCAGGAAAATTATTAGTCATCAATTGTATTGCTCACTAAAACAGATTTAGATATTCCATTTTTATCCAATTGGGAAATGACCAAAACTATATTAGTCTTGAGGAAAATAAGCATTTAATTGAAGCTTCATTCACAGACACCACAATTTCTTCTGTTTTTTCTACCTTGTGGTTGTCTTATGTACAAGATGCTAAACAGACGGGAATATTCTTCCTACAAAGTCTATTGCATGAGCATTATTGTAAGCCATGACCAGCTATTACTGTGGAATTTAATTTCAGTCACTCTACCGATTTTTCAAAAGTGTCAGAGCATTGTGAAATTCTGGCAGCATTGGCAAAAATTCACCCATGGTACGATCCTTTCCGTGCCTGCATTTCCTTCACTCCTACACCGAAATCCATGGTGTGACTCAATATAAGAAGTGAGTTCATATTTTTCTGTCTACAGATGTTCCCTATTGTTCAGTTAAAATACCCTGAAATTTTACAATACCACAAATTTTTAGGCCACAAAACCTGTTCAGAACACAGTAAAAGTGCCACATAATTCAACCAGAGCAAACAACTTAAAAATCAAATAAAATTATCTCAACGTTGTTTGTATGAAACATGCATTTCTGTACAATAGTACATTAAACCTATAGCAAAGTGACTGACATATTTGTGACATGTCGTCTGTAGTATATAATGGAGCAGAGTTTAAAGAAACAATGGAGAGAAGAAAATGTCCTGCAAAGAAATCATGCAGTAATCAGATTCATTTATTTTTCTTATTTTTGCCTAAGTACCCTTTGGTGTATCTTCTCTAAAAATCAAAGCAAATTTGAATAACAGTAGAATACTGACATTAAATCACAAACATTCTCTCATTAAACTTCTTGAAGCTGTACATCAAAGACTCGATTAAAGATAAGTTATTTCATTAAATAGATATTTTGTTTTAATTCCTTGATGGGGTGGAAGATGAACCTTCTCTAATTCTAATATCTGGTATATTTTCTAACATTCTGACATTCACAGGGCATAATAAACCTGGCAGAGGAATGATAGCAGGAATTTATAGTGATACATCAAAACATTCATAGTTAGTTCACAACCAGGATAACAACAGACAATTTTCAAATAGTTAAAGGCTAATAACAGGGAGGTAAGTACTAGATGCTTGTTTGTAGACTGAAAAATATACTCATTATTCTAAATAAGATCTCTAGTGGAATATTTATGTGCGGACTACTTTGTTATTATAACCCAATACTGGGAAATTCACATGTGATGGAAGAGCACAAAGTAGGTAAATCCTGAAAATTTACAGGAAGCCCTCTTACCAAGTGTTCAGGTTAAGTGAAATGGGATTAAGAAAATTATTGCTGTGTGATTTCATAACAAAAATATACAGATGACAGATTAGGACTATGACATTTTAAATCAGACCAGTTTTAGGGAATTTTGGATTAACTGGAATTTTACCATTAACAGAAGGCAGTATTTCTGGATTTGGGACAGTAATAGCTATGAAGCTGAGGACAAGCCTTAGATGACAATCAGCACATACAGAGAGGTGGCGATCAACCCCTCAATGCCCAGTCCTAGAATTCGGAGAAAAATTGTTGCTTATCACCTGTGCCTGATGTGGGCTAGACAAACACAAGACAACTATAAATAATAGAGCACTATCCAGCTGCAAATGTCAGGAAGAGAACAGAAGAAATATAGTTGACAAAGAAATCAGAGGCTGAAACCAAGAATATCCAAGAAAATGTAGTAGTCTAACAGATCACAATGAATAATAGTAAAAGACAGGTCCCTATTATGCAATACACTTCAGTAATTCTGCTCGTAGATCATCAAATGCTTCCACAAATAACAGCAACAAACAAGGCCATGAACATACTGCCTTCTGTGTAGAGTGAGGAAAAAGTGATTTCTCCCAGAAATAAATTTTTGGGAGACGAGTTTGAAGTAGATAGCAGTCTTCAAAACTAGAATATTAGCTGCTACTGTACCATCTCTGTAAATCACTCTTAATTAGTACAGTTACTTTAATGTTACAAGCAATTTATACACGTAAAGCTATGCGATCACATACATGAAGACCCTTTTCCTCCAACAACTGTAATTTCACCAAAGTTTTTGAAAGATATTCTTTTTTTTCAGGACAGGAATGAAAACAAACTCAGAATGGAATTAGTTCAGGAAAAAAGAAAACTGTCCAGTTTCATATCTTGGTGCTTTTCAATTTTCTTTCTTCTTTCTATTAGAAAACTGAGAAAGGGATGACTCAGAGTAAAGAGGTATCAATTTTTCTCCTTTTCCTACTGCAGCACTATAAGCAGTCATTCCTCTGACTTTGTATCCAACTTCAACCATTAGCAGATTGCAAAAGGGTGCAAGAACCACAGGCACAAAAAAAATCAGGAAAATATCCAGTCCTTCAGATTCTTATAATTATTTTCTAATAGTACAGTAAGTCTGAAGTACATTAATATTGTCCACCAACTGCTGTTATTGCATCCACTACAAAATTAAAATAATCCTTTCTGAAAAATAATTCTTCACAAAGACAAATCTCTTAACATAATCACATGAACATCATGGGATTTTGACTTTTTTACTTAACACAGAGAGCAAAAAGATTTTTATTTTCCTAGACATAGGAGGTAAGATAAATACATATCACTGGTACGAAAAAAGGTTGACACCAGGAAAGGGCTCACTTCCAAAAATTTATGCATATTTAAATTAAAATGTAAGCACTTTCAAAATAAAGGTTGCGTAATAGACAAGCTTCTCCTTACAGATTCTAGTTTCCAGAACTTTTTTCCTCTGGTTCTTGTGTAGAGATTATGTTTAGAAAACAAATCAAAATAATTCAGGCATTTCGGAAATAAAGGCTAAGAAATAACACACTGCTTCGCCTACCACTTGTATCAACTGGCCTTTAATGTTTCCATAGAAGATCGTCTCATTTATCTTGGATTATACCACAAAGAGTTTTCCCTTGATTTTCAACGTTCTGCTTTAGTAAAAGCAATTGCCTTATGTGTGTGAAAATCACAGGAGTTTAAGAAGGTAAAATTAAAATGAAAGCGAGTTCAACACATAAACAACCAGGATCTTGATGGAAGACTGGAAACACAGCTACTAAAGAAAATTAAAAAGTCTAAAATAAGCAAATGGCCATTTTAAATGGTCCTGAAAATAGCCTCTTTTCCAAACTGTGGTTCAGGTGCCTCTGAGGCTGCCTTGAGCTGCGGCAGATAAGCAAAACCATGACAGTGCTTCACGTCAGGGGTCGCCTTCCAGATCGGGCCACCTGAAGCTTTACTCCACGAAAGCTGAGAAGTCAGTTCGATATCACCTCGCCTTCTAAGGGCTCATTTTCAGAGGTTTGCTGCCAAGTTAACTGAGGGGGCTGGGAACAAATACACACCTGTGAAATTTTTGGAGATTTACACCAGTTTTCTGTCAAGGCTGATCTCGTCCTCCCTCTCACTTTCAGCATTCATTACTTTTTCCCCTAAAGAGAATAGAGATATAAGCTTATACTAGACATGACCAAGAAGACACAAAACCTTTTTCCACCCTGTTCCTTCTAACCGAGGTCTGAGCTACAGAACAGAAATGCAAGAAATGAGACAGGGATTTGA
The DNA here is from genome assembly GCF_964199755.1 of Larus michahellis. NCBI lineage: Eukaryota > Metazoa > Chordata > Aves > Charadriiformes > Laridae > Larus > Larus michahellis. Next base: position 81,754,196 of record NC_133930.1, read on the forward strand.
AAAATGGGCCTTTTTTTTTGGTTTATGGATGTGAAAGTTGTCAGCAGATAGAGTTGGCGCTACTGCTGATGCTGAAAACCTGCCAAAATCTGCGTTTCAGGGAAGGTTGAGGTGCCAAGATAGAGGGATTCTGTTGTATTTTAGGTTCTATAGTGTATCTTCCTTGAGCCAGAGCTTCTGCTCTTCCGTGGCAGAGTTTCCCTGTAGGCTCTCCCTCTGATCCTTCCCATGCAAGATACCTAGATATCCCAGAACAATGAAAATGTTTAGGTACCTAAGTATCAGCACTGAATTCTTTCAAGAAAAAAAAAAACAAAAAACACCAAAAAAACATAGTTCACATAGCTGCAGAGACAAAAATACCCTAAAAGTCCCTTCTACAAGCAGTGAAGAGTGAAATAAGATTTTCCTCTCAAACAAAGCTGCAGGTTGCTGTGAAACACGCAGTTTGTAGGCAAAGGCACTGGGAATAAGAAGTGAAGAGCTGCTCTCCGCATGTCTGGGAAAGCTGATTGATTTGAATGTGAAGATAACAAACATTTATCTTGGTAAGTGGCATGGGATGGAATTAAGCGCTGTTGGATAACAACCTTTGAGAATAAAGAGATAGCATGTAGAGATGTTCCTTTATTTTTCTCCTTTTAATTATATGCTGTAGGTCATTAAATCTTCTTATCATACGTCTACACATTCAATTCTTAATGTAACTTGAATGTAATTGCCTGTTTTACCAAACCAGACTCAAAGTTAGTCCTTCTTTAGCAAATTTTTATTGCAGGAGCAGAGGAACCAGATAATATGGTTTGAGGGTATAATTTGCATGCATTATGTCAGAAACCACATTCAGTTTCCTGGGAAAAATAACAGAAATTGGATATAGCTCTTGCTACTGCTCTGTGTCACTCCTGGAAGACAAATTGTCATAATTCTTCATATTCTGCCATGAGAATACACAGGGCAAAAGTCATCATATAGCTTATAGTTTACATAAACTTACAGCGCTGTTCTTGTTAAGCACTTTAATTATTCGCATTTTTCTGAAAGCCTCTAGGAAACATCCTAGGTCCAGATTAGATGAATGTTGACATCAACTTTTGACAGCAAAAAGCTCTGAAATTTCATCTTTGAGAGCAACAGATCATTAAGTGACAAGGCATGTGTCTTCCTAGAAAGGAAAATTTTAGTCCGCACTGTTCAGAGTCTACTGCATACAGTTTCTTTCAGGTTGCCCTAAAAATATAAAGAGGACACTAATTCCAAAATTCACCATACTGTTTGAAATTCCCCTTCCTAATTCTAGCCTAGCTACAATGTGTGGTTAGGCCAACAGTGAAGCTCATTAAATATAAAGAACTGCAACAAAGATATTTAAGATAAAAGAGGAAGAATAAAAAATAGATTTGTACCAGACGTGTATATATGACCCAATATATATTCAGACAGTGTACGGGGTTCATTGTTGCTGGCCCAGAGAAGATGACGCTTAAGGATGTAAGTGGAAATTCTTCTCGAAATGGGAGAGAACCACCGGCTGTGATCTGACATCTTGGTATTGTGGTTGCATAGCCCTAAAATACATCATATTCTGCCCAGACTGTGCAAGCTCGTTTACAAATTAAATATTCTAAATCATCTTAGAAGAATTTTTAGAATTTTCAAATTTTAGCATTTTCGAATTTCACCTGTGTTTTGGGGATTGAAAGTGAAGGATTACGATGCAGGAGCAGGGTTCCTTGTCAGCCTTACTGAATGAAGGTAGGGACTCAAAGGTGGATAAGCACAAGTAAAAGTGTTTCTGTAGATAGAGTAAAAGTGTGTCTATAGACATAGAGAAAAGGATTACAGTTTTCCTGACTAGGGAATAGTGGCTGCTATGGGTGAACCTTGTGGTAAAGAAAGGGATGAGCTCAGGATACATAACTGGGGTGAAAAAGAGAAAGGAAGGAGTAACATTCAGAAGGGTATGACTGCCCTAAAGTCCACTGGGAGTAGAAAAGCCGATTCACTGTAAGAAAAAAGAAACTGCCAAAAAAGACTTCCAGTAATATTCCATGCAAAGAAAAGTTGGAAGTTTTTAAGCCTGGAATACAATCATGAAGAGGGACGTTATATACCATTGACCACAGGCGGTGATGACAAAGAGAGGTAGTAAGAAACAAGTTGGGCTGTGCAACGAACCCATTAAAAGCTCCAAAATCTAAAAAGGATTGCAAAAAGATAAAGAAATAAGGGTTCAGACTAAGCCTAAGATTACAGCACAGTCACATTAAGTTCAATCAAAAAGACAATGGTGCAACTAGCAGAAGCACAGAAAATCAAGAAAAAATGCTAGGATATAACAGAATTAAGTGAGAAAGTAAAGGAAAACAGAGGTGCAGTAGATGGAGAAAGGAATCAAAGTAATGAAGACATTGAAAAAAGCTAAGTGTATTCAGGACCTTTTTAGCTTCTGCCACCACAAAAATAGTTACTGTTAAAATCATTAAAAAATGTTAAAAAAAAAAATCAGAAAAGGGGAAAAAAAATAGATCAAGAGATATGTGGCTAGATTAAATGCATTCAGGTCAGAGGATCTGGTGATATTTGTTTTGATACAAGTTCTGAATTATTAATGATTACATATGAGAAGTAATGGGGAATGAATGAGAGCCTAGAGGACTTAAAAAGGGCAAAGACACTATTTGTCTTCAAAATGTGGCTAACAAGAGGACAAGCTGTCCTAACTTCAATACCCATAGAGATATCTGAACAAATTACTAAACAATCAATATGTAAATAATTTGGGGATTAGAACATGGATTTGGCCATAGCACACAATATCAAACGATTTTCATTTCTTTCTTTGAAAAGGTCATTAAATCTATTATAAAAGGAATGCATCAACTGTAATGTAATTGGAATTTTGTTGGAGTCCCAGTGAGATTTAAGGAAAGAGAGTATGTTGTAAATAAAACTGCTGTGAATGCACAGCTAATGAAGTTGAAAAATCTTATTAAAAAAAAAAAATTTTGTAAATGTTAGCAGTTAAACTTTGGAGAATTCCTCACAATTTAGGTGAATGCAAAGTGTTTGGGAAGTTATAAAAAACTGCCAATATAGTACTCCTCTTAGTATATTTATGAACATATTTTTGTATTATTTAATGTCCTTTTACTTTTTTTTTTTTTGCATCTTAGCTGTTTTTTTATTTTATCACTACACACTTACATAATCCTTTCATAGTTTGCCCTAGAAAAAATGCTACTATTCTGCATTATTTCTTTCTGGCCTTCACTAAAATGATCTTGATGCAGCCATCATGGCTATTCACTATGCATCTTAATTTGCAATTGTACAGAGAAATTTTGCAGTTATGCATATTCCCAGTAAATTTCACCTCATCTGCAATGTGGTATATTCACTGTTTTCTTGCAAGATTTTTTTTCCTACTAGTTCCTTAGTTGTACAGAATTCCGTTCTTCCAAAACCTATAATCTGTATTCTGCTGTAATCACAAACACCTTTCCTGAGAATAATGAGTGCTTACACTTCATGATCACTTTCACACAAATTGCTTTCAGTCTTTCACACTCTCCTATGTAGCTGCTCCGTAATTACATTCCCCCGCTATCTGAAATACAAAGATGTCTCTATCTAGATGTATTGGCTAAGAATTTGGGGGGTTGTTTTGTTTTCTAGTATACAGCGGATAATCTGATAACTTCCAGGACACATCCATTATTACTAATCTTGTTCTTGGACATTTCCAGTAGTTGCTGAAGTAGCTCATATATCTCTTTTCTTCCCAGGCAGCAATCCTAAGAAGAAACCCCTATATCACATTTTCCCTCTTCTTTTCCATCATCTCCTTCACTGAAAGGGATTCAACAAACTTGTGCCTCATCTCTTTCAGACTAAATACAAATTATTTCTACCTTAGCAAGTAATGCAGTGCAACAGGAGCAGATCTAAAGAGCAAAACAGCTGTTTTGGGGATTTAGCATTTATATTATGCACACTTTGGAAATTTTGCTTTGGACTAGATCTAATTTGATCTCATAATCTGAAATCTCTTTAGTAGGTAGGATGCACTAGATGTTGTTGAGGTCTATCTTCTGGAGTAGTTTCATCTAAATACGTCATTTTCCTTGTGAACATAGTACCCACAGCACATTAACCATTGACGATCAACAAAACCATTTCATCATTACACTCTTGATCCAAAATAGTTGTTAAAATAGAACTACCCATACAGAGATATTACTTCATTTTTTCTTCTTCTCTTTTCTGTTCCTAAACCGTGGTTCAAGGCCCATGTTGACACGGTATTCATTCTGCATAAAATTTAGTTCCTGTTCTTTATTTTACTGTTTCTGACATTTATGTATTGATATTTTGTTGCATTGATATTGACATTTATGTTATTTGATATCCATACGTTTCCTCATAAATGTGTTTCCTTTTTGATAAGTATGTACTTAACTTTGAGGACACGTACTGAAGGAAACCTTTCTTCTTAAAAAATCCCCAAAAAGACATGCAGCAACAACATCAATGTCCTTTCTACTTGGAAATATTTTTCTTATATTAAAAAAATAATACTTTACACCACATTTTAATTCATCTTTTCTTTCCTTTGTAGCCCTGCATTGTACTCAGCAGTTAACAGGTGGGGATTAAAAACCTGTATCATTTGGACCATCACTAATGCTTGTGTCAGCATAATGATGAACCTCAGATCTGAAGAAAGGTAAATTCATGAACGTAAAGCTTTGAGTTTCCATTCTAATATTTACTTTGAAAATTAGCATCAGTAGCATCCCAGAGATGCTATGAATAAAGACCTGCTTATGAATAGATATTTTTTGCCCCATTACTTTACTCTGCTTTAGCAACATCAGAGTGCATTTGAGCAGGAACTTTCATTTATGGGGGCTCAAAACATCTAAAAAGATTTGTGTACCACAGTAAGTCATTTTGCCTCCAACACATGAACTATTTTCAGTAACAGAAATTCAGACTGTCACATAAATAGTAGTAAAAGCAAGGATGGAGTGAAGGTGTCGGCAACAGCAATATTTAATCAGCAACTAGTAGTCCAACTGCCAGCTGAAGTACCAGATCGAAAACGCATAGTAGTCTCCCTTATTTAAATCCTCTGCTTGTCCTATGACTACAAGCTGACCTTTGAGGCCACCAGCCCCACATTTGCTTTGTATTAGTTTTGCCAAAACTTTACTTTCAATATAATCTTTTTCCTCCACTCTTGAGCCTTCCCCTCCTGCTATTGAAGTTATTCTCCACAAGAAAACATGCACCAAAACAGCTGATTTCCCCCCACTTACCCATGTCTTGCTTTTAGTACAAATTAACTGGTCAAAATTTCTGCATGAACTAATTTAATCGAACCCACATCTTGTATTTATTTGCTTAGCTAGTGGTGGAGTCTTTCACTTAGGCATAGATAAGAGTAGGTTGCACCCCCATAATTTTCAGGGACTGAGTAACAAATTTTTTGCCCAGTTGGGCGCATGGATAGCCCCACTATCATTCCTGCTCATGATGAAAATTACACTTGTCAGTAGGAAGTGCTGGAATTACAGGATGCACTACAACAGAAAAAAAAAAAAATAGTGGCCATGGAATTTTTTTTTCAGACTGATTTGAATTGATTTAGAGTATCCTCCAATACTGAAGGAGCAACATAACTCTGATTCTGGTAAAAATTAAGCAATTTTTTTTTCCGGTTTCTTAAACTGAAATTTTCTTCTTATTTTCTTTGTAGTGCCAAAAAAGTAAAATGTAATGGCTCCTGATAATATTGTACATTATACTGTAATTATTTTTTTTTTACACTGAATGTTGGATTTCATCCTAGAGATTTATGTACCAATTTCCATTCACCACTGAGTAAAACCACTGGTTTTATTTTATGAAGATTTTTGGGGTTTTGTTTCCCTTGATTCTAAAAAAGTTTAAAAGGATAACTGAAAGAAATAAAAGCAGTGGAGAAGGAGCAGATGGCAAATCATTTTGGCTGAAAGGAAACCAAATGCCAGTTACTCTGAGAAAAGAAATTTAGTTTGTTCTTGAGTTGTAAAAACAATTCCACAAATCTGAAGGGAATGCCTATTTACATCTTAGCAGTCCCTGGTGGTGTTAAATGTATGCTGTTAGCTAAGGACTATTTATAACTGAATTCCTATAATTTCACTGAATATTGTGAGTACTGCTTGCAGAAAACAGCTAGAAGACAGGGCAGACTTTCCTCTTCCTCCTCTCTATAGAATTTTCTTTTAGCAGTGGTATTTATTACAGACACTGCAGCATTAAGTCAAATTGAATTCTATTTTAAAAATCATAGTCACATATAGCTACTCTGAACATTCATGGATGAAAAGAAGTTGTATCCCTCTTGAGAACAATGGCGATTTCAGCGTAAAATGAATGACAAAATATAGTGATATATACTGTTATTGGATAATATTTTCATTTAGAAAGTGTTTATAGTCAACAAATATCATGCAGCAGTTCTAATACCTTTACTCACAGTGCTCCTATGAATAAGGACTGGAGGTATCTTAAATACTATCCAAAGATGTAAATGGCAGTAAGCGAAAACTGAATACAGCACAGCAGCTGCAGTTAGTGTTTATATGTAATGGATATAATGATCTAGAATTATAATGCTAACTTCAGGCATTTCTGAGTGTAACTAACATTTCAAATAGGTGTAAACAAAACCCAGGAAGATATGCCTGTGTTTTCGTCCTTACATGTGTCCTGTGCCAGCATTGAGTGCTGAACAGTCCAAAAATATAAATACGTTTCACCTCTCTCTTCACTATCATAGAATCATTTAGGTTGGAAAAGACCTTTAAGCTCACCAAGTCCAACTGGCAACTTAGCACTGCCAAGTCCACCACTAAACCATGTCCCTCATCACTACATCTACCAGTCTTTTAAATACCTCCAGGGTTGGCAACTCAACCACTTCCCTGGGCAGCCGGTTCCGACACTTGACAACCCTTTCAGTGAAGACATTTTTCCTAATATCTAATCTAAACCTCCCCTGGCACAACTTGAGGCCATTTCCTCTTGTCTTATCTCCTGTTACTTGGGAGAACAGACTGACCGACCCCTCACCAGCTCCGTTGCCCTTCTTTGGACCTGCTCCAGCCCCTCAATGTCTCTCCTGCAGTGAGGGGCCAAAAACTGGACACAGCCCTCGAGGTGGGGCCTCACCAGTGCCAAGTACAGGGGGACGATCACTGCCCCAGTCCTGCTGGCCACACTGTTCCTGATACAGGCCAGGACGCTGTTGGCCTTCTCGGCCACCTGGGCACACTGCTGGCTCATATTCAGCCGGCTGTTGACCAACACCCCCAGGTCCTTTTACACCAGGCAGCTCTCCAGCCACTCCTCCCCAAGCCTGTAACCCTGCATGGGGTTGGCGTGACCCCGTCATCATCTAATCACAAGTATCCAGCTCACAGACTTTTCCTATCTTTATTACATCAGCAGCAACTAATGGCCCATGGACTACAGGGCACTATAGGGTAAAAAACCACATCACCAGAAATGCAGAACCACCGCAAGTACATTTCACAGACAGGTTAATAGTGATTTGAAAGCCCTTTGTACTTGCTTCTTGCAAGTTTTCCCTAAATAAGAGTTTGTGCATGGAACCTCTCCGCAAAACCACAACGAAGCCTGATCTCAGAGGGTTTAATTAATTCTAAAAATAACCATTGCAGAGAATATGAGAGGAAAATATTCATTTCATGCAGGTGCACACAAGCCCGCAAGCAAGCTGGAGGTCAGTGGGGAATGATGGAAAAAGAATCCTGGAAAACAAATATTAAGAAAGTAAGCATGTGTGAGGAGCTTCTGATTTTTGCTCTGCGCTCTGAAGGAAATATATTGCTTATCTAGGGAAATAGATAACAACAAAACTTCCTTCAGATTGTTTTTTAGGTGGTTATGCCACATAATTAAGGGGACCAATTTTCCTGGGTTTGATGACTGATATAACAAGAGTGGATTACTGTTGCCAACTGGATTAGCCATTTATTTATATTAATGAAGAGAAAAAAATCCAAAAAGACAGAGTAATGGAAAAGAAGACAGTTATGATAAAGGAAATAAGTTTCCTTGCCCGAGTTGCATTTAGATGCTTTGAGGCACAAATGGAAATGAATACTGACATTCAATGTCTCCCTTTTATATTGCCTTTATTTCAAACTTACCAAGTTTGTATCATTTCTGTGAAATTCACTTTCCTCATGTCAGCAGGGGCTGTTCTTACTAAGGAATATATTCTTCAGGACAATTCACAACGTTAGATTCCCAATCCACAGAGAGAAACTAAAGAAAGAACTAGGCTGGGGTACAGAGGAAGGAAAGGAGAAGGGAGCATTTTCCTGCAGTACAGTGCTGTTTAATTTAGTGTGTGTCTTCTCTGACAATAAGGGATGCTTCTTAGAGCAGACCTAACCCTCCTTATACAAAGAGATGGGGAAGGTAGGTCTGTTGAGCAGTAAATAGAAGTAGTCACAAGGAAGTGATCAAAGATGTAGGAAGCAAAGCAGTGCTCCTCCTCCATCTTTCCCCCCCCCCAAAGGAGTGCTACAACCTGTGTTCCTAGGACAGGTAGCCAGACTGGGAACATCTCTGGAGAATAAAAGAAATGAAAGATATATTTATGACTAGCTTGATCAAGCTGTTTTTAAAAGGGAGCTACTTTGGCATTCTCTGACAAACTACTGTCCTCTGAGAAATGAAATTGGGAGTAGCTTGCTTTTGCTACGGGTCATGGCAAAAGTGCTGGTCACACACAGGAATCTTGAAATAAGGCTTGTAACGTTAACAGAAGAGGTTCAGAAATACTGTGATATTTTTAACATTCTGTGAATGTGACTTGTTGAACTAAGTCACACCGGTTTGCTTCTGCTTTTCCCAAAACAAATTTGCATTCTCTATACAAATGTCACGACTTATCAAAGTTGTAATTTGAAAATCTCACCTCTGTTATTTTTAAAAGTCTGAACTTCACAAATACACTACATTTTCTATGATAGTCTGTGTCAGTTAACCGAAGGGTTTAAAATGCGCTATTATGAGTCCAGTAACAAAGCCCAAAGAAATTACGTGAATTTAAACATCATGTTAAACTGCATCCATACTAAGCACTATGGTGTCTTAGGATAAAACAACACTCACAAAAATATGTTCAGTTCTCCTCAAGCAAATTATTTAAGCTTTTCAAATGGAGAACTTGAATGCTACAGCAAAATCGGAATTTTATTACAGCAATTTTATACATGGGAGTTTTCCAACTACCTTTAGGGGATAATACTTCACAGGATATTTAAATTCTTTGGGAAATGGTGGCAGAGTGCTGTCATTTCTCTGTTAGTAGTTCTGTTTGCCAATGTTATTTACTCTTAATTTATTTCTCACTGAAGCCAAACTTAAGGGTTTGAGTAAATTTCATTCTATCTAACATCAATGTTGTTCTAGGTGAGGTTAATTTTAGAGAATAAGCATTTTTAAAACTAAATACAGCAGGTAACATCATTATTTTTTGGAGACAGTCTGTAAAGAAGCCTGTATGAATTAGCAAGTGGTTCCACACTATTGTGGGAGTTTCTTACTATGCTCTTTGTAAATAAAAATTCAGATGAGACAATCTGCTCACTGGAAATAAACACTTTTGTTATAATTTTTAGAGTGCTACCTAATGACAGCTATAAGTATAATAAAGATTTTTACTTCACATTTCCAAATAAATTTTCAGTACTTGGAGGACAGAAAGAAAAAAGATTATTTACTGCAACAACTTCAGAGCTTTAGCTAAGGTCTAGCATAATGGAGAGAGAAAGTAATGCTTTCAGGACTTCACTTTTTCCGCAACGTGTATGTTCAGGTTCTAACACAATGACCACCTGAACATAATTCACTACATCTTTCCCCTGTATTCTCATATGTTGTTGGAGAAACAAGAAGCGATGACTGAATTTGAAGGGACAAGGATGACAGCTATGGAATAGGAAGTCTCTTATTTCTATGTGCCCGGTGTCAGGGAATCCTTGACATAATCAATTTTTCAGGACCAGGCTGCTAAATTGCTTTCAGGTTGACAAAATGCAACCAATAAATCTTAAAGTAGAGTTTATAAGGACTTATTTTTTGAACTACATGGAAAAGCCAAGAAATAAAAATATCACTCTACAAGTAAAAGTTTGCTGTCATTATTCAAGCACATCTATCAGCATTGAGTTTACCCTGGAACACCTAAGATGGACGCTTATAAAAGTATTGTCAGGAACAATTTTTTAGGTTTATTCTCCTCATTTTCTAAAGATTCAACTTCTGGAGTACTGTTATTAAAAATAAACTTTGCCTGTCATGGCTTAGTTTATTAATTATTTGCTGATATGCGTAATATCTAAAAATTGTTCAAAGATCAAATTAGATTTAAAAAAAAAAATCTTATTTCCTTGAAATATCAGGGGTCATTTTTCAGTAGAGCTTTCCTTATTTTACATTTAGGGTAGCCAATAATGGTATAAAGATGAAATATTATCTCTATGTCTAAACCGAAAACAAAATAAGATTCTTTTGAAGAATCTGATCCAAGGCTAAATCACATAGAAATGAAAATTAAATGTGCTTGAAGCATAAGAGATCTAACCAGGAATGTTTTGCAACCCCATATTTGTCTCTCAGGGCTTCTGAATTAATTCTTCCAAAAATCAACAAACTTTTGATAAGAAAAATCATAAAGAGTACAGATCTCTTATGGTACTTATAAAACTGAAAAGCTCAGTGGAAACAGCCCTGAAGGACTTCACATAATTAGTCTAAATCTCTTCTCTTAAAAAAAAAAAATAAATAAAATGTAACTACTAATAAGAGTCTGGAGTACACTGCAGCCAAAAACAAAACAATGCATATTCGCCATGTGAAGCACCAGGCATATACACAATATGACAAAGGATCAGGGAGACTCTAGACTGTGAAGAAAAGTGACAAACAAGAAGCAAATCCTCCAGCATTGCATGAGAGCAGCATGGACAAATAGACTGAAAGAGTCTTAGGGAGGTTGCGTAGACCACCCACTTCCCTGCAGATATTACTCATCTTTGACAGAGACCCTAAGGTCTACTTAAAGATCTTTGTGGCCGAAACGTAAACAACCTTCCTAATCAATCTGCTGCAGTTTTTCACGAATTCTCTAAGTCTCCAATTCAAACTTTTTAGTCCTTGTCTTACTCACCAGAGACACGAAACACAACCCATTTCTTTCTCCTCCTTTTTACATACATGAAATTTGCTATGTCTCACCTCCAGCTTTCCTCACAAGTCATTTTTCAGGAGTCTCATCATTTCCTATGTTCCCTTCCAAACTTTCACCAGCTTGTTTCACCTCTTTCCTGAGAGCAGCACCCAAAACTGGAAATATATTCCAGGTAAGGTCTTCACGGTTATTAATTAATATACAGATTCATCTGTGTGATCTATACGCGAAGTCAGAAAGGTTATATTTTTATGGCTCTTCCTTAATAACTGCAGTAAAAGCACAGGAAATCAGTGGAGCTTTCAAAACATTTCACAGAAACATCACTGCGGAGCTGTATCAATAAGATATTGGTGTGCTTTTCCAATACTGCATTGGATCTACAGTGCTTCCGGGATTTTACAGTCCCCTGACCTACAAATAACTGCACAAGAAAATTTCTTGTCTTTCACTTCCAGCAAGGATTCATCTGCACAGAGTCAGTAGTGACTAAATGTCATCATCTCTCGCACTCTTTCTTTCTCATGTTTTATTTATTATTTTTTTTAATTAGAAATTAGCCACTCGATTATATCCCACAAATGTCTGTCCTTCAGGTTTTTGTGTGTGTGAAGAACATTACAAAGATTTAAGATTTCGCGTTGCATTTTCACAGCACAGGTATTTTCAACCATTTGAAATGTAGTTTCATCTACTTAAAAGAAAATTAAAAGGATGCATTTCTAAAATAAAAGAGTTTGGGGTTGTGATATTTGTACTTCAAATAAGAGGGATCTGTGGTTACTTATGTCAATTGTGGGTGCATAACTGTAGCCTTTCAGCTTGCAGCTACATTTAGGTACTTAATGAAATGAAGGAAATACGCATATTTTCTATGTATTCAAGAATACAGGTAAAGTAACTGGGAAAAAAACACAATGAGATATTGTTGTGATTTTGGGTTTTTTTTTCTGGAGATCAGACCCTAAATTTAGCAGGTCCCACTCAGACCTTGTCTGTTTATAGGAAATTCAGACCACTGATTTCTTCCTAACATCATTCATAAGGTCATTACCACATAAATTCTAGGAGCCACTCAATATATTTGGTATTTTTGCATTTATTCTGTTTGTTGACTAAAGTATACCAGTATTCACTGTCCGTGGGTCTAGATTGTGTCCGAGTCAGACTGAGGGACAGAAAGGAGGAAAGATCTACTGTACCGGTCACAGCAATTTATTCCATGAAAACAAAACGCTGGTATTTAATAGAAGAGCTGTTTTTATTAAAAGCAACCTTCATATTTGCCCTGAAAGAACCAAACAATTTGAAGGCTCTAAAAAATATTGCCAAATTTAGTGAAAGTTGTATAACACCTTTTCCTCTTTCAGGTTCAAGCCATAAAGCAAGCACTTCCCAGCTATATAAAATAAAAAGGTCTAATCACTCTGAACCAAATTACATATGCTGCAGACTAAGTGTTGTTAATTTACTAAATTATGCACATTTCCAAAACAAAGTAAAAATCACATGGAACCTATTAAAACATAGGGATTTACTTATCTTATTCTTTAATGCAATTCAAGGGAGAAAGTGCATCTTCTTGTGCCAGGTATTCAGCTAGTCGCTTTTTCTTAATTTTTTCCTGCAGGCAATGTCTGAAGTCAACACCTTCTCAGAACACCTTTCCAGCATCATGCTTTCAGCCTCTGAGACACCAACTCTCTTTGAAAGCTTTGCGATGCACACAGATCTCTGCACCACATGTGAGATCGGAGATTTGTGTTCACCAGCTTTTGTCCTTGACCAGTCCATGAAGGAGGGCCTTACTGACAATTTTGCACCTCAGCTGAGAGCGCTTCGGGCCCTCAATGCATTTGTTACCCTTGGTTGTGACCTACCACAAGATTTGAAGACAAAGCCTCCTTTCAGTAAAATCCATCAGAATACTTCTAACTAAAGGAGAAATGGGGGGGTAAGAGGACATCATTAAAGCGACATGTTTAACCAACCACCTTTATAGCAAGTGTTCTTCCAAGTAAAAATTTAATGAATATATGTATTTCTTGAGTACCTTGGCATACAAACATATTCGTGTAGTAAAGAGGTATTTTTCAGACAATAACAGACATTTTTCTATTTTTCAGTTATTTCTCTTTATTAAGACAGGACAATACCTTTTACTTACACAGCAGGATCCTCTTCCATAGTCAAAACCTTTGTTAATCACAGTCCTATCCACCTGCCCATGCCACCTGCCACGTCCCTCCCAATGCTTTCTGACATGTAATACCTTTCTTCTCTTCTTGTTATATTTACCCCTTCAGAATTTATTCCACCTCTGCTACCTCTTCATATTAATTTCCTTTTCATATTAAACTTCCCAGATTTCCCAATAAATATATTTTTAAAAACAGTTTCTCTTCCTCATCGCCTTCTATCCTCGCTTTTCTCCTCCAGTGTCTTGAATGGCACAGATGTCACCTCTGCCTCCAGACGTGCAGCCACAGATCTCTGGAGACTGCAAGAGCTCACCAAGGAATAATCCCAAAATATTTGTTTTATTTTTACGGTCTTCCCTAACCTTCTCCTGTTGGCACCTGTTAGGAACAAAATGGGTTAGACAGCACTTCGAGTGAACAGGAACGGTCAAATCATACACAAATTCTTCAGCAGCACTCGAAGTTTTATAGGCAGTTATGTATCCCACTGCATTTGCTTATTTTTCAGATTGGATGGTCCTGGACTACTCAGTCATTGCATGAAAAGGCCCATTTAGTTGTTCTTGTTGCCATTTTTTAAAGATCTACAAGTCCATTTATATCCTTTTTGAGACAGGAGACTAAAAGCTAACGTCTATTCAAGCGGCAGGCCAACCACAGATTTCTATAATGCGAAGGGAAGCTGGTTTATTCTCTATTCCTCTTGTAGTAAATCCTAGTACTAGATTTTTTTTCCTCCTTTTTATTAACTATCGCTGCAGTTTTCATGGAGCTGTCTATCATAATCCCAAAAATATTGCTACTGAATTATAACAACTACCTTTTTATATGTGAAATTAGGTGTCTTTTACACCGTTCACACTGCTTTATATTTATCTACATTGAACTACTGGACACTGTACTACCTGCCATGCTGGTAAGGTCTTCCTATAATGTTTCATACTTTGGCCTTGTCTTTACTTTCCAACTAACTTCGTACTATCACAAAACTTTGTTTCCTCACTGGTCATCTCCTTTTGCAGGTAATTTATGAAAAGTTTTAAAATCTTCCAGTGCAGAGCTCTGCAGAACTCGTACGGCCTCACTCTCCTGAAAGAACTGGCTATTTCCTCCTACGCTTTGTTTCTTACCTTTTTTAGCATTTACCTATCTATTCAGGGACCTTCTTTCTTAGACTGAGGCTGCTTAGCTTCCCCAAAGTCTTTGATCAGGGACTTTGTGTAAAGTCTTTTGGAAATCCAAATAGACTGTATCAGCCGGATAATTCCTGTGCCATTTCAATTACCATCTCATTTCCTTTTGCTTTTACGTTGATTGAATATGCTCTATTGCTGCTTGGAGTTTCAGTTTTATTTTTCAATTCATTTTTTACTGGTGAAACTGCTACCCATGTCTAAACTAATATCTTTTTACCTGCTCTTAGGCTCTGTTCAAGGCTCTTTACTGCTTATTTTCTCCTGAGATATTGATTATTGCCTACAATCTACTCTTGATAACAGATTTCAGTGCCCAAGTGAGATTGTTAGTTTTAAAATCTCCTCTTCACTTTCATCCTTGATGTTTCTCCTGCGTACTCCAGAAAACATAAAGCTCCTTTAAATTAAAACTCTCCTTTCCTGTGGGTGTTAAAACACTGACAGTGATGAGGCTGTAGCTAAGACCGTCACCTCTAATTCTCACAAATTCTGTCTCATTGACTTTTTGCTGTTCTCCACCTGTCTGTGTACAGCTATTGGCCAGCTCTTGTCCTTGAATGGGATGAAAATTTATTGAGACACAAGTCTTCTGTAGTACTTCCTAGTATTGTGTCTTTACAGACCCCTAGCACACCGTGAGCTTTTAATTCGTGACTAGGTCCACGAAAATAAGCAATAGTCTAAATACTTATTAATACCAACAGCTCTCTCAGTGAGGCTCAGGTAGGACTCTTGTATGCAGTGCTCAGTTGGCCACCTTTTCTGCCTCTTGACAGGCATACCCTGGTCACCTGTAAGAGAAAGTAAATGTAGAACGCTCTGTGCAGACTGCTGTAATCCCGGAGCTCCTGCAGATGCGTTTGTCGTGGCTCCTGAGCTCATACATCAGCGGGTACTCGAGCCCTCCCGCATCCATGCTGCACCTAACTCCCATGTCAGACAATCCGCTCATCAGTAACTGAGGGTTAATTGTAGCAATAGTGTATTTTTTATGTATTTTTCATAGATCCTGTCACCTCAGAACCACAGCTGACCAGCAGGAAAGATAACTCACTGCTAGGAAAGTAAACTCCTGATTACCTCCATACCACAGTTCAGAAAATCAACCGCTAGTGGAGAAAAACAGCTCCTTCCTGCATCAAGGGCTTGAATAAGCTCTCCCAAAAGCCTTGGGTAAACAGAGAAGTGCAATATTCAAGGATCTTGCAGAGACAATAAAGTAAGAGCCATATATCATTGCTAACACTTCACAGCAGAGCTTCTCAGGACTTAAGCAAAGGATGAAGCAAGGGAACTATTAGGAAGACTGGAGTAGTAATAAGGATTTTTTTCTGCATTTTCCATATTGATTCGTAGCTAAAACTCTCCTTTCTCTCCTCTTTCCTTTTTATCTGTCTGAGTGCAGCTGCTGGGTTTTCAATGCAAACATACATCATGACCTATCAGATGACACTGCCTTCTTCTTCCCGGCAACTGCTGACAGCGCGTGGTGGAGCCAGGCAGGCATCAAAGCCCCTTGTAAGCCTTCATGTGTGAGAATAAGCCAAATACAGCATGAGGAAGAACGTAAGAAAGGATAAAAACAAACTTTGTGACAAGTTAACCATTCTCAATTAAAACTAGATTATTGCTGGAATTAAAGTGATTTTCTTGCTCACTTTGGATGGAATTAAAAGAAAGGAATCAAATAGATGTGCTGCTCTATCATATGGCTAATCAGTCTTCCCGATTGTGCAGCCCTGCTCGACAGCTGCACTGGCACAGGTACAACTGCTAAGCTGGGAAAAAAAGAAAAAAAAGGGAAAAAAAGGAAAAAAATAAAACCAAATGCATCCTATAATACATATAGCCTATCAAATCCACATTCTCCTGTCAGATTCTACTACACAGAAGGAATTTTTAATATTAATTGCTTTGAAGAAAGCAGGTTTTGGTGTTCACGCACATTGGCACCTACTGGAGCTGGGGGTGGGAAGTGAAATAGAAAAGGAATATAATTCATTCTCTAGCTTATTGAGGAAAGTTACGGTGCTCACATGCTAGTAAGTAATACTGTTATTACAGCTGCAATTTCATATTCTGACTAATATTGTACACAGCCTGCCTGCCATTAGCTTGTCTTTGAAGCATTTCGTTCCCTTGTAAATGGCTAAAGGGTTGTTCTTGATAATACACATTTGACAGCACAACATTAGGCATGTAAGATATTGCACCTCTGTGCCTCCTATTCATGTATTTTTTCAGACTTAGCTATCATAAGGCAATTTTTAAGATTCAGAGAGCTTTCTTCAAATATAAATAATCAAAGGGAGATTTTGCTGACTGAAAGCTTAAGGCTTTTTTTTTTTTTTAAGGTTATTGAATTGTCAAAGAAAGTTACAAAATATTTGCAACAGATAAGATCTAAGCTTAAGAGTAATGAAATTCTACTCAAATTTCACCTGAGCCTTCGTTGCTTCAACATTTCTGTACTTGTTCTTGACTTACTCTGAGGAAGCTCTAAGTACGGTATCACCCAGTTTTGAATGTTTTCTTCTTGCCGGCAGCCAGGGCTCTGGCTGCACACACGTGCTGAATGTCTCTGTTCACGATGGCTCTTCCCTGGTGAGGAAAGAAATTGTCAGATATAGTTAGGCAAAGATATCACCCAACCAAAACAGTCTCCTGTATAAATTGTAAATCAGAGTTTTTATGCAAAGGTATAATTTAACTAAAAGCAAATTTGAGCATTTAGTCTGGTGAAGAGAAACAAAAGCAGGCCAGGGCTGTTCACGCAAAAAGACCAAAGAGCTGAGAAGAGAACGAAATTAATACAGGGACAAATTAGACCCTGGTATTGCTAGTTTCATACCAAAATCTTTACAAGTCAGGTTTTCTTTGCAAAAATCAGAAGAAAACATTCATAGATCCTTTTAATTTTTTATTTTTTTTTTTATTCCTCAGTTAATAATGTTGCTTTGCTAATCAAGCTAGTGGAAATATGAGGTCTGGTATTCAGAAACACCATACCTAGGAGGTTCTCCACAACACAAAAACTTTACGTTTTATTTTAACTACTTTCCCTATTTACTTGCTAAGCAGTTTATCAAAATTTAATTCTTGTTAGCTCCTCATATAGGTGGGTGAAACCTTTCTAAGCAAGTATTATCCCATTACTGTGTCTATATTATTGAAATTTAACATTAAGTGGTATTGTTAACCAAGAAAAATACAATGTAACTAGAGTATTGTTGTTTGCTTTGTTTTCCTAACCTACAAGCAAGGTCACTGAAACCCGTCTGGGTACTAAGACAGCTGTCAATGTATCTACAATGCAGTTCACTGCTGTCAAGAAGAACTTTAGATTTGCTGTGTTTGGGTTTCTGCCAACCTAGGACGCTTCAGTAGGGCCACTGTGGTCTGAACAAGCTCCCTGGCTTCAAAGACCTTTCTGAGGCTAAACATCCCAGCAAGGCTGGTAGATAGGTGAGGTTCCCAGATTTTGTAGGAAACGCTACGCAAGTGGCACCTGGCTAATGACTTCACAGCCTCGCTGGATCTAGGGCACTACCTGAACCCCAGACTAAGTCTCTGGCTCATACCATCAAAAACAAGTGCCTTACCCCATGTGTTACCATAACACATTACGGTTTCTGGGAATGCATAGCTGTATTTTTT
This sequence comes from Larus michahellis, assembly GCF_964199755.1. Lineage (NCBI taxonomy): Eukaryota > Metazoa > Chordata > Aves > Charadriiformes > Laridae > Larus > Larus michahellis. The sequence continues at coordinate 81,772,531 of NC_133930.1, forward strand.
AAAACTTAAAAATTTTGGAAAGAAGATTTATACGTTAGGCCTACTTTTACTGGAAGCTGCCCTGTTCTAGGTAATTCTTTCAGATAATTCCTTGTTTCCTTTTTCCCTAATTTCTCATTAGCGGACATATCAGATTTGCTAAATGGCTTCACTAGGTTCTAGAAAGAGCACCATTGCGATGGTGTGTCTTATCGTAACACGTATTTACATCAGCCAAATCGGATAAAACAGCTCTCAGCAATACAGTTAGAATAAGTATGTGATAACAATGTGATCTTTTCTTCTTCTTCTAGAATTTATGCAGATTAGCAAATAAATGCAATACCAATTTTCTGTGCTGACTTTGATTTATGGACTACCAGATATTAACAAAGATTTGATTCAGTCATCCAATCCAATTATCATTCTAGTAAAAGGTTGTTTACTCCAGTTAGCTCTCAAGTGTTTTGTCCTTGGGTTGGACAAGTGGAGAACCTGACACATTACAACAGTCCAAAAACCTGCTTTTGAAAACTGAGACCTCAATGGAAAAAAAAAAAAAAAAAAGAAACACGGAAAAAGAGAGATAAAGAACAATTTGTAATAAAAAAAAATACAAAAGAAACTAAATTTTATCCCTCTCAAAGCTGAATTACTGTAAACATTTAAGTGTCACAAAAATTTCCCTTATACCTGCTGTATAAGGTTTTAAGGAGTCCTACTTCAGAGGACTCGATTTCTTAAGAAAATAACTATGGGAAGGAAACAAGAAGTTTCTGTGACTTCTAAGGAGTTCTGAAATAGACCGGCTTTAAACAAAATTGACATATGTGGGAAATTTCTTCTTCAGAGGAGCTGGACAAATAGAATCTTCTCCAGTTCAACATGATTTACATGGGGTGGGGTTGTCTTTTCAGTCCCTCGTTGTTTCGTTTTTGTTGAAAGCATTGCATGAAGAAAGGAATAAAACACAGAAATTTTCTAAGGGTTACTATTGCTTAGTGTGGAAATCACTCTTAAGCTCATTAAACCCAATCATTGTTGCGAGCAGTGTCTTCTTTTGATAAAAATTTGGAAAATGAAATATTTGTTTAATTAGAACTATGTGCATTTCTTGAAAAATCAGTAGAGGTTAATAACTTTTCTGTGGTTATTAAAGCCATAGAGGAATAATTGGGGAAATAATTTAATGACCAATTTGATTGCTATGTTAGATATCTGGTGTGTTGGGTTTTTTTGCAGGGGGTGGAAGTGTTTGCAATATTGCTTCCTGCAGTAGCCCATTTTTTCTTTTCTTACAATTTAACAAGGTCTCAGTTAAAACTATAAATTTAGTCTTAACTAGAAGATAATGACCTCCTTATTCAAAAAGAATACTTTGATGTTATCATGTAAGGATATTTTGAGCATTAAAGATTCACAAAAAGAGTAGACTGGAGTGTGCCATATGACAAAAATAGCTTGATACACACATCATCTGATAATCTGAACTGCATATTTAATACAGCAATTATTAAATTGTGTTCTCAGATACTACTAAATATTGTCTGTAATTTGCCTGCGTTATCTTGATGGCAAGCCACTGTAAAATTTAAGAAAAAAAGTGCATCAATCTGAATATGGTGATTTTCTGAGCAAACGACAAGATTAAGAATCTATAAAAAGAATTTATGAGGTTTATTCCTAAGCAACTGCAGGGAATTATGAATGCCTTCACGGGTAGTCACTCCTTCAAGCTCATTTCCAATTGTTTCATGTATAATTTAGTTCCTACATATTCACCAGCGTGTTTCAGAAAGGTCTAGAGTGATACCTGCTAAAAGAGATAAGCTTTACTGCAGTCTTTCATTCCTGGGTAGACTTTGGCAGTACGAATCTGATAAAGTAAATGCAGTTTTAAACAACCAACAGTTTATTGTCTGCGGTGAACACATGCATTGTCTTGAGAGCTCACAAAAGAAACCCACAAGTGAAAAGTAGTGTCCCGGGGCCCTGCAAATTGGTGTAGTCCCACAGAGTTGTCCGACTTCCATGGAAATGTTTAATTTTTAGTAATACTGACCATTTAATTAGCAGCCAAAGATGTGAGCTCTGCAGCCAAAGAGCATGCAGAAGAATGCGAGCGAACAGAGAGAATATTCAGAACTGTAGAGCACAAAGACAACTTTTGGTGTTTTCTATCTAGCTTGCTTGTAGTTGAACTTAGAATTTTTAAAAGCACACTAAAATGTGCATATGCACTTCTTTGCTTTGCAGGAAAAGGGAATAAATGTTCCCCAACTTAAAAGCTGTAAGTCAGAGAATTCCTTTTGACTCTGCTGCTAATTGATATGATAGAAAAAGAGAAGAAGGTGAAGTATTCTTCTGACAAACGTATCAGAATTTGGATACTGTTAAAAATCATACAAGAGGCATATATTCCTACAAGATGATGAGCTTCACTGTGAGATAAATTAACAATGTCTTCAGGCTGAAAAGAACATCTTGGTAAATGCAGTAAAGTATTTGAATAGCCACATACAGGTAGCATATCTAATTTTCTAGTACAGGAAATTACAACTTGAATAGCTTTCAAGCCAAGTCTCAGATGCCACACTGATAGTTTAAGATTAAGTTCCCAAGTCAGACGTCAAGTGCAAGCACGCTGGTGCTCTGTATGAACACATTCCTTTATATTTCATTTCTTACAAAGAGATAATAGTACCACACATAGGAAATAAGTTTTGCTGAGGGCTTGTTTTGGGTTGGGTTGATTTTTGGGTTGGGTTTTGGGTTTTTTGTTATTTTGTTTTTGTTTTTCTTTTCGGGGGGTGGGAGATGTGAAGATGTGGGGGATGCATAGTATAAGCATTTCAAACCACATTTAGAAAAAAAAATTCTATTCCTAAATCTTGATGACTACAAGGACCAGAAGATCATGCCACATACTGAACCAGCAACAGAAAATCATGCCACATCCCATTTCTTTACCAGAATGGCTGAATACCTCAGAATAATAAGCTATTCTTAATATCTCCATAGATATTATTCAGTAGACTAGCCACATTTTTAAACCATTTAGTGAGATAAGCTATGTCAGCTGACTTGTTTCTTAAATCTTGGATTCCTGGGGAAATTCTGGAATACTATGACTTGAGTCAGCTTTTCAAAAGATTAAATAGATGAGCAGAAAAGCAAGAGGATGTTTAATTGGATATCAGCCTCTATGAACATGGCAGAAAAGGCCACAAGAACCTTAACAGAGCAAAAATGGAAAAAGCAATTAAAAAAGGGGAACGATGTTACAATTTACATGTTTCTAGAAAGGTTTTTTGGGAACTGGTGTTCAGTTCAGTGCTAGATACTGCATACTCTCAGCAGGTCTCCTCTTTCGTATGCCTCAGTTCAAAACTCAGTTTTTACCCAAATGTGAGATTTTGTGGGCTCAACAGAAAACAGAAAACAAGAAAAACGAGTGAGATGCAATGTCTGCGATACACCAAAAAGCTGAGAATACCTGAGGTAATGATCTCTTCTGGCCCAGACTTTGTGAATCCACTATATTCTAGGATAGAGCATTACCTAGAGCAGACAGGATGTTTGACTTAAAAAGGTGGAAGTAAGCATAATTAATATTACAGTACAGAGGAAAAGTTAGGCAAATATCTTACACGTTCTGCAGCCCTTAAACAAATGAACGCATTAATTCACGTCAGTTGTTTTCTTACACGTTTGCTCATTTTGTGTAAACATTCTAACAAATGCATTTCCTACTCTCCCGCATAGAGATAAAAATCACAAATAGTTAATTTTAAACAGATTATAATCATGGGAATGAATACCAAATTCTATGAAGATCACCTCTTCAACAGAAATTGATTCTAACAGTTCATCTAGTGAGTTAATGCAAGCAAATGATCTCTGCTGTGAGAGGGATTCTCAAAAGGACTGAGTGTTGATCTAACTTTGAAATTACATACTGAAATTAACTTCAACAGCATGCAAATTCTCATTGAATCTTTAATCAAAAACTGCCAACAAAAATTCAGTTTTTATGAACAAGTGCTGATAACTACTTACGGATATTCAACAGACCAGTGGTAGTTTGTAACTGTCCTACAGTATACAATTTAAAATAATCAAATGTGAGAAACTATTAATTGCTTATAGTTAACAAGGGAACAGAAAAATCTTAATCTTTTAAAATTTATCTTCTCAATTTTGAAACAAGTAAGCAAATAAAGCAGGGCTACTCCAAGTGGCTTACTCCAACTTTCAAGTTGTTTAATGTTCAGAAATAAGAGATAAAAAAAGAACACATTGACCCTGTATACTTTCATCTCCAACTTGTCAAAATGAGCGTAAGTAAAGACACCCTAATGTCCCTGAATTACGTTTAGTTTTCTCACTTTTAGGGGTAAGGCACATGTGCTTTTTCTGAGGAAATGACCTTACTTAAGAGATGTTTCTACCGTTTTCAGTGGAGTAGGAGCTGGAATAACTGCCTTCTGTGCAGTCTATAAAATGGAATTGCGGGGGCCGGGGGGAATATTTCATTAGTAAAAAGCTATCATACGTTGTATTATTTGCCTTCTTAATCTTCTTTACGGTTTAAGAGTGGTAAATCACTGAACGCACTTCATCCAGTGAATTCAAAGCTGTAAGAATTGTGTGATAAATATCAGTCTGAGACTCAGGGGACACCAAGTTATTAAGGAATCAATTTGTTAATTTTTTTTTTAAATCATGAATTTTAAAACAGACACGTATTTAATTATGCTATCAGAAAGGTGTGAAAATTAACTTCAAAGTAAAAGCGAAATTATACTGTGTATAATTTGCTTTTACTTTGCTTTAATTAAAAGTAGCAAGGAAACTATGTTTCCTTTGTTTAAGGAAGAAAGGAATTTGGTCTATACCTAATGCTATTTCTACGCTAGTATAAAATACAACATTAGAATAACAGATGTGAGTTCAAGGATACTTTCCAGAAATAAGTATTTCAAACTGTCAACTCCTCTCTAAAAGTCAGTATAAAGCTATAAAAGGAGAAATTGATTCCATCCTACATTTGAGTATCTCAAGATACTCATGCAAGAAGATGGAGAGCTAAATGAGTGAGATGATTAATTAGCAATTTCCAAATAGTTACTCAGAGCAATGCTCCACAATTTGCAACACTTAAGCAATTATTGCAGCAGCTCTTTTATTGTTATTACATTACTGAAATAGATCATTCAGATTTGACAATCCAAATCAGTGCATTGAGGTCCACAAGATAATGATGATGTGATACGCTTTGCTTATGACAGCACCTGATTCATTTGAAAACATGAAATTTGAAAAAATATATGAAATAGCCAACTTTGCTGAAGTCCATTGTCATCTATAATTAAAATGTCATGTACATCATGCTTGTACAGATCCATTTTCCCTCTATTCCCCTCTACAGCTACAGGAAAACCAAAACTCAACTGAATATGATAACAGGATCTAGTTTAGGCTGAAAACTATAGGAAGACAAAAAGAGACAAAGAAAATAGTGCACTGTCAAGTCAAAAGGGAAGCTGGGTCACCCAGATTTAAAGTCTGCCTACCTGTGCTTCTTTTCCTCCAGTTTTGACACATCTGTATTAGGAAATGAAACAATGCATGGAAATATTTATAATGTGTGCTGCAGCACAGCTGACGACACGAGGTACCTTCGCAAACAACTCTCAGGAACATTCCACAGGCAAAGGTCAATCTGCCCAGCAGACAGTTTATGTAAGGACATCCTGGTTTTTTTTAGAGACTAAAACAATTTGCCAGCAACGACATGAGCAATTCCGTGACTTTTAGAACAGGGACATTTTCCAGGGTACATTTAATTTACTTTCACAGACATGGCATTCTTCATTCTTTGCCTTCAGGTTCCTATTGAAATCTGTGTCACTATTTGTCCTTACAATAAGCACCTCTTCCATAATAGTCTCTTGTGTAGGCACATATACACACACAAGGTATTTACCAGGTTCTTCTAACTTTATTCTGAAGGAAACTGTTTTTTCTCCACCCTACCATTACACTGAAACAGGCAGGATGCTGCTGGTAAGATACTTGCTGTTCCAGATGGATACGGGTGGGGCAGGTAATCCCTGGATAGCTGGGGAAGTCTGTTTAGGGGCTTCCAGGATTCCAGTCTTCTTAAATTTCACAAAGTTAGAGATTTGCACCTTTGTTCTAGATCCGGACAAACCAGGTGTGTTGGCTATGGTTACCTGTTGGAGGTAAACGGTAACAATCAGACCATAAACCAGAACAGCACTGAGAAGCCAGCCACTCTGGAAGGGTTAGGGAAAGAGCAACTAATGGCATGTCCGGGTTGACATTTTATTTCAGAAAGACCAGCAGTGCAATTTTGAAGCCAACCTCCCATTTAGCCCCGCTTCTTGTGCTTTGGTTTTCATGGTGCATCAGTGTCACGTCAAAGCTGTCTTCCTTTCAGATGAAAGGAAACCACAATATGTGTTCCTCCAGGACTGCACTAAAGTCGCTTCAACCGCTAATGGGCATCCAGTCCAAGAGACTCGGTTGGCCCTTGTCTGAAGAAAGCCTCATGAAACATAGTGTGGACACAGTGTGGATGCCTCAGTACCATCTCATCCTCTCTACAGACTTACATATCTTTTGCTGTGCTACGTGACAATGTATATATTTATTATGTATGTATACATGATTATGTATACATACATAAAAAATATACTTCAAATCTCCCTTAAAAAAAACCCAAAACAACAACAACAAAAAATGGAGAAGCAAGCAACTAGAAGTTTTTCTAGCAAACTTCTTAGGACTGAAATTGCTTTCTTTGCCTTCAGCGTCCATAAACCAATGAAGTAATGATAAGTTAACAATAAATACCCCTTCGGACAAAGGGCAAATTCACTTTGAGAGTTTGAAAGATAATTTTTCGCAGAATCACAGAATTGCTGAGGCTGAAAGGGACTCTGGAGATTGTCTCCTCCAAGTTTCCTGCTCAAAGTAGTCTGAACTACAGCAGCTTTCCCAAGACCTTGTCCGCATGGCTTCTGAATATCTCCAAGGATGGGGATCTTCCAACCTCTCTGGGGAACCAGTTGCAGTGTTCAATTGCCCTCAAAATAACAAAGTTTTTTTTATGTTAGGTGGAATTCCTTGTATTTCAATTTCTGTCCATTGCTTCTTGTCCTACTATTGGAACTATTGGAAACAGTCTTGCTTCACTGTCATTACCACCACCCATCAGGCATTTATACACATGACTAAGATCCCCCTGAGCCTTCTCTTCTCTAGGCTGAGCAGTCCCAGCTCGCTCAGCCTTTACTCGTAGGAGAAATGCTCCAGTCCCTTCATCATCTTCGTGTCCCTGGGCTGGACTAACTCCAGTAGCTCCATGTCTCTCTTGCACTGGGGAACCCAGACCTGGACATAGAACTCCAGATGCTCCAGTACTGGCCCTCAATATTCTAGCGATTGGCCTCCAGCTGACCTTTGTGCTGCTGATCACAACTTTTAAGTGCCTAGCCTGTACTCTGTCAGTTTGTCTATGAGGATGTTGCAGGAGACAGCTTCAAAGCCTTACTAAAGTTGAGGTAAGCAATATTCACCCCTCTCATGTCATCCACTAAGCCAGCCATCTCATCGTAGAGGGCTATGGGGTCTTCTTACACTTTGGGTTATTTCAGTGACTAAGCCTGAATTCTAAAATTTGGAGCTCACCCAATTCTACATTTTTATTTTGATTAGGTCTTCAGCATCACTTTCCTGAAAATCAGTCTTCAAATGGTACTCCTTATTTTTCTTAAAGCTGTACAACAGGCATAGACAACTAAATATCTTCACATTATTTTAAAACCCATTATGCTTTTTAATGAAATTTTAAAAATTGAAGCTTAAACTCTAAAAACTTAATGAAACTTTAAAAATTACCAAATATTGAATGAGTTTCACTATAAGATATTCATACATTTTGATTATCTCTAAACACGATCATGATGAAATTGTAGAAATAAAACTATCCAATATTTCATATATTGTATGAATATATGTACATGTTTCATATGTATATACATGAAACACAGAAGTGTTCTGTGTTTCAGATTCTAATTTCCTTTTTACAACATTAGCCAAGAATTCTGTGATTCTGTGATTCTGTGATTTTGTTTCTGGTTTCATAATTGTGGAAGGTGGGAGGAGTCAGTGACAAATACTACATTTAATTACTTCAGCACTAGTGTGTGTCACAGTTAAGTAAGAGATAGTTCTCAGGAGGACAAAAAATAGTCAGGAAAGTGGCATTTTTATCATGATTCTTTGAAATTGTATTTTTTCTGTCTTTGTTTTTGGAAACTCACACTATATTATGTACCAGGAAAAAATGTGGTGCATAAAGGGGGAAAACAAACTGTTACATTTCTGTAGCATTTGAGTATAGAAAGTAAATAGAACTTCTGAGTCTATCCCAGGCACAATGCATTATTCTCCTTGCTTTCAGAGGAGAACCCAACAAACAGCAGTGCATGATCTCAAAACAATAAAAAGTTTCACAGGGTATATAGCAGTACAGCTGCAGCAATACTTCAGAAACGTTTCCCTTCCCCCTCTGAATAGTTGAAAGAACTATCAATACCCCTCTTACATATCAGCAGTGCAAAACATAATAGAAAATAACCTGTTTCAGGCTGTTTCTTACCATTTTATTAAAGATCAAATCAAGCTTGTCTATTCTCAGTAGACCCACTTTATCCCAATACAAGAAACACAAAATCATTTTTCAAAGCATGGGAGAGTACCCACCTGTTGCACGATGATTGACAGAAATCCCATTTCTGAAAGCTGAAATGGCAGATGGCCTTTCTTGATCTTCATCAGATGGATTTGTCATAATATGAAATGTGTCCTTTTGTCTGACATGCTCTTTCTCATTGATTTCCAGATGACAAATAACTAAGAAATGCACCGAGAAATAAACAAACAGTGGCCTTGGACCTTGACCCATAAGGACTGGAGATTTTCTTGAATTTTAATTTAATTTTCAATTAAATGAAGATATACTGTAAGAAAGTCAGCTTCATAGGGGTTTTGAAATGGCTGCTTTAATTGGCCCATATAAAATACGCTTCTAAAAGATAAAGTTTTGCAAAACGCCGATGTAGTTGTCGTTGTGGAGTTCAGGTTGCACGCAACGTTTCTAGAAGATGTGGACATATACCACGGTAAACATATTTACCTTATTTCAGTGAAATTATTCAGAATGTGGTTTTAGTATCTGGGGTTTTTTTTCTGTATGCTTCTATTTCTGAATACAATTATCTATTTACAGCAGTCAGATTTTAGGTTTTACCTATATTGCAAAGCAGGGGAAAAAATCTTGCAGAACACAACAACACTGAAGTTTCTTAAAGAAAAAAAAAAACAACACATAGTCCATGAACAGGTTAATCTGATACCATAAAAGACAATTTACTATCCAATCCTGATAGGTAGGAAAAACACTTTCCTTTGCACCCAGTCCTGTCACTGCAAGTTTACTTTGTTGGGCTCTAGAAAAAAGGGAAAAAATCACCCTCTGTTTTTTGCACAATTATTGCATCATCTCAATATGGACCAAAAGGGGTCTGATTCTGATTTGTAACAGGAATCCTCCTTGAAAGACTGCTGAGGGTATATATGCTCAGCTAACTTTTTCACCTATTTACAGTCAACATGATGGAAATGACTCAGAACAACGTCTTTATACACCAAGATGGTATACAGTTATTTTAAGCGTCCCATATACCAAAGAGCTTGTCTCTAGAAGAGAGGTTAAAACATCGGTAATAATCAATTACTTTCAAAAGTGATCCTGCTAGTAAATAATGCAGGGATAATGCCAACTCTTCCGGGCCAACTGCTCTTGTGGCTGGCAAGGCATCTCCAAAAAGAGACTGTCTCCTTTTGAGGTTCCCTTTCTGCCTCCTCCCCCGTGGAAACTGATGGAAATAAACACGAGCAACATATGGAGGCATGGAGGCAAGCCTCTCTATCCAGTCTTTCTTCCCATAGGACTGTTAAGAAGTGAGCAGAAAATCAGTGCAGAAGCACAGAGAGGCCACAGCAGTGCATGTCATGGAGAAGGCAAGGAAAAAGACAGATTAAGCAAGGAAAAAGACATATTTGTCATATGCTAGAGTAAAGAGAAGTTGGAATTAAACTGTGATGCCCTAGGAGTTAGAGTGCATGCCAGCAGGAGCCAGAGTCCTACATCATTTATGGTGGACCTGAAACTGTGGCTGGGAATGCGGTACTGCCCACTTGACAGATCCCCCTCAGATAGACTGGAGAGAGATAAGGGGGAAAAAAACCTGAAAAATGAAGCAGAATGCTTTCCACAATGAATTTCTGTTCTGCATGTGATCTAGGATCAGTTTCAGTCACAATGTACGCCCTCATTTTAAAGGAGTGGAATAATTTTACAGGTCTCGGTCTTTTCAGTATTACAGCACTGCAGAACGTGAAAGACTACATTAAACAACACGTATCAATGCAAAAATGTCTGCAGACATTTCTCTTTTCATTGATCTCTTGTGCTGTGTTTATTATGCCATTCGATCTTATGACAACTTCTATTCTCAGGCTGAGTGACATTCTCCTCATCATTCTCCTTCTTCCAAAGGTACAACCTCCTGAATGCACACAGTAAGCAAACCCCCAAGCTAGAAGGCCAAGTGTTAAATGCACATACTCACTGAACTGAATTCATCCACTGGTAAATTGGAAAATGCCAGCACTGCAAGAGTTAGTTCCTCATTCCAGTTCATTTCTCAAGGACTCAATACGGTGACTGTGTTCAGCATCCTGGTTTGTCGAGCCTTTCCCCACTCCAAGGTACAGTGAAGTTACAGTCAGATGGTTTCTAAAGGAGACTGTAGCCTTAATTAAATGAACGGCAAATATTCATTCTGGAATCAAGCTCAAGATCCACCACAGACTCCATTAACAGCCAGAGAAGATGCTTTCCCTAGTGAGTAATCACAGAAGGCCTAGAAGACCGCCTGAAAATGTTAGATTCAGATGTTTAGGACTTCTACTACGTTTCTGGTGAAGCATTTGATTTTGAGCACTGCAAGCTGAAGAATCCAAGAATATAAAGCACACACACAAAAAAAATTCACCAAAGCAGAAAATTAAAGAAAATCTCACTCAGGTTTTTTTCCTTACTATTGATATTACTCATCTCTTCATAATACTAATTGCAGCTAACTACCCAGCTTCCTAGCCCTAGAATAATAAACAAATATAAAAGCATAATTAAATATACAATTACATTGAAATAGTTGAAAAGGACAATAGAAGGTTTTTCTATAAAAATAAATTAAATCTCCTCACTGATTTGAACTTTGAGATCATTTGATTCCAAGAACTTCTATTGATTAGTTAATACTTTATAGTTCTTGGAAACACTTTATAACACAAGTACTTAATACTCATTAAAATAAATTATTAGAACCAGTTTTAGACCAACATTAAGGTTCCATCTTGAATTTGTCTGATCTTTAAACCCACTTTATGTCTCATGTCTTCTGAACACTTCCTACAGACCCATTAGATCTGTGTCATTATCAAAACACAATTTCTTTCAAGACCACAAAACAATGTTGATCTATGAGTTCATTTTTTAAAAAGCTTTTGAAGTGAATACAAGGATTGTCAAAGGTATTCAGCTGAAAGCCTTTAGTAACAAAATGCATTATTTAGTTGAGGACAACACGCTTCCTGGAAAGTGACGGTGAAAGACCGAATGGAAAGGATACAGAATCTAAGCCGTGATCATGACTTGTTTGTATCCAAACTAGTTTTAACTCTCTAAATGGAATCCAGCCTTGTAGCTGTAGAAGTACAGAACTCCTAAGACCTGCAAAGCACCTTGGATAAGTTCAACCGGTCTGTTAAATGTCATGCTACCACAAAAACACCGCTACCAGTAGCTGTAGCAGATCACGGAGCTGCAATTGCAATTTTAGGCAAGACCAAAGTAATTCTGCATGCAGCACTTGCAGAAAATAACATTTTCAGAAAAAGGCTGCCAGAAGTACTTTGACTAACAAAAATATCCAAGGCTGAGAGGATTGTAAAGATAGGACAAAAATCTTCAAGTGTTTAAGAAGCTGATGAAAAAAGAAAACTGGGCTACTTCCATGTCTGCAGCAAATGGGCCAAAAAGTATTGTCTCTCTGCTGTAGCACAGAAGTTTCTGAAATACAGTAGAAACAATGGTAAGAACAGAAAAACACTGGAATAAATGGGAATAAACTGCTCCATCACTGGAGGCCTCTAAAGTGGGTCGGAAACAACATCACTGAAGATGGATTGACATCAGAGCAGAGGACTGAGCTTTATCTCCTCAAAGACACTTCCAGCCCCGTAATTTACCTTTAGACAAAAAAAAAAAAACCATGAAAAAGTAAAAGAATTTAAACATGCTGATTTGCTTAAATACAAATAGTTTCACTGCTAGATATCTTTTGTTTCATGCTAGAGCCTGTGGCAGGCAAAGCATGAGTTTTTGATGGGAAAATCTGGTTCTGGTAACTACCTACAAGATTTTGAATGACCTAGAGTTCAAAAAAAAAAATCAAAGTGGATTTAAGCCAAGAAGAGAATTCTGGCATAACCTAACCAGAGAGATTTACAACCTTCCTGTGACAGAAAGTTCATATTTTGCTCCCCAGATGGAGACAGTTTAACATGATTCCATTTTAGCGACAGCCAGGGACCATTTTCTTTGGCAGGAGTGGGAGAGCAAACCACATCTCATATGGTGGAAGGATATTTGTACAGAAAATCGGCTATATTGAAGCTCCCTGAAAAAAAATTGGACTGATTTGTTGCAGGGAGCAGCAGTAATAGCTCACTAAAAACTGGGGAAAAAAAAACCATAATCCTTTGAAAGAGGACTGTGTTCTGGCCAGCACTCTTGCGAAAAGCCACCTGATGCTTCCCAGCAGGATTAAGCTAGCTTTATGCTAACATGCCTAAATCCCTTTGGAAAGCACTGACATGCAAGATGGCAGCTCGTAGCATGCAGTTGTCTGCATCTCTTCTGCAGAATACTGCCAGGCAGAGTTATGTCCAGGAAACACTATTTTGCTGTTGCAGTACCATCAGGATACACAGGGCTCCTTGCATCGGTTTCAACCTTCCATTCTATAACACTTACTTTTTAAACCAGTTTCAAAAAATGCACCAAGCAAAGCTTAATTCTCACGTCACTGAATGAGAAGAAAGCCATAATGAGCCTTAATGCAAGGAAATGTGACCAAGCCTGCTTAAATGATCAGTCCTTTTGAAAAATGTTTGTTTAATTTCTCATGTGGGTTTAAACTTGGGTTGAAGAGGTCACACAGACCCTTACTGGAAACCTCAAAAGTGGCCCTATAGCCTCCTCCTACCAATGGGAAAGTGACCGAAGGGCAGAAGCATCCCTACTGATGTGATGGAAACAGGCACAGTTTAGATGAGTGAGTGTACCACAAGGTGGTACGATTAGAGACCGCTTGCTCATATATCCCATCACACAATGAAATATACAGCTCATATGAGGAAATGCCTGCATTTTGTAAATCTGGCCACTTTCTGTTGGAGTTGTTACACTCAAGGTCTTGTTTATGGATACATATCTATACATTTTATCTATATTTGCGTATATACGCATACACAAGTATAAAGCCAAGAAGTTATTGTAAGAATAATTGAAAATTTAAGACTCTAGTAATTACCAGTCCAGGTCTAACTGTTACTTTCTTAGAGAAAGAAATAATAATGTAGTTTAAATTGTTACACTCACTTCTTGATTTCTCCCCTTTTCCTGGAATTATTTTCACCCTTCCTCTGCTCCTCTGCGTCCTAAGGCTGGCAAGTTGGATTTCAGTGGAGGAGCAATACAGCAAGCTGTCAGCTGAAGATGTCCCTGCTCATTACAGGGGGTTGGACTAGATGACCTTGAAAGGTCCCTTCCAACACAAAGCATTTTATGATTCAATGATTCTGAAGTCTTTTGCCAGAAGAAATATGTTTGTGATAGTGGTTTCATCTTCACTCTAACATCCACTTGGGGTCTTTCATACATTTTCCACAAGCTTATATGCCTTTTGCTTTCTCCGTTGGTCTGCAACTTTATGCGACATCCCAATTTAGGACAAATGGTGACTTTAAGGTATGTTGGCTACGACTCCTTAGTTTGCTTTACTACCCCTAAAATCAGTCAAACTCCAGATCTGCATTTCTTTACGTGACAGTGGGTGAGTTTCTCACAGCTGTGGGGTCTCCAGTGCCAAGCCTATGCCCCATCCCTTACAACCCTGTCCCTGTAGTCCTCTACATCCTGCGCCTCTTCTTCTTAACCTGCCCTCAGACTAGGCCTGTATTTTTCAACACAACATCATCGTGTTAGGTTTGTAAGTACCTCACTCTACATGGAAAACGTACTTGCTGCTGTCGTCCATATAAAGCTACAGTTGCACCACACAAAAAAAAATAAAAAAAAAAAAGCCAACAAACAAACAAGCAAAAAAAAGTCCCCAGACAGATTAGCCACAGATAAATGGTCAAATAGAGAAATTGATGTCACAGTGTGACAAGGCAAGTAAAGCAGAGCGGCAGACAAAGCTCAGACAAGCTGAGACCTTGCTAATGCAATAGAAAGCTTATGTTCTGCTACCAACAATGGCAATACTGCCTTACAGGCTTATACCGTTACGGAGCTGAGACCTGTGGTGTTTGGCTCTTTGGTGCTTCTTCGTGGTATGACCAAAAGACATGGCACCGTTTCCTTACATCATTTTTTTCTTACATTCCGCTTCTTTCACCCAAGCAGGAACATTTATTTGCAAGTTATTTGAAAACTTTTGCTGCATTTTCAAGATCAAAAACATTTTTAATAGTCTTCCACATCTCTTTCCCCACCAGTAATTAATGAAAGGGAGGTGAAACAGCCCAGCTGAATTCTGCCTATTTTTCTTTGTATTTTGCCCAATCCTTCAGGTTCCAGCTATCAAATCCATTACTAATACTCCTCTCTGTCTTGGGATCTCTCACTCATCCTCATGAACTATTGTCAGTCCATGCGTTATTGTGTTTCTATTAATGATTTTCTGGACAAATAAGTGTGAACATGTGCAGTGGAGTAATTCCTTTAAGAATGTGTCATTTTTATTCCTCGTGCGTAATCCGTCTGTACAGTACGTCTAATGTGCAGCTGTGCAGGGCTCATGCAACAAACTGTAGAGCTGCTGTGCAAAGTATCAGCGCTCAGGAATTCAGGATGTGGGTGGTGACAAGCAGGTTTCTAGATTCCTGCAAATCCTAGATTTTATCAATTAAATCCAGATTTGAGACAAATGCTCACATGTCCCAGGGTAAGGCAATGAAAAGGACATGTCCATGAACACTAGGATATATGGTCACCTTCTGAGTGACATCTGTTTCTTTTCACTTTCTAATTCCTCCAGACTTTTTGCTCGCTGTGCTTCTCCCACGACGTGACTCCTCTGGTTCTGCAGCTGTCTGTCCTTGTCCAACACACACAATGACACATCCCAGTTCTCTCCTTTCCCCTAAAATCTCCTCCAGACTGGTCTTTATTTTCTGCTTTACACAAAACTTTCTCTCCTTTCTCCATTTCATAGTCTTTCTATTAGTCCTCCCTGTAAAGCTTGCTTCATTCCTGTTGGGGTTTAAGCTACAGTGAAGCTGCTGTCTCTGATGCGTAAGCAGCAGAAGATAGCAGAGATTCTCGACCCTGATCTCCAGGAGGTTTGCCCTCTCCTCACTGACTTTCCTCCTAAACACATTCTTCTAATATTCTGTTTGCAAAAAGGGGAGGGGGAAATCAATTAGGTTGTGTTCTCCAGGTCCTTGAACTTTCACTGAAGTTACAAAATTGATCAGCTTTAAAGTCATTGTGTTACAAACAAAAAGAAATGCCTTTGAGACAAGGTAGACTCCTCCACCTCTGCTTTTAACTCAGCCAATTCTTTGCTTCATTTACCCAATGATTATGACACGACATGGTAATAGCTAAACAGCTCAGACGCTCTGAGAGTCTCCTTTTATTATGCACCTTACAAACAGCAGCATCTCCCCCTGGAAACTCAAAAGTCCGTGTTTTAAATAAAGTGACTAAACAGACCACAGAGAAAAGGGAGAGCAAACATACGAGAAACAACTAGCTTTGAATTAACAGTTATCATTGCTTATTTCCATACCTAACTAACCAATGTGAACATGCAAATTAATTTTTAAGCTTTTACACACTCATCAGCTTGTACTTAGAGAGGCTCATCCAGCAATGAATAAAATAATTGCACTCTGTTCTATCAATTTGCAATTGCATGTTTGGCTTGGCAGTTCATTAGTCCTATTAAATTCAAATGCTACAATTCTGCATATTTACAGTATCCTAATTCTTGTCTTATTAGCAGCCATGAAATACTCAGGTAGTGAAAAAACAAGGAGACAGCTAAAGCGTTAGCTTTTTAATAATGTAAATACATAATCAGTCACACAGACTTCTCACTGCATAGTTTACTTTGCAGATTGCTTTACAATTGCATCTCTTTGTTATCCCGTGTCCCCCACCTGACTACTGGCATGAACCATTAGACAGTCACTCAAATGCAATATGCCAACAGCATCAAGGAGTTTTCTGTGTCATAAGAAGGGTACGAGATGAAAACCAAAATACTCTTCCTGACTGGTAGTTTCAAATACATATATTATGAAACACTAATTTACGGATGGTAATCTCTGCAGCCTTCCAGTAATGAGATTAAATCTTATTACCAGAGTTAAGTTTTTCAGAGAATATACATTCTTTTAAAATGTCCAAGAGTTGGCAAAGGATGGTGGTTCTGTATCTTTTAATGTGACCACAGCCACTCATTAGCAGACATACTGCTATGAGCTGGTGAGATCGGTTTTCAAATCCTGAGTTTTAAACTATCAGCTGGCATTCAGCAAAGTCCCCGTCTGGGCTAGTACTCTCGACAAACGCACAATTCTAATACTTGAATTAGGATTATACTTGATGGAGATCTGACTACTGCTCTGACAAAAGGGAAAATTACACCCATTGACTCCAGTGGGACATTTGTGTTGCATTCATTTAACTTGGAAGAAGTATGCAACATGGAAGAATTCCTAAACTGTAGACACTACTGATAGTGGAAAAACACTTTCCTTTAAGCTACTGATAAAAAAGGTATGACCTTGTTCATCAGTCTAAAAACAAAATCTTTGAGTTTTCATTTAGCTGCATCCGGGGGGGAAATGAGGGAAAGGCTCCACAGAAAGGTGGTATGTTTTTTGATGACGGGCCACTGCAGAGAGGTTCCGATGACAACGCAAATTTCCATGACTATTCCTCAGCAGCAACTTCCCCAAAGACATAAGTCCCTTCTAAAATTTCACCTCATGCACATTGCTTCTACATCGTGTCTCAAAAGCAACGCAAGTGTATTTACACATGGTTGTGATACAGCCAATAAGGTATACTTTCTTATATTTTCTCAGTCAAAGCAACAAGGCTTTGTTCCTTCTAGTGCATGAAAGTGGATCAAATAGTGGATCAAAACCATCCTTCATTGTGTAGCGTAAAGACAACTTACTTTCCAGGAACCACTGGGACACCCCCAAGGGAACAGCACATGTTAGGACTCGCTATTATATAGTATTTAAACTAGAGGCCAAATAAACAGAGCTGGACCAAACATTCTGCTTGCAGTAATTTCTTTGGAAGATATCCTTCTCATGTGTAACTTATTGTGGAGAGCAATGTGGCGATCTGATTATACATTACAGATTATACGTATACAATTAGTTTGTTATACAAACTAATAATGAAGCATAATTAATTCCTTACTATCATGAACTACTTACATGCACCACATAGTTTTGAATATAGAGGTTTGGGATTTTTTTTTAAACTTGGGTTTTGTCTTTTTTTCTGCCTATTATGTACAATTTCCAAGACATGTATTACAATTCGTCAAGGTAATAATTTAAAATGTTACCTTAATTAATATTCTGTAAAATACAGAAATAGTGGTGAATGATTATCTTTCTCAGTAGATTTCCTCCCTCCCACCAATGACACAGTGGAGTACCCCAAAGCCAAATAAGTATTAGGAAGATTTATTGGAAGAAAAGCTAGAAAATACATGGCAAAAAAAAAAAAAATTGTTTTTTTAAAAAAATCTCTTTCTATGTAAATGTAAAACAATTCTGGAAGATTACATGTTTGCAAAGTTAAAGTTCTTCAAACTTTATAACACTGTAAATGTTACCAGCTCCATGAAATGTCATGGGAATGTAATTTTAGACGGATTTGAAAGATGCAGTGGCATTTCCAAAGGCACCTAACTGACTTAGCAATAAATCCATAAAAGGATTTCAAAGTTAGTTATTGCAGTGTCTAAATGCTCTGACACTGTCTTGAATTTGAGTTATACTTCCCTATCTCAACAAAGCACAGACAAAAAGTTAAGGGCACCACCACCATCACTGACAGATGCTCTCTATCAGTGAGGTCCACAATCTTGGTACCCAAATCACTGATGCTGAACAGTTTGAGGGCATCATGGCTTCTCTGAACTCTGTCTCCCTCTAGACAGGTATCTAGACTTCCTTACATTAACGGATTGGAAGAAGACCAATGGCAAACATCAAATGTCCAAGAAGTTTGTATTCAGGACATGGAGAGGTTGTACAGCTAGACTTAGGACACAAAAAATGCTCCCACATCTGACTGCTTACAAAAGTGCCATCCATGCTGAAGTCTAACTGTCAAATTAGAAAGCAAAGGAGAATTCTACACCACCCCACACAATATTTTAGATCCTATCTCTTTCCATTTATGATTTTTCTTCCGTGCGTAAATCCCACAAGAAAATGAGCGTTGCCCAGTTAACACAAAACACACTATACAGTGGCAGGAACCAGCAAGGTAGAATATCTGTTTTCAAGTCATCACTTTTCGCTAAATCAAAAAAAGAGATTGCATGCCCTTACACTTGGAAAGTCTCCTGTGAGCGCTTCTGGGAGCAGCTCTTCAATATGCTGTGCTGAAGTGGTCCTGCTTTCACAGTGGGTATGAGCTGGGCCCTGGCTCTCGCAGAACCTCGTTAAGTGTCCCCAGCAGTAGAAAACCGACACTAGAGAGTGGCAGGTGGTGTTTAGGGCTAATTTCACATCAAATCTGGCTCAGAATTATTAATATTAGCATTAGCATCAGGACACTGAAAATCACCACTTTAGAGTTAATGACTGTTTAGAAATTTTCATGGTCAAAGAGCTGCATGAGGAGAAAAACCCTGAGTCTTCAGCTCAGCGGTGAGGTGTCTAAGTCTCAGGAAGCTGTTATTCAGTTCTTGCTGAGCATCAAACAGAGCACTACAATGAATGCAAGTTTCTTGCATCTCAGCAGACAGCCCTAATCACTAGACTATGGGCAGCACAAATTTCTGAAATGAACCTTTCCGTTTTCTGTCTTTCCAGTCCTGAAAGACCTTCCCAGCAAGCTTCGTTGACGGCATTTGCATTTTCAGGAAATGTTTGGCTTCACAACTCGCTCTTTCTTGCCAATAGCACGTACTTAAAAAATTCCTAACTGGGTCTAAATTCTCTGTGTAAGCAACACGTATTAAAGCTATGTTTCCCTTACATCTGTAGAGGCATTCAGGACACTAAGTACACATTCTTAGGGACACGACTGCATGCCATACAAGCATATGCAAAGAAAGTTAGTTTAGGGTTGCTTAAAACCACAGACCCAGCTCTGACAGTTATTCCAGGTGAAACCAAGCACCAAGAGATGTTGGAAAAGCTTCAAATTTCTGTTAGCAAGTCACTGTCTTCTTTAAACACACTGCTTCAAATAATGAAAGAAATATTCAGTGGTACTCATAAAGGCTAGGGGTTTCAGAGAAACCTAAGGGAGGTTTCTCCCTAAGCAAATCCAAGCCAAAAATACTAACATTTAACTGCAGTTGAATGGCATTGGACTTCTGCCATCTACCTCAGAGGGTTCACCAGTACGCCCAAAATCCACAGAGAACTACTAGCCCCTGTCAACAACTGTATTAAGAGTATATATGTATATATTCTCAGTATGAAGAGCAAAATACATAACCCTAGATATTCTTATATCTCCATTTCAAATACTAAGACTTTAAGACTTAAGATTTTTAAGACTAAGGACAAAGAGGAAAAGAAAACAGCCTACTATTGTAAGAGATGGACTGTGAATTCCCTGAGGAGGGGCAGAAGGCCCTCCAAGCCTTCAATGGAATGCCTCAAACACTCGCAAGGACATAAATAATGCAGGCCTGGCCTTCAAAGAACAGATAAGGCTAACACTTCTGGCGTCTTAAAGTGTGGGAGAACTGTCTTGTGAAGACAGGATAGTTCTGCCACTCATGTGGTGAGCTTGCTAGTTCTCAGTTCTCAAGGCCACTGTGTCCGATGAGTGACCTTTGCTTCATTATCCATGAAATGCATATAAAAGCGCACACTCTGCATATGCTAATGAAGATTATAGAGATCATGCTAAACATGTATGACTACGGCACTCGTCTCTCCACCCAAATCATGCTACACGTCACCTGGGAGAAGGGAGAAACCTGAGACGAAGCTGCCCTCAGCAAGGGGGGTGGACCATGCTAATTCGGCAAACATAAAATAAGTGTCCCTAGAGAGGGGAAAACAAAGAAGAAACAAAAGAAGACGACCATGCCTGGGAAGATTCTTCCCAAGAAAGAAGAAGATTATGCCTGGGAAGATTCCCTGAAAAAGACACTGGAACAAGGACCAGTGATCCCTTCATCTCTGTCTTTTCCTCTGTCTTTTCCTTTCTCTATCCCTCAATTTCTCTTCTCTCTTAGCATTGTTAAGTAACGGTTAGAGTTGTTAAGTAACTACCTTAAGTACGACATTAGGTACCGCTTGCCGTCAGTTGTCCTATCCCTGCTGTTAAGTAACACAATGCATACCTCACCACTTGCCATAATTTGTTATATACCTAACCAATTATAGTGGACTTGTTAAGACCTATACTAACCATTTTGGGAAGCTGATAAATGTTTCTATATGGACCTTAAGATTTATCCCACCTAGTCCGCGCCGTTGGGAATTTACGAATCTGAGGTCACTTACCCTCCTCTTTCCTGAGAGTGGGACGTGACAACCATGAAAAACATGAGCGGACCTGAAACAAGTGCATCATGAGAAGGACATCAGTTTGAGCACTGCAATGGCACCGTCTTCATTCTGCAGTTCCTCAGTGGCCTTCTTGGCTGACACGAGACACTGAGACACAGACATCCAGCCATCAATAATTCCATCGTGACCTTTTAGTTTTGGTAACCTGAGCCCCCAAAACTTTTTCCAGTGTACTTTAACTTGGTGGACACATATTTTAGTTTAAGTTGCTGAATAGTTCCCTTGCATTCAGAGAAAGCTTGCTTACTGGCGTATGTACATTAAATATAGAGGAGATCATGCTTAACACTCAACTTTCATGAGACATTAGTGTCCACAGTCTTCACCCATGCATAAGTTGCAAGTAATTTATCTCTTAACATGACACAATAATTTTGTAGAATATGGGTTAAACAAAGGTCAAATAAAGAGCCTGGCAACTACTGACAGGTCCTGCTGAAGCAGCAGCAGAGATCTCCTACACTGAGATCCCACCTCAATCAAAAAACACACATGTCTAAGAAAACCAAGTAGTTTTTGCTGTATGTTTTCTTTCCCATCGCTTCTTTTTTTTTCAGAAGAAAGCAAACAAGGGTTACACAGAGGGAGATAAGTTGAAAATGATGGTGTGTCTGCGAGCAAATGTCTAGATGCCAGCCTAGCTAGAAACGACACTTTGAACATACAGAAAAGGAACAGTTTCCTTAGCAACCAGGGTGAAAGCTCTAAGAACACCTCTTCTGCTCTGTGCTGCTTCGCCCTTCCCCTACTCAGTCTACCACCTGTCACTCACGGATTTAATTTAGTTTAACATTTTATAAGGTTCAGATGGGAGAATTCCTGCTAGTGGAAGAACCACTAATGCTAAAGAAATTCCAAGGGGGAAGGGGAGGGGGGAAGACCCATCCTCACAATAAGGAGGTGTATGTGGTTCGCACACCAAACGGGATGTAGATGAGGGGATCACTCACTCAGCAATCCTCTGGTTTATCAGACTGATACTGGCCTTTTCAAACACCAGATCACCTCTCCATAGAGCCTTTGGTCTGCCCCAGACTTTGAACTTCTTCTACTCACCTGTCTTTGCACAAGCCTTTGCAAAGCAGCTTAGGGGCTCAGCTGCTGTTTCTTCCCTTTTTATACAACTGCTACCAGAAAGTATAGGAGATAGTGTCTACACCTCTTTATATTTTCAAAGGTATTGACAAATGTTATTCCATACGTGTGATTTTTAGATACTAATACATTCTAAACTACCCTAGAAAATTAACCAACTTGTTTTGTGTTGCAAGGAGAGGAGTGGGGATGGAGAGGAGACAACAGATAAATTTTATTATCAACACCTTTCCACCTTCTTGAATAAAAAGAATATGATTTCTATATTACAGTTCCACTTTTTTGCTATATCCAGACTTCATAAGTCCTTTTACACTTTCTCTGTGTGAACTTCAATGCACGGGTTCAGGTTACTTCATATATTTATAAAATCTTGAGTTAGTATATGCAAAGACTCCATTTTCTCCACTAAAAACTTAGTGAAAAGGCTGTGCAGTATGAGCTATTTCACTTTATCTGATACACGACGTTTTTATTTGGGACTACACGTGAGGCAGCATAGAGACTAGTACATGCTAAGGCCAGTTAGGTTCCCTTTATTAAGAAACTGAAATTGCCTGCACAAAACCAGCAAGGAATTCCTCTTCTGTTCCTCCCTGCTATCGGGGATGCAAAATTTGCAGCATCCTTCCTAAGACATCTTACAAAGGAGGCACCTGGTGTAAGGAAGGTAGCATTTCAGAGATACAAGGACTTATGGTACGGGAAACGATGTCTGCTTTCCAGGCCTCTAGAAATTGTCAGCGTCCGTTAAGTACTGCCAAGAATAACCTATAAAAATGAGATAGAACTGACCTTGCCTACTCTGCTTTCACACCTGACATGTGAAAGACTTACACGAAGCAGTAATCTCCATTTCATAACCCAAACTCAGCTACTCGTGAGATTACTACATCATCTCACGTGATGTAGTAATACTTGCAAGCCTATTGAACACGTCATTGAATTTCATATTAAAAAAAAACCAAAACAAAACAACACAAACAAAAAAATACTGAAACTTATTTTTTTAATCACACAAAGTTTTTTGCTATAATATCCTAATGGTTCTGAGAGATGCCTGAATGAGGCATGCATAGAAAGAGACAAGATAGGAATCCCTCTTGACTTTAAACCACCTGAGATAAATTTCTGAAAGTTCTCTAGGTGATGATATCCCTGGACGCTTTAATCACAGCGGTATTCTATCACACCCGTTTTTGAAATATTAATTTGGAATGACTGATCTCATCTGCTCCTAATTGATCAATCTATGTAGGCCCTTAGAAATACATATATTGTGTCAGTTTGGTTTTCAGAAGTTAAATGATTGGAGCGTTTTTCCAAATCCATGTTCCAAATTGAATTTCCCCATTTGTTGAAGCATTCTGCACAATCACAGCTCTCAGTCTGAGAATCCATCCCTCTACTGTTGTAAGCTAATCAAATATAATCTCAGGCAAGAAAGAGTTGTAATAGTTTATTACTTATAGAAATTTATCTCTTGCTCGCTTTGATTGATAATATTGAAATGGTTGTTTGCTTGAGGAGGTTCTTCTTTGCATGTGTGCTTGCGATTTCTCTGAATTTCTGAATGTGCAGCTTTTTTTCTGAAAAAATCTTTGTCCTTGGCGAGGAAACTCCTCTGATTTTCCAAACCAACCACAGCCTTACAGGCCAGTTGATAGAACGGTTCAAATAGCAAGGAAAGGGAAACATCTTTCACCATGTCCATTCCTCTTCCTTTTCACAACCTTTCTTTTACTCCACTTTCCTCTTTCTCATACCCAGTAACAGTGACAACATCAAGAAAGTGAAAAGCTTATATAAGGAGCAAAGCCGAGTTTGTGAACCAAGTAAAATTCACGTTGATTGAGGTAAATCAATCAATTGAAGGGAGAAGGGAGATGAACTGTGTGAAAGGAAGCAAAAATAGAATGAAGAATGCGTTAAGAGTAGGAAGGGGAGTGCACAGGAAGGGAAGAGAGGTGTTTATAGAATGACAGCTTTTCTGGTCTCGTGGTAGTTAATGGAAATTTTGATCTCGAGAGTCAGGATATTACTCCTGTCGTTTAAATAGCAGTTGGCAGACATTTAATCTGCAGATGGAAAGAAAATTAGATGAAAGATGAGAAAATAATGTCCCTATAGCTGTTTAACAATGAAAAGCTGTTCTTCATTCATAGGCTTTCGGAAGCTAACGCTGCTGTTTTCAGTTTGTTGTTTAGATTGCATTTAATCTGTTCCAAAGACTGTGACCTGATTATTAACAACAGATTTGAACAGGGAAAGGGCGGATTCACTTGGGGTGGCCAGCTAGCCCTACCATTTTCACAGCCATATCCTCCGGCTCCGTCCCATCCATGCTCGGAGCTTGCAGTAGCAGCAGCATAAATATGGAAAAATAGCGTAAGTGAATGGCACTTTTCAATCCGGTAGACAAAGGCTTTGTTACTCCCTGTGTGTTGCTGAAATGTTACAGCAGGAAGCCAAGAGCAGATATGTCAGTTCATAAGTTCAGTCAGGAGGGAAAATGAAGGAAAGTGACATAGGGTGGAAGGAGGAGGAAACAGCTCAGCTGAGAGGAGTTGTTCAGATCATACAAGAGAAAGAGCCAAAGAAGAAATTGGTGTGCCATTAATAATGTGGATATGTTCTTCAGGGTAAGAAGCAGAGCTTTCCCTCTAGTTCCACTCCCTTTTAGGTTCAGACCTACTTTGAGAAGAAAGCAGAGCAACTGGGAAATCCTTTGTTTTAGTGTTGATTTATCCCCAAAGAGAAAGAGAGAAACAAGTGGTCATATTTGTGTGGTTCTCCACATAAGTTCTGCCCCTCACTGTACAAAACAATATTCCAAGAATGTAAAAATCACATAAACTTTTTTATCCAAAAAGAAAGTGAATAGGAAGAACAAGTGCACTTTCAGAAACATAGGTACCACCACAGGTACCAGAAAACTTAATAAAATATAAATACGTACATGAAACTGAATGACACTGAACAAAGCTGGGAAAAAACAGCAGCGCAACGGCAGGTTCATAAGAAATATCTCCATGTCCTTACTTACAGTCTTCTGAAAACCCACGGATTACTTTCCACTAAAGTTTTACTAGTATTGCAATATTTATACCAATTCCTTGAACAGTATACCACAAATATTGTGAAAAATTCATAAGCTATTGCCCATCACTAATTCATTTCCCCCTTCTCGTCTTTCCCATTTTCAATGAATTCTTAAAGCTTTCCTTTGGAAAAAAGTAGCTAAAAGACAACAGAAACTACAAATCTCAGATTGACTTGAGTGCCTCGCCACATACTTCTGTCCTTCAGTTACAAACTTGTCATCATTTTATCTCCTCAAATACTTTAAGACCCCTGTTCTTCCACAAACAGAGTAAGATTACTAATTGTAAAGTAAGGGTGACATTTCAATAATTCAGAAATCATCTCACAACCCAATGCCTGACTTGATTGAATGTCTTCTTATTTTGGTGCTCTACTGAATTAAAGGATAAGCCCCCTAGGCAACCAAAGGTGACACCAATCTGTGTGGAACACCCTTATAAAATGTCAGCAGTCTTCACTGTGTTGACTAATGTATCCCAGAAGCACAAGGGACCCTAAAAGAGTCATAACAAAGTAAACAAGATATTCTGAGAAATGGAAAGACTAAACAAAAACAAAATTTAGGCAATTACAATCCAGATGCAGCACAGGGGAGAAAAAAAGCAAGCACCATAGTTCAAACTTACTGCAGAACTTCTTGGCAAAGAGTAATTGCTCCCCTATGTGAAAGCTCCTCTATGTAAAAGCAAGGCCCCTCAGGAAAAAAAAAAAAGAAACAAACAAACCAAAAAACCCAAACACAACATTAAGAAAATCCATTACCTGAAACCACTAGCTGAAGCAAAGTGTCTAGAATAGCTCCACTTGAGAGTCAAGGTTTTCCGGGCATGAGGAACAGTCCTCAAGAAATGCCATAACGTCAATGGCAAGAGCTTTCTTTAGTACTCCGCTTAACAAGAGCGTTCTTTGGACTAAGCTTTAATAAGTCCTCTGAAAGACTTGCACTGTTCTTCTCTGCAGGTACAACAAAATGTCAAAAGGATTTGAACAAAGAACAACTCTCAAAAGTTACAGAGCCTCCGTTCAGTTGAGATAAGCAACAACAAAATCTTCTTTTTTGGTTGGTTTGGGTTTTTTTTCACAGCACTTAAATCTCTACAGCCACGCTTGACACTTTGTCAAGAGGCTTGCAGAGCTTCCTGCTCCAAGACAGAATGGAATACTACCAAAATAGCCTCCTTTGTAGTTAATCAATATCACTGCTTCTAATCTTCTCAAGAACACTAAACTCCAGGTTAAACAAATATAAAAAAAACAGGAGGAAAAACATATTGAACTTACAAAGCTTGAAGAATAATACGAGTTTCCCACTTTTAGGTGACTTCCTTCCTATGTTCTTAAATAAAGAGAATGTTTGTAGATGCCTGCAAAGCTAAACAGCCTAATATAAAGGTATAGCAGTGATTAAACACATGAAGAAGTTAAAAAATGAAACTACCTGGGCAAATGGTCCTTTCCCCTAAATCTAACACGTACGGATCAAAAGAGTATATTAAATTTCATCCCCATCTCTCTTTATACCATGCAGAGTTTTGCTGTGCCCATTATTTCAGTCAGTTGCATTGTTAACGGGTATTCTCAAACCTCATTAATAATTTACATACGCCATATTTAAGTCTTTTAATTAGACTTGTAATTATAAAAGCCAATAAAACATAGTTACAAATTATCCCCCTAATCAGAGTTCTCCAATCAATTTTATCTCCTTTTATAATATCCTAAGAATGTAGAAATTAAAGGAGTTTTTTTAGCTTTTTTTTTTTTGTCACATTATGCATGATTTGAAAATGTAACGCCTCCACAGTGGTACCACCAACATTCCGCAGTCACTCAAATTCTCGGAGGTTCCTCCAGAGCATTTCTTAGTTCTCTGTCGAGATCTCAACTGCTTTGACTGCATTCTTCTCCCACTTACAAAACAGCCCGTCTAGATTACATGTCTATATCCAAGTTTATAAGAAATACATGGGTAAATAAATCATAATTTATACTCAGGCCGCTCCTACTTCCTTCAGCATTTGGGATGCAGTCAGCTGTCTAAAATCCATCACACTCATGGTACTACACTTACTGCAGTAATGAACCCTCTGAATGAACCTCATCCTCACAGTACTACACTTACTCCAGCATAAACTTGGACTTAAGCTGTTTTCCTTCTTCACATCCTGTCACACACTGACATAAACTAGTGGAAAGTGAACAGTTTATTACAAGAGCGAAACAGGAGCAATCTTGCTCTGTTAGCTGTCAGGGAAAAATCATCACTTACTATGACGTCATTGTCTTTGCAAGTTCGTACAAGCAACAGCACACAGAGCGTAGTTGGAAATCCTATTAAGAGTACTCAAATTGTGTGAATAGTCACATTTATTGGTTTTTGACACGCTGCTGGGGGACCTGAACAGGGAAAGTTTTTTTGGTGTTAGAGACTTGCCCGTAATACTCAGACTTTAAGTTTTTGTGGATAATTTTAAAATGGCTATAAAAATCTTTCTCTTGTCACTCAAATCCGTATTTACAGTGATAATCACTGTTCTTTTATTTCTGAATAAGCACTCACAGTAATTAAATATTCATAAAAATGAAAATAAGATGTTTGAATGTTTAAGAAGTAATAGTATGCAATTAATTTATCTAGTATTTTTGAATAATTACGCTGCTGACATATTTCAACTTCATTCAGAATTGACATTTTTACTTAAAACGTGAGATCCTTATATCAGTGCTTTGATATACTTAACCAGTAACACAGGAACTCCGTACCCCATGTAAACTTGTTTAGGTAAAGTAACAATAAAAGTTCTTTAGGCAACAAGAAAACCTCGACGTTTGAGATTACTGAGCCTGAGATTACTTGAGAGGACAAACTGTTAAAGCTAGACCCAAAGTCCATTTTTCTTTTAACAGGTATAATGGGTAGTGAAGAGGATCTTGGAAAACAACTCGGATTCCTTTTCAGTGTAGTATGAGGCCCTGATAATTGCTGACATGAACATTCGTAGCGGTACTGCACACAGAAAGAAATACAATACTTTTCTTGAGAGTCAGAAGTATAAAGTACACGAAAGATGATAACCGTGTATATACTTAGGGTGAAGATCGCCCTCTGAGAAAAGTAAGAAAGAACTACATTCCTTGGTGAGACTGCAAGCCCTTTCTTTAATTGATTATGGCTTTGGGATTTCTTTTTGTCTTTTCTCTTTCATCCCAAGCTGATTAAAAGGGAAGTTTAAGTATGACCCACCGTCAGCTGCCTCTAAATCTCTGCGCAGCTCCTGTCACATGGCAGGGCATGTTCTGCCTTCTTGAAGATTTTTTCACTGGTATTACTGCTCTTTGGGTATGCCAATAGTGTTTTATTGAAAAATTATTCTGGCTACCTACAATGTATACAAAAACTTGCGTCTCAGACATGGAGGCCATAAATATGGGTCAAACAAAAAACATGCTTTTAATGGAGAAGTCTTTGTGGAGCCTTCTTATTTTATTCACTACCATAAAAAACAGTAAACATCTCTGGGTTCCAAACAACAAAATATGTCTCTGATGACAAGGGCGTCAAAAAGATATCAATAAAATGTGCTGTATATTTATTATTGTTTTTAAAGGATATTCATATAGGCTATTTGACAGCAGAAGCTTGGTCTGACCTGTGCGATCGGTTTAATAGAAACCCAGCAGTGCCACCATTCAGCATTCTGCTGCTTGTTCAGCACATCATAGAAATTTATTTACTTTTTTCCCTGAAGCAGCCATTTTCCTGATTTGGTACAGGTAAAATCTTCATATATCAGTCTGGGTTTCCTCTCATCTTACATTTTATTTCTCTGTAGCTTACAGCACGAGGAGATGTCAATTGATTTTTCCATCCAACATTTCTGAAATATTCAATCTAACAATCTGGAAATAAAACAAAAGGCAAGCGGCACTATTACCATAAATAAATGAAGTAAACATTAAGGTACAACTGGCCTTTGGGGGAATTCTGCATTAGTTCTGTATTCCTTATGCAAATTTTAGGTATTATAAAGTTAAAATAAGAGGAAAATTTGAAGCTATAGCAATGTACTTTATCTCAGGTATCCTGCTAAATACAATCTTTTAAGTCAAGAATAAACTGCAAACAAAGTAGTCAAAATCTTAGTATAGTAGGCAAAGTCACTGGCCCAGCAAAGGACGCAGCACAGAAAGCATGATCTCACTTAAGAAACTGAAAATGTATTCTCCATTCAAATTGTAACTCCAGCCAGAAATTCAGTTAATGAACTGTATCGAGAGACTGGACTGAACAGACAGGGGCACAGGGTCACACTAAGTCAACTCCTCAGTCTTACACACGAAGATTAGCAACTATCCAGCTCTGGGCCCTTCCACTTTTTTAACCTTATGCAGCATATTTAAGTAATCTGTATGCTGCGTAAGCTTCACCTGAAATCCTTCGCTCTCTGAGTGGGGTCGGTAAGCAGAAGCAAAAACCTCCTCTCCTGCTGACAGGAAAACGTAGAAATCACTGATCAGGCAGGCACACGAGCACGTCTGTGATTTTTGCCAAATTATTACACGGACAGGGATGGGCTTCAGAATAAGGTTTAGGCAGCCGAACTCTAATTTTGCTACAGGCTCAGCTCAGAGGTATATGCCAATGGGAAAATCACTGTGGTTCTCGAATCGGTAGCAGCCTGATGGATGGCCTTGATGCCCCACACATGCTGCGCTTGACCCAGAATGCACCACCTTACAAAAGCTGAGTTTCTTTTGACTTTCTTTAAACAATTCTCACCTTCTGCAAAAAACAACACGTTCTAGGAAACCTTCAAATTTCCATTTCTCAATGCTCGTAGCTTCTTACCCATGGCCTTATTATCAGGAGGTACCTGATGATGAGCAAGTGTGTTACCTCGGAAGAGTATGAGCAGAGTATTTAGGACTGCATGCTATTCAGAAACTGTGCTAATAAGGGGATAAGTAACTCAGATATTGTCAGAAAGGAAATATAATGTCCTACAAGCTCAATCCATCACTGTTTCTGTGAACATTTTTGAAACTTTTTCTTTAGAGTAAAAAAAAAAAAAAAGGTTTGTGTGTTATTTTGATTATGGGTGAAATGACAATCTTTTCACTTCCATGCTAAGCTTTCAGCAAGTAATACACAACTGTTTTAGTGAATATATTAACATCCAAAATATCTCTCTTTCTCATGTATCCTATGTATGAAAACCTTATTTTTGGCAAATGTTAACAGAAAATCGTTTGTCAAAACACGTTATATAAGCAATTTGTTAACAACAATCTAACATGAACTTGGATTCATGATAGTATAAGTGCTAGCTCCTGAGACAATGAAATAGGGAATTTAATTTGATGTATATGATCCAGAAAAAGATAATAGACGGTACACTACTCATGTTCTTTATGTTCATCAGCCTTACATTGTAATTCTCAAACAAATGTATTTTATTTTTATACACAGTTGAGATATTACTATGCATCACAAGCAAAGTATTGTTTTTCAGATTCAGTTTTTCATGGAAGGAAAAAAAAAACACACAAAAACTTCAGTTGCATATGTTGTATTAGGAAAATGAATAGAGCCTGGAGATTGTACCACTGTGATTTTTGTAGTTTATCTAGTTTTATCCTTGATCCAAAATCTAATGAAGTAACAGTATTATTTTAATAAGTTTCATATTTGTCCCAGAATGGCTTATTTATAATGTAGATGAAGACACCAACAGTTATGAACACAGAGGTAGAAAGCCATAGAGCAACAGAAGCAGAAATAGCACAGTGACACAGTTTCCCATGTTGACCTACTAATAGATGCTACACTGAACAGACTTTGTTCTTCACAGTTTGTTGCTAGTTTCCCCTGCTTTTCATACATAATAATTGTAATTAACACAAGTAATCCCATTGGACTGAAACTGGGCAACTTGTTAGACATTCACAGAATCATAGAATGGTTTGTTTTGGAAGGGACCTTAAAGATCATCTAGTTCCAACCTCCCTGCCATGGGGGGCTTGAACCTCCCACTAGACCGGGTTGCTCCAAGCCCCGTCCAACCTGGCCTTGAACCCCTCCAGGGATGGGGCAGCCACAGCTTCTCTGGGCAACCTGGGCCAGGGGCTCACCGCCCTCACAGCAAAGAATTTCTTCCTAATCTCTAATCTAAATCTGCCCTCTTTCAGTTTAAAACTGTTACCCCTTGTCCTATTGCTACACTCCCTGGCAAAGAGTCCCTTCCCACCTTTCTTGTAGGCTCCCTTCAAATATGGGAAGAGGCTCTAAGGTCACCCTGGAGCCTTCTCTTCTCCAGGCTGAACAAATCCAACTCTCTCAGCCTCTCTTCATAGGACAGGTGCTCCAGCCCTCTGACCTTCGTGGCCTTCTCTGGACTCACTCCTACAGGTCCGTGTCCTTCTGATATTCGGGGCCCCAGAGCTGGATGCAGTACTGCAGGTGGGGTCTCACCAGAGCAGAATAGAGGGGAAGAATCACCTCCCTCCACCTGCTGGACACGCATCTTCTCATGCAACCCAGGATGCAGTTGCAAGTGCACATTGCTGGCTCATGTTGAGCTTCTCATCAACCAGCACCCCCAAGTCTTTCTTATCAGGGCTACTCTCAGTCCACTCTCTGCCCAGCCTGTATTTGTGCCTGGGATTTCCCTGACCCAGGTGCAGGACCTTGCACTTGGCCTGGTTGAACTTCATGAGGTTCGCACGGGCCCACCTCTTAAGTCTGTCAAGGTCCCTTTGGATGGCATCCCTGCCCTCCAGCACGTTGACTGCACCACACAGCTTGGTGCCGTTGGCAAACTTGTTCAGGGTGCACACAGTCCCACTGTCCATGTTGCCAACAAAGATGTTAAACAGCATTAGTCCCCGTACCAACCCCTGAGGAAATCACTTGTCACTGGACGACTTGAAATCGAGCTGTTGACCATAATTCCTTCAGTGTGGCCATCCAGCCAGTTTCTTGTCCACTGAGTGGACCGTGCGTCACATCCATGCCTCCCCAATTTAGAGGCAAGGCTGTCATGTGGGACAGAATCAAATGCTTTGCTCAAGTCCAGGTAGATGATGTCAGTTGCTCTTCCCTTATCCACCAATGCTGTTAACGCTGTCATAGAAGGCCGCCAAATTTGTCAGGTACATTTGCCTTTGGTGAAGCCATGTTGGCCATCATTGATGAATACCTTATTTTCCATGGGCCTTAGCAGAGATTCCAGGAGGATCTGCTCCATCATCTTGCCATCCACAGAGGTGAGACTGACGGGCCTGTAAGCTCCACAGGTCCTCCTTTTTTCCCATTTAAAAATCAGCATTATGTTTCCCCTTTTCCAGTCTCCTCGTTGACTCCTTTATCACTTGGAGAAGGAAGTTACCATCAACGCATTCCAGGAACCACCTGTATTGCTCGTGCCCTGCTGTGTTGTCCCTCCAACAGATATTGGGGTGGCTGAAGTCCCCCAGGAGGACCAGGGCTTGTGAACATGAGGCTGCTCTTATCTCTATTTATATGTCATCCACTCGGTCATCCTGGTCAGGTGTCCTCTACTACTGCAACATCACCTGTCCCTGCCCTCCCTTTTTATCCTGACCTATCAGCTCTCAGTCGGCTCCTCATCCATCCCCAGGCACAGCTCCATACAGTCCTGCCGGTCCTTGACATAGAGGGTGACACCACCTCCTCATCTTCCCTGGTGTCCTTCCTGAAGGACCTGTACCCTTCCATTCCAACACTCCAGTCTAGGAACCATTCCACCACGTCTCCATGTTTCTCTGTGTAAGAGATACACATTGTGTGTATCTTAATGTGTGTTTCTTAAACATGAAGTTCCATCATTAGATTTTACAGAAAAGTCGGTGTTAACAAATAACATGAATATGTAAATATCATCTCTAATTTATAGTAAGGGAATTTGGTTGAATAACTGGATTGCAGTAGGAAATACTGAAGTCAAAGAAATAAAATCATTATAGTTCTATTACTGAATGAAACGTATAGAAAGGAGGGAAAATACAGCTAATGCCATTTTCACATTAGAATTAACAACATGAAGAAGTGTCATATGTAAATGTTACAGAGAGAAAAATCAATATTTTTTTTTTCCTTTCCTGTCTATTTGTAGTTTCCAAATACAGTCACTTACGGCACTTCGTGTAATTCTAATTAGAGAATCTGGGAAACTCTTATTGAGGGTTGAAAGTTCACACACCCTCCATACGCTTCAGAAATTTGACAGAACGGGGCAACGATACACTTGGTTAACTTACTTTCTTCTGCAGCTGCTTTTCTTATTGTACTTATCAGCTTGCTCACTGGGCCAAGGAAATCAGCTGTACCATTGATTTTGTTCCTTCTTGTTACTCAGCCTTTTACATTACAATTTCTTGACATTCTTGAAAAATTAAGTAAACTTTGTGTTACAGAAAAAAGCATACAAATGCATGGAAAAAAACTTAAAAGTGGCAGGTTAAAAAAAAATCTGAGCCAAACAATGAACTCAAAGGTCATTTGATCCCAACAGCTCTAACCTTTTGCATATCACCTTAGCATGACACTGTTCCCATTGCCTGTCAAAGCAGAGTCGTGCTTTTAGATTATGCAGTTAATGCAGTTTGTGATGGTGAAAGAAATAGCTTGGTGTATAGTTGGTCTTGTTAACATTACCTCATCAGCAGGAAATGCCTTATCCATTAAATACCTCTTCAGTTATCCATTGTCCAAGACAAGGAACAAGAGTATCTCTGACAGCAAGGTAATTCAGCCCGAAACAAGTGACGTCGCCCTGACTTTAAGCAGCCTGACCCTGCAAAACCTGGTGGAGAAAATGAGGAAGGAAAGGTTAAGGCGTTTGGTGGATAAAGAGCCAATGGAAAGGAAGGATAGCTTCAGACTTGTCCCCGATAATCTCTAACAATGTTAGTCATCACTTTTACATACAGACACCTAAAATTAAATAGAAAGTGTGATCGTTTGAATTAGGAAACTCATAGAATGGCTTGGACATATCTCTGTGATATAACAGAAAGGTCCACGTAATCCACAAGACTGGAGGAAGTTGGAGGTGTGAAGGGAAGAAAAATAAGGACAATAGAGGGGACTTACACTTCAAGAGTGGTATTTTTTTCCACTAAAGAAATTCTGGACAAACAGCTCAGATGCAGATATGCAGGTAGTAAACATAAAGAGAAGCATGACCGATTAATTATCTGTGCAGATACTTTTGCTCCGTTTAGCAAAAGTGCTCATGGCACTGTAATTGATGTACACTGAAAAAGACAAGAGAGTCTGGAGACTTTTCTTACCCACAAAGGCACAAATGACAGGATTTACTCCTGTGATTACTAATAGCATCGGGTGTATTTACCTCTTAAGTCACACTGACAATTAGACTCAACCAGAAAGCAAACTTTCCCCTAATAGTTTAAAAGTCTTTGCAGGGTCTTGTGTCTGTATGTCTGGTACTGCAGCAGATGAAGAGTCTTGCAGATCCTTCCTACATGCCATGTATTGTTCACCATGTGATACTGAGAGATAAAGATGCCAATATCACAATGTCATATTCACGAGATAAAGAAAGCCTAGGACTTTAGGAAAAAACAACGTGATCTGAAAGGCCTTGGTTTTTGATCTCACCAGCAAGAAAGACCAAGAAAAACAAGGGTCATCTACCACACTCAGATCAGTCACACTGTTTCCAGGAGGTCTTCAGTTTGGTCAGTGGTGAAAACAGCAAAATGGGAAGATAGTAAAAAATAATATGCTTTTATTCTACAAAGTATCTTGGCTTCTTTGGACAAGATTTAGGTTTAGCTATTAGGAAGGGTTACTTTACTGAAGGAGTGGTCAGGCACTGGAACAGCCTGCCCAGGGAGGGGGTTGAGTCACCATCCCTAGAGGGATTCAAGAAACGTCTAGATGTGGCACTTCAGGGCATGCTCTAGTGGCAGAGATTGTAGGGGTTTGGAGTTTTTTTGTGTGTATGGTTGGACTCGATGACCTCAGAGGTCCTTTCCAGCCATGAAGATTCTATGATTCTAAGTGGTCTAAGCAAAGGTGTTTTGCTCAGGTAAACAAGCAGGAATTGTGAAAGCATTTTTCTCTACTGGCTGGAAAAAGGGAATTCTCTTACACACTGAAGAGTGCCTCCGCAGCCATGCATTTCTGCAACTACTCCTGTTTCTCTCCGATGACCTATGTAAGCGTGATCTTCCATCGGCAGCCTTCCAAACTGATCCTTGATATTGCAGCTCTTGCTTCGTCACTCTGCACCCTTCATCTTCCCAGTTAGAGCATTAGCTGCCTTCAGAGAATCTCAGATAAAATCCGAAATTCTTTGTGCCATGATTCAAACTATCCAATCATTTGTTAACAGCCACGTGGGTAACCCCTGTAGTTTATCTTTGCTAATGCTTTCTGTATATTAAAAATACCATGTTGAGGTTTTTTCAGCTGAATTCAATGCACATGTGGAGACTAATTTTAAGCTTTACTGGGAGGCGTAAGATAAAAACTGTACACTGAAAAATATTTTTTTCTCTTTTGGAAATATTTCTTAAATATTTCTTTAATGTGGGATAGTGAGAAACATTGCTCTGTGACTTGAAAGTAGCTTGCTTATTAACCAAGCTAAAGTATAGCCAACCAAGTAAAAGTATAGTTTATATTACCATGCAATTTGCTTGTTTGAAGCTGACATGCATGCAATTTGTCATAATTTTTTAAATGATCTGGTAAGAAAAACATTCTCAGAAATGTTTTAGGAAAGCTTTTTCTACATCACTGGCATTACTGGTCCCAAGGAATAAAAAACTGGGAAAAATATCAAAAGAAAACAGATGTTTAAAGTATTTTTCAAAAATTATCTTTGTTTTTATAAGATGGATGAGGCATACAAGAGAAATTTCACTTCAGGCAAATGTGTCTCTGAGGTGGATTGACTTCATCCAGCAACTAAACTCCCACACAGCTGCTCACTCACTGCCCTCTTCTTCTGGTTTGAGGTAAAACAGAACCAACTTTCTGTTCAGTAATTTTACTTCTTAGCTAGGCCTCTTCTAACTCTCTGAAATTAACAGCATGTTGTGCCGAAAACGGTTCGTTCGCAGAGTGATAAGACTAATGTTTACAATTAGTGCTAAGGAATGCTACACACAGAGGCTCTTGCTTATACTTATTGCTACAACAACCAAGGTCAGCTAATTTCATTATTTGCCCTGTTGGAGGGTCAGAAACGGAAAAGCGTAGAGGTCCCACCTGCGGGGAGGAGTGGACAGGACAGGGGACCCAAAACTGACCAACAGGGTATTCCATCCCATCTGCCCCATGCTCAGCATAAAAGCTGAGGGAGCAAAGGGTCAGCTCTCTTTCTTCAATGGCCGGCGTCCAAGGAGGACCCTGTCTGTTCATCTGCCTTTGATCCCGATCCGTGGGTTCCTGACTCATCTGTGGAATCCAGTTCCCACCCGTCGCTGAGTCCAGCCTGGGACTTCCCCAGTGCCTGCCGGTGGCAGCATCCTGGAGCTTAATACGGTTTGATATATACTGTCTCTATTTCATTATTTCCTTTTTATTTTGTAATTAATATTTCATTAAAGTAGTTTAGTTTCTTCTAAATTCACAAATCTCTTTATGTCTCCTCCGCCTCTCCGTGTGCAAGAGGTGGGGGGAGGGCATCTGTCACCAGCCATTGGCCAATTTTTGCCAAAACCATGACACCTCTCCTGCAGGACAGGCAGAAAATAGAAAGTGAGAATTGTGGGTTGAGATAAGGACAGTTTAATAGGCATAGCAAAAGGAAAACAAAGAAGGAATTTATTCACTATATCTCATAGCAGGCAGAAGTTTGTCTTGGTTTGCAGATGGTCACAAATAAATTTGTTTTGTGGCCTCATTTTGCAGTGAATTTCTTTGTCATTATACAGTTGATGTGATGGGCAGAATTTTGTACCTCAACTTAAGGACTTCATCACTGAAAGACATTTTATTATATCAAAGTGATTATGGTACTTTGATAAAATTCTATGACATATTACAGATGACGCAATAAAACCTACCAAAAAATTCAGGCATAATCACAATAACTGTGATCATCACAGACCACAGCATAATAGTTGCTCTACCAAATAACTCGGAAGCACACCATGGGAGCAATAAACTCTGTGCAGTAACATACATTCGTTGACATTTGCAAAATAAATAAGCCTTTTAAATATATATGATACCTCTTGACTTTTCTCAAATACCCTAGTCCTAAGGCTCTCCAAAAACACCTTGTGATTAATCCAGTCACAAGGAGCCTAATTTGAATGAGTCAAACAGTGAAAAAGATTCCTTAAAACCAATCTTAGGTATGATTAAAAAAAAAAAAAAAAAAAAATCACTATTTATATTACCACCCACTTTGGATTTTTTCCACAGGTAGTAAAATACCATAATTATTCACTAATTATTTGTAAGAAGAAAAGCAAAATGCCTGAGAGAAATTATTCATGAATAAACAATTCAGTCAGCTCTGAATATGACTCGGAGAAGGTTCGGAAGTGCTGCGGTCCCAATTCCTCGTATAACACCTGAAGTGCTACATGAACAACTGATGCGTGTTTGTTATTTACATATACGCTAATCACTCTGATCTCCTGCACTCAAAAGTAAAGTATTTCTAGTGTGTGGTATATTTCATTTTAAGCAGACTATCTAGAGAGAGATCAGGTGCCTTTTTCTCTACTGTGACTACAGCCTCAGGTGGCTAACCTGACATAGACATGTATATTGCAAACATTTAATGCCAAAGGAGATGAACACCCTGTGAAGGGTTCAGAATTTATTTTTTTTTTACTTTTACTAGGCATTCTGTAACTACTCCAATAGAACAATTCTAACTGTAAGCCAAATATGTATCTGTATTAGACATAGCCAAATATGACTCACCAAAATTATCTTCATGGAAAAATCCTCTAGTGAGAAACTGAGGTTTGGGTGTCCTTCTTTAAACTTCTTAGAAAGACCATCTTGTTGGAATATTTCTCTCAGTTAAAACTGTAATATGTAGAGAACTGTCTCTCCAATATAGGCCAGGATATAATGGGTGGACGGAATAAAACAGCTAAAATGCCATTTGGAACAGTCCCACTATGTTTAAAATAAGTTTAAAAAAAAAGTCTAAAAATTAAGTATGTGACTAGAGCTTATCCCATGTAAATCATTTAACTATCTTAATGCTGTGCTTTTACAAAAGCCTTGCAAAATATGTCTCCTTTCAGGGGCAAGAAAAGCAAAACAGGTGCATTTTTGCATCTATTGTGTGTAAGAAAAGTAAACAACAAATTATTTCCTTTCCTTTCTTTGCCTCTGCTTAAATTCAACTTCAGTATGATAAAATTCCATTGTAAAATGGAACAATATTATACAGGCAAAAAGTAAGCAGATTTTAAAAGAAGTATTCTGCTTATAAAAATCACTTAACGTAGATCATTTACCTGATGTAGATTTACTATGCAAATATACCTTTATGCATTTAAAGAGGACAAGATACATTTAAACAATACACTTTGTTTAAATATGTTTGATTTGCTTTCATTTAAGACATTTCAAATCTTCATAGTTTCATTGAGACTGGTGTGTACTATTTATTTTCCATGTTTTGTACTATTTCTTTCCTTCTTCCTTGGAACTGTAAATCTTTGAGCACCCAAGGGAATCCATAAAAATAAGCAATTCAAGTTGACTCTTTCCATCCTGAATTATACATTTCTGTCTCCTCCAGATTCCAATTTACATGTCAAGAGTCTTCGTGGCTGGTATGGGATTAAGTACTTTTTTTAATTTAAGTGTTGTGTATTCTGTTCCAAACACTACTATTTCTATGACAGATTCATGCATCAAAAATTCACAACAAGAAGAATATAAAATTGCCTTGGGATGACTATTTCTAGGGCACATTCAAGCGTTAAATTTGTTCATTACAATAAGAAAATGAAATTGCCTTGGAACCTAGCATTTAACTATTTTTAAAACTGTCGTGTTAAGGTGATATGCAGTAATCCCCTTTTGTCTACTATAAAGTGAACTGCATTAATTAAATAATTTTCAGCTCCCTAATTAGCTATATTTCACTCTTAGCAACATCAAAACAGTGTTGGGTTTTTTTCCTTAAAGGAATAGTTTTAAAGTATAAATCTACATATCTGTGGATTCCTGGGCTTCTCTAAGACACATACATTTCTTGCATGTCTACTGAACAAATATACTACTATCTAAAGCCACTTAAAGT
Organism: Larus michahellis; assembly: GCF_964199755.1. Classification (NCBI taxonomy): domain Eukaryota; kingdom Metazoa; phylum Chordata; class Aves; order Charadriiformes; family Laridae; genus Larus; species Larus michahellis. The sequence goes on from NC_133930.1 coordinate 81,812,247, forward strand.
CAATGAAAATCTTTCCACTGGCCTTAGTGAGCTTCAGGCCAGCTCAAAATTACCTAGCTTTCCTTGGAAGATTCCTGAGAATTCTAGGAAGAAGTAAAGCAAAATGATTAGAGAGTTCCTGGACATAATTTTTTTAACCTACAAGTAAAAAATGCTTCTCTTCACTGGCATCTGCAAATTATAATATTCACAAAGCAATTTCAATACAGAAAAGCTTTAGAACTCCAGAAAATGTTATCAAAAGGGTTAGAAAACTAAAAGCTACATGGAGACCGCCTGTTGCAGATGAAAGGCAGCCAGAGAAGCTACAGAAAACCAGAGTCCAAAGAAGGAAGAAAGAAATGCAGTATAATAAGCTTTTACTGCTTTAAGTAGTTCAGGAAAATACTGACCAGAAAAGGTCAAAATACTGAAATTGCTTCAAAAAATTTAGTACATACTAGTACAAGGGAGACAGATTCCATTAGATCTTACTGTTGCAAGTAGAACTGAGAATAAAATAATGAAAATGCTGCATGAGACCAGTAAAGCTAGAGATTCAAATCCCATATTTCCTCTTACTTGGTGATGAACATTCATCTCCTGTGATCCGTAGGATTTTAAGTTAGGGTAGCTTAAAACACTTCAACGGTAACCACAGCACAAGATGCAGAGACATATATGGTAATGTAAATATGATTTTGAAAATAGTAAGTGGAACTAGAGCTCGTAATTTGCCTGGCAATAAAAGAAGTTTCCTGGTTTCAGTATCCTTCTGCTCCTGCACCAAATTTGCTAAGAGATGTGTGAACAATATTTCAACCACAATTTTGGGGGAATAGTTTGTTTGGGTTTTTTATAATCACATGCAAAATTATAGACTTTTTAGGAAATAAGGAAAATAAAGGAATCTTTATGCCAGTTAGAGAGGACTACAGCATCTACTCACCTATTCAGAATGTCTTCAACTTACCCAGTATGGGAACCACGAACAGCGAAACCCCAGCTCCACACACATCAACACAAGACCCACAAGGGCACTCGAAGAGCCCCGAGAGCTGACTCAGAATATCAGCCTCCCACTGAAATCCACATTTCCACATTTTGTAATTGAACTTACAAATATGAATGCAAATGTTTAAGTTTTGGAAGAAGAAAAGCAATGAAGCAATGGCAACGTCTTAGCCAGTCATGCTATTACTGGACCAGATGTATAGATACTATTAAAGATCAGATAATTTATAAAATTTTGTTTTAAAATTAGATAATCTTAAAAGTATGACAGCTGAAAAAAATTTTTTTTCTAAAAGGTGTAGGAGACTTAAGTTAAAACTTGAAGACTAATTCAGGAATGTTTTACTTTAAATAACTGCAGAAGTGAGTTTGTATAGTGACACTAGACCTGGAAATTCAGCCTTCAAAGGATGAAGTCTCTTTGGGTGTTCTTTGCGGTTTTAGTACTTGCAGCACTCTGCTTTCGACTATTTTAAACTTCAAACTCCCTTTCTTACTTCACCACTCACAGTCTGTTCAGGCTCCTCAGTGGTGTTTTTAAACTCAAAAAAATGCCAGATAGATTCAGTCTTTAAAAATACTGTCTAGCTAGTGATTCCCTTAAAAGCGGTGCAGGGGAACACAGTTCTTCAGGCTCTTTCAGTACTGAATGTGTGCAGAGCTGTGCCTGCATCACCCCCGCCTTTTGAGATCGGTGCAAGGCTCCCATCCGCCTGTCTCCCACTACCTTGTGCAGAAATGGATTTGGCCATGGCCATCAGCTAGACCGGTGGTATTTGGCAGCCCACCAGCTCATCTGTGTGGTGGACGCCAGGTGACCCTCCATTTGCAGTAGACACAAAGGGAAGAATTCTTCCTTGTCAAAAGGAATCATCTCAAGTTTTTAAGCCATCCCTGTTGCCTTATCAGCTCTTCTTACTTTCCCTGTGTAGTGAGGTGTAGTTAAGACATATCTACGTGCTCTTGTACTTTAATCTTTCAGCTTCAGCTACTGCAATGATGTGGATTGTCCAGTATGAAATAAAACAGCTCTGTGCGGCTGTAATTTGTCTCTTGGACTGCACAAATGTCTTGTAATGCACTAGGTCCACAGAAGCATTGCATCAACTGTAAGACATTGACCACCTAGGAGAACTTAAGATGGCCAAGATATGGTCATTGAACTTGCTCCCTATGAGAGAATTTTCGTCTTCTCAAAATATAAACAATTTTACTCTGCAGTATAGCACAGAATCACCTCAGATACCCAGATGAAGACTGATGTCCAGCCCAGCAACAATTCCCAGCAGCCTACCATTGGCAGGCTAAATAAAACCCCAAAACCTTGTAACGAGATGACAAATGATTACCAGTTTCTAAAATAAAATACAAGACCTGTAATACATACCTAACACAAGCTTCTCATCTCAGTTTATCAACACATTACACAAAAATACAAGCTAATCAACTGTAACTCCCCCTTCCCCCCAAAAAAATTCTCAATATTGTGCTAAATATTAAGTTATACCCTTTATACAAAAACTGAGTCAGAAAACTGATGATAGCAACATGGCATCACAGGAACACAACCCTGCCTCTGGCAGGAAATAACATTTCTGCAGGTATTTCTTAATTCTCATGGTACCAAGCACAGGCAAAGGGATGGCTTTGCTGCCTGTCAACCTCTGACTTGCACTACCAGAAATATTCCTCTAGAGTCAGGATGAGCTTTGGAAGTAGACTAGTAGCTCAGCTCCAGTTATCCCTAAACGATAGACAAACTGAAGAACCAGACTTGCTGTGATCCCCCGCATGCTCTCTTTGAAGGGTGAAACAGAATTCTTGGCAAAAGGAAGAGGGAATAATTATTTTCTTTCCATCAGCAAGTCTCTGTTCCTTGCTGCCAAGAATATTTCTAAAACGGAACCTATAATGTAAATCTGAAACCTGTCATACAGAATTTTAAGTAGCACCTGAGCAGAACTACTGTCAAAAATATTGGAATTGCTGTTTCCACCTGTGTGTGAGTGTCCTTAAAAGTAGAAAAAGAACATGAAGTTTGACTAGAAAAGCTGCTCAGGTAGCCACTGTGAATGATCCCAAAGCCTGCTGTGAAAGCAACAGTGGCCCTGAGAGGAGTCTGCAAAGAAGCAAGCGGCACTGCCGGGCTGCCCACGCAGGGATGTGGAAAAGCCGTGAAGAGCAAAGGGGACCTCAGGTGTCACCTAGGACTAAGAGACTCGACTCATATAAACCGGAACCTTTAAAATCCCTGCTTTACCACTGGTTAACACTAGAAAAGCAACAAAATCAAATTTTGACCTGAATGTTCCCAGCAGTTGTGTTTTTAATTCCCAGTGCTTCTTTCTTGATAGAGTGGGGCTTTGCTTGTATCCGATTCTTAGTGGGATTCAGAAATAACATCACCTCCTGCATAAAACACCCAAGGAGTTCAATCCAATAAGTGTTCTGAGACTAAATTTAACACTTACATCAGACCTGGGGGATTCATAAAACAGTACCAGCCGCCTCCTTCCTTTCGAGTACAGCCAGAGGACAGGCAATCCTGCTGCTTGTTCAGAAACCCAGCCGCCAGAGTACTCGCCTGGCAGCAACCACACAATGAAAAGTAATCCCTGAAACACAGTTATCTTTCTACAAACTTTATGGGTCATGTGTACTTTATCTTCCTAACCCAATGAATGTTTCCTGGAGGCCAGCACAACACAGACTACAGAACAGACTCAGAATTACGAAGTCCCTCCTTTCCCTCCCTTGCCATTAGCCATGGAGCTGTGTCCCAGCTGGCAAGAAGTGGAGGGATGCTTATGTCAGATGGAAGAATACAAAAAGCAGATAGCACTCTTCTGTGAGATTTAAGACATGTTTCATTTATGTTCAAAGTGAGGATGATATGTCTCCTTTTCCAGGAGAGCAGCCATGACTCCGAGGTGGATGAAGACATCCTTAGGAAGCCATGCGTAAGAAAGAAGACACGTGCAACACACACGAGAGAACTCAGCCCTGCCAGCTAGCCAGCAGTAACAGTTTTAACCATGTGCTTATGACGCACAACAGTTGTTTTTTTCACAGTTTGAGATATGCAAGAACTGTTATAAAGAGCCCTGGCAGCCTTGGTACGTAACATTGGTTTTATATTTTATATATAAAACACTGTTTTTTATATCATCATAGAATCACAGAATGGTTTGGGTTGGAAGGGACCTTAAAGATCATCTAGTTCCAACCCCCTGCCCTGGGCAGGGACACCTCCCACCAGACCAGGTTGCTCCAAGCCCCGTCCAACCTGGCCTTGAACACCTCCAGGGCATCCACAACTCCTCTGGACAACCTGTGCCAGGGTCTCACCACCCTCAGAGTGAAAATTTTCTTCCTGATGTCTAATCTGAATCTTCCATCTTTCAGTTTGAAGCCATTACCCCTCATCCTATCACTACAGGCCCTTCTAAAAAGTCCCTCCCCAGCTTTCCTGTAGGCCCCCTTTAAGTACTGGAAGGCCGCTGTAGGTCTCCCTGGAGCCTTCTCTTCTCCAGGCGGAACAACCCCAAATCTCTCAGCCTGTCCTCACAGGAGAGGTGCTGGGTGGGTTTTTTTGAGCAACTTGATCTAATTGAAGATGTCGCTGCGCACAGCAGGGAGTTTGGACTAGATGCTCTTCAGGTCCCTTCCATCCAAACTGTCCTATGATTCTATGATATGTTTTGGTCAAGTGGCCTTAAAAACAGTCACAGTCTCATGCTGTTGTGTTTGCCCTCATTCTTTTCCCCATCATAAAACATAAAACAAGATGCACTAACCAGAAACCAGAGGTTTCTTGCAGAATGCAGTTTTCACCAACAAAAAGAGGACAATAAAAGTTAGTATTATCAACTATCTGTATTCCTGTGGTGATTAGCTGATATAAAGGCAAAGCCTATAGATTCATGCCTATGGATTTTCTCAATTCACATCAGCAGAAGCAGCTTTGAAGTGTGAGTAAGAAACATTATGGAAGTATGGGAGCAACTGGGAGCTTGATAGCCTTGCAAGTTTCCACTCCCAGTCTAGTCCTTGTAGACACAGTACTACAATGTTGCCTTCAAAGATATACATGACAAAAAAGGTTAATGAAAACTCACATTAATTGGATACGCATATTTGCCAATTCTTTATAGACTTTCAGATCTGCTACTGAATGCGCTCAAAAACACCCATTACAAATTCCTATATTTTTGTTTACACTGTTTTTATGTTGGGAAAAATATATATTAATTTCACATGCACTACATGGAAAATTTTATATATAAAATTTTAGGAACTAGCTAGCATCAACATTAAATTCGTTTCAATAAAAGCAATAAAACTGATGTTGGTAAGTATTTTTCAGCTTAACTGTGATTGTCAGCAATGTAAGAACTTGCATAGATTCCCTGGTTTGCTCTTTAATAAAGCACAAGTGATACTAATTTGATGAATGCAGGAATACTGATTACAGCTCTCAGTGAACTAACTTTATTTAGGAATACAGAAATACAAAAAGCATGCCACCACTGCATGACAGCCTTTGTGCAGACCTTACTTCCCCTTCCTTTTAGTACCTCAGAATGAGACAAATATGAATACAAGTGTTAACAAACTAGAATCCAGAAAGTCGGAACTCCTGATCTGACAAATTAATTTCAGTTATTTCATCTGGTAGCATTTTCTTTTCTCTCTATTTACCAAGTTCTCCTATTCACGTACCCAAAGCAGTCTGGCAAAGGTGTATTTGTATCCATTGTTTTCCCTATAGCCACTGGTATAGATGTTTTTTTAAAATAGAATTAATTACACAAGAAGATCACAGAACTGGAGGAGGTTATCTCCGAAGCAAATTCAGTACGGGAGCCAAAATTTGGCCTTCCTGGTCAAATAGTAATCAATAATCAGACATAATCTGATTATTCAAAGATATCCACACAGATGTGCCTTTCTGTTCATGATTGTGGGTGTTTGTGATTCAACTGCCAAAATAAAAGAGACTTTTCAGAGAAATGAAGTGTCAGTTTCTTGTTGGTTTTTTTGGTTTGACTTTTTTTTTTTTTTATAAAATTTTGCTGTCTGGTTTCAGTGTTCCTAGAAGGAGAAGCTATACCTCTAGCGATATAGGAGACCAAAGATCGATTTCCTCATATCATGCATAACATTCAGTGACAGGTCAGGCAGCCACTACGTACCTTATGCCCCAGGCACAGAAGTACGACATGTTCTTATGGAAGTCTTATTAAAACTGAAACGATAAAAACTTTTCAGGTTCTTCTACAACTGACAGCACTGACCACACTGGCACAATGGATGAAGCATCCTCAGGTCACACTTAGGTTCCTCTCTACAGCCATTTGGCTTGAAAACTTTTTTATACAACCAGCTGCAGAGGCTGCCCTCACCCTTCCCTCATCTACGTGATGGTCGTCACACAGTTACGACATGAGGCAACAAGGTGCTTGGTGCATTCACAGCAAGAACGACGATGGCTTTGTCTTCTTCTGAACCTTGTTTGAACTGTTAATGAAGGGATGCATATAGCTCATGCTTGTAAGGGATTACTTAGCAATCCAGCCAATTTCCATGTTTTTTGCATTCATCTATGTTTATTCATGAAATGACAAATTATACATAAGATATTTTTCTGTAGAGTTTGCTTAGGAACTCTGTGTTTCTAAGTAAAACGACATGAGAAAAATGTTTAATTATTTAACAGTGTTCAAATAACTAAGTTATTCAGGCTCATTAGAAGTTGGACTGTGGTACAGCTGGCGCTTTGAGACGTTTTAGCTTTCTTTGATTTTTTATTCCATATAAACTGAAAGACACAACAGGCATATTTTAGCTCATACTTTCAATTACTTTGCAGCAGATAATGTGGCTAAAGCTCAGCGGCCAGCTTAGAAGAAAAGGAAATGGTGTCTCTGTGAAGTTAATTTGCTAGAAAACAAAGGGCACAGTCCCGTAGTTGCTCATTACCCTTAGCTGTCGCTGACTTTTCAGAAAGATGGAAAAGCTTACGATGGCGAATGGGTCCATCATGTGCACATCTGCTTAATTTTCAGTGAAATTACAGGCTAAATATTTTTATTCCCAGCTGGAAAACCACAGTCATTCTCTCTATAGAGAGCACTACAAATGTTCACAAATACAAATGCATGCACTTCTATTTGACTGAACCTGTCATCCCCACAGACATACAGAAACCAACCATCACTAGGGATCAAATCCCGAAATGCCACACTAAAAGATCAGAATTTTATCACACCAACTGAAAGATCAGTCTTCGAGATGGAATAACCAGGGTGTTCAGTTGCTGGAAACAGGTGGTGCAGGGGCTAGCTGAGATAACGATTTCTGGTTTGTTTTTCAGATGAACAATTGTCTAAAGAAAATTAGACACTGACCATAAATGTGGTTCTACACAGGCTACAAAACATACACCTGAAAGAAACTCTTAAGCCGTTGCAAGCTGAACCAGACATAAATTTGGACTCAAAAAGGAAAGGTCTTCGTTTGCCGATAACACTAACATATACACACCTGGTCTTTAATGAAGATAAAATGGATGTTGGCGAATGCAAAAGTAGCAACTAATCCACTACAACTATCCTGCTATTTTCTGCTCTATTTACATGACGTGTCATTATTTAGTTACATTCTTAGCCATCCACAGATGTGTAACCATTAAATTAATTATGCATTCTTCTCAAAATGAAAGTTGTAATTATGTATCTCTCTTACTTTTTTAAATTTACTCTATGTCATTACCCATTTTTCCCCAAGCATTATTCTGTCCAATCCTGTATAAACAATATGGCATACATATGGAAATGATACATATATTAATGGCAACTATTTTATTTACCTAGACAACTGCAAGCATGATTGCTGCCCACATGAATTAACTTAAAGCTAATATAAATAGACAATACACTATAACTTTGAAAATATAAAATGATTAAAAATTTATAAGCTTTGTGATCCTAAGTCACTTTTCCACAATTATCTCATCTGTAATTCAAATAGAGAGTGCTGTAAATTATTATAAAGCAGTACTGTTGGATTAATTTCTTTTAACCTACAAATCAAAGGCAACCACCTGCAGACAATGTAGAATAAATTGGCAGTAAAATACATGAGGGTCTAGGCTTGTCATGGTTTTGGCTGGGAAGTTGACTTTCTTGCTGGGACCTGGTGTGATGCTGTGTTTTGGATTTAGGATGTGAGTGGTATTCATGGCACAATGATATTTATGGTTGCTGCTAAGCAGTCAAGGCCTTTTCTGCTCCTCACACCACCCCGCCAGCGAGCAGGTTGGGAGTCCACAAAAAGCTGCGAGTGGACACAGGTGGGACAACTGACCCCAACTGACCAAAGATGCCATATGACATCATGCTCCATATATAAAGCTAGGGGAAGAAGGATGGGGGAGAGGTCGTTCGGAGTTATGGTGTTTTGTCATCCCAAGTAACCTTAACGCATGATAGAGCCCTGCTTTCCTCGCCATGGCTGAGTACCTGCCTGACAACGGGAAGTAGTGACTTAATTCCTTGTTTTGCTCTGCTTTTGTGCATGGCTTTTGCTTTACCTATTCAACTCTCTTTATTTCAAGCTATGAGTTTTCCTTATTTTTTCTGATTCTTCTCCCCATCTGACTGGGAGTGGGGAGAAGGGAGCCAGCTGCATGGTTCTAGTTGCTGGCTGGGGTTAAACTATGACAAAGCTTTATCCAGGAAGCTGCCCTGAGGCCAAGTTTGAATTAGTAACCTTGGAATGAGTAACCTTGGTCTCTTTAAAGAATTATCTCACTTCACAGAAAACAGAAAGTGGGCATGAAAGAGACAGGAAAACTCAGCTTACGAAATGAAGTATAATAGAAGCCCCATGACCTTTTTTGTATCTTGACTATTCCCAATCCTGCTGGAATGTGGTGAAATAGAAGCCAAGGAGTCTATCCTTTTGAAATCAGTACTGAATTCATTGGCTTATTAGCCACAGGACAGATCTGTTACATGGAGACTCTGAAATGCTCCATTCTTTGCATAGGACACAGATGTGTTAGGACCACCATTTCTGAAACAGATGTTATGTTGGCACTCAGCAGGAAAAGGCTTTTTCCTCTCGTGACCAATAGTTGAGATGAGATTTCCTGAACTAAGACAACAAGTATATTTCCAATGTGAATTAATCTGAATGTTCAACCGATGTCAAAATAATACTGTTCAATTTTATGGATTTTTGTGAAGACCACAGTTTCACTTCTCATTAAATTTCTAAGTATCACACATTTAAATTCTGTTTCAGGTAACACAATCAAAATTTCCATTGCGACAAGGCAAATGCATGATATTAAAAAAATGAAAACAATTTAAAAACATTTGCTGAGAAGTTAACTGAAATGAGCACTTTCTCATGAAAGGTTTCTATTTTGGTAAATTACCTTTTTCAACGACAAAAATGTTGCACAATATTGAGATGCCTTGTTTTTGATGAAATCTATCTTTTCACTTTGTGCTAATACATCTCTAAAACAAACAAACAAACAACAGAATCTCTCTTTTCTAAATGGTAATATTTCCCATATTTTTAAGACTTGTATCTGAAATTATTACATATACCAAGGCTCCTTGTATTGCAGTTTCTGGCTGTGAAGGGTTCTGGGACATGGCTGCCTTGTAAAACATGCTATGTGAATGACTAGAAAAGCAGACTGGTCTTGCACTTTTGGATGTTTTATACATCTGCAAGATAAAGACAGGGCAGTTTAGAGAGATACCACATCTGTTGGTAGATTACATCTTAAACCTGCCTCACAGGTCTGTTCATTATTTCCTCTGCCCCTTGCAGTCCACTGTCTTCCTTAACTTGTTTTAAAGAAAAAAAAAAAAATATGTCACATTTCTCTGCATTGCTGTTCATTGTTTTCCAAACTCAGAACAGCTGCCTTTGCCACTGCGAAAAAATCTCACCAATATGTCAGATATGCTTTGGTCAAACTTCTGGGCCATATTACAAAAGAGGATGAAAACTTTTCAAGCTGTTAAAAATATCAACATTTCCCAACATCATCTTCATTTAACTTCCACATACGTGTACTCACCATTCCCTCAAAACATTGGACCAAAAAGTCCTGATATACAAGCCAGAACAACCAGCCATGCTTCATACGCATGACATATGCCCTTCATGTGGGCAAACTGCAGAGTTTATTTGGGCATTTAAAACTGAAGAAATGATTGGCAGAACTAATGGAAACATATGTGCACATAACTGCCAGGTCTTTGTTTACTGTACCTTATGACAATTTCACCTAAAGGGTCAAGTCGGTATTTGTCTAAGAATTATCTGTCAAAGAGGAAGAAATACCAGGGGCAGGCTACAAACATTTTTGTTCAGGAAGTTCAGTACAGGTAACTTGAACGAAAACCATGTTATCGTTCCTGGAAATACGGAAGAATAGGTAAAAGAAGCTTTGGGACAGAGGAGAAAAGAGTTGAGGAAGCTTCAGACCTCCAATAGCTCTGGAGTGATGTGATAAAGCCATGGCTCTGCAGCAATGTTTAACTTCTTTTACCTGAAGTACAATAAATGTTACTAATGCATGGAGTAGTGTTGTAGGTGAGTGAGAACGTTCTGTGTGTTTAGTAGAAAGACTAAGTCTAGTCAAGCAGTGCCGCAAAAACTGCGAAAGCAAGCTTGTGCCCTTGTTTGGTGGCCTGAGTGCTCCAGGTTCCACTCCAGAATAGCTATTTTTCATTGTGATTCTTAAAGGTCATTTTCCTCTCTGAAATACTGAGAATCCCCTCATCAGAGAGGTGGGTAGGATTGGAACCGTCTGCATGACTCGATGAGTAAAAACCACTGAGAAGCTGACTCTTGTTCACCTCTCTTGCCCTCTCTCTTAAGAAATCAAACGTGATTAAAGACTCGTTTTTATTCTCTTTGGAGTTAAGAGAAATGATTATAATGAAAGATCAATGTGCTTTACAAAATATGGTTCTACAGAGCTCATAGACATCTTGTGTGGCTGATATCCTCCTTGAAGGCGTATTTTATTAAGTAAATTTCTAAAAGTCAGTTAATATAAGACTAGATCTATATCTAATGTATCAGCCACTAGCTCTATTATAAAAAATACAATGAAATTTACACTTAAAAATAATAAACTAAATATTTTTAAGATTTCTTCATGCCTATTTCTTGTGCCAACCTGCTGAATCACCATTGCTTTTTCATTTGATACCACTCTATTTTATTGTTAACAATCACTTAAAAACAAAATGAAGCCCCTTCCATGCCAGAGAAACAGAAAAGTGATTCCCTGCTGTTGAACTTAAATCACTGTTACACATCTGGGAAGATGATTCAGGCCCAAAAATCTGTGGGAATTTTCAATAATTGCATTCCTAATCACCTTCAACATTTCCGAATGTGGTAATTCCAGATGCTGTAAACAGTTAAATTGCCTTATTTTTTATTATTCCAAATACAGCAAAATGTGTGCAAGTCTTTGTAGAATGAGGTCCTAAACCACCTGAACAGTATGTTTATTTACTGTAATTCTGTTAGGTTTTCTATCCCTCCAATTACAGACAGACTTGGAGGTTTGAAGCATGTGGCAATAAGAGGTAGAACATAGGGGAAAAAAAAGAGGAAAAGAAAGGAAAATTTCAAAATTTTATTCCACAGCTCAGGTCTTCATGCAAATGCACCTATTGTCAAATTACAGTCGTACTACAAGAAAGCAGTTACCAGACTTTCATCAACATCTTCTGGCTGGGGAAGGATGAAAAGCAACATAATATGGCTTACAGAATTTGCTTTAATGAAAAGCAACAGAATTTGGCTTACAACTGAGTTTACACACAGAGCAAGTAATTTCAGTGACGTTCTCTCCAGTAGAAAAGGAGCGTACCTTATAAATTTAAGTAGCAGTTTCTAGAGAATCATTAAAGACTCACCTGGCTGTAAATGAGGGAAAATGATCTTCCATTCCCAAACACCTCGGCTGAGCTTCTGGCATGGAAAGCAGACCATATTCACTTAGCACTTTCTCTGGAGGTCTTCTGATACGAAGCCTGAGAAGATGATGAGGAAAAATATCTCTTTGCTTTTATTCTCCTATGCAGAATGGGGAGAAGTATACTGTTTTTTATAAAGTGGTAATGTAAATATTCCCTTCACCATTGTAAAGAAGAAAAAGTTATAAGAATGGTAAAATATTTCCCTAACATGGAACAGATAACAAATGGGAGATTTTTGTCCTTGCTGCTCTAGACAAAAATATACATGATTGTGATTAAGCACATACAGCAGATATTACACAGTAGGATGCTAGTCCCTAATTCCAAAGCACAAGGTAAACAAAAAGTTCAGACAGAGATCACATGAAATGACCCTTTGAAATCTAATACGTCTTCATGGCATGTTCTAACAGCTGTATATGGGAGAGTTCTGCTAAAATTCGTTGCCATTCACACACTTAGGAAATTTCCACAGAAAAAAATGTAGCAAGCAGAAATTCTAGAAATGGCACTTTTCATAAACATTTCAGCTATCGAGGCAGACTTGCTAGCATTGTGCATTGTTTACAGTTAGCTTTCTACCCATATGTTTTCAAGATAGTAGAGATAAGCAAGGTTAAAACTCTGAAATGTTGCCTAGGTAAATCAGTATTTGGAAATTAAGATGCAAGTATTAACATACACTTATGTTTTTTATGCTCAGTTACAACTACTAAGAGTATGTTGCACCACTTCCACAACTGTTACTGCTAAATCACAGAATCACAGAATGATAGGGGTTGGAAGGGACCTTCGGAGATCAACCAGTCCAACCCACTGCCAGAGCAGGGTCACCTAGGGCAGGTTGCACAGCAACACGTCCAGGTGGGTTTTTGCATGTCTCCAGAGAACCTCAGATCTCCACCACCTCTCTGGGCAGCCTGTGCCAGGGCTCTGCCACCCTCAAAGTAAACAAGTTCCTCCTCATGTTGAGATGCAGTTTCCTGTGTTCCAGTTTGTACCTCTTGCTCCTTGTTCTGCTGCCAGGCACCACTGAAAAGTCTGGCCCCATCCTTCTGACAACGACCCTTTAGATATTGATAAGCATTCATAAGATCCCCTCTCAGTCTTCTCCAGGCTAAACAGACCCAGGCCTCTCAGCCTTTCCTTGTAAGAGAGTGCTCCAGTCTCTTGATCATCTTCATAGCCCTCCACTGGAATCTTTCCAGCAGTTCCCTGTCCTTCTTGAACCGGGGAGCCCAGAACTGGACACAGCACTCCAGATGTGGCCTCACCAGGGCAGAGCGGAGGGTGAGGATGACCTCCCTCGACCTGCTGGCCACACTCTTTTTAAGGCACCCCACCTTTCAGGTCAGCATCAGGAAATTTACTGGACTCAGATACTAAGTAGTCTAAAGTTTTCCTAAATAAATGATGAATTACAGAAGTTTGACACTGCCTTTGGCCCATCACCAAGATCTTCAAACCGCAACAGGTTCACTTCGTGACTGACGGTAACATTTCTTGTGAAGAGACAAAATAGTTAAAGGAACCAGATGGCTTAGGTACTTTCTTCGTCACCTCTAAACGTCTCGTTCTCACAGTGATTTCTAAAGTTCCCCTCTAGGATATTTGCTTTGTAAACGTGAAGTGAGTGCGCAAACTTTTTTCCAACGGAAAATAGCCAAAATATATCCATGCAGCCGTTATATATTAATTTGCTCTAAACACTGTATTCATTCTTCACCTCTTTGAATGGTATGTGCTTGTGAGGGGAGGGTATAGGATGTGCCCAGCACCTATGAATAGTTTTTCATAATTAATACTATATTGGAATTACTAATACTGTATGCTTTGGGTGCTCAAAAAAACCTTTTATAAAATGCTTTTATAAAGAACAGTCTTGTGAGACTTTCAGAGATATGTAAGAGCTACGTTTCTAAGAAATTTATAATGCAGACAGTAACACACATTTTTCCAGCTATTTTTTTCTTCCAAATTTTTTTTATTGTGCAAAGACTTTATACATGTTTAGTGAGTGGTTCTTTCAGAGGTGACTAGAAGTACAAATTGAGACATTCTTGCTCCGGTTAAGATAAAAGTTCAAAACCACAAATATCAGGCAAACCAATTCCTCAAAGCCTGACCCACCACCATGATTTTATCTGCACTGTAGAAACAGAAAATTGGATACAGATTATACTTGAATGTTAAAAAAAAAACCCAAAACACTCAGTTCTAAACATTTTGCAGGTATAGTTAAGGATTTTGATTTGATGAGTGATTAGCATTACCAGATAGTCAAAATTTAGAGGGTTTCATTAAGCACTAAATCAAAACAAAGGAGAAACATCATTTCTGAATATTGTATTATTGTAGTATTCCCAGTTCAAGATACTAGATGCAGGATTCTCTTTTTTTCTCTCCTAAACATGATAGATTTGGAGGATGCCATATGCTTTTAGGTAATGTTTCTCAGCTTTAACACATACTTATTTCTAATTATTACAGGGATTTCTCGAACTGCTAATGACTCAAGTGAGGTATTGACTGACAGCTTGTCTAACTGAGGGATTTACCTCAAACTAAAAGGCCTTGTTGCAATTGCTTTGTTCATTAGTTAGTAAGCACAACCCAGTAAGTATTCAGCTTTTACTTCAAAACAAGTCATTTCCCTCATTTAGTTGGGGAGGAGGAGTCTTCCTCTGAAACACGCTCTCCCTGTTATAACTATGTGTTTCAATTTTTGTGCTGTCTTATGACTCCAAATTTTATGAAGATTGTTTTGGAGGGTTATTGTCTTCTCAGCTTAGAGTAAAATTTCTAACAAAGTATGTGTCTTATTATAAAAGTCCAATGATTTCTCTCATACAATCCACAGTTCACACCTTCTTAAGCAACAACTGCTAATTGAAGGAGCCAACTGTGCAGCTGAAAGGACTGCAGCTGGATTAATCAACTGCTGTGTTAATGAGCAATTCAGCTGCAAGAACACTTTATCTAAAACAATAGGACTGAGAGAACGAAGCACATAAGCAGTAATATTGATAGGCAGCATTAAGAAGGATGCCTATAGGAACTTGACTCCATGCGACAGTCTTCAGGATCTACCAGCCAACACAGAGTTTACCAATGCTCTGAAAGCTTACATCTCTCTTTAGAAGTACGTGTTCAAAACCATCTGAAAAATCTGCATGTCCTGTTTACTACATTTGGTAATTACCCTCCTTGGAGCTCAATACATTGGCTACAGATACTGCTATGACTAAGGGTTGTATATCCATTAGACATTCCTTGAAAAAAACCTGTATGCTTTGTAAAAAAGAGGGTTTCCAACTGTCTTGAAACAACTGAAAGACATATTATTTTTGCATGAGATGTAGCACAATAGGTAATAAATTTCACAAACTGAAAGTCAACTTTCTGTACTTTTTTCCAACAACTAGTGGAATATCATAGAACATACAGATCTATGCACAATGTTGTAGGATAACCTAGAAAAACTCACCACGCAAGAGGAATCTGACAGATGAAAATAGCACACTAGGACAGGTAAGAATATAAGAATTAACACTGCTAATGCTTTCCACTAGTTTAATGCTTTATCTGACTAAATATTTCTCTGAATATTTGGTTTTTCGGACATCAAAAATTTCAAGATGACGGTATGCATACTTCTGGGAGATACAGAGTAGGTAGTTGTGATCTAGACAGCTTAAGGCAATTGAATAAGAACTGTGTGCTCTGCTGTGTGCCAAAATCATGACAGCAAAAGGAACCTCTACAGAGACTGGAAAAAAATAGTTTGGAGACTTTCAGGATGGACTAATCAGTCCTCAAGATGTTCCCAAGCAAACAAGGACCCACCAGGTAGCCCTACCAGACGGTACATGTATTGGATACACGCTTTACCTACTACTCTGAGTGACCTGCAGTGTATGACAGCTCCAGACCTGTCCAAAACCTGCTGGACTGTGGGGATTTGTTCATTTATTTACAGATATTATGTGACTTTTTTTTTTTTTCCAGTAAGCTCTGTACACTTCTATCAACTCCAAGCAAAATGTTGGATGCCAAGTCACCACAGGGTATGTGTCAGCGTTTGTTAAACACGCTCTGTATACTCTTATTAATTTTACATTGCTGTGGTTTCACTGTTGGGGAAATGCAAATGGCAGCACATGGCATTGCCCTGTGGGGAAACAAGGAAAACACTGCATGTTTTAGTAATGCAGGTTCATTTTTCCTGCTTTCGTTTCTTTGCAATTTTTTTTGCTGTATGGATGATTTCAATGCCACATCTTACCTGCCTAAGGCACTCCTTCTCTATAGGCAGGATTTTTTTTACACGTGACTTATAAATCTATGAATTATAAAAAGAATGAAAGATGGGCTTTCATGGCAGGACAATACTTTTGACAAAAATAACCCCCCCTTAATATTTAAAAAAACAATAACAAAATCCTTCTTCCCTACATATCAGTCCGTGGAGTTTGGAGGAAGGCTCGCAGATAATTTCAATTCTACAGCTTGTGTAGTTTCAGTTCAAAAGCGCTATTATAGGGCTTGAGAAACAGGATTAGGTTGGTATTGGATGAACCTCCTACTTGATTTGGAAAGATAAAAGGAGCATGACTCCCACAGGCAACTGTTTTTACTGTATTGTGGGAAGAAGTTGCAGCTGAGGAGTTCTTTGGCAAATTGATGTTCCCGGAGACTAAAAGCAATCAGGGTTGGTGAAGCACAAGGTTAATGTGATTGCAGGGGATCATCAAGAGAAGAGGATGAGGTAAACCTGCTGCTCTGATGGAGTGCATTTCCAAAAGTATTAGTTTGTTACAGCCATCATCTACCTCCGCATCTTTTTGCCCGTTTCCACAGTATCCGCTTAGGATTCCCTTACCATCAAAAACCCTGAGCACAAAGACTCCATCCTTTGCAGAGTCCCTTTGGTACAGAAGGTTGTCCTAAAAGATGCCTGTGACAGTTTGACTTCCACTTGATCCCTTAGTCCCAAGACCAATGGCTTGGCACCGTTTATTTAGAGCAAAATGTCTTCTGTATTTTCCATATGCAACAGTTCCTATATGTTTTCTTGCCTGCTAGCCACTAACAATGGAATGTAAGAAACACATTATGTATAAAAGAAGATGACCATATCAGTACAGGTACAAGCAAAGAAATAAGTGAAATAGGAAGAAACCCCAGCCAAATTGATTGTGGGCTGATATGGCCTCTGTACCGTGTCTCCTAGGGCATCAGGATGTGTGCTGAGACTGCCACACAAACTGGCAGGATACACAGCCAAGTGCAAGCTCAGCAGGATCTGACCAAAGGAAAGGTACAAATTATAGATGATAACTCCTCCTTAGATTGCTTAAAGTGCGCTTTTCTTCTACTACAAGCCCAGTCTATCAGAATTAGACTATCTTGCAGTAGAGAGGCCCTAATTCCTTGCCATTATCTTTTGCATTTTACTCCCCAAGAAGTTTCACCTCTACCACTGCACATCAGCTTCCAGTAAGGACCAAATATTTTCCTTTTCTAACACCATTTTCCAGATATGAAACAGCAGCCAGCTTCTTTCCCACTATCCGACAGTTTTCAGAGGGTTTCATCAGTTTTGTGCAGTTTTTAAAATAACACCCTGCTTTTCTTCTTGTCAGTTTTGAGCTTGTTA
Organism: Larus michahellis; assembly: GCF_964199755.1. Lineage (NCBI taxonomy): Eukaryota > Metazoa > Chordata > Aves > Charadriiformes > Laridae > Larus > Larus michahellis. The sequence goes on from NC_133930.1 coordinate 81,829,929, forward strand.
TATGCAGTACATCTATCACTTCCAGATGTGAACAAAACTAGGTTAGACACACAAGATATGACAGACCGTGCTTTTCACTTCACTGTAAAATAACACAGCAAGAGGCCAGAGAGTATCAATAATCTTTTCAGAACATGATGTGAGTGAGCACATTTAACTAAACAACCGCATTTTATAGGCATTCATAACTTTAACAAAAAAAAAAAAAAATGCCCCTAGACTAGCTAGTCAAACAACATAAAGACTACGTGGTTTATGACACTTAAGAGAAGCCAGTACCATAGACACTGCTTCTGGAACAGTGGAAAAAATATTGTACTAATATCATATCGTACTAACAGAAATAAAAGTCAGGTTGAATATATTTTACATATTTCCAATCCTCTGGGCAAAAATTGTGCACAGTGTTGGATATATGGCTTTTGCCACAAATACGTCCATTGACAGACTCCAGTCCATCCCTCCAGGTAAAGAGCTATGTTGAATAAAAAGTGAAGAAAACCATGTTCAGATGTTGCCCTCTCTTCAGGGAACAAAGTTCACCAGTGCTCCCCAGGTATTCCTACCAAAGGATTGTCTTGATTATAACTCAAGGTACACTCATGAATTCCACACATTTTGCCCTAAAGAGCCAGCCTGTACCCCTCTCTCTCTCTGCACGGGATGTGGGTGTTAGGTCCCAAAGAAGTGAGAGATGATTAACATAGCTTTCTGTTTCACCTTGCTGTTACAAAGGACAAAAGGGCACAGTTCCCAGTTTTGGAAACAGGAACACAATTTCTGATTTCCAAATTCCATTGCATGTCCCCTGAAGATCTGTTTGAAGTTGACAGTACCTTGAGGATGCTTTGCAATTAATTTTAGAGGTACTACAACCTAACTGCATTGGTATCTGGTTAATAGGAAGCAGCACATTTTGTACATTTCCTACCTAGAGTTTTCTTATTGATACAATGTACTTTTAATAGATTTGTACTGATAAAAAATTACCTAAGTATTTAGGTAAGTAAATCACAACACATCATTAGAGAAAAGAGTCTATTTAAGTGCCTTCAGTAAAGGAGGGAACTTAAGTCTGGGCCTCCCCTCCTGGGACTGGAGTTGGCATCACCAGCACCTCCACAAGAGCAAAGAAAAGCGTGGGTCTTGCTCTCGTCTTAAAAATGTACAAGAGGCACACACCTTCAGGCACATACTTTCAGGTTCAACTACTGGACTATACACTTCCAGTCATCTCTGATTAAGGCAATTAAGCTCTGGAAGGGGGTAAAACGTAACCCTGACTTCATTGACACCACATTGGTCCCTAAGTGGTTTATTATCCAATGTACTGGTTATTTATATTCCCATTAGAAATGCATGTTTTTTCCTAAGCACTCTGTAGCCCATGGGTACCAGAAACCATCAGTAACAGTCTAGAATAACATTGTCACAGTTCAGACTAAGAAATGGTGTTAAGAAGAAAGGAAGATGGAAAAAAAAAAAACAAAAACCAAAAAAACATCCCCAAACTAAAAAGCTAAACAGACTACATTCTTTAATATCGGGAGATGCTAGCTCATACTACAAATGCATTTTTTAAGATAATAACAAGCTAGCCAGCCAGCAAGACAACTACTAGGAGAAGGGAAACATTAACACCCATTTTCCGCAGATAACACAAAGTCACAGAGGAGTTCAGGTGTAGTCAGAGGAACCAGATCCTCAGTTCCAATGCTGAAAACCGTGACTGGAAGAGGTCTAGGGCTAGCAGTCAAGGCACGCAGCTAATTCCGACACAGAATTAATTACATCAGCAAGATACATCTCAAAGGCAAAGGGCTTTGCAGAGAAGGATGTCAGAGATGAAGGACTTGCACAGGGGTGGTGCACACTCAGGAACTTTTTTTTAATCCTGTAGAAGGGGAAGGAATGCAGATTTAACTGAAAAATAAAAATAAGATAATTTGCTACCAATTTTAGTGAGGTGAAATTTTATTTTAAATTTATCTTTCCTGGGAATGTAGGTATTTCACTTTCTGCCATAACCGCTGAAGGGTTATATGTTTAGCATACATTTTTTAACAAAAGTTTTTGGCAAATATGCAAATTGTTTCATTTTTTAAATTCTTTAAAAGATAAAAAAAAAAAGACCCAAGAAAATTAAAAGCTTAAAAACACCGGCCATGGGCAGGCTCATCTACTCGGAATGGCTGCCAGAGTCTCTTATATTTTTAATTGAAATTATAAAGTAGAAATTAGTTCTAGCATGACACTGTAATGTTTCTTAAAACACCTTAAAAAAAAGAGTGATCAGTTTGAATATTTTTCAGTTCTTTAGCAAATCTAGACCCAGAATAATAAATGCTATCATCACAACAAGGCTTTGATACAGGTAAAAGATAATAAGTTTAAAAAGAATAGAGTATATTATTCTCTTAATATAGCACACAATGGTCATGACAAGCTTACTGTCATGACGTATGGAGCCCGGGAATGGAGCCATTTCAAAAACAATAATGCAGAAAACCTTTCAGTGTGTGAAAATTATTTGTGTTATTTTTTTACAACTTTTTTTGCCTCTAATTCTGAAGAGTTTCATAACAAACACATTGGGCTTGAATACTCACCACTCCTTTAAACAGAATATTTTACTCATTGTCTACCTAAAATAGCTTTTTTGAACTTGTAGTAAACTACCATTTAAAAAAATATATTAAAAAAAAAAAAGTCAAAGTTCAGCATACAATTGTTCCAGAGACAGAACCCTAATTTCTTTAGCATTGCTGGGAACTTTTATCATGGGAGACAAAGCCAAGACTCATTCACTTCAAATTTCTTATGCATTCCAATAGTAGAACATTGCAAGGTTTGCTCAGATACTAACTTTGACTTTGTAGTCTTTTAGAAATTCATATATATTTTATAAATATATTTTTATATATATGACAAGTGGCAGAAAACACGGTGACATGAGTATACAGCAAACCAAGAAAATTAAAGTAGCATAGCAAAATCACAATATTTGGGCCTGTAAACAGGTACCGAGAATGATTTTAAAACAGTTTCCAAAAATACTTGTGATTTTCCTCTTAGAGATGCCATACCCTACCCAGACACCCAATAGAAAGGGTTGAACACCTGCCATGCTAGTGAACAGGTCAGCGCATTTATGACTCTTCTTCAGGTATTTAAACTATTGTACTGGACTGAGTCGCAAATTTCCCTTTCTCAATCACATCAGCATTTGGGGGATTATGTGATTTATAGTGTCAGAAATTTTGAAGAGATTTTTCTATCGCAGAGACTATATAAAATTTCTGAATATTTTAAGTAAGTAAAATTACATATAAAGAGAATAAAATTTAATAATTCTTTAAAAAGGAAAGACACTGAAACTCATTTTATTTGTACAATAAACACCAAAAAGCTTCTGTTCTGCCAGTTCCAGAATCTTAACTGCCAAAGAAAAAAAAAAGTTTAAACATTTATTTGGATATTTTCAACTGCTTTCATACATATGCATAACGTAATTGGTTTCCTACTAGTCTGATTGTAGTAATTTATCTTGTATACCATGAAAATAAAAATAGCTCCTGGGCAGTTTAAATTGTCTAGCAATGGAGATTATATGGGAGCAAAAGTCTATTATCCTCCAATGCTGCAGAAATTAATCCTTAAACAAGGTTAGTATGTCTAAACATATTCAGTCACCTAAAATTTTGCCCCGGGAAATATTTTATCATTGTAAAAAACAAGTGGCCAATGACCCATCCGAGAACCAAAAGGTGAAAGCATAAATTATTTGGATACAAAGGCTTGTTGAAGAAACTATGTCATAATGTCATTTCAAGATTATAATAATAATAGGAACAACAGCAATAATAATTATGATGTTTCCATAATAACATTTAACATCTTTCTGTATCACAAGTCAATGTTGAGTAGGTGTCATACAGTAAATCTGATTTTAACTTCTCTTTAAAGCAGAAATAATTTCTCCCGCACTTCCTTCTGGAGTGGGAATTTCCTGCCTATACTGTGAAGCTTCACTGGGCATTAGTCCACAAGGTATAATGTGATTGTTTACAGCATTGTGCACATTTTTTGGTATTAACATGATGAAAGGTTCAAGCAGAACTGACCACGTGGGTAACCCTACTGACATCAACAAGGCGAACTGAGCAGATGTACTTCCCTATAATTCTACTGAATTTGGTGAACTACAGCAAATTACACATGACTAGGAACAACACTGTCTGCAGAAGTGCAAATGAGAACAGACCAGCCATTATAAAGACGTATCAAGATAAAGTACTTGTTTATGCATTCAACATATTTGCAAGTTTCTAACTTTCATGAAACTGTTAGAGCAGAAGTAAGGAACACCACTGTGGGGATTTGTCTCACATTACAAATGTTGTGTGTCCTTCAAGCCAGTTTAATAAGGATTCTGTCTTCTGACAACTAAAATAGTCAAGCCTTCAGCTGTCACGAAATCTCCCTGAAAGCAGTGACTCATTCACAGACAAACTGGAAGTTTTCATAATCACTAAGTAAACCAACACAAAATATACACTTGACAGGTAATTTTTCACTGCTATGAATTCCACCAATTTCTTTGGGACTTCTGTCAGAAAAACCTTTGAAACACAAATACATTATTTACTCATTTTTCAGTTTCTTCTAATACTTTAGCAGCACTTTATGGTTTTGGCTGGTGTTGTAAGGCCAAAACCAGTCACTGCTGGTAGATTAACATAGATAGAATGTGTAGTATTTTCTACCTTGGGGCATGGAGGTTTCTCATTCTTTTTTCTTGGGGGGAAAAGGGGATAGTTGCCATTAGAAAGTATAATTTGAGGATATTTTCTCCAAGTTCCATTTTCTATGGGTTTTATAGCATTACCAAATTATGTGAGTAGAAGATCCACAGTTGTTTAACACATTCGAATTTAAGACATACCGAGATAGAGTTACCCTATCCTTCTAGAGAGTACTTATTAATTGGTGATTAATTTAATTAAAATTTCCCATCCTTTGTGAAAGACCAGAGGTGTGAACACTCCTGGTGCTTCTTGCTTTTAAACATGGAGTGAGATGCATGCATGGATGGATGGATGGATGTAGACAGGAAAATGATATTTTACATTAGTTCAACTGGCTTCCTTGTGGTGGTGTCTAGTTCAATCTTGCCCCATCTTCAGTTCCAACTTGTAACTCAAACCTCCTTCCTAATCATTCACCATTTCTTGGCATAATTGCAATTCCAACTAATATTCTACACATTTTTCATATGTTGGCTTTTTTTTTTTTTTATGTTGGCACTCATGCAAAGAATAATTTCCTTCACCACTGCTATCTTCAACCCCCTTTTCAATTGAGTTCATACAAAAGCCTGTTGCTGCATGAGGTTTCTGTTGTTTTTAATCAGTGAGAAGTTCAGGTAAAAAACGCACCACATTTGTACAGAATCCAGAATAATTTTGCAGTTTTTTTGGCTGGGAGGGGGGAAATGCCATGATGTAACTCGCAGAATGCAACAACACAGCCAGCATCCGCTCTTACCAATGGCTCGCAGAGCATGATATAGGGGATGCCAGTTAAAGTTTACGCTCAGTCCAATCTGTAGCTTGGATATCAACAGAGCTCCTGTACTTACCAGAGAAATTCACTAAATGTGCTACACGGAATTATAGTTTGGAGTCTCTCCCAATCCCCCTTCTCAGAATGATTCCACATTGTATAAAATTCTTATGATTCCAATCAGAAAGACCAAGTGAACAAAAACATGGGACGGTGCTAAAGAGGGGTGATAAGAGAACTTATTTGAGGGTCAGACAGCTAGATTCACGTTGTACTAACTTTGAAGTGTTTCATTCAAAGTGAATTGTCTTTAAATGATAAAATTATACCTTGAAATATCTTTTAACCTGAAAGTTCTCGAGGAAAATAGGCATTGGGGTTGAAATCACCCCAAACAGAATAGGATATTGAACAAATCATAGAATCATAGAACGGTTCGGGTTAGAAGGGACCTTAAAGATCATCTAGTTCCAACATCCCTGCCCTGCGCAGGGACACCTCCCACTAGACCAGGCTGCTCAAAGCCCCATCCAACCTGGCCTTGAAAAATTCCAGGGATGGGGCAGCCACAGCTTCTCTGGGCAACCTGGGCCAGCGGCTCACCACCCTCACAACAAAGAATTTCTTCCCAATATCTCATCTAAATCTCCCCTCTTTCAGTTTAAAACTGTTACCCGTCATCCTATCACTCCACTCCCTGATGAAGAGTCCCTCCCCATCCTTCCTGTAGGCCCCTTTTAGGTACTGGAAGGCCGCTATAAGATCTCCCTGGAGCCTTCTCTTCTCCAGGCTGAACAAATCCAACTCTCTCAGCCTGTCCCCATAGCAGAGGCGCTCCAGCCTTCTCATCAACTTCGTGGCCCTCCTCTGGACCCACTCCAACAGGTCCATGTCCTTCTTGTGCTGAGGGCTCCAGAGCTGGACGCAGTACTCCAGGTGGGGTCTCACCAGAGCAGAGTAGAGAGGAAGAACCACCTCCCTCGCCCTGCTGGCCACACTTCTTTTGATGCAGCCCAGGATGCAGTTGGCTTTCTGGGCTGCAAGTGCGCATTGACAGCTCATGTTGAGCTTCTCGTCCATCAGCACCCCCAAGTCCTTCTCCTCAGGGCTGCTCTCTAGCCATTCTCTGCCCAACCTGTATTTGTGCCTGGGATCGCCCCAACCCAGGTGCAGGACCTTGCACTTGGCCTGGTTGAAGTTCATGAAGTTTGCAAGGGCCCACTTCTCAAGCCTGTCCAGGTCCCTCTGGGTGGCATCCCTTCCCTCCAGCATGTCAACCACACCACACAGTTTGGTGTCATCGGCAAACTTGCTGAAGGTGCACTCAATCCCACTGTCCATGCCTCTGACAAAGACGTTAAACAGCACTGGTCCCAGTACTGACCCCTGAGGAATGCCACTTGTCACTAGTTTCCACTTGGATACTGAGCTGTTGACCACAATCCTTTGAGTGCGGCCATCAAGCCAGTTCCTTATCCACCAAGTGGTCCATCCATCAAATACATGCCTTTCCAATTTAGAGACCAGGATGTCATGGTCAAATCAAATCTCCATATTTGAGTGTCATTCATTACAACACAGAATTAAAAAGCACTGACTGATTATAAAGCCTTCTCATTTTGCAAACTCTTCTCAGAGTTCATTTCAGCTGCTTTGCTTTCATTGAAGATTTGTGAAATGAAAATTAAACATTTTGTTTCAGGCTGAAAGAGGAGTGTTCTGAACATAATTCTTTCCCCCCTAAACCCTTCAGTGGTGGCAATGAGGGCTGGATACTGAAACCTTTACATCTTTCCCTTTGTGCAGTCTAGGACAAACTTTGCTGTTTTGCCGTCTCTTTCATTTAACTTGGATCATATTGTCCACAACACATCTAACACTAGCAGTATTCCCTCGTTACTAGCAGATTTTAGTTCAATAGTTCACTAATAATTCCTCCAACACTCAGCATGCACATGTAAAAAAATCATCATGATTTTCCTTCAGATTTTATGCAAAGACTTCATTGAACCTCTGCAGGATGAATATTTCACTAGTGCTTGACTGCAGCACATTCCCAGTTTCATTTTTCCCTACTTTCACAATCCTCCGAGGTGAGATGTCTCAATGATGACATCAACACAGGCAGCATGAATGGAAGTTGGCGCATCAGCATAGATAACCTGGCACGCAGCCATGCTTAATTCTACTCACCTGAACCCTCAGCCCAGCGGAGCACCAGAACTACTTTATCTTCAAATAGAAGCAGAATTCTCTACTGTAAAAGTTATCAGTGATGCTATTAATCAAATTGTCCTAGTTTTTTATACAAAGCTTGAGAGGATTCAGTATAATCTGGGAGGAATATTTACAGTTCTCAAACACTTAAATTATTAGCTTCATGGTTTTAGCATCACAGCCCTCAGTTTACTCCAAAGTCAGTCTTTATTAAACAGAGTAATTAAGCAACATCCAATAGGAATAACATACTTTTAATGGATATGGATAACGGATATTGAACAAGAATGGATAAAGTCACTTATATTTGTATAGAATGCATATCTATGGGGAGGGCAGGTGGGGGATAGCCATCCTAAACTTGGGTATAGAAGAAACGAACCTAAACCAGATTGACAGATTAATCTTCAACCCTTCAAAATGTGGGGGTAAAAAAGAAAAGAAGAAAGGAAAGGAAATGAAAAAGAAGCACCAAAATGCAGCAAGTGCATTTTCTAATTTCATTGGACTTCACTGGTCTGAAAGGTGTGCTTATTCATGGAGTAAATGACTTGCTTCAGAAACTACATAAATCTTACCTGTACATCCTTCACCGCTCTGGGAAAGAATAAATTTTGGCCCTAGTCTTCAGGTCTTTTTGTACTATGTATTATACCTCAAGTATTCTTTCACCATCTCACTCTAAAAACGTTACTTTGCTTCTTGCAGTACAATTCTCTTCAGGTCACTCTAAAATCTTACTAGGTATGACTAAGGCTGATCTTTTATCTGCATTAAGGAAAAGTAGCTACTACAAAATTAAAACCTTCTAACATTTTATTTCCTTAGTTGAGGCTTATTGTTTTTATCCCTTTTCTATTTTTAAACAAGTAGAATATATATAATTCGAAAAAGTCAAGCAAGTGAACTTGACATACAGTAACTTACTAAATTATTCTAATTACTCTCCAATATCTAAATAATTTCCTAATTCTAACTTCAATTAGCTTTGAGGGAAAAAAAAAAGATATTTTCCTCTAATTAAAATATAATTTTTGCCCAAGTGTAATTTTTGCACAGAATACATCTCCTATCATCAAAAATGAAATATACAGTTCCCTAAGGAAAACAACCTAAGTAATTAATAGTCCCAGGCCACTTTGCAGACAGCAAATATACAAAATTTTAAATTCCAGATCGATGGACTGAGAAAAAAATACTTCAATGTTCATGTCTTTGTTTTTGATAGCCAGAATTTTCCAGAGAAAAGAAGCCTTCCTGATCAGTGTACAAATAGTTCAACAGTATCTAGCTGACATTAGCAAATATATTTTTTTTCTCTGACTTTTTATAAATAAAAATAATACATTTAATAAAACAGGAAAATAGTATACTTGTCTTGCAGGTTGGGATGGTAGAGGATATGGAAAACCTTCATTTTACAAATCCAGATGGTTTGGGAAAATCAGATCATATTCTGCAATCTTCAGCAAAACCATAACAACACTATCTATCCAGCCCTGAACTACCATCTTCTGGAGGAAGCCGGGGCAGGAGGAAACAAAACAAAACAAAACAAAAACCAAAACCTAAACCTGCTATTTGGAATAAATTTACACTCATGTGTGTTTCTTATGTCTCTATAGCGGTTGATAGTAGACAGTTTTCTCTGGAAATAACTTATGCTAACAGAGAAAGCATAAAACAGACATAATTCTTTGGCAGATAAAACAATGATCAGGCACAGAACCTGTTTTATAGTCCTTGCTTTGTAAAGTACTTATATATTGGTGCTTTAGAAAACCCAAAGAAATAAAGAGCCATCACTTGTGACACTTTATCTTCTTTCCATTTCCCGGTACCAGTAGTTTGCAGGTATTTGTGTTCCATCTGCATGGAACTTCATTGCAAGGCTAATGTAATGCTCCACTAATAACTACATCCTGGAATTAAAGCTACAGTAATGTCTTTGCATAAACCCCATCATACTATCATCTAATAAACTATTCCCTGTACAGAAAGTAGCTATCACATTCATCTTTGGATTTCTTGATTTTCTGTGAAATCGTATGACACTCTGGTACGTAGCAAAGTGATGAATTTTACACATTTTACCTCCTCCCTGAAATGGACAGAGCATCCCTGCCACACCAGTAACGCTGCATCTGCAAAATATGTGATAACGTTATTTGAAACCAAGGGAACGGTCCCGCTGTGTTCCCACTCAGGTGCGCTCCAGATCAGTCTGATTAAAAGGCACTCCCTTCAACAAGTAAATACCACTAGTCCCAGGATGAAGGAATCTTTTGAGATGTTAAATTTTGAAAAATATATACAGGCAGAAAAAAAATGCATCTTAGTGTGGTTATTTCAATGTAATTCTGTTTAAATATGTCTGTCAGACATGAAAGTAGAGCTTTTTGAAAGAGCATAATCTTTTAAAGATATTTTTTTCTAAAAGTACTGTGAAGTATACATCTCTTGGGCAATAGACTTGCTTTTAATGAAGTATAAATCCATTAAAAATTATACTGATTCATATTTCTGTAGACGGGCTATTCTCTAGCTTTAGGCAAAATATTACAAACATCTGCTTCAATGTATCTACTGGATACCATCAGTCTACTGATGTTACAGTTTTTACTGTATTTTTAAATGTCTCTGATTGGATTAATATTTTGTGATATTTAAAAACAGCTTATGTATACCTGGGGCTTTCTTTCGAAGAATGATTACAGCTATGAGAACATATTTGACAGATACATATGCTTCCAATTTTTATAGGTAAGAACTGTTCACTATTAAATGTTCAGGAAATATTTAGGACAGAATTGTTCAGACACCAGGCTGTGCTGTCCTCAGTAAAAATCTTAAGCTTTACCTTCATGTGCCAGTTGTTTGGGTGGAGAAACACACATTATGCCATAACACATCAGGTAATTCCTGGTGTGGACGAGACAACACACCGCTGTGAAAGTGACTCAAGACCTTTTATTTTCCACTTGCTTTTAAAGCATTTAATGTCATATTTAATGTGTCAGTAATAAAAGCACAACAACTAAATCATGAGTTCTTTATAAAGAAAAAGATCAAATAAAAAAATCCACAGCTTTCAAAATTTGTATAAAAATAGTGGAATATTGCAGTACTTGGATTCAACACAGAAATCATAGAATCTTCATGGTTGGAAAGGACCTTTGAGATCATCGAGTCCAACTAAACAACCTACAATCTCTGCCACTAGAGCATGCCCTGAAGTGCCACACCTGGACGTTTCTTAAACACCTCTAGGGATGGTGACTCAACCCCCTCCCTGGGCAGGCTGTTCCACTGCCTGACCACTCTTTCAGTAAAGTCATATTTCCTAATATCTAATCTAAACCTCCCCTGCTGCAGCTTCAGACCATTTCCTCTGGTCCTGTCATTATTCACCTGGGAGAAGAGGCCAACACCCACCTCTCTCCACCCTCCTTTCAGGGAGTTGTGGAGGGCAATGAGGTCTCCCCTCAGCCTCCTCTTCTCCAAGCTAAACATGCCCAGCTCCCTCAGCCTCTCCTCATATGGCCTGGTCTCCAGACCCCTCACCAGCCTGGTAGCTCTCCTCTGGACATGGTAAATAGACTATAGTCTGGGAGTTTTTCAATCAGAAGGTTTAGGGATTGTGCCATAGCTCTCTGATTCTTACATCTTTCAATCAGGGATCCGGAAGTAGCCTCAGAAACACACCTTGGTAAGGAAGAGTCCGGAGGGGGCTGCATTATGGTGCCCTCAAATAACAACATCAGACAAATGGATATGGGGTAAGAGAAGGGCTAATGGAAGAAACAGGTGACTGCATATGTGTATATATATTTATTTATATGCTTCCACAGGCAATGTTTTATTTTCAGTCCTTTTGTGGCAGAGCTCTTTTTGCACCCATTCTCCATCCCTTCCTCATACATAAATCAAGATGAGAAGTGTTGATTACTGCTTACCTTTTACCAGGTAAGTAAAAGTATCCAAATACGTATCTGGACATCATCTGGATCAATTTTACTAATGGTCCAAATTAAAACCCCTGTTTGAAAGAACTGCAAATTAGGGAAGAGAAGGTTTGCACATGCCTACCTAAACTCTGTGAGCAGTTCTACTACATAAATTTTAACTAGAAATAATTATGTGGAATACAAAGTTCCTGACAACTTATGTTTATTTTTCATTCCTTCTTTATTTCCATTACAATCACTGCAAAACACCAGATAGTCTAGTACTAAGCCATTTAACTAATATTTTGGGGAATACCATCCCAATTACACAGTGCTTCACACCAAAGGTGTGATAAGGCCTATAAAGCACGTTGTAAAGTGCACACCAACTTCAGGAGCTGTTTTTCCCTTTACTATTTCGCAGTAGACCTGAGAAAGGACTGAACGAAGGGATGGCCTTTATTCGGATTTTACATCCTCAGGCTCTTCACCATGCACTAGGACACAGAGAAGGCACATGCTATTTGGTTAAAGAATATTAACGCAGAAGAAATCCTATTCTACTCCAGAACAAAAAGTACACTTGGGAACACTTCTAAAGTTTGGGCATCTCTTTTTTACGTACACGTTGAATACAAACCATGATATGTTAGTAAATGTCCTGACAGTTGCTGAAATGAAATACGTGGTTGTACATGTATTTCCCTGTCTAAGAACCTTCATATTAAACCTTCAGACAGGTCCATGGTTTTTGACCTGAGTTGTGTAGGACTAAAAAATGGTTCTAAATAAAACCCCAATAACAGATGTTCTCTTGACAAGGTTGTATAACTCACACTTTTATACTAAAGTACCAAATTTCCAGTAAAGCCTCCTGATAGATTCTCCTTAACGTACAATGAAGGCTTATACTTAGTTCTCCATTCATAATGTGTCATGCGCCCATCCTCCACTATTTTCAAACAACATACAGCATATTCCTAAACTGAGGGCCAAGAAGGAGGACTTATTTTATGTCATTTTGTCACAGAGCCCCAGTAAAAATCATCTGGCAGCATGCAGGCACATCTTCCCGTTTGGGGTTCAGCCTTTCAGGGCAGGTAAGACAGTTTAATAAGTGATCGTCTGTTAGAAAGAGACAATACAAGAGACAGTTCTCAGGCACCTTTCAAACACACGGGTGCCTTATCCAGTCCTTCACTCAAGCCAGTTAGAAGAGTCCGACAAAATTCCTCAGAAAATAGTAACTGTTTCTGAAGTCACTCGATCATACAAGTCTCTGCTTAGATGCAAATACCTACTAATGCATTACACAACTAAGGCCTCTGTGACACATTTACCAAAATAATCATTATTATTGTGTTAATTCATTCTAATCCATTCCCACCCACACAAATTCATATGCTGCCTCTCAGAGTGAAAAAAAAAAAAAAAAGAAAAAAGAAAAAAGAGTGTCGTATTCCATACAAAAAACCCGCCACTAAGAGAAAGGGCACTTTTTAAACACTTAAGAATTTTTGCCATAAACAAGCAACTTCTTACTTCTTACAACTGCATATATTTATTATACAGTGTAACTTACTAACACGAGGATTTATGGGAAATACTTCACAATTTAGAATTCTGGATGTTTCAATTTCTGGATGTCTCTGGATGAGACAAGCCTTTTTAAAAGCCTTTCTGTATGAATATTACTGCTCAGGATTTTCTGAAAATCCAGCTTCAGAATTGCAACTCTTTCCTCTCTCCAAAAATCACTACTAAGAGCACTGCATTTGCATTACTTAAAACGTTATTTTTCCAATACAGCAGGAGCTTTTATCAAAACTGGTAGTTATTTGGTTTAAAAAACCCTACCTATTAATGTTGCTATAATGCATTGATTTTTTTTTCCTGAGTGGTTAATAAGGGCATGTAGAGCAGTAGAAGCTTGGGCTTACGGTTATAAAAGAGAGAAAAATATTCTAGTTGGGTAAAAAAATATAGCATTCTACACTGCCGAAGTATTATTTCCATTTAGCCTCACCATTCACTAACATATAACTTCAGCAAATTAAGACAAACTGCATACCTCATACAGCTTCAAAGTAACAACTGTATTTGAAAAAAAACAAAAACAAAACCACCAAAACCAAACCAACAAACAAACAAACAAAAAAAACACAAAAACCTTTGAATAAGGTTTTAGATAAGTAAAAGGCTGACAGTAGATAATAAGTTAGATTCTTAAAAAAAGAAGTATCTTTTATTAGGTATCTGCTGAGTACATAGCACTGGTATGAAAGTCTTAATGAATGCTTATGGGAGCTCCTATGTTACAAAAAATAAAAGCTATTAACATGCATTTTTAAAAGGTTTTAATAAGTGGAGAAATCATGCCTCTAGTTATATACGCCCCCAAAATACCCAAATTGTCCAGATGAGTTTTGGATAAGCCCAAAATGAACAGAAAATTGGGGAGAATGATTGACAAAGCTCAAACCACTTCTGCATTTAGTGCCTAAGTCACACCAAACTCCCAGTGTAGGCACTTCAGTCTCCTATGTCTTTTTTGACTATAATTCTCTCTCATCTAACTGGAAGCATCTGAAAGTACCTACATTTTCCAAATGTATTGCTCAAGTAAGTGTAAAGTTTTGCTTCTGGTTGTGCTCAGAAACTCTATAATTTAAGCACAAAAAACTCAATAACCTTTTTACACAAGCCTGCCTTCTTCCACGTACATCATCTGAGGGCTCCAGTCAGTTCACTAGTCTTGACAAATACTTAAAGCATGCAGAAAACAGCCAAAGGAGGTATACCTTTGCCTTTTAATTCAGTAGTGTAGTCTCTAGGCCAGCTCCAGAAGATGCAAGTTCTTTTCTGCCTCAAGCAATTTACAACTACATTCTCCCACCTCCCAATAGCCTCAGCCATCAACTGATAGCACATTCTAGCCCTGAGATGCTGGAAAAAAAGTTCAAGTACGGCTCTATCAGAAATGTGAGACCTAGGACACACTTTTCCAATGTGCAGTTGGGACAGCTGCTTCATCATGCTCAGCTGTTGGGAATCTAGTTCTTAGCAACCAAGTTGTTCCACGCATTTCACAGACAGCTCCATCAGCTAAATCTAAGCCATGAATTCTGCCATAGCAGCTATGTGACACCCACCCTATGTGTTTTGTGGATTTAGTCATCACTGCCACCAGTTCAAAACCAAGCTTTTGTAATTGAGCAGGTGCCACCTATTAAAAACATCCAGAAGGTAAATATGCTAAGCCTCTAAGTGAAGGCTTTCAATAGCACAGGTATTTTTTCATTCAAGTTTACCTTCTCTTTTTGTCATTTGTCATTTTTATCTTAGTTTTCCTTCTAACCACCTTCTCCACTCATTTATTCACTGAATGGCTTATCTTCCATCATTCATCTTCCTTTTCAACCTTCCTTTCAAAACTCTCCTTTTACCTCCTTTTTCAAGAAGACTATAAATGAAATGGAAAATGACAGAACATTTACACATTGTTTTTGCACTCACTTAGAAAATGTATGAACTTCTGACTGCCCAGGAAAACAAATGGAAATGATGATGAACTTATGATTACAAAAGAAAAAGTTCTGTAAGGCTAAACAGTAGTGAAATATTCAGCATTTCAAGCCTTCTTGTTTTGCATTTATGTTGCATTTATGCTCTTTCTGATAGATCCTTTTGATGGAACAACACCATGTTTGGAATGATCTTGGTCAAACAAAAATATGAGGGAAAAAAGCATATTTAAATAAATGTTAGAGACCCAGTAGCTAAATACTGGGGAATAAAGACAAATATAAAAGCTCAAATCCAGTGCCAAGGGTAACTAGTAGAAAGGATGTTACAGCAATTGAGAGAACCTCAACATTTCTTAGGGAATAATTTAATAAATCCTGTAAATTGCAAAAGGCACTAGGCAGAATGTTACGAAGCCCCACAGGGAATCTTCCAAGAATTCATAACTCAGAAATAATATGCATTAACCAAGATGAAGATTTAAAGAGCTGTGGATAAGAAAAGAACCTTAGTGCCCAAAAGTAAGTATAACATTCACTATAAAACTAATTAAAGGCCTGTCTCTTTGGTACCTTATTGTAGTGCCCTATGTAGTGGTAAGATCTTGCTCCTTAGGAGGTCGGATACCATGCCACACACCTGCAAGTTTCCTGAGTTTGGTGTGACAGAAGGAAACTAATCTAAGCCAAAGGCATTTTGCTAACAGGATTCAGTAAGGATACTTCAGCAATATCCTTCAGAAATCCAGAATGAAAAACAATAATGTGGGAAAAAAAAGGACTGTTTAAATGAAAGATAAAGTTCAATATTGACAAGTAACAGACAGGTGAGTTAGATAAAATTAATAGCATGCGACTGAAGTCCCATCTAAGCAGACACCTCCTTTTTGTTAAATTCTGATATTGTTAATAATAAACTAAGCACTGCTGCCTTTCTTCAATTATTGCATTCTGTTTATATGGCACTAACCCTGGCAAAAAATCATATCTCTGAAAGAAAAGAATCTAGCGAAAACATCCAGAGACAGAAGACACTCAGGCAAAAATTTAGATGGGTTAGATTCTGGCAATGACTTTCAATAAATTTAATATATCTCTCTCTCTTCCCTAGGGAGGTTAAGTTAGATTTACTCAAATATTAACAAAGTACTATATTTATATGAGTCTGTATGCATAGGTATGCATACATTGTAGTAATAAATATAAATATAAAACCATGCATAATATGTCTATGTTTCAGTGAAGAAAAAAATACTGCTCAGATGTGTGAAAAACAGAATTCATAACATTATAGATTTCTTGTAGCTTTAAAATGTATATGGACTTACTTGAGGTGTGCATATATTTAGAAAAAGGGAAATTCAATCTCATTCAAAGTTGTTCTTCTTGTTTCCTACACTTTACTTCTATATTTTATATCTAAAATGCAGTTGCAGAACTAATTACAGAGCATTTGAGTTTATAGGGAATTTGCATTTCATATACAATAGCAAAATCTGGCATTCCCTAAAAACTGGATTTCACAACTACTAAAATTTCCTAATCACAGTGTGGACAGTCTATGCATATACACCATGTGCATGGATAGGAAGAAGTCCTGGAAGATCACCTCCTGTCCCCTCCTCACTCACAGACCAAGGCCACCTGAACGCAACGGTAAAACCAGCCAGCAAACTTTGTATTGTAGCTTGACTTTTCACAGAATCACAGAATGGTTCACGTTGGAAGGGACCTTAAGTATCATCTAGTTCCAACACCCTGCCCTGGGCAGGGACACCCCCCACCAGAACAGGCTGCTCAAAGCCCCATCCAGCCTGGGCTTGAACACCTCCAGGGATGGGGCATTGACAACTTCCCTGGGCAACCGGAGCCAGTGCCTCACCACCCTTACCGTAAAGAATTTCTTCCTGACTTTTCCCTGACACTCTTTTTTTTACTGTAGTAAAGAAGAAAAGTCAAGAATCATTATAGCTGCTCTGAAAATTTATATAAGGAATAAAGAAAGGAAGGCACCGTCTCACACATCCTCCTCCCTACCTATTACTTGGTACTGAACATGATTACTATATGGGCCTGGGCTTCCATTAAATCTTACTAAAGCCCTCTTGAAAGAGGTAACACTATGGAAAATGCAATCTTTACTCTAAAATTAGCAGCTGTTTGATTCATATAACTGAGTGATAAAACATAATGCATGATTTATTGATATTCTTAAAAAAAATCAGCTCAGATTTTGAACTTACCCATTAAAGAAACCTCCAGCATCTAAAAATATGTCCAAGAACCAATGATCTCCCCATACGGGTTAGCAGTAGAATATAATACACAACTACAAAACTTTATCTGAAAATGCATACAAATCCTGCTGTCTTCTCCTTGGACATCCCAAGTTTCAGTTTCTGAGGAAAAATATTTCACAGAGGCTCGGGGAGGTTTTAGAAGAAGAGTAAACTGCTGAATGAGAATCAATGAACTATATGAAGATAAAGGCTGATATTTGCTTCCTTGCTTAAGAAGCAGCAGAGATTAAAAAGAGGTTATGAAGGATTAGTACTTAAAGTTTCAACTACCACCTGCTTTTAAACATCTCAAACTCATTGTAGAACTAGATGCACAGATCAGCCAGCTATTCATCAGGAAGTTTTCCTAGACAGGCAAAAATGGCAGAAACCCTCTTTTGAACTGATCTTGATCACACTTTTTCTGCTAGTACTTTTAAATTATTGGCTGTCCCTGAATATACTAGTTTAGTTCCAGAGATTAAGAAATACTCTGTAGACAAATGTTTTGGCCCTGGAGTAGATTAGCGGCATACATTTCCTATCTGTCACAGAAGCAATGTGATATAATCCTCTCATTAAAAGTACAGCATGGAGCTATGGAAATTGTGTGCAATGAAAAATTATGCTCTTTCACTTTGAGGAAAGGCTCAATCCTCAAAAATGCTGAGAAGTTCTCAGAGCCTGATTTCCCAGTGCCTTCCATGGGCATTAATGACACTCTGCACCTTGCAAGAGGAAGCTGTAATTCCCTCCAAAATTAGCTACCAAGGTTCATGTCTTTCAAAGCCTTCACTCTTCAAAAGGGATCATCTACCTTATTGATAGACTTGGTTTCCTACAAATCAATAAAGTATTCAACTGAAGGCCCACTTGCAAAGATATAGATCATTTTGGAGGCAGTGACTTTGGTGAGTGTTTCCTAGTGCAGCCAAGGGGTTGTCAAAAAGCATTCCACAGATTATAGAAAAAGGACAAACGAAGAATAAATCAAAGGTATTATATTAGTAAGAGGCACTATGAGCCATTTTGAAAGCCCAGGAAGCAGCAGTCAGTGACCAAGAACAACGTTGCTGGGGAAGTCTGTATAGAGGAAGGTTAAAAAAGAAACAACAAAACAAAAAAAACTCAAAAAATCTTTTCAGTACTCTGTGACTATCATATGGATTTACCTTGGCTCAAATTCTCCAAAACAAAACACTGGAGATGCTACAATTTAAGTTCAAGCATAAACTGGTACTATCAACACGTTATCTACTGGTATGATTCCTTCAGAAACTGAGGAAGTTATTTCATCCTGTTCCAAACCTGGAGAAATCTGAATCAGCCCCCAGGTTTCCTCCACATTCAATTCTAACACCAGTTCGGTTCAGTATATTTATCAACGACCTGGATGCAGGAGCTGAATGCGCCATTAACAAGCTTGCTGATGATACCAAAATGGGAGGTGCTGTTGAGCCTCTTGAGGAACAAGAGGCCTCGCAGGGGGATCTAGATAGACTGGAGCATTTGCCATGATCAATGGGATGAAGTTTAACAAGGTGAAATGCCAGATTCTGCACCTACCACAAAGTAGTGCTGGGCACAAGCGTAAACCAGGAGAGGAGTGGCTGGAGAGCAGCCCTGCAGAACGGGATCTGGGGGGCTGGTTGGCAGCGAGCTCGATAGGAGCCAGCAGTGTCCCCTGGCACCAGGAGGGCAAACCGCATCCTGGGGTGCGTCAAACGCAGCACAACCAGCCGGTCAAAAGAGGGGATCATTCCACTGTGTTCAGCGGTGGTGTGTTGAGTACCTGGAGTGCTGCCTCCAGTCCTGGACCCCACAATTTAAGAAGGATGTGAAAGTCCTTGAACACGTTCAGAGGAGGGCAACAAAGCTGGTGACAGGGCTGGAAGGTGTGTCCTGTGAGGAGCGACTAAGGACTCTGGGCTTGTCTAGTTTGGCGGAAAGGAGGCTGAGGGGCAATCCTGTTGCTCTCTACAGCTTCCTGAGGAGGAGAAGTGGAGAGGGAGGTGCTGAGCTCTTCTCCCTGGTATCCAGCGATAGGACGCATGGGAATGGTTCGAAGCTGCACCAGGGGAGGTTCAGACTGGACATGAGGAAGCATTTCTTTATTGAGAGGGTGGTCAAACACTGGAACAGGCTTCCTGGAGAAGTGGTCAATGCTCCAAGCCTGTCATTTGGGAAATACTCTGAATAATATGCTTTAACTCAGTCAGCCCTGAATTGGTCAGGCAGTTGGACTAGGGGATAGTTGTAGGTCTCTTCCAACTGAAATAGTTCTATTCCATTCCATTCCATTCCATTCCTTGCAAGAGCAGCTAAAAGGTCAGAACCAAAGCAAGGAAGACCCATTTGCATGCCTTCTCTTTACTTGGCTCAGACCTCCTCAGGATCAAGTGCAATAGCAAAGCACTTACCAAGCACTTTAAGTGACTTTTGTATCAATTAATAAAACATTATTGGGTTAAAATTGGGCTTCAGCATCTTATGACAGCTTAAACAAACCCAACATGGTTCTAGCAAGGAAGAGGAGGAAGAAAAGCCCTAAGCACACAGTTACCCTTACAAAAGCTACCAAAATCTGAGTAAAAATTTGACAGTCTCACAGCTCAAGGAGAAAGTACAGTGGAATAGTACGGCCTCTGGAAGAATACAAATAACAATCTCCTCTCGCAAACATGATTACACAAACAAGCGCAGGGATCTCTGGAAGTAACATATGAGCACATCTGGGAAAAAAAACAGTCTGTCTGATGATGAAGTCAAGCTGCCTCTTTTTACCCTAAGAATTTTGTGTTCTCTTGCTCAAGGAAAGGATTTTTTAGTTTGAATAAAACACTGAAACATTCTCATTTTCTCAGTCCCAAGTTATTAGCTGCCATCATTGTGATGAAGTTGCTGTCACTACTGTGGCCTCCCTTACTAAATAGTGAAGTGAAATCCTATTTCAGTAACATAAGAACTTTCTTGAAAGGCATAGTTCTTAATCAGGAGTATATTTATCAGAGGAGAGACTTAAAGTGCTATGCACTTTTTGCTCTAAGCTTTGAGTTATTCATTTTCACTTTTTCTTCAAAAAACAAACAAAAAAAGAACATAGTTCAAAGGAATACTCATCATAGGTGATCTGAATGTGGTGTTTCCGAATTATGTATATCCATTTTTCTTGCGGATCTTGCTCTTTAATACCTATTCATTTGTACACTGAACACATACACTGCCCATCACAAACCAAAAACAAAACCCACATATACACCAAATAAAATTTATTTTATGATACTTATGATTTTATACTCCTTTCAATCCATGACTTCCATGATTCAAAGGAAATCATGAAAATCACCCCACGGTAGTCAAATGATTTGATGTCAGGACTTTGGAATGGCATTGTAGGTTTCAGATTTTGTATACAAGAAACCCCCCAAAAGTGTGTATTTTAACAGTCCCTTTTCAATACCTTTTGCTGCATAGAAAGATGCTGCATGGAAAGACACCCGTTCTGTCAAAAAAAATGGTAGTTTAACCACACACATACTCCCCAGGAAAACTGCAGAAAGGCTAGGAAATTACCTTTCACAAGCTTCAGAGCTTCGGATTAAAAACTACCATATGCCAGCTACAGGAAACATCTCTGTTTTCACCTTCCATAAGAACAACTTAAGTTTGATCTCTCCTGCCATCATCAGGCAAACCTGAAAGAGGAACAGCATGCAATGCTATAATGAAAGGCATTACTTCATTCTCTCAGCCTAGGTTATTTCACTTACACCAGGAAAAAATAAAACAATGCAATGTAAAATTAAAAGTCAAAGACCAGTAACTCTGTCAAAATTCGTGCACTTATCAACCTTAGTTCATTATGAGGTCAGCTAATTAGAAATGTTTCATGGAGACATCAACAGTTTTAGCCTGATCTTTTTGAGTTTGTTTTTTTTTTTGCCAATTTGGCTAGCTGTTTGAAAATATAATCAACTGGCTAAACAGAATTTCAGCTAAGATATATGCTTTAATTATAGGAACTTCAAACAAGTTGCCAACTTGGCTCATATGACAAAAACCGTTTCCAAATTGAATTAGAATTTTATGCCATTGCCTCATTAGTACTACAGTTAAAATGCATCACTTGGGTCAAAGAAGCAAATGTACTGAAAGACTTCCACAAAAACCCAAATAAAAACATTTTAATTAATGTAATGAATATCTCAGGAGTTCTAGCAAATCGTCTGATACACAAAGGTGGTAAGTAGCAAAATGTTGGCACGAGAATAATCCTAGAAGAATTTTTTTTCTTTGCTCTTACTGATTCATACTTTTTTTTTTTTTTCTCCTAACAATAGGTGAGCTGCTCATTCTAACTAGCCTTCTAGGAATAAAAAAAACATCTTCTTTTCATATTTCATTCTTTCTGGTTATGATTTTCAGAATTGCCTCATGATTCTGAATGTCTATGTTTTCTAAGTGTCTGCTTTGAAAGACATTAAGGGAACAAGATAAGACAATTATGTTTGAGTATTCAAGAAACACATAGGCACAAAATCATTAGCTTTCATGTTGTGTGCCTAAAATTACTTAAATTGATTTGACTTACTCCCAAATGGCTAATGATGTACAGAAAGCAGTTTGAAATTTTGAGAAAACGTCTAAAGAAATAAAATCAGAAGCCTAAAACTCATATAGAACCAAAAAAAAAATCAGCAAGGTTTCAAAGAGTTATTTCTGTTCACCTGAGGCAGACTTTGCAGTCAATCTCAGGAACGCTGATGCACCAGTGGTTCAAACTCTGATATTTCCTACAAGTTAATGTACAGAAGTACCATTTTCTAAAGTGTAATTGCATAAAGCATTTCTAAAAGAGTAATAGAAGACTTTCAGGTTATCCATCAAAGGAAATCTAGTGAGAAATAAAATGTACTTCGTTGAAAATGAGGAGATTCTGTCACATTAGGCACCACTGCCCTCTTCAGTCAGGCAGACATCGATTTCATATACTTTGTTTAGAGAATTTTGCCTGATGATTTCCCACCAAAATACTGACAAAGACAACCTTTATTTTCACTTTAGGGAACTTCTTTCTCAACAGCAAGATGTGATGCAGCATTTCATTCATATACCAAAAATAAATATTTTGCATGGTTTAGATGTATGTACACTATGAACACAATATACAGTTCTTTACATAGTTAACATTTCCTCTCATTCTTATATGGATTTGAGAAACATCCTCCTTCTATGTGGAAAGACTGCATCACAAAGGAAAAAAGTCATGTATAATTTTCATTCACTTCAAAACTGATAGGGCTACTAAAAAGTCACATACCATAAAAGCAAGACTTCAATAAACTTGTAACAACTGATTAATGAAGATGAAATCTTATATAATTTTTTTCTTAAAAAGTCAGTACATTTTTCATGATATTCCCTAACTAGTATGCAATGATGCATGACTAACACTAGGAATTTTTTCTTAAGGTAAAAAGATACACTTTGCAAGCAAGATCTCATACCTGAGATTTGAGAGTTTCCAGGTATACCGGGATGAAAAGGCAGCACAGAAAATCCAAACAGTCCAATTACAGCTCTGGATGTCAGGAGACTCTTAATTGTTTTTCTTATTAACATCACTTAATAACCGAAACCTGAGCCAATCTTCCAACACAAGAAAGCATGAGAGTAAACACTATATAAAAGCTTTCATGTTTCCTCACAGAAAGAAAAGCCATTATACCTGTCTGAGGTTCAATTTCTCTTTTTTTTTTTATAATAAAATGGGAAGACATTGTATTAATTATCACAATTTTGTCATTCACCTTTCATCTTTCAGAGATGGAAAAAAATCAGCTGTTATCTGGAAGCATGTCATATGAAGAAGGGACTTCTGCCTAAGATTCTGAGGAACCTTAAAACAAATCATTAGAGCAAAAATAAAATTGCACAGCGGCTTTATCTCCAACAGCCAGTAAAACACAAAATCCAACAAAACACTTTCTCTCATGCAGGTCTAATTCCGCAACATCTCCTTCTGCAGCAAGCCATTCAGATAGATACATCATCGTGCTTGGCACAAAAGTCAATAGGCTTTAGCTATATCAGAACCTATTTCAGAGATGCAGGTATTACAGAAGCCATAAACTTAACTGCACCAGGCTTTAGAAAGCACAATATTCATCCTTATATGCTTAAAGTTGCATATGGGATAAAAAATGCTTCAAATCAGCTCATTACAGCCCATTACAGGAAGTTATAACCTCCACTGGCAAACTTTAGAGAGTTCTTGCACTTTCCTTCCAAAAAATGCAATCAGATTTTCACTGGCCTTGGATGGCTTCTCTGATTTGCAGACAATGTTCCAGCAATATTAAAGCTGTCCAGCTGTCCTCATTCTAAAGCAGAGTTTTCTTAATTCAAGTACTTCTCTTAAAAAGTTGGCTTGGACCTAGAAGTAATACAGAGGTATTTTGTGCTAACTGCAAATGTTACTAATTCCCTATACAGCAGATTACAAACTCAGGTACCTCAAGAACTCAGTACAATAATCGCTCAGAAGAGATCAGCCAAGGTCAGATTCAGCAGCACAAGCTTTGTAGCACAAGTCCTGTAGGATGCAGCTACCCCTACAGAAAGCCCTTCAGGTACCTCCCAGCTCTGAAAAGGCTTTTAGCTTTTGTGCAACCCTGTACGAACACAGAAAACCTAAACTGACTGACCTAATGTATGCATGTGGCACAATGCTTTCAAGACAAAAAGTCATCCAGACCCTAAGGGAAACAATGCACAGATGCATCGGCTGGTTCCAGAATAGTAGATACAGTGTTATTTGTAGTATTTAGGATCAAAAATGAGTTTTTGTATAACTTACTGAGGCAGTTTAAGTGTGAATGCCAGTGAAGGGAACTGGTGACCATTCCTGGACCTTTTCCACTTATAGGTGGATGCACAAAAAGCTCAGTTACAGTCTGACGCAAACAATGAAAACACAAGTAGATCACAAACCTTTAACCCTCTTAGTCCTGTGTGCCTCTCTTTTTTCAGTATGGCATCTGGCACCTTTCTTTTATATGCTAACTTCATTAAGATGTACTGCAGGCACATTTTTTCCATCTGTCAGGAATATTAGGCAACAAGCAAGTAGTTAATTAATGTTAAGACAACCCCCATGTGAAAGAAATACTTTTTCTTTTGGTTTCATCACAGCTGCATTGGTATTTAATAGATTTTAAAATTGCATCTCTGTCTAGTTCATTTATCTCCCTTTCTCCCCCTCTTCTTTCCAATGACTTGTTCCACAGTTCTGACTACTCGCTAAACACAGTTCTTTCTCAACTCTCACTCCCACTATTTTTTATAAGTAAAATATGGATAGGATAAGGAAAAAGATCAATTAGGATATGATTCCATGAGAGCTAACACAGTCTTGACACAATATGGCAAAAAAGAAAATGTTATTCTTTAATGGTTCAAATGAATATCCACTTGCGATTTCTATGACAGAAGAAAGTAATAGCTTCAGAAAATAAAGCAAATCTAACCTATGGATCCAGAGTTATAACTTTAAATTGTAAAAAGATGTTACATACATTTGCACTCCCCTGCACATACCTCTCTACACCCTAAGCCAAGCCTTCTGTATATTTTGTGTACTTGTAGGCTGGAAAGTTTGGATGGGCTTTTGCATGATCGAAACAGCTTTGTGAAAAGAATAAACCAAACTAACAAACAATAAAAACCTACAGTGAAAATGCAAAAAAAAAAAAAATTGTAAATAAAACTACCTGTAGCTTTTTTTGTCTTTGTGGTCCATTACACTATACACACCAGTAAAAATACTCAATAAACACATTTCAAGAAAAACCTTCCAAACAACTTTACAACCCTGAAACCATACATAAATCTGAAGCTTCAGGATTCTGTAATTCATTTTGTTTTTTTAAAAAATAACATATGAGAAAAGCTTATTTTTGCCATTATTCTGCCTCTAATAACATTTTAGAAACCAGCAATAAAGTCAGAACTACTTCAAGTCATTCACTGAGAATTTGAAAGAGCGTTAAGTGAATTGTATTTGGAATCACCATGTTCTACCTAGAACAATAAAGCTGATCTAGTTTGCATTTCAAACAACAGCTTATTTGTTCAGTTTCCTCTTCTTCACTGAAACTAGATGCACAGAAAACATTGCTCATATTTACCTGGCAATGCACAGCAAATGACCTACAGGGTCAGACCAATGAATAACCCAGCACCTATTTCTTCTGTCTTCAACAGTGGGAAATGGAGATGTCATTTAGGGAGCCAACACAAGCCTAGTCACAATCTATAGTGAAATCCAATCCACTCCACAACCCTTGTACTAGAAAAATTGTTTCCTCTCATTATTGAGGCTGCAAACGTAATTTTACAGCAGTCTCATTCTCTCACTGCTGCAACTGAGGAAGCATCCCTCTCTGTAGCATTATTGCCAGCGTATCTGACTGCATCCTCCATTTGCCTCCATATTTGCTTCTCTGTCACTTCTTCCATATGAGTTGACATGGCCAATATGCATCATGTCTTCCCATCTCTCCAACTGCTGGGATTGCCCAATAGCTGCAGAGCTTTCTCCCTGAACAGCACAGGAGGAGCTTGGTGGGGAGCAGGTCAAACAATACAAGCAGCAAGGGCAGGGCTAGCATGGAGGGTGCTCGGTCTTCATGCTCTGTGCATTGGCAGACTGTTGTGGAAGCTGCCCTCTAGACCAGAAAGAATCCACAGCTACTTCCCTCTGGATTCTTCTCACTCTCACCTGTTGTCATCAGTTTGCCACTCCTCTCAAACTGGAACTTTACACCAAAGTCTTCTTCACTTGTTCCCAAAGTCAGTCTTGCTAAAAGTAGCAGGAAAGGGAAGTCAAGGACCTATTAAAAGTTTTCACTGTTTGCAAATTGCTTTAGTAGTAGACATTTTGTCATTGCTAACTAGAATTACAAAACTCTTGTGTTTTTAACAAACTTATGTGATTTTAGCTTCAGATCAGATTTTCAAAGCAGTTAAGTGCACCAATGACTCAAATGTGCACCTAAGATGATTATCAGATATATCTAGATAGAGTTTAAAATTAGCAGGAAAAAAAAATTAGGTGCTTTTTTGAAAGCCTGTTTTCACCCTCTATCTCATCGTTTTGACCTGTCTTTATCACTCAGTATTATAGATTTCTATTAACATCTAAAGTCTCACTCACTCTGTGGTCAATAACTTTTTCTAGCACTGAAATGAAAACCAAGTTTCTTCCCATATTACAAGTGCACATAGATACGTGATGCATTCCCATACCAACATAACTACATACCTGTGACTGCGAATGCCAACTTTTCCTTCTTGATTGGAGTTGAGGATATGTACACGAAAAAAAACCTTTTTATTTATTCTTTGTATTTTCCCTCTTGATTATATTGTCCTTTCAATATAAGTATCACAACAAAGACACTGTAGTTTCTAGTTATGCTATTCCTTGAGACTAGGGTGGCCATACCAGGTGTCTCTGAGAATGCGTTTATGAAAAGCTAAAAGCAGTGTTAGCAGTGCCACTTTTTTAGGTAGCCATCAATTGACCAATGATACTGGATTTTGAAACCACTACATAGTGAACTACAGATATCTACAGCACTAACAGGAAGGGTGGAAGCCCTTAGGAGGTAGGAGGAAAGGACTTGTGAGAGATTAGGGAGTATTAATGTGTTTTTTTTAAATGACATGACAATCCTGCAATGCAACTTTTGACCCTGTATGCTTTCTGCAAACTGGACAGAAGCAGCACAGGTTAACAGTAGCTCTTAACAAATGCTGCCTGCAAAATTCTGACCTTATCACGCACCTGAAGAAAAATCTTTAACACTAAATATCATTGTGAAATTTCAACTGGAAAATCAACTCATAATGATCACCCAAACTCAACAGGCACCTTTCAGTTCACCTTCCTGTTTCCTGCTGGCAGCACCAGAGCTAGCTTTGCTAGTATACAAAGAACAGACAACCCTTCCTTTAAGCAAAAATGTAAAAAAGCAGCTACACACATCTGCGCCCTCAAAAACAAGAAATGTGAAGACAGGAAAAGAGCAAGACATTTGTTCAGGAAGAAAACTATATGAAATGTGAAAACTTGTTAACAATGGCATCAGGAAATTTTTTCTTGCACACTCATAGAACAAAGACAGCATTTCATGAATGCATCACCTAGCCCAGGTCTGCCTGTGGGGAGAGGGAAAGAAAGTTGGTGGTTGAAAATTTGGCTCCTCAGAGGGTTCATTCCCTTCTTCACTGAGGAAAAAAAAAAAAAAAAAGAGGGGAGGCTGAAGGTTGGCAGGTGGGATTAAAAGAGATGTTTACTGATACTGTTGTTTAGCACTCCTCCCAACACAAAATACATAGGTAAATATAAATCAGACTTTTGGCCTGTATCAGTGCAAAATAGCAGTGTTAGAGCTCAGTTCCACCTTGCTGCTGTCCTGAAATGTTTCTGAGGCAGCAGCAAAACATGTAAATCTGTTCTAATATTGAGTTTAGTGCTCCAAATTCATGTCTAGCTACAAAGTCCCGCACCTCTGCCAGAGGCTGTTAACAATATAGATCTATTATTACAATTATGTAAGTCTGTAAGTGCAGGTAGGCTTCTTCAACATCCTTCACCTTCAGAGACTATTTTACATCCAGTCATAATAATGGGTCTTAAAATTAGGAGATGCTGCCACTCATGGGCAGGGTTATTCCATATTACAATATAGATCAGAACCATGCTGTTTTGAAAGTGATGCAGAAAGATGCCAAAAGGATGCTTTCGAAAGGGGCAGTGTAAGTAACAGATGCAAGGACTGAATCCACTGTACATTAAAGTGTCAATGAAACTAGAGTTCTCGTATACAGAGAGTTTCACAGAGCTGGTTTTCATGCAATTCACACATCAGCAGATGTCCATTTTGGCAGAAAGATCATTGCAATAGTCTGCTGTTAATAGTCAACTACAAATCTCAAAAACCCTCAAGACAGCCTTCAATACAAACTGTAGAGACACATTCCTTTTTGCATGAGGACTGTTACAATTCCACGCCTGTAATGTCGTCTTTTAGATGCAAATCTGTTTTTCTAGTGGTACAAGGTCATCTCCTCTGAAAATGGACTGATTGTGCTATATACAGAGTTTAGGAATTAGAAACACTTCTCATAATAATGTCGATAGAATTTCCCAATCATTTGGGTCTAGTTTCCTTATAGAAAAAGTAATTGGCAATTATTTCAAACTGGTAATTTGGTTCCATAGTGACAAATTATATTCTTTAAAAAAAAAAAAAAAAAGCCCAGTGTGTTGCAGGAGAAAAACAAGACAAAAAATGCTCATTTAGAAACAAAATTCTATCAGACTTTCATATGTTGATCTGCTTAAAGTAGAAGAATAGTTATCTGCTCTAAATGTGAACAGACAAATAGTTCCAGACAAATTGTTTTCCTTTTCTTAAAAAAGGAATTAAACTTCAGGTTGTGTCTTCCAAAAAATACATTGATTTTATTTTCAATGTTAATTCATGTTCTCATTAAAACAATTTTAATGACTGAAAAGCATTTACATCATAGGGGCAAATATGAGCTGTTGGAAGCATGGACCTTTAAATATGGTATGTCTGATGTTGTGGTCTTTTGAAATAGATCTGTTGCCTAAACATAAGGAATCATCATAGTCTTTGGGAGCCTGGAAACACCACAAGGTGACTTACATCACAGGGCAAATTAAATATGGAAGTTTCCTTTTGCACCACAGTAATATATATTGTATTTAGAATCAATAAGCCCGAAACACAAAAATATGAAGGCATCTTAAGATCCAGAGCTGAAAAGCACAATCCTTTATAAATCTGTCACCATGCAGAAATGAAAAAGCTAACTGCAAATGAGAGGGAGACTTATCAGCTCAAGTGATACACCAAACTAACACACATGATTCTCAGACCAAATTAGTATCTTCACACAGCTCTCCTTAGTGCCATATAGACACAACAACTTGGTTGAGGCTCACTCAAGAACAGCTGAAAATGCTCCACTAAAGAACTAAAAGCTGATAAAAATTTGTCTTTACTAGTGAAGATCTCAAGTTGCCAATGGGTAATTTCCAGTAAGCTAGTTGTGTTTAAATTGCTTATATTTTTCTTCCATTTGCTTTTCTCTCAATTAAATACTGTGCTCTGAAAAGGCCTAGCACCCAACGGTCAGCTCTACCAGTACTTCTGAGGTAAGGTCATATTTGCTGTAGTAATCGCAGGAAATTGAAAAGGATCAGGAGCTTTATATCCAGTCAGAAGGGTCAAAGAAATGAGTCACTACTCCATAAATCACAGAATTGTGGGAGACACATGGAAGGAGTTTCAGGTCACTTAGGGGATCTCCTTGCCCAAGAGCAGGGAAAATTACATGCATTCTCTTACAAAACTTACTTAACTGTTCCTAAAATCTTCTTACACTTGTCATAACTGGAGCCCTGCAACTAGATGGCACCCTACATGATCTCTTTTCAGAGATATTGTTAATTCCAAAAGAGTGACAAAACACAGGACCATGAAAGAAAGGTTCCAGTTAAAAAAAAAAATCACTGCAAAGGAATGAAGACAGTCCAATTTTAAGATTCTTGGTTTTATTTTTTTACATACTCCCCAGCTTTGATTTTTCTCTTATGTATGTTCTTTGGGAGGCTCTGAGTTGGGATGTCTAGGAACAATACTAGTCAAACTATGGCAACCAGTACTGCAAAGAACTGAAAGTACTCAGATGACTTATATTTAAAGAGTGATTGGGTGTTTTAGGAATCTAAATCTATATAGTCAATGAAAAAGTTAGTTCCTTGCTTAAACACTCCAAATCACACTCTCTGTCTCTTTCCACCAACTATATGTGGAGCTCCAAGTTGTTTTAGTTGTGGTCTTATCTGTGGTGCAAAATCTGTCTGCTTTTGATACTCAGACTTTCCAACTGAAATAGCTGGCATCCCTGAAAACTAGAAAACTGTCATGTTCACCTTCCTTCATCCACTTGTGCCCCAACATCATCCTTAATAGCATGGCAGCATAGAGAATGAATCCCAGCTTTCGACCCTAGGTATGTCTAATTTCATCAGAAAGAAAGGAGAACGAAAACAAATGCCTACAGAGAAATGAATCTGTGTAGATGTAGGTGCTCTGTGTATATGAGTGAAGAAGAGGGAAACTAGATTATTGCATTTAGGACAAGGATAAACTGTCATTGTTTCAGGCAGGCACAGAACACATATTTGAAAAGAAACTAAAGCTGGGGGTGGGAGGGTAATCTCTCCACGTAATTGCAATTGCCCTACTTGTGATATTCCCCCTCTCTGAGAATCACTGCCATAACAATGACAAGTTTCTATGACTCAGTGCACAACTCACATTTATGCCTAGGAAGTACTCTCTGTAAAACAACATTCATTTATTTCCCAGCAAACACATTTAGGCTCCACAAAATGGCATGCATTTCTTCCTTTGGGGGGAGGGATAAAATATTTAGGCTGGTTTCTAAATCCATTGCTTTTCCTTCCTCCCTCCTTTTCTCCCAGCGCAGCTAGCAAAATAACCATCCGTTGCCATATCTCTCAATAAAATGCTAAATAAAATCAAAAAGCCAACCTGCTCATATCATGAAACAAAATATAATGCAGATGTCATGCACATAGCTAATCTTACCTAAGTAATGTTGCTCAAGCAGATGCCACCAGCCACACTAGAGAAACACATTTCCAAGATACTGCAAGCTATTTAGTATCAGTATCACTTCCTCAGGCATCTAGGTAAACAAGCATGAATCAAAACGACACCTTTAAAAGGATCAGAAATTAAACTCATGAAACTGATGAAAAATCCTATTGACTCACTGGCTGCCTGTCCCACGGACAGTGGAACAAGGATTACACCTCAAAGCTTTACTCTCTGTAATATACGAAATACATTTTAAGGTTAGTTTACTATTCTTAATTTCTCTGGCAGCTAGCAGTATGCCAATATCATCACATTATGCTTGCCCACTGGAACTTACTGATAGAAATAAAGCCAAAAATTACACCATTCAGACCATCTGCAATTAATATTGGAATTCCAAGGAATTATCTCTAGAACAAGGTCCTACACAACATGAGATATATCTAGACTTTATGTAGCATAAATTCTGAACTGTGATGGCTTTTGAAAGAAAAGGAAGTGGTTGCATGCCTATATTATGCATACCAACAAAATGTATCTCTTGCAAATAAACTATCACTATTTTGCAAACACAAGTTTATCTAAGAGGTGCAGATTTCTTTTATTAGTTGGCAATCATCTCAGAAACTGATGTTTGGGGTAAGATCTTACCAGTACTGACAAAATTCTCATCAATTCAAAAGGGTCCAGGACTTGTATTTTTTTTTGGTCTGTTCTCCTGCACTTGCTGCTAAAATTACTTTACAAGGCAGTCGCAATCAATTTTCATCTGTTAATCTGGAAAAATTCCCATGGTTTCAGTAAATTCTTCTGGAGGTTCAGATTCCTGAACTTAGTTAGAATCCCCAGGATCTTGCCCTGTATATCTTGGATGAGTTACCATTAAGGTCCCAAATGCCTGTGGACATTTTGCAGACACCTTGACAGGATTTCTTTCCTCACTTCAAAAAAAAAAAAACCCAAGAACTTTGCTGCAGCTGTGGAGCAGATACCTTCCATGAGGTGAAGACCTGGCAGACCATACAAGGGTATACCAGATCTCACTCCCAGCCCACGCACTCAGACTCTCTTCCTACAGAAACCAGGGTATGGGGGAAAGGGAGAAAGAAGACAGATACAGACAGGCAGGTCTCCTCCCAACTTGTTAACAGGTCAGCATCTGGCATACGGGCAAGTTACAAAAAGCACTAGCTATAGCTGCAAGAAGTCACTGTTTTCACTGGGACCAGAATTGCAAACTTCGGGTGCTCCCTTTAATCCTGCCTGACGTGTTATTTTCTCCCTCCCTTGTCCTTTAGTGTATACAATACAGACCCATTTATTAATCACAGCAATCACTTTGTCTATTTATCCTTTGTAGCCATTTCTTGGGAAAACAGCAACAGCTATATTAAGAAATATTATAGATGAGTTTAAAATGCAGCATGTAAGCAAAAGTCCCAACTAGCATAATGCAGACTGATCAACTGCCAGTGCTCTGATCTTTAGCATTTAAGACTCACACCACAGCCACTGTAATCAAAATGACAGTCATATTGCTTCCCAGCATGCAAACTGACAAGGACATGGTTGCAGTCTTTACTTTTGTAAATAAACCAGTGAAATCCTTAATGACCACAGAGATTTTCCTTGACTTTAGTCCAGTTTAAGCACAAGCATAATTTTAAGGTGTTTATGACAACAAACAATTTCATACTTAATGCCACATATAAGAATATCAGCAGCACACACTCTTGAGAAAGAGCACATCCAAAAAGGATATGATGAAACATGGGAATACTTCCTCATGCCAGTAACTTTTGTCACATCTATAAAAACATTATTTGTGTCATGGGGCAATTACACTTACGTACAAATGGTTTTGATGTCTTCCCCTTAGCCCAAGGAATCTGGCTTTTGTTATTTTCTCATTTTTCTGCATCTTGCCTTTTTCAAGAAAAGCTTCCTCCTTTTTCATGCTGTGTCTGATCTCATTTACTGTTCTTTTGTTTATTTTTTAAGTCATTCAAACTTCATTTCCAGAAGCAAAAAGCCAGTGGAATGTTATGCTAAGACACCAAAGCTACTTTATGAAAACAAAGACTTAAATATAGCACTGATGTTGAAAATATTTAAACCATAAGTAACAGCTTTAAAAATGTATAAAGCAAAAATGGAGCATCATTCCAATAAATTAGCAAAAAGGACCCATTACAGTAACAAAATTGCAAAGCACAATTCGTTTAACACAAAATCAGTAAAGCTAGCTGGAGACATTATTTACAAGCTCCTTAAGTGTCCAACATCTTTGTCTGAAATCTGGTTTTGCTGAAGCTAAAACTACATGAAAAAAAAAAGGTAAAAAGAAGGGTAATAATTATTTGTTATCTTTTTCCTCTGTCCTTGCTGTTAATTGAATTTCCTCTGGCTAAGAAAAACAGGCTGGAAATATCAATTCAGTCACACTTAATTTTGTTGAGAACTGTGAAATGTAAATGCAAAACAAGCATTAAAAAAACTCAAGCTCCAAAGAAGGATTTGAGCATTTAAGGATAGTTGGTGATAGTATCTTCTCTGCTGCCTTTAACATTAATTTCCTCTCTGTTATAAGATTTTTATTTGTATTAGCTCTCACACCCTGACAGTTCTTTGCCTCCCCCTCCCTGCAGATACAAAAGCTGAGATCCACATAAGTTAAAATGACCAAGAAATAATTTCTTCAAAATTTGAGTATTTTGTACCTGACTGGGCAACATTCAGAACCATGAATATTTTTTGCCCCAACATGTCTATTTCTGTACCTTCCTCACTTAGTCAATCTGATCCATTTCCTAGTCTTACAGAAACTCATATCTGTTTTTAAACCTTCATTAATCCTCAAATAACACTGACAGCACCTGTTAATTCAAGGTCAAAAATATTACAATCATAAACCCGTGATATTCTGATCCCAAATGAAACTTGAGAAGGACATGCATGCAGACATGTAACAAAGGTATCTAAGCAACAAACATTCATAATTTTATAGTAATATTATGGAATACTTTTAAAATTAATTGAATTCACATAATTTATTCTGTGCTGTCACTGGGCACCATTGAAAAGAGCTTGGCACCCTCCCTTCAGGTATTTGTACACATTGATAAGTTTCCTCCTGAGCCTTCTCATCTCAAAGCTATGCAATCCCAGTTCTCTCAGCCTTTCCTCATAGGACAGATGCTCCAGTCCCTTCATCATCATCATCATGGCCCTTTGTTGGACTCTCTCCAGCATGTCCACATCTCTCTTGTACTGAGGATATGTACATTCGTATCCTTTTAGCATTGGGCGGAGTCTCACATTATTTCAAACTGACTTTAAAAACATACTTTTATTTCCTTACCCAGCTTGCCATTATTTTTCACTGAGACAAGTTTTTAAAACACCCACTTTCAGAAACACTTATAACCTCATAACTTATATATATATAATATATTTATAACTTTACCAGATTTACTTCAAAACTTCTAAAAATAATTCAGCAGTCAAGGAAAAAAGGATTTGGATTAAATTATTCTGTGTTAGCTCACACATAATGTAAATAAATCTATACTAAAATACAAAATTAAAGTCAACTTTATTTACAGTGCTCCTTTCCCTGCATGTTCAGAGTGATTAAAGAAAATAACAACTGATGTCCAGCCAGATGGCAAAATCCATCTCATGCTGACTGAGGCACATCTTGCTTTGCACATAAAAATGCATTGACACTTATTGAGTTTCCCCATACTACAAATTTTGAGAAAAAATGACCTTCCACAACTAGGCAGACTCTCAGGTTCACCTTCCTTATTTTGACAACCATGCTAAAGATGCAGCCTTACTTAGACTTACAGATCTAGGCTGAATACAACCTTAAATACTGCAGCTGATTGCATATTACCTGAGCAAAACTTCATGACGCATGGTAACAAGCAACACTTGGTGAGTCTTTTCAGAAAGTTTTTGCAAGTGAAACTACTGCACATCCCCTATTTCCCCTCTCCTGTACATCTGGGATTCTAGATAAACAGTGGTGTGGAACAGTTGCTTTGCAGCACAGATCATGCTATTTGAACACTTGAAGAAAAAAATGGCTGAAGTATACATCTAAATTATTCCCATGGCTACTGTCAGAGGCTGAGAGAAATTTTATAGTTTTCATGCTTACACTTTCATAATTGCAGCTACGTACAACATGCTTTTTCATGTATGCCTGGGTGGCTTAATCCACACTGTCATCTCTAACTTGTTTCCTCCCTTGGAATCAAGGTTTACTACTTTTTATACTTTTAATTCTTTACCTGAGATTAAAATGATCAAAGAACATTTTGGATGTGTGTGGGGAAATCATATGATGTGCTGGTAGTTTCTTTTTTAACTACCTAATTTCAGCAAAGACTACGACATTGGTCAAGAATTTAATTTGTATAGATTTATTCTGAGAGTACTTCGCACAGCTCTTCTATGTCTTCTAGAGATACAAATTCATTCAATTATAAACTTCCAGCTTATAAACTACTATCAAGAAAGCTTTTTCCCCATTGAACTTCAAACAGTTTATGTATCTCATTATGCCATTTATATAGGGCATTATAGAGTCATAGAATTGTTTAGGTTGTAAGAGACCTTTAAAATCATCGAGTCCAACCATAAACCTAACACTGCCAAGTCCACCACTAAACCATGTTCCTCAGGACCACATCTACACGTCTTTAAAATACCCCTAGGGATGATGATCGAACCACTTCCCTAGGCAGCCTGTTCCAGTGCTTTAGAACCCTTTCGGTGAAGATTACATAAAAGCACATCAGTTTGAGAAAACAGTTTTTATGCTACTACAGAATATTTGTCAGACTTAATAGAAAATCACAAAACATAGACTTACAGCGTTTTTTCTTCCTGCTGATCATAAAAAATTATTATGAATTGAAGTCTTACAGTGATCAGTATAGGATCCCTAAATGAGATGAAAAACAAAGTAATATTTACCAAGTACCATATGATGTACATATATATATATATCTATATAAATGAAAACTTACCAGGTGAATA
This sequence comes from Larus michahellis, assembly GCF_964199755.1. NCBI lineage: Eukaryota > Metazoa > Chordata > Aves > Charadriiformes > Laridae > Larus > Larus michahellis. The sequence goes on from NC_133930.1 coordinate 81,866,240, forward strand.
AACATCAGTGGGATGGAAGAGCACAAATTCTTTCCTTTAAACCCTCAAAGGGAAATTCTAGACAACTGTCAGTGATAAATAAATCCTGCCCCACTAATCAATCCATTTTTTTCTCACTGATCTCACTACAATCAAGTTTTCACCTCTGCACTGCAATACTATGAACTCCCTCTCCTGTTTTATCTCTCTGCCTCCCCTTTAAAAGGAAAAATCCCTACATATATGATACCTGCTGAAATGGCTGCAGATTAGATGTCCTAAGGAACATACAGAAATACCATTAAAAATTGAATCAGATATATGAATATGTTTTTTACAAAAAGTTCCAATTACTTAAAGGACTAATCTTTCTATTTTACGATACATAAACTGATGAAACAGGCTTCTTTGGCTCCAGGGTTAATTGGTTACTTGGAAGTGCACACAGCAACCTCCTAACACCCTCAGAAACAAGAGAATGAAAGTATCTAATTTCTTTCAAACTGATCTGTATTCAGAAATAAAGAGAAGGAAACAATACACAATAATTTATTTTTATGAATGTCAGGAATGACAGTGCACTTTAATTTTGTATCCAGCTCAAATTATATCTGAGACAAATATTTCATTTTAAGAGTGCTGTTAAATCTTTTCAAAGGCCTTGTTTTATGTGTTCACGAAATAACTCACTATTTTTTAGCTTTCAGGAATGGTAATTGCTGTAAATCTTGTAAATTAGCATGAGTAGTACCAGCAAGACACTCTGTTAAAATTCATCTACATTGTTGTTGGAATATTTATTAGGTACTAAAATATTTAAAGGAAACCTGCAACTACTACAATTCAAATTACATTTCACCCAAGAAAACCTTTTTTATAGCACTTAGTATTATTGTTTTGTCGCTGTATAAGAAAGCATCTAATCCAACTCCTAATCTTGAGCAGAAAAATTTCTTTTCATTAGATGGCTGAATGAAATCATTATATTAACTGGATATTCCCTATTGTGTTTTATCAGTTTGCACAAGTAAATTGCACTGCTCATTGTAGTAACTGACATTTTCAACATTTGCACATACAATAGAAATGTTAGCACCATTTATAAGCTAGTTAGCTCTTGACGGATTAGTGACCTTCAGAAGTCCTTCAGTATGGGGTTTTTTTCTGGCTGTTGCTGTAGCAGCTGGAGAGTTTACCTCTCCTTTTCTCATTATGATCACCTGCTTTCTAGCGTCCCTTTTGTGTCAGCATCTCCTAACTTGTTCCAGTCCAACTGAGTTAGCTGACACCCATTATTTAAATTTTTAACATTCACCTCACTCATTCCTCACCTCCCCCTTTGCCTCTCCTAAAACTCATTTGTATTCTCTGCTCCAGCTGATGGTCACAAGTGTCAAGGCTTTCTGCGTGTACTGCAGCATCAGCTCTGGCTCAGCACCATGGCAATGCAACAGCTTCTCAAGCTGAGTGAAGACTGGGAATACGCAAACCAGAGCAGCTCTGAACATTAACCGCCCCATCACACTTGGTATCTATTATAAACTCCTCCCCTAAGTAATTCAGCCAAACACAGGGGACTCTGACAGGTTTCTCTGTAGAGAGCCCATGAACCGGTTCCTTCATATATTAAAAGATATTACTACATAGAGATCAATATCACACACTGGATTTTTCCTCCTCTATAAGAAAGTGACTTGAGAAAAGAGCTGCGTATACAGACCTGACCTCTTCTGTTTGTTTTCCAAATAAATATATAGCCTACGAGAGGGAAGAAACTAACAGAATTGTGCTTGGTACAAATAAAATCATTAACATTATGTATATTAATCTGTGGCTCTTACCCTGTTCCTACTTGCAGCTGATTTTGGAGCAAAACCCAGAGAAAACAGTGCTAACTGAAAACAACTCAAGTAACAACTGTTCATTTTTGGTATGTTTAGTATGTTTCAAACTCATCTCCCCAGAAACAGATGAAATGAACTCCTCACATCTCTTCAGTTCTAAGAAGATAAGATATAAGCACTCTGCAGAGAAAAAACAATCACCACATTGCCCATCTTTTGTGGGAGATAGGAAAAAAATATTTTTTTTAAGACACAACATATGTTCTGTATTTGATTCTGATTATCCTAACTGAGTCAAATATTACGATGAAAATGGAAATATTGTAAGGCTGTGAAAATTCCTTCTGATTTTCTCTTCCATCTTAATATTACATCACTGGTATGGGAACTTTCAAATAAGCATGCACTGCCTCTCACATTCGTTAGTCATTTACATCTACCTACAGTGAGTGCAGGTCAGTTTTTTGTTTCTGCTTTCCTTGGATAAAAATGTCAAAGTAAGATACAAGGCATAAGATAAGCTTCTCATCTTACAAGCTCTAGAATCTTTCTCTGACTTTGCTATCAAGTATTCTATGACTTTTCACAAATCAATATTTTACACTATTTTTCCTCCTATTCTGTATTACAGTTCTGTATTTTTATCTTTCTTCAAACAATTATTTTATTGAATTGAGGCCAAGAGTAACTTTTTTTTTTCCCAACACTTAATTTACACCTTTTCTAGACACTATATTTCCTCCACTTTTATACAACATACACAGCAACAGGATGAAAATGCACTGTCTTACTTTTAGAACTCTTCCTGCTGCCTAGGAGCTCTCATTTTTCTGGAGAAGTAGGCAAGTTTCTGTCCCTGTTTTTAAATAGAAAAAATTATGTATAGTGTTTAGCTCCAAAACTGCAATTTTACAATTATTTACTTTTACCCTTCCAGGCTTACATTTGAGTCTCTCACCCAATGTGTAAGATTTTTCTCTTTAAATTATTTACACCATGCTTAATGTTTTGATGTTTGATCAAAAAAAACCCCAAAACAAACAAACAAACAAAAAAGGAACAGCAAACCATGGGAGTCTTAATGTTGCAAGCCACTTACTGCTGCTTCACAGGGAAGTACAGCTATCAAAATGCTCTGCCATAAACTGCTACTCTCAGTGTAGCTCTGAGATTACAACCACAAGGATCTTTCTACATGCATCTCTGTAGGCACTATAGGTCCTGGTGGAAGTCTTTTCTCTTTTGGTTGACATGGCTGTAAAGCAAAGACATTTTTACAGACCTTAAAAATAAATCATCTTGAATAAAAATGGAACTAAGCCAAACTAAACAAGTCCCTGTCATGTAACATTCATTTTTTGTTTCTTCCCTAGAAAGGTAAAGAAAGGGCACACTTTGTGCCCTCATTTGAGATCCTCTGCTATCTAAAATATTGATGCACAATTTAATTTCAAATACTAAAAAACCCTTACCAGTAGGAAAGTACTAGTGAGATATTTCAAACATTTTCCCAGGAAATTTCTCTAGTTCCAGTTTCAGCAAAGGAATACATTCTTACAAGGAAAGATTCTGACAGGAAATATCAAAGTTGCTTTCCTGGCTGGTTATGTTTTTTATAGCCATATCCAATCATACAGTATATATACAGATTTATATAAATACCCACCAGCATACTTCATTTAATGTATCATTTCCTCGCACATAAATAGAAGATGTTCTTTCTGTCTCCTCACACTGCCTGATCTATCTTTTGGGTTTATTCATAACATTCCCACACCCCTAACCATTCTAGACAGATGTGGACAACCACCCTACCAGCACAAAGCTGAGGCTGAAGCCAAGTGAGATAGGCATCAGTATCAGAGAAGCAGGAAACCAAACCATTCATTTTGCTAGAGGGTGAGAGAAGAATGCACTAGGTAGCGGGGACACAGATTACTGACCTATGCCAAAAAACAAACAAACAAACAACAAACAAACCCCAAAACAACAAAAAAACTGGAGACTGGAGCAAACTCACAGAAAGAGCAATAACAAACTTAAAACTGCACTTACAGCCAAGCAGTAGACCAAGCAGTGGCCAGCTGGTAAAGCTTCCTCACATACCCCAAGTTTGGAAAACAAATTTACAGGTTACTCCTAATCTGGTCAGGCTTACTCCAATATATCAGTCTCTAAATAAAGGATGGTCAGTTCCAGGGCTAAAACTGAAAATAGAGTCTCAGAGTTTGTCACCTAACTACCAAGGACAATCTATAGAGTCCTGGGATGACTGACAAGTCAAATTTCACAACAATCCTGGTCCTACTGAAATCAATACAAAATTGTTATTTTGAAAGTTTATGGTATTTTTAAGTTTTACATTAAATCTCTACACAACATTGCATAAAGACTCTACACTTCCCAGTACTCATCGTAATTTACTGTAACAAAAAGTTCTGAGACAATAAGACTATAAAAACAAAATATTCTGTGTTAAGGAAAAAAGTTATCTATTTGTTACATATTGCTTCATTTATTTTGTGTGGCACAGTTGTGCTAAATGAGGGTTCTTCACTTCGTGTGCAAGAGCCAATCAACACACTAAATTGAGATATTTATTTTCATTTCAATTCAGCAGAATCAGGTGCCGGGCATTTAACAACAGCCAGCACATCACATGTTTCCCACTACCCAATATTTATAATGATAAAATACAGCTGATTGGTTAATACTGATTCATTCACCACTCCTAACTATACATAGATATCTAAGTTCATGTTTAAAACATTTAGGGAGGTTACCTGATTAACATGCTCATTATTAACAAAGGGGTGTATCTTAGCATTATAATTATTGAAGGTTAGTTTGGGACATACTCTTGGCTTGACTTTGGTCCGGAAGTTTTAGGTTTTGCTGTCTTGTATCTAGAGTCAGCAACTGAAAAAAACACATAAAACACATTGTTTCATTTCACATCCTATTAAAGGTTAGGTACCTTCTGTGACGTCTCAACCGTGTCCCAGATGAAACTTCTTGTTAAACTTTTAACTTGGTTCTTTAGACATCACCACTACAGTGACAAACCAAGTACTACATAGCAGAACTCATGCTAACTACAGCCCCACGTCAGCCACTATCATGCATGGCCTTCCTCATAAAGTACCTGCACCTTTGGAAGTCCTGATGGTAAGGTGAATAGACCAAATAACCGCGATGTAACTTTGCTATCAGCGTACCATGTTCACCAAAAGCATGTTGATGGAGCCCTTGCACCACGCCAAATAGCACATACAATTTTTCTGTTCGTTTACATGCACACAAGCAAAGGACTGACTTTTTCTGCTCCTCTAGAATGAGATCTGGTGACTAGAAACAAGATCAATTCATTATCTTCATTATCTTCTGATATACTATCATTTAAGTATCCTCAGTTAAATTAAGACAGTGATAAAGTGTCTGTAGGCAAACAGAAATCCTGCCAGAAACCATGACATACTGCTTAGAAGAACTGCTATGGGATTATTAATTTTTTGTCTTATTTATTTATTTACAATTTATCTGAAAAAAGGAATCATTAGAACACATTGCTGAGGGCGGTTTTTACTCAGGGGAAGGAACAATGCATAACAGGAATGACACAGAAAGACACTAAACATCAGCAGAACACTCTCTGCACCTGTGTTTTCTGTAGCAGTCTGGTGGCCAAGTCCTGAATAGTCTTTGTGCCACTCAGTCTGACACGTGACAAGACTCGCTCCAAAGATCATACAGCTACATGCACAAGACTAAGAGAAACAATAAGCTCATTTGTTTTGTTGATCAAAGAGTATAAACCCATATAGCCAGCAACCACTGCTGACCCCTTCAAATCTAAATCACAGATTAAACTCAGATCCAGACTTTGTCTTATAAACTCATCTTTCTTTGCTTGCCATAAATTCAGGCATAAACTGAAAACTGCCACATATTTGTGCTTTATGCCATTTTTCTTCAGATGGCTCTGAAGAAAGCCCCCTAAAGCTGAAGCCGCTGTGCAACTCCTGAGCAAGGGACTTAACATTTCCTTTAAAGTACAGGGCTATGCAATCTTCTTTGGTGATCAACTGACTTGAACCTAGGCCTAGTTCTGAGAGAACAGTTGTGTAATCTTGGCTCAAACTTACGGAATAAACACTAAATTGACAGAAAATGCTATCAGAAACTCCATAAACTAAAGCCATGAAAATTGAGGAAGGTAGAATTGCAGAGAAGAGTAAGATTTTAAGAACAGTTAGCAGACCAAGATTTCAAGAGGACAAAGACTTGCACAAAAATACTCTATCAAAAAAATTTCATAACTACAAACTATCATAAGTCTACATTATCATCACCACATGTATCACCAACACAAGTATGCCTCCGCAAAACATCCAGGACAACGGCTTACTGTTTAATGCTTTACTAAAAGAAAAGTGTGACAGATGGGAAAAAATATTTATGCTCTCAACAAATATACTAGTCTCAGTAGGAGGCAAAAGGATAAACACCACACAAAGCACAGTAAATAAAAACTGAATGTGTTTATTATATTGTCACTTGTAATTCCAGGAGATTTAATAGATGTTTTCTTAAAACATTGACATGCCCTTTGGAGACTATGATGACAGAACAATGTATTACTATCTTCCTTTTATTTAGACACCGAATTAGACACATCAGATGCAAACATGAGCTCACTTTTAAGGCCAGTCCCACTTTGGAAAGCACTTCAGCATACATTTGAGTACCATGCGGTACCACGCATTTGTACACCAAAGAGCCTTGCTGAATCCAAGTTTGAATGGTAGCACAGAAGACACGCTGACGGTCTTGATCTCATTAATATGTACCATACAATCCCCTATAATTTCTTTCACTAGTGCCTTCCTCATCTATCTTTTTCCAAATGTCCTTCCTTGATATATTTACCTCCAGCCCTAGCCCTCTGCTTCCATCCTGCCTTCTCCCCAGAATCGCTCTCCATGGATCAAGTACTCAAGAGAGGAAACTGAGTATTGCAGTTTAAAGCACTCCTGGAAAACAACAAAAGATGAAATGACCCCAAGGATTTTGACAAGACAGAACTAGAAAGAGACTTCAGATTTGGGGAAAAAGAATAAACATGAGAACACCTTTGACTCTGGTCATATGACTTGCAAGCAGTTTTCACAGGAAAGAAATCCCAGAAATACAGAGCAGAGGCAAGAACTGGGATGAAGTTGTGGCACACACCCTCAGTGTCAAGAGACAAGAGGTTTTTACATTCTCGTTCTGTATGTGCAATTCTCACACTTTAGATACAATCTAGGAGAAAGTGCTGTTGGTGATAAAAATGTTTTGTATGAGAAGTTAAGCTAATGTACGACACACATGTAAGTAAAAAACTGTGCGAAAAATGAGCTTCTGATAGAAATTTTATAATTCTGCCCCATATTCCTACAAGCAGACATACCTGACCTTGAATTCTCAGACACGGAATTGCAGCTGCAACCACGTTTCAACCATGCATCATATTTATCTGAAAAGCTTAGCAGCAGTATTCAAGCAAGATTCACAAATAGCTACTCAGCTTTGTGCTTGCCCTACCAAAGCAAAAGCTAGCAAGTCATCTACTGCAAAAATTCAAACATCAGCTGTATAGGCCCTGCTACCCACTCGTTTAGCTAGATTTAACTATGCTATGTGCTACCAGAATAGTAGGAAACAGATGCGTATAATGGACTATCAATCTGCTTGGTTTTGTGTAATTTTAAATAGGAATGAAACATTCAGAACCTTACATTCTGATAAAGACAGGCAACAAATAATCTTTGATTCAACCTGAGTACCTGTAGGAAAATTAGGTTTTTCTTTTTCAGATTTCCAGTCTGGTTATTTTCATAGACAAGAATCACTTCCTCTACAGTAACATGACACTCTTGAGCTGTATTAAGTATGCTGTATTCTTGCAAAGTTAGCCATTTTTACACTTGAATAGTGAAAGCAAAAATTGGTAGTACCATACAACTCCAGTCAGGAGTCAAGTTTCAAACTGTGAAATGAAATTCCATGAAACAATCGAGTATGTCCAGTAGAAAAAAACAAAAAAATTCACTGCTATCCCCATGTCTACTTGGTAAAGATTCCCTTCTATATATAAAATGTATTGAATTGCCATTTACAAAATGAACTATTTTAAAGAAGAGATCTGGGACCCAGTGACAAGCTGCTGAAGCTATCAAATTCTTCAGAGAAGCTTTACACACATCTCTACAAGACACAGAATAAGACAAACATGAGACATGAAAAAGAAAAGATAGCTTTTGAGCAATGGAAATTGTTCATGGTATTTGATAAATACATCGAGCATTTGATAAAGTTTGAAGCCACAGAGGATTAAAAATGACAGTAAGTCCACCCAAGATGAATTCCAGAGTGTTTTTCTTCAGACATTTAAGAGGATTTTTTTAATCTCAGGAACAAATATTAAGCTGATAAAAAAGATTGTTCAAGTAAAGCTCTGAATAAGGATTTTGGAGTTCTACACAGACTTCATGCAAGGTATTGGATGCATCCTTAGTGCCTGATACTCTGACGTTAGTATTTCTATGTGGCCATGAAAAGCTCAGGCTTCAGTTTCTACTTGCACTCAAACTGATACTTTGTGCACTGCTTCACAGGCTTGGGTGGGACTGGCTCCAATTCCGAAAGGTAAGGGCGGGGAGAGACTTGCTGGCTAGAACCGTAACCCTGCTCCTGCCTGCAGCCAGGCCAGTTTCATCAAAGGAAACTAAAGCACACTTCTTGTCCTCGTTGTCTTTTCCTGCTGGATTTGAACCCTGTCTCATTGTCAAGCGGCCCCACCTCTCCCAGATTTAGCATTGTTACTAAATCCACAGTCTCAGAAGTGCAAACTGTCTTTTCACTTCTGGAGAATGGTCACGGACTCTCTGTCAGGCAACTTGAGAGGAGCCAAATGGAGTGCACAGAGACCCAAGTTCAAGTATTCCAAGGTAAGGAGGGCAAATTTACATTTTTCTAACACAAGTTGGCTATTTCAGGACCTTGTCCTGCAGCCCCCCACTACCAAAACCTTGCCACATAAATCTAACACAGCATGCAATTATCCCATTGTGCCTTAATGCGAACAAAACAAACATTGACTTCTAGTGAAAAGACATCTTGTTTTAGAGGGAGGAGGAGAACATGCACAGTACATTTCAGAGTAGGAATCTGCACAGTATCAAAATCTAGCTTACCTTCCAGGAAAACGTTTAAATACATCACAGAAACAGATTCACTGCCAAAAGGTGTGGCAAATGACTAGCCTGAGATTCCCATTAGGAAAAAAAAAAACCAACAGTTATTTAGCTCTAGGGCTGCATTTGCAGTTTGCAGCTTTGCATAAACTTTCTTGTGGAAACATAGGAACCTATGGCTAGGCAATAGTTGAAGACTATTTTGAAAATGTCATTCACAGAATCATAGAATGGTTAGAGTTGGAAGGGACCTTAAAGATCATCTAGTTCCAACCTCCCTGCCATGGCCCGTGACACCTTCCACTAGATCAGGTTACTCAAAGCCCCATGCAACCTGGCCATTCATCTAAATAAATCTAGTGCAGCATCTTCTGCTTATCTCACTAAGTGTACCACTGAAATACTTCCTCCTACCCATCTTAATCATTTGACTGATAAGTGTGACTACAGACTTTCTAGCACAATGATTTTGTTAGTGCTTGTAATGAAGATGATGTCAATCATCATCACTGTCACTTCATTTTAAGTTCATATTTAAAGTTAATGAGTTAGTATTGCCTGAATTACATAGCAAATTCACAAGCAAGTTTGAGACTAAACTTACTGTCCCTTCAACATGCCTGACTGCTGACCAAACACAGCCAGTTCTTAAACAAAAAATATCTGTGCTTTGGCAGATGTTAGCTCTTTGTTGACCTCATAAACAAAGGCGATAAAGTTGATGCACAATGAATATAAACTAGAGGCCACCAGCATATTTCACATTCAACATTTTGAACAGTTAATATTTCATGATAATGATCATTGGGAGATGACACATTCAATTTAACAATCAAAATACAAAAACATTCTTGAAAAATTAAGTTCAGAGTGAACAGGTCAGCGGAGGGACTGAAAGGCTTACTAGTAAATAAAATAGCTTGACTGAACTGGGGATGTTATTAATGAATCAAAATATCACAAGAAATGTGCATAGTTTAAGGTGATACATTTATAGGGGGGAAAAATACTACCCCTGGAAAACAAAAAGGAGACTCTTGGGATTCTCCTCATATTAAAGAGTGCAGTACAATTGTAAAGACTGCTTATCTTTAAGCTATATATATGTACACAAATATGTATATTTCATATATTATTATATATGTAAATATTTAAATATAAGGCCATCATCAAGTAACGGAGCCTTGTTCTCTTAAGGCCCCTCAGTGTAGAGGGTAACCGTAAGCACACAGCCAGACCAGTATCATCACTACCACGGAATCAAAGCATATTTCAACAAGTTGTCAGAAGAGTTTCACTTGCCGAAAGGCAGAGCAGGCAAGTTCACTACTTCTTTAGACTGATAGTAGATAGACTAACTACCTTCCTCAAAGAAATGTTGCAGATCATGAGACCATGTTGTAGAAGTAGGCTCTGATGGAAGCTCCAGCTTTGAGTTCTGAGGACGAAGATATTAAATTATTTTTACATCCTCAGTGATGTCAAAATTAAAATGACATAATTTCACCCCCTGTCAACGCTGGTACCTGCTTAAGGTATCTCAGAATGGGTCTTAGAAACGGCAGCTAGTGCTCTTTAGTCAAGGCAAATCAGAAGTAATGCCACTGGCAGGCATCCTTGTTGTAAAAGATACAGTTAAAAGCTGTTGTGCATGGAATGTCACAAGTAAATTTATAGTCTGATAATATATAAATAAGAAAAATGAGAGCAATACTTGCTTAACAGCAGAACAATCTACTGCTATTAGGGAAACTTAATAATACAGAGAGTTATTGCTTATGACTAACTACAAGTTTCTGAAAATGTCAGTCCAGAAAGCGTACCGTGAAAGTATTTAAAACAATAGTAAATAGAGGTGTAATTGCATTGCTCCAATAAGTTATAGAGACATGCAATTTGACCTTTAATAGTTAAAGATATTATTTTTCATAAAAAGTAACACGCATAAAAAAATCTTCCTCTTTCCACCTTCATTTCCCTTTGTTTTAACGGCTGTATTTCTTTGGAAATGCAGTCTTCTCACAGAAATACTGACTGATCAATAGCAAGTAATGATGCACCTGTCTGTGACCAACTGAGGTTTTCAGATTACCCACTCAAATTAATTGAACCTCTCTTTTGCCTTATTCCCTGAAACATTAGCAGTAATATTGGTCCAGATTTAGAGGTGAACTGAGCTTTAAGCAAATGGCACTTCAGTTGGCATTTCACTCCCTAGATATCCCACCTCTAGGTAATGTCTACACTGTAGTCCCTGTATGACAACCCACACCCTTAATGCCTCCTCTCTATGCTATTATCTCATCTATGCATTACAATGACAGAGCTCTACCTGCCTCCCAGGACCCAGACACAGCATGAGTACTATTTCAAACAACGCTGCCATGAAGATCCTGGTCAGTCAGACTCCTGCCTAGCAGCCGGAGTTTAGTCTCCCCGGCACTCATCTTCTTTCCTGTGTCATTTTTACCAACATGGTGCATGACTGCCAAATTCTTCCTCCATGCCTGAGCAACCTAGACATCTCATTAAGTCTGCTACCTTTATAGCAGCCAAGTTTCCAGGCAGTTCCAATCCTCTCAGACACCTGCCTAACGGAGTTTGCCTCTCTGACTACCTGCTTCCTCTATCCTTGATCAGTCCAGATGCAAAAGGCCCTCAGGCCATAAGCATATTGGCGTTGGCTGGAGGATATGTAACACCTAAAAGATGAGACTATTTCTTCTCAGCAGGCCATGCTCCTTCCATAAGGAAGTACAAGGATTTTCACAATGAAGGTGGATACTACAACATCCTTTCCAACCTCATCCATGAGCTTCTCCATTTCTTCACACTGTTTTAAATCCTGGTGAACAAACGTATTGTGCACTGCCAGGTGATTATTCACATTACATGCTGTGGAATAAACTCAGCAGCCAGCAAGATTTTGAGTAACAAGAAAACCACATACATTTTCAAGGCTTACTACAGTTTAGCCTCTCCTTTTTTCCTACTTTATCTTTATTAGGCCAACTAAAAAATAGAAAAAGAAACAGCAAAGAAGAGGAAAAAGAAACAAAATAAAATCCAAAAACCCAAAGACACCCGAATAAATGGCCCACACTAACATGATACTCCTCCTATTTCTGTCAACACACACTCCTACTGCAAACTACTCCACTTCTTCAGCTACTGCATTTGTACCCCCTTGTGCGTCAGGCAAGACCCATCCCCCTTGTCAGGCTCAAAGGCGTCATCCTGTCAAGTCCAATTGCATTTCCCTCAACACACCCCTGAAAGGATAATGTTCATTTGCCAAACAAACTCCCCAGATTAACACCTAGATCACATGGCTACCATGACTGGAAAGAAAAAAAAAAACACAAACCCAACCACCTATCACCCTCCGGCAAATGCTCCTGAATTTTTCTTTCCTATGCATGGTCACCTCTTTTCATGGAAATTATAGAAACTTAGTAACTTAGTATCCTTTGTCAAATGTACTTAAAAGTGGCCAGAGGGTTCAAATCTTATCAAAGGAAGCATACAAGCATGCATATCAGGCACAATAACATTGGCCTCACTTAGATTGCAAGCCAAGACAAAAAAAAATACCCTGTGTAACGTGAAAAGCCCAAGAAGCTGAGTAGAATTTTGGAGGTTAGCTTTGAGAGCAGCTTCGTCCTGGTACAATACTTGGCACCAAGTACAAGTAGCAACTTTTAAGCTAAGATCTCCAAACATTTGGAGTTTAATCTATTTTTCTTTCTGATCAGTTATAGAGATTTGCCAATGCTTTTCTTAGATATAGTATCTAAATGAGTATCACTACTTTACCTAAAAGCATGTGGGTTTTTTTTAAATTAAAATACATATACTAGAACAAGCTGTAACCTGCACACAAGTATACAAGAAGGGAATTGAAACAGACTGTTGACATAATTCAATATGTTCTACAGGAATGCCAGTATTGATGTAAGGCACCTCTTCCTGTCAATAATAGTTGCATTCATGCTATGGATGTGATACCACTTGCCACGTACAAAGTAGGACAGCTTGCGTACACAAACAAGCCCTTTCCAATTCATTATACATCAACCTCTTGATTTGGTAGTTTGAGTTTAATTTTGTCTTTTACCTATTCATAGGAAAAAAAAAATCCAAGATAGGTTAAACAAATCCTTCAAAACTCAATAGCATTTATGGACTCTAACAGGTTTTTCAGTTAGCTACTGTAAAAAATATATTTCCCTAGCAAATGTTCACAATATCTATCATCATTTTGGAAGCAACTGTTATCTGTTGATAACACTGATCTTTAAAACGAGTACTACACCATAGCATTTCTCTCCAAGACTAAGGGACAAAAAACACGTTCTCAAATTTTATTTTTTTTTAAACAAAGATACATGTTCAGCCAGGGAGACAGTCAATGTGTATTGCTCTGGACTTACACAGCTAGAAACTAAATATAAATGGAAAAATTTACAAGTGTGAAAAAACTGAAAGAGGACTAACCTCCCATTTGCGCAATACATTTAACCAAAGGACTTCCTTCTATAATGAAAAGGCTGATCATAATGCTCAATTTATCTAAATTAATTTTAAAAAATATTTCAGAAATACAAATATATTAAACATACCTGTGTATAAAGAATTGTAAAGGAGGAGACTGGCAGAAAATTATCTGGCCAGTATGCAAATCATATGCGACACAGGTATATTAGAAAGACTGTATTTTGAGCGGTCTTTTTTTGCCCCCTTGCATATTTTCAACCACACACTGCCCTGATGCTGGGGAAAGCAATAAGACTTCAAACCCCTCTAATAAAAAATAAAAAAAGGAATTTTATGCAAAAATCCTTTGTTAAACTATATAAAAAATAAGTACAAATAGAGCAGAAAAATTAAAGGCATTTTTGGCTTTTATTACATATGTAAATTGAGTATTGCGCCTGCAAATAAGTTTAGGGTAAATAGGGTGACTCCACGGCTCCTCGATATTCCTATACACAAAAAACTCCTTCAAACACAAGTTTTAGCAACCAAGCAATGACTGTTACAATGAGATAGCTCAAAATGCAAGTAATTATAATACTGTTCACTGTAATTATAAACCAAATGTGTCTTGGTGTCTATGATAATAAATAAGGAGCTTTACATACTCCATTTTAGAGAAAGACATCAAGACAAAATAAATAATGCAAAGTAGCTCTTACTCACTACGCAAGTGTTGTATTCTTATGAAGCCTCTAAAATAGGTTCCATATAATAAACCTTCCATTACCTATTTTATATGGACTTTTGTGAGATTTAATTAGTGCTGCAAAGTGCTTAAGATTAACAAAAAAAATTCTGGCAGGGTAAGATATTATTTTCAGACACTCATTTCATCTTGTGAAATCTGTTTTTGTACATACAAATGAGACTTCACATCCATAAGGAATCATTTGTATGACAGAGGAATGTTTGAAATATTCCTCATGCAGTGAAAATAAATTTATCTAGGTACATTTCCAAAATTGTAATTTTGTCACTATACACATCCAGCTACACCTATGCTTAACCTGCTTTCATGAGTAACATTCAATCTATAAATATATGCCCAACTTTTCATATTACCTGTGTTTTTCACAACAAATTGACACTAGAGTACTTACAAGTGACTACCCTAACTAATAAGCAGGAATGCACAGAAATTCCTGTAGCACTTTTGTAGCCAGGATGATTTAAACATATGAATTACATAGGTGTTGTGCTACTTGTCCCTATAATCCTACTAGTAAACCAAATGATACAACTGGAGCTAACAGGCCCAGTTTGGACACACAGACACTCTTTCAGGTTTTAAACAGCCGCAAAAATCATAGTATTTCAATTCAGGTTGAGAACAGTAAGTTTAACTGTAAGTTTCACTGCATATGTTAATTGTTAATATGCTAATATGTTAATGTGTTAACTGTAGGATGTTAATAATACTAATTATACAGTTTTAAAGAAAAGGTAAGTTGCATTTCTGAAGTAGTGGTTGACAAAGACAAAAAAGACAAAGACAAAAAAGAAAGCTTACAGTGGAGTGTCAGGAAAACCTTTAGACATAAAGATATTACAGTACAAAAAGAAATCTCCACTTATTTTACCCTCTTGTTTATAACAAATCATGATAAATTGAAATCTGCTTACAAAATTGCAAAATATTGTAACACCTTGTGATGGTGTGCTCCACCACACCTGACCTGACTTTTTCCCGTAACTCTGCTGGAGCAATAACCACCAGTGGAGGTCATGATGGATGCATCTGGTCAAAGTGGATTCAGGGGAGACACGTAACAACACAACAGCCAAGGGCTAATTTATGGCAATGTGGTCACCTAACCACAGTGCTGGTCAACATCCGAATCATGCCAAACTGGGAACAAATAACATGTACAGTTGGTATGCAAATATGACTATAAGACACATCTTACATAGTGCATAGCCAAAGCGCCATTGGAGCTCTCCTGCACGGCAGCAACCTGCATGCCAGGATCGCCCCTTGAATAGCGACGTCTCTCAAGGTTACTTCTCAAGGTTCACAGATCCCTTGCCACAACAGATCCTGAGTAAGTGACTAACAGCATGCTAAACTTTGAAGCTTCATTAAGATTATATCTTAGATTAACTGTGCACATATAACCCTTTAGACATAAACCAAGCCTGGGACTAGGATTGCATCCAGATGCACCCAGACTCCTCTCTGAGAAGGAGTTTAGAAAGCCAGGGGGTCCTCTCTGAATGCCAACTCAACGAGAAGGTCTCCCTGACAATTCTGTCTGACCCCGTCCTCTATGCAGTAAATAACCAAGTGTGCCTTGCCACCAAATTTTGTTAAAACACTGTTGCCTTTACTGTCAAACTTTGTTAAAGCATTGTTTTATATCAATAAATATATTGCTGCTTATCTCTCAAAAGCGAAGTGCATCACTCCCTACACGACACACCTACCACAGTAACATCTTATCTTGAATACCATGAAGGATGATCTTGGGAACTAAAATTCATGACTACAGGAGACATTAGAAGTCTAGAAGGGACTTGTGAAAGAATTTGATTTGTCTCACGTAATAATTTTTTCATGCCTTAATCTCAAATAATATATATGTATTCAGCACTAAAGCTGTAGCTGGGTAAGCTCTTTTTGCCAACATAAACTGGTATTGCTGCCAAGTAAAGCACTTAATTTCTAAGCCTCCGTTTCCATTTTTTTACCGCTACAACTGGTCCACACTTTACTGTCGGCCAGCATAAGTTTTTGTGCAACTACATAGCTAACTGGATCTGTGAACTGATCCACTCAAAAAAACACTTGGGGGGAGGGATGGAGGAGGAGGGAAGAACTTTGAACTATGCCTTACAAAAATTATTTTCAGCCTGTATTTACCTTTGAAAGTAACTCCATCAGTTTTACACTTTAAGAAAGGCTTGTGCATTTGGAAGCTTGGCTGGTTTTAACAACTATATCCATAATAATATCATAAAAGATACTACTTCTCTTAACAACCTTCTCCGACAAGCAACCTTATACTACTGATGTCTACAACAGCACTATAACTGTTGCCACAGGTCAATTCCTCTTACTGCTCTATTTCACTTTCCAGAAACTTATGTGGGCTCTTCGGAAGCAAACAAAGCAGTATCTTCTTAAAGTAAGAATTCTTTTAAACTAACATTTTCTGTAGACTTTCATTTCAAGGTTTTCAGCCTTTCATTGTGTTAAATACAGATGTTTCATATACTAAGACTTCTTTTTTCAGCTGATGATCTCCATGTTATTTTTAATACTGTTGTCTATTTATTTTATATTTAGAACACATTTTTACATTTTAAACACTCACTTTGCTGAAAAAAAAGACCTGTCGTATATGAGGCAAGGTAAATTACTGTTATGAAAGACATACTTCTACAACCACGAAATTAGAGTAAGACACTGACAAATTATTTCTGTTAGAGATATTTCTGTTAACCCATAGTTTTCCTAAAAAATACGTAACTATTGTCCATTATATAATGCCTCTTACAGCTTCTATTCACCCTTTCCCCTTCATTAATGAGCATTTAACAACTGTTTAATCTTGTGGTTAATATCTGCCCTTATGACCAGAGGGACGCTAACTCCTAATTTTAACTGCTCTACAAAATAATTTATCTTGCCAACAAATACACAGGAGAAATTCCACAAAAAAACCCCAATATTTTCACGTTATATATGATAGTTGCTTTGTGTCCCAAGACCTCTGTCCATGACACTGTTAAAAAATTTAGGGAGTTTATGCTATTAAAAAGTTTTTAGGAAGTACATACGTCTGAACTTAACCACATGTAGTTTCAGTATTTAAAAACAGCTGTTTCCTTCACTCATAAAACAGGATTGAATAAGTCAGTATGACTTGTATCTTGGCTCTATCATTATCTCAGTGACTGGCATGATCAGCTTGGAAAAGCATAGCCTTCTATCGCCCTGGATATTTTGCCAGAATTTAGTCCACTAAACTTTCTATGCTTCTTCCTTTCATCCAGATCACAAAAGGCAGATTTTAACCTGGCTTTTTTCTTATTTATATTTTTGCCTTACAGTTCAAGATGAAGAATGTTCTTTGTGGGGAAAAAGTGAGTAGCAATAAGAAAGCAGTACCTGAAAAATTTCATCACCAAGTTATATTCACAAGTAGCAAAATGTAACATATTATTGAAGATTAAGAAATATGGCGAATCTAAGAAGTTTTTTAAAGGAAGGGAAAAAAAAAAGGAAGAATCAAAGAAAGAAAGAAGAAGGCCGGAAGATATCATTACAAACACCTGTTCTGACCCTCCACATAACACAGGCCAGGGAATTTCACCCAGTAATTGCTTTTGTAAGCCCTACAATTTGTGTGTGAGTTAGACAGTCTTTTCACAAAGGCACCCACTGGAGCATTTACTGTCTCCTATAATAATCTGCCCTGCTACTTGATTATCCTCATTACAGTTACTGTACATCATCTTTCTAATAATTTGGAAGATATTATCTTTCATTTCTTCACCAAAAATGCACCGGATGGCAACTGAGCCTGTTTCTCTAAACTATTCCTGCATGGTTTTCTCAAATGCCTGGACTGGCATACTTCACTTCCCAGTTTAAACTTTGAAGAATAGATATGAGCGTTCACAAATGTCCTCACCAAGTATAAAACAGGTGCCTCCTTCTCCTGAAGATCTACCACTCTCTATCTTATCTACCTCCAGATCTCTATTTCTGTCAGCTCGCTAGGAGACCATAAGAAGAAAAATAACGCTTTACTTGTTCCTGAATAACATGAAAGATCTTCACCTGGTACAAAATCTCACCACTGAAGTTATACTTATATCCAGCATCACTTCAGCAGGAACAAACACCATAAAATCCACTACAGGAAGAGAAGAGCTACATTAAAATGAGAACACTTGTTAAAAAGATAATATAGCAGACTACCATACAGGAAACAGAGCACCATTGAGTTATTAATTCCGATTAGGAAAGGTTTGAGAAAGGGGAAAAAAAAAGAGGTCTGGCTGCCTAAACAGCAAGGGAAGTTAGCAGAAACAGGAAAGCATCCCCCATGACAATTAAAAATAAAACTAGACGGTGGAAAAGAAGTCCAAAAACCAACTAGCTGAAGGAATCACAACTAAATCTACAAACAGAGCCAAAAAGTGTCTTTGAGTTCTATGTTACCTATTAATGGTTAAGGAATAAAGAAGCACTCAGGAACGACAAGGCTGTTTGCAGAACTGCTTAAATGCATTCTTTGCACTGGTATTTGTTGTGGAAGAAACCGGGTTAGGGTGCATGTCACAGTCTTTTTTTGCGAGGGAGGCAGAATAGGATCTATATGAACAGGCTATGGTGTATCTATGGGCAGAATAAGCACTAAGAAATAACCAGGACTAAATGACACTCGTGTGCAACCTCTAAGAGAAATCTATGATGAATTGCTGAATTACTAATGATTAGGCTGAGCTCACATTTAAAAATTCCTTCTGTGATAAATACAATACCCATTTATTCCAATAGTTTCCCAGTGGAACTACAGGTTTCTGAGACTGTAATCTGTACAGCACTTTTTAGCAGACATTATAACAATGCTAGAATAAGGAGATATTTGAATAAACATAAAGGGGTGCCTGTGTTGATTTTGCTTCCATAATGAGAAGGCCAGCATTACAAACGTCTTGAAGTGCTGATGAAGACAACAATACACATGTGGATGAGGATTACTTGACTTAAAATTCCAGTTTCCAAATGGCTTTCCACAGGACTCCTGTACAGTCAACAAAACACCAGAGGAAAACATTTTGGGGCAAAAAAATTCCAATTCTTACAAAGCATTCCATTAGAATTACAGAGATAAATTATATTCTGAATCTAGAATAATTCAGAAGTTACATTATCACAAGAAATTCAGAGAATCACACAGAAAACTGCATCTGAACTAAGTCAGATTGCCCTCCAGGTGCAGGAAGTCCTGTACTCAGAAGTATAAAAAGTTATTACTACGTTTTCCTGGCAGTTTCATTTACTCACATTAAAACTCAGGTGTAGGAAAGCAACCCAGTCCAAATCTACTGTATACTCACATAACTGTTTTTGAAGTGTTTGCAAGTACACCTAGTGCAAATTCATTTATATTGATTTGTAATTTAAAAAAAGAAATCATTCCTGAATATTCAATGAATCTTTGTACTTAATTCCACTTTATGAGAATACTTCCATTTGACACATTTTAAATATTCAAAAAACTTTGCTGTTTCATGTTGCTTTACTGTGTCCTCTGCTTGAACAGACTTTGCCTCTCAAACCAATCTGTAATAATAATTCCTTACTGTTCCTAATGACGTTATTTTCCAAAATAGATTTTCTAAATAAAAACTAATGTAATTATGTGTCATTTCTCGAACTCACACTCCTTTCAACCTCACTTTATTAATGTGTTATGCTGGGGAGCATAAAAATCCTGTTTTTCTTCCTCCCTTAGAAACTATGTAACTATGCAGAAAGGCTACAAAAAAAATTGTTTCCATGCAACACAGAGACGGCAGCATCAAATTTTTACTGGAAAATATAAAAATAATCCAGAGTTTGTCTTTAAAATACTGCATGTAAGAAAACAGATAGAGACTATCATTTTAGAAATAACTTTGTGGAGTTTTTTTTATTATTCCTTTTTCAAACACAATGCATGGTGTGGGTCCTTTTTTTCTGACACATTGTGAAAGTTTCTTTGAAGTGTAACTTTGTAACAAAACTAGGCCAGAATCATTCATTAAAGCTGTCAAAATCACATAAACCTTCACCTTTTGTTTTGTTCATATTCATTGGACTCTTTAAGTTTTCAAAACTACGTCAATCAGCTAAAACACCGCTCAGTGACCTCTATTTCTGTAGCACCATTGAGATTAAGTGCTGATTGTTGACTCCCACCTCCACTGCTTTGCCACCCTACAAAGAATCACAGAATCATAGAATGTGTTGGGTTGGAAGGGACCTTTAAAGATCATCCAATCCAACCCCCCTGCAGTCAGCAGGGACATCTTCAACTAGATCAGGTTGCTCAGAGCCTCACCAAGCCTGGTCTTGAATGCCTCCAGGGATGGGGCCTCCACCACCTCTCTGGGCAACCTGTCCCAGTGTCTCACCACCTTCAGTGTAAAGAACTTCTCCCTAATGTCTAATCTAAACTTGCCCTGCTCTAGTTTAAAACCATTGCCCCTCATCCTACCAATACACGCCCTTACCAACAGCCCCTCCCCAGCTTTCTTATAGGCTCCCTTCAGGTACTGGAAGGCCGCTACGAGGTCTCCCTGGAGCCTTCTCTTCTCCAGGCTGAATAACCCCAACTCTCTCAGCCTGTCTTCACAGCAGAGGTGCTTAAGCCCTCAGATCATCTTCGTGGCCCTCCTCTGGACCCCCTCCAACAGGTCCATGTCCCTCTTGTGCTGAGGCCTCCAGAGCTGGATACAGTACTCCAGGTGGGGTCTCATAAGAGCAGAGTAGAGGGGGAGAATCACCTCTCTCAATCTGCCGGCCACAGTTCTTTTGATATAGCCCAGGATGTGATTGGCCTTCTGGGCTGCAAGTGCACATTGTTGGCTCATGTCTAGCTTTTCACCTACCAGGACCCCCAAGATTCAGGATTTCTTACTTGACAAGCTGACCTGTGCTATTAGCAAGATTAGCCTGAAGTGACACAGAAGTGCTTTTCACTCCACCTATCGCGATTGCTTTCGTTTCCTCTTGTCACAGCTCAACCTTTCCACCGCCTCTACAAAGCGTGTTGCCATTTCCCCCGCCGCACCTGACGGACTGGCGGGAAGCTCGGAGCCGCCGAGAAAATGGCGGCCGGAGGGGCGGAGCTCGGCTTGACGCTCCCGCCTCTGAGGCGCAGGGCTCGTCCAACCGCAAGCTGCTGCTTCGCACCACGTGACCACGTTGAAGAGACGCGAAACTACAACTCCCATCATGCCCACGGGACAGCAGCCATTTTCCCTCCCCTTCCGCTTTCCCAGAGGGCGCCGGCCGTGCTGCGGGAAGGTCGTGCAGGGGTGAGGGTCGCTGAGCTGCTCGCTCGGTACCATGCTGGCTGCCGGTGTCCGCAGGTTTACCACCTCTGCCCTCCGTAGGAGCCACTATGAGGAGGGCCCTGGAAAGGTAAAGTGGTGAGGAGGCCTCCCCCAGCGGCCCGCTGCGGCGCGGCCTGAAGGTCGCTGGAAGGGGCCTGCGGCCGGGCTCGGCGAGGGGATGGCGTAGGGGTGGAGGGAGAGGGAGGGCGACGGTTCGCCGAGGGGGGGGGGGGAGAAAAGCGTCCCTGAAGGACACTGCGCCGACGGCGCCCACCTAGGCCTCGTCCCGGCACAGCCCCTGGGTGAGGGGCCGGGGAATTGGGGAGGTTGGTGGAGAGGGGCCGTGAGGGCGTCTCTGGAGCAGCACTGCGCGGCGGCCCCGGCTCGTGAGTGGTGCCGGGGTGAGGCGCAGCCCCGTCCTGCCTCGGGCGTCCTCAAGGTGAGTCCCTCACTTGATCATCCCTCGGGTTCTAAGGACCTGGGTGCCGTTGGGAAGGGCAGAGTAATGACTGCCCTGATGCCAATTCTCCAGCTGGTGTTGGATGGGCTTTGAGGTGTTATGGCCACAGCACAGTGAACTGTGTGCGATTGACTTCAGTGTCCTTCCCTGCAACCTTCTGCTTCAGTGGTACAGATGATGAGTATTACAGTATGAGGGAAAACAATGATACTGTAAACGCTTTCTGATGTACCTTGTGCTTAATATTCTGTCCTAAGCCCTACATCTAAAAACTTATTTTATATATCTAATGAATATGAGGAAATCTTCACAATGAAGGTAATTAAAAAGATTTAATTACCTTCATTGGAACAGGTTCCTTGGAGATGATGTGATGTCTGCATCTTCGGGGACATTTATACTTGACTGGATGAGGCTTTAAGCAAACTGGCCTTGCTTTGAATTGGGAGAAGAGAGGGGAGTGGACAAAGTGACCTCCAGAGGTCACATCCAAGATATTATAATTACTGTGTTTCTTCCCTTGAGAGGAAGGGAAGTTGTTTCAAGACTGAATATTTATTTTGTCAGTTTGACTAGCAGCAGAGGACTGCTAGTGCTCCGAGCTTCTCACCATTTTAAAGTCATTGGGGAAGTAATTACTGTATTGATTGCAAACCTAAAATTCATATTTTTTTCTTCTAGAACCTTCCATTTTCTGTGGACAACAAATGGCGATTACTTGTATTAATGTGTGGATTTTTTGGAAGTGGATTTGTTGCCCCCTTCTTTATCGTCAGACACCAGCTTCTGAAGAAATGAAGAGGATAGACTGTAATTGCTCTAACTAGGTAACTGATTTTGTTAGATTTCATAGCATAGTGGAATCTGGTCAAAACTGAACTTTGAAGAGTCTAACCTCATCTTAAACCATTATTACAGTTTTCAGCCTTGCACAGTCCAGGTGCTTAGAGTTGTCGTCTGCAGTTGCCTGTACACTCAAATAACGAATAGGTGTAAGTTTGCTTCACAGGGCTGCTGCACTCCCATTTACTTGTGAACTTTGACTCCCCAGAGGCCGCACCTCTCTGAGTGCACCTTCTTGTTAGCTGACAGCTGAGCTGATTGACAGAAGAGTGCTACTGATTTGATTTGGATAATAGCTATAACCAAAATCATGACTACCTTCTTTGAGGAAACATAACGCGTATTATGTAGGAATTACTGGCATGTATGATGTGAAGAAAACAGTATGAGAAACTGTGATACTGTAAACGCTTTCTGATGTGCCAGTTAAAACTTGGTGGAAAACAAGATTTCTTGAACTTCAGCTCAACCATGTCAAAACAATCACACCATCTACACATAATGTTCCTAATCATTTGCAGGATAAAGCGTACTTAAAATAAGGTCAGTAACCGCAGAAGTGATTTTAACTGATGCTTGCTGATGAACCTTTACAAACAAAGCAAGCCACAGACATAGTTCAGACTGTGCAAGCATGCCATTTCCAGTTGAAAAGCCATTTCAGTTTATCTTAATCTGATTCCGCTTTGGAAGTAGCTGGTGGTGTTAATTCTATAATCTGAGAAACAGTAGATCTTTCTGAGGAGCTGGAATGATCCAAGTAGTTCTTGTAAGAAAATAGTCCTCACTGGAGTCTCATAATTGAAACAAATTTAAGTCATCTGTGTAATTCTTTTGCCAGTCTGATGTTTTTGGCTCCCTAGACCAAGGAGAGAAAAAAAGAAAATTGGGACACTTGTACTGAACTTGAGCATTTAGAACTGTATGATTTCATTTAAGTCAAGGCTTCTGCTACAAAAACGCCTGGTGGATGTAGCAAAGCCCATTAAAATTCTAGTTAAAGCATATCTTTATAACTTTTCTAATTGAAAGGTGATGGAGTTCTTCAATTTGTAATTCTCTTCTTTTTTCTTGCAGAGTTGAACTCTTCTACACAGCATCTTTCAATGGAAAAAGGATAGCTGCAATTGCGTACCATGCTGGCTATGTCTAAATAAAATCTTAAATCTGAAGATCTTGTGCTGTGTATTTTGTTAAACTCCTGAAGTGCTTTTGACAACTGGTGTGTACTGAGAATCCCTTCAAGTTGCAGTATTGTCATTAAATTAAACAGTAATTGTCTTTACATATAAAAATAGATGGTTGGAAAAATTGCATTTCAAAACTGAAGTTGGACTTAAAATTTTTAGCTGGATAGATGTTTAAATAGCTGTACTAATCTATGTGGTGTTCCCAGACACACTACTCGTGTAGTAATGACCTGGGGTGGGTTATAACCAGTGAGCCTCACAGTGAGTTATACTGTCAGCATAATCCATGCTGCAGAAATTTTATTTTCAGCATTTTGGGTTGATCAGTTGAGAATATTTTATTTGGCTTTGCTTCCACATTCAGCTAAAGAGCTGCTGTTACGAGCTCTCTGTAGTGTGCTGTGTTAGTGTTGCTCTGAGGAGGAACGTGTGTGTTGTGCTGCAGGTTTATTTACGCTTCAGGCTCAGATGATGAGGTAGCCTAGAAAACAAGTACAGTAGCAATAAATACATCTCTACCAATGTCTCTTCCAGTCAGTATTACATAGCCTATCAAAACTCTGATATTGCAAATTTGTAGCTGTTTGGAAAGAATTGATAGCTTTCAGTTTGTAGCTGTAGTCTTGGCACAGAGTCGTGCCAACATTGGGGCCTGTGTAATTGAAGGTAATGAAGGAGCTGTGAAGAATGCTGTCAGGATACTTCTGCCAACTTGACTATGACAGACAGATGTTTGAATTAGCAGCCCTGTTGACAGCGTGAGTAGAAAGTCACTTTCTCATCCACTTTTGTTGCGATCACCTCAACTGAAGACAGGCGGTCTGAAAAGCACTGGCGTAACCCTGCAGTGGTTACTTCACCCTTGCCAATGATGCTGTTAAGTGGAAAATATTGAGTTGCTTTCCTTCAGTGAGGTTTTCTGGTTTACTTTTTCACCCTGAAACAAGCCCTTCTGCTCTAGCACAGTGCATTCAGTGTGGCTTCCAACATCTTTCAGTCCATGAACTGAATACTTGCTTCATAGAAGTTCAGGTTCTGATGGTATTGTTCAAATTTATATGAATATGAGCTTGTCATCAAATACCATCAGCAGAAGTGTATATAAGAGCAATAAAATACTGTTCACAATAAAATAGTGTTCACAACATAATAGATTTTGGGTGCCGCATTTCTTTTTGTAGGGGTGGCTTTAAAGTGCTGATGACGAGTGTTTGAAGAGCCTGAGCTGGGAACAAAACAGAATAATACTGTCCATTGCTACAACTTCTTCAGTAGAGCTAAAAGGAAACTTAATGAAGCATGGTGGTTTTGATCAAAGGACCAGCAAAGGCTGCAGAAAAGTGATAAGAAGAATTCAGAGGAAAGATACCAAACTGTAATAGGTTTGGATAGTAAGAAAGCCTTATGGCTATGACTGAGGTACAATTATGCGCTATAATTTGGTTTTTACTGTTAATGTGTGTATTTTCTGTCTGCAGAGTAATGCTTCTCAACACAGAATTAGTGTGTCTTGGAGCGAGCAAATGCCACGTGTGCAGCGTAGGTGATACAGGAACAGTCTGCCAAGATGCCTGGGAAATCCAGAAAAGGTGGCAATTTCTTGGTCTGGGCATTCGGATTTCCTGGAAGAACTTGGGCACTTTAAAAAAAAAAAAATCTGTCCTTTTTATGCAAAAATCAAAATGGGAGCTCTTAGGTGACAAAGTCTTGTTTGCCTCTTGTTGCAGATGAGCAAGTCAAATGTCTGTTGCACGAGGCAAGTCCGAATGGAAGCCTGTCACAGAATCGCGTTTCTCCTATGGATCACAAATGTAACTTCCACTGAGTATTTACTTGTACCTAGCTCACAGTCTTTGTTCTTAATTTAAATAACTTGTTTTGGTTTGTTTGTTTAATTTTCCCTCTTTTTCCCAAATCAGTGTATTTGAAAAGATTAAGCATCATCTCTGAAGGTTTATCTTGTGGGCTAGGCAAACCAGCTCCCTTTCTCTGTATTTTTTCTATTTAAATATAGTTTTGAGCATGGGTGGTTAAACTTAAAACAGTTGTTTTCAGATTAAATGCTAGAGATTCTCCCTTCTCATGATGTATTCCAGAACTGTA
This sequence comes from Larus michahellis, assembly GCF_964199755.1. Taxonomy (NCBI): domain Eukaryota; kingdom Metazoa; phylum Chordata; class Aves; order Charadriiformes; family Laridae; genus Larus; species Larus michahellis. Next base: position 81,892,491 of record NC_133930.1, read on the forward strand.
ATAATTCTTTTTCACTGTGTCATTACATTGATGGATCATAGTCATTTGGGAGTAGAGAGGTCCTGGGGGCTACTAGTTACAAGAAGTTTTCAAATTCTGACCCTGTTTCCAACCCTGCCACCAACTTATAAAAATTACTGATGTGTATCACAATACCCATAACCTTTCTTCTCCTGCTCTTCCACTTAATTTCTGTTACTGCATCTGTAAGGCATATTCTGGGGGATGATATGAACTTCCACAGCACTGGTGGTTGTGTTCCAGCTCTTGGCTGCTGTGTGCTCCCACTCTTTGTGTGCCAGTAAGAGTCACACAAAACCACATCAGCCCTGCTTTGGATAAGTAAACTGAAAGTTATCTGTTCAGCCTGGAGAAGAGAAGGCTCTGGGGAGACCTTAGAGCCCCTTCCAGTCCCTAAAGGGGCTCCAGGAAAGCTGGGGAGGGACTCCTGATGAGGGAGGGGAGCCATAGGACAAGGGGTAACGGTTTTAAACTGAAAGAGGGGGGATTGAGATGAGATACGAGGAAGAAATTCTGTGGTGCGAGGGTGGTGAGCCCCTGGCCCAGGTTGCCCAGAGAAGCTGTGGCTGCCCCATCCCTGGAGGTGTCCAAGGCCGGGTTGGACGGGGCTTGGAGCAACCTGGTCTAGTGGGAGGTGTCCCTGCCCAGGGCAGGGGGCGGCACTGGATGGTCTTTAAGGTCCCTTCCAACCCAAACCATTCTGTGATAAATGTGCCATGTTAGTCAAGAACTATGATTTGATAAACCCATGTTCACGGTGTCCTATTATTAATTAATCTTTGCTTTAAAAAGAAAGTTTAGTATAATTTTGTAGCCTTTTTACTCTAACCTGCTCAGTTAATCCTTTCGAGATTTCTTGAGTTAAATAGACAGCTCTCCAGTTGTTAGCTTGTATTTTTAATATAACACCTGCACGCTGTAAGTTTGAAAATGAGTAGCCATATTCTCCATTCATTGCAAACTCTGTTATTCTTACGTCCTGCCAAAGCCATAATTAGTCCCTTTAGAATTGGACTATTTCTCTACATGACTTGCTTGGGCAGTTTTCAGTAATTTTCAAGCCCCATCAATTATCAAGTCCATAGGTTTTCTGTCTCACTTAAGTAATTGGTTCCCTTAGGTTTTCAAAACTTTCACTTCTGTAATAGAAACGCATTAACAGATCTGTTCTGATCTGTCTTTCTATTAATGCAAATGAGGACACACGGCACTCTACCCAAAGGCATTTTTTACTATTAGATTATCTGTAATCTCATCACTGTTCAACAAAGCAGAGTCTAAATTTCTTCATTTGATTGCTTGGGTGAAAAATACTGGTTGCCATTGAGAGATATCTGGCTCCTATCCTTAATGTCAGGTGTTTGACAGTGTTTAATTTCACAGAGGCACAACTCCAGATTGTATTTGTTTCTGTGCTGTTATGAGACGACCACTGCCTATAGCCAAGCTTGATTTTAGGAGCACACGTCAGAGCCTAGAGCACCTTCCCTCTTCAACCATTTTTTAAAATTATAATTATTATTATTTATTTATTTTACTACTACTCCCAAAATTATGTTGGTCTTAATCTTTTCTGGTTTACCCATTCTATGTTTTCCTATTTAAGTCCTCCTACCCTTTTAATTTCTTACTGACTGCTAAGAAGGTAAGCTATTAACCACTCTTTGTGGCATCTCTCAACTCTTTCCTTCCATGCCTAGCTCCACGGTGTAGAAAACCTGTCCATGGCTGCAAAAGGCTGGGGCAGACCAAACGATCTCTGATGGGAAACTTTATGCTGGTCTTGGGGAGCAAAGCTGTGGATAAAGTAACTTCCAAAAAATGTCCAATTTGAAGTACTAATGCATGACTTCAAGGAGTGCTGAGCCACTGAGTCTTCTCTTTACTTCACATAAATGGGACTGGCCCAGCTCTACAGCCTGACAAGCCCCATCCCTTCATCTGCTAGCACAAGATGGGGGATAGTTTAGCTGATTTTGGGACCCTATAAGATACCAAGTGTTTGTTTGACCTCAAGGGAACCAGAATCTCATTTGGGAATGACCTCTCTTAAACACATTTCCACCACAGATATTAACATGGGAATACCCAGGCCTGAGCGATTCCGGAGATGGAGGTGTTGCTGTATGTATGCAAGAACGAACTGATATTTAGTGGTAATAAGATCAGATTCGTTAAAAAACAGGAGTTGTAGAATTAAGTTCTTCAAAACAGAAAGTATGTTCCATCACAGTCAGATATATAACGAGTACCTAATGAAGTATTTATTTTAAAAATAACCTTTTGGGTTCCCTTTAGGGCACCGTGACTTGGTAGAAGGTAAATCAATTGAAAAAACGAGGTAGAAATATAAAATACTTACAATCTTGATGTTATAGGCAAAAAGCAATATGTAAGTGGTGCTTCCCTATCATTACAATTGTACGAAGGAAACAACTTGGTTAAAGGACATCTGGGAAATTAAATATCTGTGTAAATGATAATATTTTTTTGCTTGCTAGATGCCAGTTTTAAGGAAAATCTTTCACGCTCCCTGATTTTTTTCCAGTTTTCTTGTTATGATTTTCCCCTTCACAAATTCTATTTTGGCTCAAACTCAAAATAGTTTCATTTTGTTTCCAGAGAGGTTCACACTTCAGCATTTTAATTATGTTAGATATCCGTAGTCTTCAAGCAGTTTCTCAATTAAATCTAAGCAGACATGATTTAGTTGTCCTTATGTTTTGATATTTGGAATGCTTCCAGTCTGGACATCTTTTTGTCTTACTCTGGAACATTATTTTGTCTCGTTTCATAAACACAGCTGAACATTAATAAAATCTTTACAAAGTGCCCTGAAGTTATGAGATTAAGTATTTTGATGGAGAGAGGAAGAGGAAGTGTATCAGAGGTTAATTTTTTTTAGAAATAACAAATGGTGAACGTTTGACACAAATAGGATGGTAAAGCAATGCTTCACATCTTTTCTCTACGTGTTTATATTATATATCTGAGAGACGTGCAGAGGTAGTTAATTCTAATCAACATGATAGATAAAAGTCAGTGTTGACAAGGGCAAGGTGATAGTGGGGCAATTTAAACCCTCATGGAGATGGTGTATCCTACGTGAATCATGATCACTAGCAGAAGATGCCATAGCAGACTGCTGAACGAAAAGAGCTGCTCAGTGCACAGTGGCACTCAAAAAGGCAAGCAGGTCGTTAATCTCTTCTATAGAAAGGGATGGAAACCATAATTGCAGATATCACAGTGCCACTGCATACCTACAAGTGGTATGCCATTCCTTGAACATCATGTGGAATTTTCTTATTCTACCCAAATGACTGAAGGACACACAAAAAACCTTAATAGCTTCTGATATGGAAAGGTTTCTACATGAAGAGGGAGTAATTAGAACTCCTTAGTTTAGAAAAGAATGGGAGGAAAAAGCTATCCTCTCAGAATCATTCACATCTGAAAAATATTACTAGTCCCAATGACAAGAATCCACTGTTCACACCCCCAGGCTGTGACTTCTGCAGTGGATAAGGGGGGTGAAGAGGGTTGGTTTGTTTGCTTTTTTTTTTAAATGGGGGAAAATGGAGCATTACCTTTGAACTGCTCTTTCACTAAGCAGTATGTTATCATACAGGAAAGACGTCTGGTATTGAATGGGAGGGAGGGGGGTGAAATGAAGTACTTGTGTTGGGTTACACCAGATGGGGTAAATGATTTGATGAAAAATATCATATATATTATTTTTCAAATAAAATATTTCTGGAATTTCTCTTCAGTGGTTAATTTTGCAATGTAATTTTCCAGTTTTTAGAAAGCAATGGCTGTTAGGTTTTCTTTTTCCCCTAAAGAACAGAAATTCTAGGTTTTGTTCAGTGGTGCCTTGAAGCATCCGGTATTAAGCCATGTTGGAGATAGGATAGTGTATTTGATGAACCACGCATGGTGGGCAACACTTACGTAATAAATTGCATATTAGTACAAAAGAAACCTGGGCTATGGTTTTCTTGCTTTGAATTAAATTATTGATGACCATTTGAATGATATGCTGCCCTATACAATAATTAGAGTGTGAGTTACTTATGAAAATTACATAAAAATCTTTTACTACTAATTAAATAGTAGAGTAAAAGTCTTTTCTCATATAAGTTGTCAGCTACTCTTTTCCTTTTTGTGTTTTTTGCTGGCCTGAGATTTTTAGTTCTGTTTGAGATTAACATAGGAACATGAAACAATTTAGAGGTTTATAAACAAATTGGGCTCGAGGAAGAAAATGTGAAAGTAGAGATGTGGTTGTTATGACAACCAAATTAGCAGCCGTTCTTGTTGAACATAAGCAGTGGATGAGAGCTTGGACAGTGTTGCACAGGCTAACAAGATTTTTTTATTTTATTTTATTCTTTAAAGATAAAGGTCCTGTAAACATTGCATTTCATTACCTTGTCTGATTTCCAGAATCTCAGTGTAGCAATATTGGTGGGTATTATTCAAAAAATTAAATAGACTTGTTAAGGGTGAGGAAGAAAGAATGAAATTACTAACTTTGCTGCTTCCATGTAAAACAAATTGTTTGTTCTCAATTTCATGAACGAGAAAATAAAGTTACAGAGCGGTCAAATGATACACCCACTAAGTCATAACAGAGCTGGGGTACAGTCTGACTGTCCTGTGTTATAAAAATACTCCTGCCGGCCGTAAGAAGTATGTGTAAAAATATGAGGAGTGGGGAAAAATATATTGTGTCCAGCTTTGGAGTTCTCAGCACGGGAAGGACATGGACCTGTTGGAGCGGGTCCAGAGGAGGCCACGAGGATGATCCGAGGGCTAGAGCACCTCTGCTACAAAGACAGTCTGAGAGAGCTGGGGTTGTTCAGCCTGGGGAAGAGAAGGCTCCAGGGAGACCTTATAGCGACCTTCCAGTACCTGAAGGGGGCTACAGGAAAGCTGGGGAGGGACTCCTGATGAGGGAGTGGAGCAATAGGACAAGCAGAAATGGCTTCACACTGAAAGAGGGGAGATTTAGATGAGATCTGAGGCAGAAATTCTTTGCTGTGAGGGTGGTGAGCCCCTGGCCCAGGTTGCCCAGAGAAGCTGTGGCTGCCCCATCCCTGGAGGGGTTCAAGGCCGGGTTGGACGGGGCTTGGACCAACCTGGGCTGGTGGGAGGTGTCTCTGCCCAGGGCAGGGGGCGGGACTGGGAGGGCTTTAAAGTCCCTTCCCACCCAAACCATTCTGTGAAGTCTTTGGACTGTTTAACTGGAAATTGGAATGGATATCAAAGGAACCAGTAACACATTGATTTATTTTTTCAGGTATTGTAATTACACCTTCAATTACCATCAAAAACCATAGGTATAAAAATGAAAAGAATGCGGTATCTTTAGGGTGTAGGGTACTGGAAACATAGACTTTGGAATAGCATTGACCGGTTTACGGCAGATCCAGATGAAAAGACAGCGACCGTAAGGCCCTCTGTACAGATGGGAATGCATGCAATTAATCATTGTTCCAATTAAATAAAATGTAAAGGTAGAATTGCCCCTCCTCTGCCGTATCTGTAGGTTTTATCAGAGGCAGCTGTGCTAATGGCCTGTTCCTGCAAACTGTGAAGGCCAACCTCTGACCGGCTCCCTAACCAGCTTTTGTTTGCTCTGATTATAGCTAGAAGATAAATGTTAGTTGCTCTCTAGGATGATATGCCCAGTAAGTTTGACTTGCATTTAAATGAGTTTAAAATAATAGTACTTGTGAGAATTAATGTGATCCATGGTTCCATTTTCTCTTTCAGTATTCCATGAATAATATTAAGTTCTTTTCTGTGGCTGTGCCACCTTTTCCATTAGCTATGGAGAGCGTGCAGCTCTTTGAAAAATGTCAGTGTATGAATAGCGTTGCCGAGAACCTAAATAAGCCAGAGCCAGCAACAAATCGTGGAAATGTTCCTTGCTGGTGAAAATAACGGTGAGTGTAAAAATTATGACAGGTGGTGGAAGGAGAGCACTGAGAGGAAAGAGTGCCATCTGAGGTTTTGTTTCCTTTTTCTAAAATTTTGATTGCACCATTAGAATTCAGAATTGCTCGAGGGTCCTTTACACTAAGTGTAGGAGAAAAAAAGTGCTCCATAATTCTGGACTAAATGTAGTTTTGTAAAGACAAGGAGAAAGATCTCATCCTTGAGGAAGGGAAAACCTGGTAGCTACTAGCCTGCTGCATCAGTCAGCACGGATATTTGAGTAAAAGGGGCTTTGCAGTCAACCAACGCCATTACCTGTTGCCTGAAACAGCACAGAACATGCTGTTGGGGAAAGAAAAAAAAGTAAACATATGTACATATATGGGTCATTAATATGAATGTGCAATTCTTTTTGCATGCGTTTACGAGCCATCTAGGTAATTGAAAGTGAAAGCTAAGGAAGATGTATCTCTCCAAAGAAGATCCACCTCTGTAACGCCTTGTCTTACCGAAGTTTTTTTTTCTGACAGCCTGAAGCAGTGCCGCTTCAGATTTAGGGACATCGAATGGGAAATCTTTCTGGAAACCTGCACCACCGCTGCGCTCCCAAACCACGGGGGCTGTGCTTCAGCTCTTGCTCCTCCCCGCCCTCGCCCCAGCACTGTCGTTTTTCTTCCCTGTTTGTTTTTCCAGATGTGCCGCTGACCTCTGAATCCAATATTGCAGAAAATTGTTTTCAGCCAGACAGCGGCAGTTAAGTTGTTAACTCACTATTATCTCAACCCACTGTCAGGAGCTATAAATGCCTCTTTATAGCCCAGTTGGGAGTATTTTAGTGCCAGCTTCACGAAGCTGAGTGTGGAGGGGGCTGGGGTGCTTTTGAAGAGGGCAGGGGGGAGGCTGGCAACCCCTAAATAAGGTCTCCCTTTTCATATTCCAAAGTGGCTGCACAAAGTGGGAGGTATTCTGCAAAAGGGTTTCGATACTGCATCATTTAACTTGTTACGCGCCCCTGCCCAGTACATAATACAACAGGAGCGTACAGCCACCTGACAGTTTATCTACAGGACAATTAACCAGCTGAAGGTGTGACTTCAAAATTACTTGAACTTTATTGAATTCTCCGTTCGACATTGCTTTCAAGTTAAAGTAGCCCTACACCAGTTCAATTTAAATTTACCTCTGAAATCAGCCTACGTAAAATCACTTTCCGGTTACTCTAATTCTAAGTAGGTCAGCAAAAACTTTACTAACAGCACTTCAGGTAGTTCATTTTTTAAGAAGTTAATTCAAGTTAATTTTCCTGAGGTTTGCTATGTGGGAAACCCTAAGAATGGGATGTGCAAAGTCCAGAAAGCCAAGTACAAGGATAGGGCTCAGACCTCCCCATTTCTCTGGGGCATTAGCAGCCTCACTTGTGGTCTCCAGAAAGGAACCATGCCCAAGGTTGAGGCCATGTCCTAAGGTTTTCAGCGGTTCAGTTTTCATTTCGTTACAGAAAGCCCTTAAATTGATGGTCAATTTAATTTTATGTGAGAGAAGACTTGACTTTTAGCACTTGCTCCAGTGAGTGTTTAAATACAGTCTTATATAATGAGTATTTTTTATTTATTAGAACACAAACTCACCCCAGCCTCACCTCCTGTACAACAGATAGATACTTAAATAATCCTTGAAAAGTGGAATAGCTCAGGCGGGTGGTACTGAGAGCACACCCTCATCAGTGTACCTGAAACTGTGCGGAGTAAAGCACACTCTTGGGAAGACACTGGAGATCACTTGAAACTGAACCTTGATCTCTCATATTCTGCACAAAAGCTCTCCTGGGCGGGAGGTGACCACATATTGCTTCTTTCTCCAGCTAAATTTAGATACCCCTCCAGTAGCCATGTGAACACCCACTAAATCAGGTCACACAGGAGAGAAAATAACCGCAGGTTCTGCTTTTGGAAACGACATCACTGTCAGATACATACACTAAAAAGTTTTTCTGAAATTATAGGAGAGGGAAAATACAATATGTCATCAGGAACTGAAGACATTCATTTCTTAAACTCCCCCTAGCAATTTTCAGGTAAGATTACTAAACTAAACCTTTGGTCTCCCTTAGAAATCAATGACCTTTGAAAAATTAGCGACCAAACAGAAATAGAAGACAATTCAAGGTAAAACTATTGACAGAAGAGAAAAAAACAAGAGTTCCAAACCATCTCACTAAACATGAAATAGCGGCGGGCGCTGCTGGATGAGAGATACTAAGTCAAGGTTAAAATGTCTTATACCTGCCACAAATCACATTTAAGAAAAACCTCCCACCGAAGGGTGTTTGTCCACCTATCAGGTGGGGAAAAAAAAAAAAAAGAAAAAAAGGAAAATTGGGACCTAAATTTCCCCAGGTATTTCTCCTCACTAGCTCAGTCCACATGTGAATAACCATCAGCGAGCTTGTGCTGGTGCAGCCAGCAGGTCCAGGTGCAACATGGATGGGTCTGGTTTTCCATCTATAATTACTTTAAGAATAAAACAGCATCAATGTCTCTCCTTATTTTGGCTGGTATTTTCTGCAACATTTGTCATCCAAGGTACTCATATAGTGAATACCCAATCACAAATGATTCAGACAGGCCAACTTTTCAGAAGAAAGTCTGCCAACCCACTTTGTGAACACCAGATCAATGCAGAGTTCAGGAAACTATACTTGCAAAAATTAGAAGTCCTTAAACTAAAAGTAATTTAGAAAAATTTCAGCCTGTATATTTAAAAAGCCGTGTTGTTGCTTACCTTTAACCCCAAATATTTTCCTTCTCAAAAATTTGTACCATCTCACTAGCTGTTCTCAAAAACTAGTTTGTCCATTTCCAGCAATAAGTATTCTATGAAACGTCAACACTTGTCCCATTTGGTGCTGATGATTAGCTACCTATTTGACAATCCCATTTAAGTGCTGATATTTTAAAATTTTCCTGTCTTCTTGTGAAATGCAAAAGTACTTTAGGAGGCAATGCACCATCTGGCCTCATAATGTCTCTGTTACTCTCGCAGAATACAAAAAATTCACTGCTCCCTCCCCCTCCATCAAAATCTTCTGCAGGTTCTTCTGCCACATTTATCTTCTTTTTCTCTTAAAAGATACTAAATTCATGAAGCATTCAAAACCCAAAAAAGATCCAAAGCTCTATTGTCATGCCATAATGCAAATGTGGTTTTAAACTAGCAAGGGTAGCACTGCTAAAGTCATATAAAGTAGACGTTTAGAACAGAAGTAGCTAAGTGACTTTGGGAAGCTCAGTTTTTCCTTATTGAGCGTTTTCAGACCTTGGAGAAGATATTTGCATTTCTTGAAATACAGGCATATTTTTTAAAAATTAGAGAATTCCTAGCAAAAATTGCTGTAGGTTTTCATTTGCCAAGGGAAGCTATATAATAGCAATTGGATAAATTCAAAGTCTAGCTAATTAAGAAATTCCTTTAGATTTCAAATGGACTGTAAAAAACTTTTGTAGAAGAGCTAAACCCCCCAAATTATGTGAAAAATCATGTCAGCTTTTTGTGCCACCATTTTATTTAGCTCTATTTGATGCGTCTTTTCCTAGTTATTTATTTTCTTCGTTTTTAATGTATGTGTATGGTGGTGTACAGGTAGTAAGAATTTACAGAAGGGTCTGAATGCTTAGAGTTGCTCTCTGTTACACTGAAAAATCCTGTTCGTTACTTGGGAATGAATATGCACAGAATGAAAACATTAAAAACATTAGTAAAACTTTCCCATTGCATTTCCCCCTATTCTATCGTCCTTACCTATAAAACATAACTTTCCTAAAACTTCATTCTTTGAACAGAATGACTACTTACATAGCACTGCAACATCTGAATAAATATTGTCTAATTCTTACTTCACCTCTCTGCTCAGTTCAAGTGGTCTCGTATTAAACTCCAGAGGACTCCAATCATTCCCATACCTCATTTTCTAAACAGGCGGTGTTTTTACATTGCTGTGTTGCTATAATAAGTATTGTAAGTGGAAGAAAATTGAAATACATGCTCAAGTGTTTGCCAAAAAATTAGCTGTTCTGGACCGCTGCCAAGGAAAAGAATTCCCAGTAAACCATCCAGCAGATACTACCCATCCATTCAGAGAGCATCCAGAGGAGCGGAATACTCCTTCATTTGGTGAAGCTTATAAAATTCAAGAGTACCTAAATTAGATGCCCTTTCACGTAGCGTTGCACGAATGCTTGATTTCTCTGCGATGTCTGGGAATAATTTGCTAGTGTCTAAAACATCACCTGTCAGAAAGAAATGACCTTTACATGAAGAAAAGGACTGTTGCTTATGTCTTTTTAAATGCTGATAAACTTACATGAGACCAACAACAACAGCAAGATTTATTGTACAGACCCCCCCCCAGTATATATGCACCATGAGGTAACTTCACATTCTCTGATGAATAAACAATTGAAGTCGTAATTGTTTGTGCATTCCTGCAAATGTCAACAAAATCAAACATCTGTCATGCCAGATAAGGAAACGTGACTCATTTAATGTACTTAGCACTCTACTCAGCCTTGAAAAGGGCACTCAGACTTTAACAAGCAGTGTGTAGTTTACTGGCTTCTAGTAAATGACCATGTAGTGACAATAAAACTATGACCATATTTGGTTACCCTTCAAACGACATATTTGATTAAGATAACACATCATACTAAGCACAATCTGTTTAATGTTGCTTTTGGATATACTCTAACCCTTTCAATTAGGAATGACTTTAACATGAAATCATTTTTACCAAAGTAATGCTCATAACCCCCAGGTCCATCCCCCCAAAATAAGCAGAGCAAGCCAGAATGGTCGCCTTGAAAGCCACCAATTTAACACAACAAGCAACACACAAGGGCAGCATTTACTCTTCTGCCATCTTCAGTGGTAATAAACAAAATCCATACACAGTTCAATTGTGGACTGAAGCCACCAGCGACATGTAGGTATTGCTCGTCTGCCAAGAGCACAAGGACTAAATACCCTTTTGATTATATTTTGGCTTTCTGCATCAGGCTCCTTGATCCAGTCCTGAATCTTGTCAAGAAATGGCTCGTGGCAAGTGCTGCTTGTTATCCCCACTGACCTACACCAAAAGGCTGTTAGGATGGTCCAGGAATGTCTGGTTTTGCACAGAGCTATTTAGCTGTAAACTGATCTTTTGAAACCGTTCTCAATATGCTTTGTTATTCTCCTGTTGGCCTGTACCCAAAAGAATTGCTAATTTCAATGAGAGAGGCATGTAGGGGCGAATACGGACACAGTATGGAAGAGAGGATCATGCCTGCTTCACCAGATGGTGCTAAAGCATGGGCACAACCCCTTGGTCATTCAGTCAACTTTTTGCTTGACGGCTGCTGTAACCTAACACAAGAATGTAGTGGATTGGGTCCCATTTGGCCATAAAAACCCCTGGCAAAGTGTTAATATTCTTGTTACTGATGAGCTGGTTCTGTTCCTCCTTAAAACAAGAAAACTAAACCTGAAAGATACTATTATATGGGAGATCAAAATAATCAATGTATTTCGCAGGCTGGTTGGCAGGTTAGAGTTAGCACAGATGCACAAATGGGTTTATCACGTCTCTGGACAGCTGGTGGGAGCTGGCCCAACTCTCTTTCCTCTGTTCTTTTCCCAAGTATTTGACTCCTGAGCCAATTCTGTGAGCTGGCTCCAGAAATTCATTTATAATCTATGGAGGTGATTTGGGATGAGAAAACAATATTCAAAGAAGGTACGTGCTTTGAGTAAAGGTGAATTTGAGGTGCTTTAGATGTCTAAATTATGGAAGACCTTTTACAAAGGAGGAGAAAAGATATGGGCTGCTCTTCCTTTCCGTTCATTTCTGGCACAGGAGAGAGCCACGAGGCCCAGTGAAGATTATAGTATTTACAGAATATTTTTTTTCATCCCAAAAGGATTACAAAACACTTCATGAAGTGTCAGTTTGTTTTCCACCTGCTAATAATGGGAAATAAGGATTTCAGCTCTCTGTGTTGAGGTTGACCACTGCTCACTTGAGAGAGGACAAGTGGCTCTGTGTATCCCGTTCATTCCTGAAGGACTCTCCTAGGGAAATGAGGTTAAAATTCAGTTGATTCTCAACTAATCCAATAACAAGGCTTTGCACTGAGTTGTTACTAGGCTCTCTCACTGCCTGTCCCACCTGTTTTAGAGTTTGAGTTGGCCTGACCTTTTCTGCTGCACGTGCATGGTAGGTATGGACATGCGTGCAGAAGTCACTTCTAAGGCAGAACTTGGCACCACTGTGAGGTGGTGTCCCACAATGTCTAGGATCACCTGTTCACACAACTAGCTCATCTACTTGCATTTGCCATGTTTAGCATCCTTCGTACAGAACCATCCTACAATATTTGGCACAACACAATTGCAGAGATAGACGGCAGCATGGGGGATCGAGGTACTGAGTTACAGATCAGGAAAAAATGATGCATTCATGTTACATCTCTTTCTTTCCTGGAATCTGACTAACTGGCCAAATGGAATCTGAAATAATTTCAATACAAAAAGTAAAGAATACCTTCAGAATAAGATCAGATTTAGTCTGCAGTGTTTCTTCAAAATCCACTCAGCTGCAATACAATTATGTTTGCAGAACAGCATCATCCACGGACTACGGATGATGATCTCCATGCACGGGGAAAAATGTATTTGGTGGGAAACGTTGTGAGTGAGTTGAGGCAGAACTGGTGGATTGAGTCAAGGCTAGTGGTTAAATTACTGGTAAGAAGTAAAATAAAATGCAGAACTCAGTGAATGTGAGATTCCAGTTACCAGCAAGGCAAATAGCTTTTACCAGAAAATTAGAAAATTGGAAGAGCTATAAATATCAGATATAGGTGACACACAAGAATAATATAGGGAACAATTTATGTCTCATGGTAAATACAGTCATTCAGGGGAAAAAGTATTATTAGAAAGCGTGCTCATGGTCTTTTGGTTCACAGTTAGGATTTGGATGTCACCATGCTGTAGTTAGAAAGACCAGCAAAGCTGTCCAGTGCTTATGTGGTATGGTCTTCTGCCCGTCTCCAATGTCTGGGTGACTTGAAAGCCCAAAATCTGAATTCGATATCTAACAGAAGCATTCAGTTCCAGTACTGCTGGCAACTGCCTGTTGAGCAGAAAGTAAATATTCTTATTACTGTAATGGATTAGGAGTACCCTAAATAAACAGAAGGAAATAATTTTTTGCAGATTGTAAATTCCATTGCAGAACACATTGTTCCAAAGAAATAAAACATGTGGAAGGACAAATTCAAAGAGGACAGGTCCATCAGCATGAGATAAAGATGGCAGCCCAAGTACGATACGAACTCTTTAGCATAAGACAGAAAGCTGTAGGGAGGTATCCTGGGAAAGGACCTGTACATAATTCTGTATTTAGTACCTCTGTATAGTTCTATAATTTCCTGTTTCTTATGTTCTTGTGTGTTTGCTGCTGGCTGACCTCGGAGTCAGGACACTGCATCAAGAGGACCCTCGGCCTGAGCCAGTAAGGACGTTCCTACACAAGCAAGTTGGAATATTGTCTTAAACAACCAGTCCTTTGAAGATGCACCTTTAAAAATTTAATTGCGTTTCAGACCTGGCAAGTGCATGATTAATCTTGATCATGAAGATATATTTCTCTTTGTTTTATATTTTTATCATAATTAAGGCTATTTTTCTACTCTGGGCCATATTGCTATTTCATTTACTTAAGCTGTAATGATTAAATCTAATTTGCTACTCTGTGAAATCTTAATCCTACAGAAGACAAATGGGTATAGTACACAGTTCAGTTAAGAAACAGATTCACCACGTAACCTCCATTAAGTAATTCCATTTATTTCAATAAAATTAGCTGGCACATGAAAGAAAGAATCTATGGTGGTCTTTAGTCTCCAGAAAATCATAGAATTTTTAATACAAGCACTGAAGAGGTGTTTGGACCTCTTCCTGAATATATGATTTCTCACAGCAAGGACTCATGAAAAAAATTCCAAAACAAATCCAGCTCATAAAATCTGTACTCTAAAAAAAGCCACCTACATTTTGTGCTTGGTATTATTTTACAAGCATGGTATTATCCTTTTCATATATATGAAATGTCATCTTGAAAATACAGGGAAAGGGGCTTCCATGTCCACAGTGAAAATGATTTCTGTAAAAAACAATGAAAGAAAAGCCTATTGCTAATAAAGTATTCTCACTTTAATCACTTTCCTTCATTACTCCCATATTTTAGGTGATATAAAAGGAGGAACAATTATTGCCTTGTTCACTTTGATTTATTTGGCTTAGTGCCTCCTTACCTAGGTAATGTAAAATAAACTGTGCTACATGGGTCATTTATGATGTGATTTAATAAGATGCTTTTTATTTCTAGCCTGCAGGGAAACATATTAGTTTGCAAGCACCTGGCAAAAAAACCCCAGCATTTCTTTCGTTGATTTTTTTTTATTCTCATTCAGTAGACTTCAGCCTACAAGGTAATTTAAAGCTACAATGCACAGGTTGTCATACCGGCAGTGTACTAAAACAGGACTTCAAAACCCACGTAAGGAAATGGTGCCTAGACGTCAAAATAACGAAGGTCATAACTACAGGCTTGACCAGTTCCTAACTTCCTGTGGGTATTTCTGTGTAAATTAAGGCTTGTTCCTTTTCATTGTCTGAAATAGGTTGATGTTTTTCCTTAAGAGCACATGCCATCTACAAACAGAACTATATACATGTTACAGGCACCTGAGACAGATCTGGAGGTTAAAAAAAAAAGAGCTGGGAAATTAGTTTTCTACAGACACTCTGAATAACGTGGGCAAGTTTACCATGCTCAAACTTACAAAAACCAGAGGACTTTGGGTCCCATTTCTATGGCTTTTTTTTTTTTTTTTTTTTTGGGGGGCGGGATTCAGCTATACCCCTTCTGTGGAAATAACATTTAGCTCAACTCTGTGGATGGCAAAAAGTTAAAAGAGCTGGTATTTCAAAATCTGATGGAGGGGTGTTCCGTATATCGTCAGTGGAGGAGCTGATGCTGATCACAAAGCACTGCAGCTGAGATCTCACGCCTGTTTCTATTACAAGTCCCTGTGCTCTGTCACTCAAAATTTTTAGACACTCTCATTTGAAAGAAACACTGTCCACGTTTAGGCATAGTTCGAAAGAGATTCATAAGTGAGAAGAGCAAAAAAAAAAAAAAAAACACCAACGCATTGCACCTATTTTTTCTGTTTCTAAAAATAAGTAGCACTTCACTGCACAGCTCCACAGACAAAGAAATCTTCAGCTGCTTCCATTATTTTTTTTCTGATCCTTTGTCTCAACTGCCAGTGGTTGAAACTTACGTAACTAGCACTGGTTAACGCCCCCGTGCCTGCAGATCTTACTTGCTAGCCTACGGTCTCCTTCAGAGTTAAAAACACAGCTATGAAATCTTCAGCTTGAAAAAATGCCAACCAACAGAACAAAAAGCCCCACCGAGTGCCTGCCTGAAGATGAAGTCCTAAAATCGAGCCTATATAGTCACCTGAGTTTTATAAACATGGTAGCCCAAGCACATGAGAGAGATGGGGACCCTGAAGAAGTGGGGAAGGGGTCCTTGCAAGGCTTTTGGGAGGAATTGAACCAAAAATGCAGACCCACAAGAACAGCACTGTTATTTACTGCTCAGTCCCCCCGTGTAATTTAGATGACGATGGCAGCAGTACACATCATTTTAGCTGTAGTTTTTGAGACACCCTTGGGTGTCCTAATGTATAACGAGAAGGAGGTCAGGTGTTAGAAAATGATGGCTTAAAATCATTTCTAATCTTGCTGTTGGTGACAATCTCTGTAGCTATGCTGGTACAGTTGCACAAGCAGCACAGATTTGGGATGTCATGAGTTGCAAGGGCATAAATACAAGTACCATCAACATTTCTTTAACATACAGCCTTCGGTGTTGGTACATTGACACAGCCGATGGAGGTATCATGCCTGGTACCACACTGGTATACACCTCCCAAAAGAAGCTGCACACACCTCTGCTGCTACGTCTCTGCACAGTCCTGATGAGGCATATTCCTCTCTCATTTCACACCATCTCTTCTCCTGGCAATATGACAGTGGAATTCCGGACCTGCCATCGCCATCCGAGAGACCGCAAGCCGTCTCCTCCAGATTTAACACACTTTATCCACACACATGGAACCAGACAGTTTTGTTTGCAGGCACAGTGCTAACAGGACCAGGGAGGACCCTTCTACAACATGCAGGAAGAATTCTACTATTATCCCGAGCAGAAATTCAAATTCCTGGTTTCCAATGGTGTTCTTCAATCAAAAATATGCAAGTCTCAGAAGCACGCTGACATGTGTTTTAGTACACAGGTAAAGGATTAACTGATTTCCAGTTAGAATTGTTTTCTCGTCGAGGCAATTTTTGTCTCTGCTACTGCAATGTTAACATCTGATGCTATATCTTCTGTCTGTATTTATGCATATGAAGTAAAGCACTTACCTAATGGGATATGTGGCTAGTACATCAATATAGTCACATAATCCATAAACATTTCTATTCATAAGCTCTTATCGCACTATCACTGATTATTTAGAAAAAACATTAGCGTTATATGACATCCTTCCCTATATTATTTTTTGCCTTAAGTGCAGTTAAAATATGCTGAGGAAGGGGGATATAAGGTGGGGAGCAACCCAAGGCGAGACTGGAAATGGAATAATTGGATTCAAAGCTCTTGCAAGTTGCAACTCGATTTCCCAAACTGCAGCCTGCGTATTTCTGGTCCAGGCTTGGGTAGGAAGGAGCCGTCACAGTGTGCCAAGGGCTGGGTTTGTCAATCCAACCAATTTTCCATGCTGAATAGCTAAAGCGGCATGGTTCACTACTCAAAGAGCACTGTGGATATGACAAAGCTAAAATAAATAAAAAAAAATAAATAAATTGCTAGGATATTTTTTTTTAAACTGTGGAAGCAGACATGCTGAAGGTGCACACATGACACAAGAGATTCCGTAAAGAGAATTTATTTATGGATTCAAGATGCTAAAAAACATTCAGTAAAAACATCTCTTGATACAATTCACCAAGAATTACACTGATTCCTCTGTAAGATCGTGCTTCATTACTCACTGAAATTAGCAAATTAAATTCTTTTAACTCCAGGGGGAGAATCAATTCAGGAACCAGTGCATGTGTTGACGCTGCTCTTACATAGGCAACAAAAAATTATGTTTTGCTATTTTGCTATAGCCAACCTGACTGCAGTAGAAAACCTAAGGAATCTAAGACAAATGGTTATAAGAATTATTTATGCCCAGATTTTGTCTCGTCTCTCTTGAGCCTGCGACCATAGTTAGGTTTACTTTAACAGGAAACAATCTTAGTATATGGTTTTTAAAGGCTAGTATTTTACTTTCGTAGAATCTAATCTTATCCTGGGCTCCCTGCTGAGCTGCATTAACTGGTAACATTTCCTTCTGCGTTTTTTTTAAAGACATTGCCATGCCACGTGCAGTTCACAGAACCACTGAGCTTTGTTCTTTGTCTTTTCTTGGATTATGTACATTTCGTCAGTCTTGGGCTTCTATCTTACATAAAGAAACGGCTTGTTCTTGGCAAGGAGCCTGTTAAAGCCCGCGGCAGCACACATTGTGCGGAAAGCACACAGCACAACGAAAAGAACGCGCTCTGTAGCACCCATGAGCGTTCACCGCTTTTCATCATAATGTTATTAGAGAACAGAGGTCTATCTGCCTCATAAACAAGAGCAGCTAGTGGAGCATATCGGTACTGGGACAGCTATTAGCAAATGCACTTTTTAAAAGTGAAGGGGGGAAATACTGGTAAAAGACTAAGACTGAGCATGAAGTATGGGCTTTAGATGTCAGAATGTGTCAAAGATATCACTGTCAAACTTGATATATTGCTGTTGTATATAAAATTTATCCACAGAAATGCTCCTCCTGACAATTAGTACCCTGCAGTAAATGCTGGGATCACGTCCAACCACCTTTCTGGAATGAGACAGTAGAATAGCCTGGATGTCTGCCTTCAAAAAGCAGGCACCTCTGGGGTTTTGCTGCTAAGCTAGAGCTGTGCGAGTCTGTTCCTCTCTCACGTTAGCAAAAGGAAAGGAAATAAGATGTTATCACTTACCCTGGTTATACCACTGATCTTGCTGCTTCAATGAAAGTTTATAAAAATTAAAATCATTACAATCCCTTATTTACAAAGATTGCAAAACCAAAACAGAAGTGATACAGAGCCAACTCACCTTCAACAAATAAAACTGCTCAATCTCTGCAAAGATTTCGCCAGCCAGCTTAACGTGAGGCTGAGTGCAGATAATGTTTATTGGCCACTGGTCAGGATCTGGTGGTCCTGCTGTCTTCATTGCTAACAGCTGTGGACCAAATTCTTACACCTGCTGGTGCAACCAGCATATTTACAGCTAGAGCTGGTTCATCCTGCTTTAGCAGCGATGGCTAGATGTCTTCTGAAGGTCTCTTTCAATTCCCTTATCCGTTCGTGACAATGGCTTACTTCTGCAGTTTAAATATGGGTTCATTTCCTCATGAAGAAATAATAAATTCACAGTTTCAGTTATAAATCCCTGACCAAATTGTTTCAGCTGCACATAGCACAAGAGGGGGATGCAAAAAGGCGCTGTAGCTAATGTTGACTGCCAGCTTAGGCTGCGGCTGTACAGGGTGAAACCTTCCTGTCCTCCTTCCTGAGCGCTCACGGTGCTCAGAAAGTCAGAGTCTACTGTTACGGAAACTCAGGGTTTAAAGCAGAAATAAAAAGGGGACGTTTGCACTCCGTTACTAAAATTAAGGTTGTGTTGTTAGAAAGGGAAATCTTGCAAGCATTTTTCTGTCTGTCGTTCTCACAACGTCCTTCATTCCAGCAGAAGACAAATAAACTACATGAAAGGTTTCATCCTGGAGGAAGCCGCACAACCGCCATTCAACCAAAGTATCTATGGGAAAGTTATTTTTCATATGTGGACAGACTTATTTATCACTCTTACGCATTTAGGATCTTTTATTCCACTGTTTAAAAATCAGCTAGCTTACTGTTTTATCATTTCCATATTTATACCATTGTTAGTGTCAAAATGATCTTATAAGTATATGCTGAAAACATTCTTAAGTGTAGACATGTTTAACTCGTCAGTACATCAAAAGTTTTTATTGCTTCAAGAAGCAAACCCTTTCCTCATCAGACATAAATCACATTATTTCACTTACAAGGACCAATCCATTTCCCAGATAGTTTGAGGTTTTTTTTTAACGCTACTAAAATCACCAGAAATCTTCATTTGAAAAGAAACATGTAACACTTTATTATCTTCATATAATGGCAAGGATATGAAATAATATCATATAATACTCATATAATATATAATTCATATATAATATGGATATATAATTCATATAATAGCTCAGGAAAATATCTTCATATAAAGCGAGGAAGAAATTGGTGATTGTGTGCAGTAGATCCCTATGTTCGATGGAGTGGGGATGAACCAGAAGCAGTAAATTTTTGTGAGGCACAGGGAACTTACACTGTGCTCCCGTAACACATTGATATGATTTTGTTCTGGCTTCTTTTCCTCAGCTGCTGAATTACTCCTGTTAACTGAACACAGCAAATTTTACGAGTTACGTAGCTGGCTCTTCTCACTGCGTTGCTTGAAGAAATGAGACCTCCATCTCCATCCCAAGCAGAGGAGCCACCAGATGTGAGTGGTTAATCCAATCACATTGCCAGCGACTGAGGAGAGTGACATGGTCTCCTGCGAGGCCAGGACATCTGACTGCGTCTTTGGGTTTGGCTGCTTTACAGGACTTGCAGCAAGCATGGAAATCGGTTGTGGAGGTTGTGTCTTGCGACTGGATCAACATTCAGATTTTCCTGATTAATATAATGGAAACTTCCCAAGACAGAGAGTCTGCTTCAGTCTCCAGGCTAAGATCAAATCCAATTCTCAGAGTTTATCAGCAACAGATAAAGATCTGACTGATGTAAACTGATTTGGAGATAAAAGTTCCTTTCAAACTAACACTCAGAAAACTGATCTGATGACGTGCTTCCCGGCTTTTAATTCCATCGAGTAATAACCCACCGAAAGGCTGCTGGAAATGGTTCCTGCTGACAAAATGGGGTAGCCTGCGTGGCCGTTGCAGAGCTGCGGAGCTGGAAGAGAAGACTATTTCCCAGCCTCGTGAGAGTTCACGGATGCTGAACCGCTAAACGCCCCGCACTTGTTGCTGTCACATTTGTATTGCTTTCCTGGGAAAGAAAAGAGGAGAAGCTTTATCTTAAACTTGCTACAGACCACTGAGAATTTAGCATAAGTATATACTGAGCAGAAGTGATTTTTCCTTTCTTTGGTACACTAAGTGTTCTGAAAGTCTCATAAATAATTTTTAAAGCTACCTACTGTGATAAAATATGCAGCCAGGCTCTGACTGGAATACTGTGATATACTGATATTGAGAGTCACACGTCTTGCAACACATTTTCATTCTCCTACCTTACATCTTCCCACCTCCCTTCTAATTCCCATGAAAATTTTGAATTTGTTTATTGTGTAACATCCATCAGGGAGTTTACAATATGTAGATTATTACCAGCAGGGTGGCTGCATTTAAATTAACGCACAAAATACCTTGGGTACAGACAGAGAGTGATATGCTCATCTTCTCTGAGAACATTAAAACAGTGAACTTGGCCATCTTATCTTGTTCAGTCATTTTATTAATGTTGGTTTATTTTTTTGTTTTTTGGTTTTTGGTTTTATTTTGTGGAAAATTACAGTATAATGTTAGTCTCAGTGAGATTATATCTTGACTTTCCTTCATTTTCCAGCTATTTATTGCGGACTAGAATAAATTCAAAGCCTAAAAACTGCCTGTCTCAGACATAGCATTGTGTCAGATAATATTGTCTTAGTAAATATTGTTTTTTCCTGAAAAAATAATAATGGAATATATATTATCCTGCAAAAACTTACAGTGCAGACATTCCCAGATCTATGAACGTGGGGGGAAAAAAAACCGCATATTGAATCCATACTTCATACCTGATTAAAATGAGTAAGAAAATAGATGTATCAAAGCACCCTACGTGTTTTTATAAGCGTTCACTCCCTAACCCCAATGCCTATTTTAATTTTCTTAGTAAATAGTGCCCTCTGCAGCATGCCTTCAATTTCTGCAATGTTCTAAATACAATGTGCTCTTTGACTGACCCTTAATGCATCACAGGCGAGGGACAATGTGCCAAAAATATATCATTCCAGCAAACCTGCACAGCTCTCATGTTGCTTTTCAGTGTATGCTGGAGGTCTAAATGTTTCCCAGGCTGCAGCCAGCACCAGGAAAAGGATTTCTGGATTTGTGAGAGAGACAGCATCTGTAAGGAAGGCAAAAGCTAGACACATGTAAAGAGAAAAGCCTGCTCATTAAAGCAGTTATAACAATAGAATTTGGAAAAATGCAATATGTGGTTCTTTGTAGTAGTGATAGCACACGTTTGTATTGTCTTTCAGCAAAGGGTTTCATTTAATAATCATTAACTGTTTATTCCTGTGAGATTTGTACAGGACATAATACACATCATTAACACCATTTAGGATATAATCGACCTTTTAAAAACTTTTGCTTTTATTTTATTAAGGACTTTTTAAAAATCTCAGTGTATGCCCTAATGTTTATTTTATCTATTAAATCCTAAATTCATTTTAAAGAAGACCTTTTAGTCATGACAGCAGTTTCTAGGTCAGATATTTTCTCTTCTGAAATTCTCCCTTGTCTGCTGTACATAATTTGTCTTACAATGTACAGTCTTTTATTCAAAGAGAACTTTTAATCTTTTATGGAGACTTGATAGTGCCTGATTCATAATAGAATAAGTTCAGCCAGAGAATAAAGACATGCTGGGATGAGAAAAATAAGGCTAGACAAACATCTGCCAGGAATGGTTTAGCTATAATTGGGGCCAGAACATTGACTAGGTGACCCCATGAGGTCGTCTTTGTTTCCAGTCCCATTTTTTATTATTCCACAAAAAACTTTGTTTGATAAGACCTCTTTTCTAGCGTGTCATTCTGCTACAGGAAAGATTAACACGAGTGTCCATACTGAAGAGCTGTCATTATACATACCTGAAAAGGGATTACAACTGGATTGCTGCACAGACCCAGGATATAGACTTCACCTAAAAAGCAAAATAAATTGGATGACATGGAACTGCACTCTCAAACATCTTGATTGCTTCCAGTACCTGGTTAAAATCTGGCTTGGGCATCTATACATTTAAGTACCACCTGCAGTTAAGACAGGTTGACCTTCAACTCTAAGTATCCTTCTGCTACAACAGCAAGTTTGGAAGTGCCTGAAGGTCATCTTTCCCCAGAATGCTTCTGTATATGTCAGTGGAGGGAGACCTAAGCATTTAACATCTTCTTGTATTTTGGTGACATTTCATCGAAATCCCAACTTCAGATGCATCACAGCACTTTGGTATTTCCATGTTTGTTCCATGCATAGATAAGAAGTCTGTTAAATCTTTTACAAGAATGTAGACAAAGAGCAGTGGAAGGAATCCCCATCTGGACACAGTCCTCCAGCACAGAAAAGCACTTCAAAACCAAATCTCATAGATTTAAAATCAAACATTCATTTTAATGTTAATTTTAACACACATAGATGTGTTAAAGTAGTTCAGTAAACTGGAACTTGCTTGGGCAAGTTATCTTCTGGTAAGACTTTCCCAACTGGTTTCCAACCCAGAAGCACTGAGTGAGACACAAGGACATTTCTGCGTCCACCTCTGGAGTCCTCACCACAAAAAGGACATGGACCTGTTGGAGCGGGTCCAGAGGAGGGACACGAAGATGGTCAGAGGGCTGGAGGCCCTCTGCTGTGAGGACAGGCTGAGAGAGCTGGGGGTGTTCAGCCTGGAGAAGAGAAGGCTCCAGGGAGACCTTATAGCAGCCTTCCAGTATCTCAAGCGGGCCTACAGGAAAGCTGGAGAGGAACACTTTACAGGGGTATGCAGTGATAGCACAAGGGTTAATCGCTTCAAACTAGGAGACAGTAGATTTAGATCAGATATCAGGAAGAAATTTTTCACTCAGGGTGGTGAGCCCCTGGCGCAGGTTGCCCAGAGAAGCTGTGGCTGCCCCATCCCTGGAGGTGTCCAAGGCCAGGCTGGATGGGGCTTTGAGCAACCTAGTCTAGTGGGAGGTGTCCCTGCCCAGGGCAGGGGGCGGGACTGGATGGTCTTTAAGGTCCCTTCCAACCCAAACCATTCTGTGATTCTTCTGACTCAGCAGAGGAAGGGAACACAGCACGCACCAGACCAAGGAACGGTCCTCTGTGCAGGATGTCTGCAGTAGGATAGTCTAAGGCTGGAGCTAAAGGGCAGATCTGGGGAAGGCACAGACTGCAGTGACAGCCTGACAGCAGAGGCAGGACACAAGCTGCTGACAAGGAGGAGAAGCTGAGATTGGCTCCAAGTTGTGCTTGGCACAGTGAGTTCATCTATATAGCAGTGTGTGCAAAATTTGAGGGAAGAAGACCAGAAATTGGCTGAACCCTGCCACCGAAAACAAACACAGAACATCATTAAGGACAAAGCTCTCAACTCAAAAATGGAGGAACTGTTGGTCCAGAGTTTTGCAGGAGACTCATGGCAGCTCTGCACAGAACATGCCCCAGACATAGCACTGGTACCTGAAATGACTCAGTAAAAGTATTTTCAGATGTGTCTACAAGTGTTTCAGCCAGATGCCACAGCTGTGGTGTGTTTGCAGTGCTGGATAGACCAGGGTCTTTCAAGATCCTTTACAAAAGGGGAGCTCAAAGAAGAACAGGGAGAGAAAGGGTGAGTATGCTTTGTATATACATAAGATCCAGAGAAGAATTACTCATCCTGTAAGAGGATAATTCTCTTCAACTACAAAGTGAAAATGATAAGGACTGAGAAACGTGGAGGAAGGGAGTTATCAACTGTCTGTCAAAACTTGACATAGGTGGCAACAGCAATGTGGAAAATGGAGCCCCTCTCCCAGGTATTCCCCACACTGAGAGTGCCAGGAATGCCCCTGGTTGCTTCAACTGACCATTGAGTACCCTTTTTCTTTTGAGTTTCCGAGCTGGTCCTCTTATGACTCCTAAGGCCACATCAGGAACAGCAATATCTCGCCTTGGAATGCAGCTACAGACCATAAATATTTGTAACTTTTCCCTTTTCTGTCAGATCCAGTAAAATAGGACATGCATGGTTCATTGGTAGGTGCTCCAGGAGGTTTGGCATATCACCACCAAGAACTACTATATATCTATGGGACTTGTAATAAGGATGAGGTGTAACATCTCTAAAAGACTGACAAACAGCATTACCATGTGTTTTGCAACCAAGAATCAGTTACTAGCATTTCTTTTCATTGCAGCATAGGAAGCTATTATCATATTTTAGAGCAATGTAATCTTGTTCAAATCCTTGCAAGACATGGCTGCTGGTACTGTTTGACTGTTCTGGAAGGGTCTGATGTCACTGGCGGTAGGCGATTGCTAAAATAATGGTCAGTAACAGAACTGTAAGTTAGACCTCCCTCACAGCTCTGCCCTGATATATTAATATACCATATATAATGTGCTAGATTGGTATTCAGTCTTAAGGAATTAGGAGGCAGATTCTTTCCCTGACTCTATCTCTGAATACTAGAGGTCCAGGTCACTGTAAATTGCTATAACTATACAAGTTCCTCCTTTTCCTTTCCTGTACAGCAAAGCTGCAGTTATTTTAACTGGCAGGATTGGACCAAATTGTTCTGTTTAACTTGGTTATTCAATCACTCACAGACAGATTACTAAGTGAGAGACAAAAACTGTAACATGAAGCACTGACTGTGAGCTATTCACTCACCTCTAGATGACCAGAAGCGCCTATCAGCGATTGAGATTGGGGAAAAGATGCTGTAGTAAAATATTCCAAAGTCATTGACATTTCAGGGTGTTTGGTCCTGTAATTCAAGACAACATATTTTCACCTCGAATTTTCAGCCACGTGAATATGCATTTGCCAAGGGAAAATGTCATTTCCTCTGTCATGTCCTGAAAATTGAATTAGCATAGGTGGTGTGGTATGTGTGCTGTAGCATGTAACGCCAGGTAAGGGGTGTGAGAAAGGGACAAGAAAAGCACTGAATGAATCATTGCTATTCAGACTGTTGCTTCTCTATCCTTCCTTTCTCAGCCTAGGCTGGAGCGTACAAGCAGATAAAGGAATCGTAATAGAGACGAACAAATACTTTTTGCTGTTATATGTACATATTTCAAAAATACTTGTCTTTTGGAGAATTTTTAATGGAAAAAGAACACTCATTTTCTCTGAGATTTTTTAGGAACGTCTTCATCTATTCAGATAACTGAGTTGTATTTTTCCCAACACAGCCATGCTGCCACATTCATTTTTGTATTCTTACCCTCCCAATTCAGTCTGAATGCATTTTTGTATTAAGCAAGGCACTGAAAAATGAAAAACTGCATGTTTTTACTGCATGTAAAAGACGTACAATAATGATCTCCCACAACAAGATGTGCTACATTCAGGCCTAATCTACATGTCATGCTGTGTGCTTATTCTATCAACGGTGGATTCATCGAAGAAAACATCTGCCCTTGACGTATTTGTTGGAGACCAAGTGCAGTACGGTTCCCATCTGTTCACCATGACCTATATTTGCAGGAGAAGCCTTGGGCTGGCTTCCTCCGAGGAAGACAGCATGGAGGCCAGCTGGGAAGAGATAAAGACGTATAACCGAAGCTGTCGTACAGTATCACAGCTGGTCTGTAGCCTCAAGAATGTGGATTTCGACAATAGCACACTCTTGCTTGGAACATAAGATTCCCGTTATAAGACATCAGCAATGCAGACACCCAGACAAACCAATCAAACAAGAAAGATGAAATAAAAGGCTGGCAGTAGATGCCAAACTAGCTACCAAGGGCAAAACACCCACCGCAACTGCAATCAGCACAGCTGTCACGAACCCATGGGCCAGGAAAAGCAGGCTATGGGAGTAAGGGAAAGCTGTAGCAAGGAGGAGGGGGGGGGAAAGAGAAGAAAGCTCTAACAGTTAGAGAGGAGAAAAAGTCCTGTAGTTTCTCATTCCACAACGAACGCTAATCAGGACATGCCACACATTAAGAAGAAAGATTTCTCCACCTCTCTTACTCCCCTTCTGCAGTAGCCAGGCGAAGCCGCACAGTTTCTCTCTCTGGGCATGAAGGATTCCCCTTGATGCAAACAAGTGATCCAGGGGGATCCAGGAGTGATCCACCAGGACCTACACATAAGCTTGTGGTGATCAAGACAGCAAACGCAGGTCAAGCGTGCTGCAGGGAGAGCAGCCACCACCACAGTTCTTCCAATTTCAGAGACTCTGCATAGTGCTGCTACGCCGAAGGTGCTGCAGACGGACTGCTGCGGTCTCCATTAGTTATGCAAGGATCCCTTAAAATTGTTTGGACCAGGTATACAAAGCGAGGCAAAAGCTAAAAACACACAGGATGCAAAGTTACCAGAAACACAATTTATCCATGATATTTGCTTTTGTTATTTTTAGAGACATAGGAGAAAATTTGCCCGTAACCTTTAGTTTTAATCAATCTGAAATGTTCTTAAGAAAAAGAGTAAGAAGGAAGAAATAATAAAAGAAATGTTAAGCTTGTAGCATATTTGACATTAGGCCCTTTTTTTTTTCCTGAGGGATAAATATATTTTGTGCAGTTAATGCCTGAGAGGTAGTAGATTCACTGAACCCTCTCAGTTCACACAAATCTAATTGCTGGAAATACCTTGCAAGCCTGAATTACCATCACTCCCAGATGAGTTCCTTGCTGCCCGTAATTAATGGCAGCTAACAAAAATAAACTAAGAAAGCTGATTGATTTCATACATATTTTCCCCAATTAGCCCAAGGAACCCTTTAAGGCTTCCGACCTTTAGAGGAATTGTGTTATCCTGCTGTACACCCAGGAATGCTCCGCTGGAGCATTTGGCTCTTTGCGGCAACAAGGCCAAGACTTCGAAGACAAGTATGTTGTTTGTGTGCCTGTTCAGTCTTGCTTAGACCTATTGAAGAGGATTTAAAAATAAAAAAATAAAGTCGTACCGGCTCCAATTTGTTGGGAAAAGTTAGCGACGTGCCTGCACAGATATCACTGGAAATTTTACTTCACTTGAACAGCACTGTTTTTGTGTTCATCATAGGAGGGACAGTGAGCACAGAGAAGATTGGTCTCAGTAGGAAGGTCCAAGCTCGAGCTGTCAGCTGGAGGGGATGCCTCTATCCCCAGACCTGCCCAGAATAGCAGAAGGAGATTTGTGAAGGCAATGATGGAAGAACAGGGCTTCCTAGGTGGAAATTCACCCCCAGCATCAACAGTCTGTCACTTCCTGCGTCTCCATCACCTTACCTTCTGCGTTGTGTAGGGCCACGAAGATGATCAAAGGGCTGGAGCACCTCTCCTACGAAGACAGGCTGAGTTGGGGTTGTTCAGCCTGGAGAAGAGAAGGCTCCGGGGAGACCTTATAGCAGCCTTCCAGTACCTGAAGGGGGCTACAGAAAAGCGGGGGAGGGGCTGTTGGCAAGGGCATGTAGTGATCGGATGAGGGGCAATGGTTTTAAACTAGAGCAGGGCAGGTTCAGATTAGACATTAGGAAAAACTTCTTTACACTGAAGGTGGTGAGACACTGGCCCAGGTTGCCCAGAGACATGGTGGAGGCCCCATCCCTGGAGACATTCAAGACCAGGCTTGGTGAGGCTCTGAGCAACCTGATCTAGTTGAAGATGTCCCTGCTCACTGCAGGGGGGTTGCACTAGGTGGTCCCTTCCAACCCAACACGTTCTATTATTCTGTGAATCTATGATCGCTTCTGAAAAGAGAATGTTACCACCAGGGTAGCAGAAGGAGATGCGTGGAGGCAGTGATGGAAGAAGAGGGCTTCCTAGGTGGAAATTCACCCCCAGCACCAACAATCCATCACCTCCTGCATCTGCGTCGCCTTACCTGTTTCATTTCTTCTGAAAAAAGGACATGTCACCCCAAAGCAGTGGTGAACCAGTAGCTGTATTTCATACCGCATTGCTCTTTGAGCAGCAAATGAATCAAGAGTAAAAACAGAACAGAGTAAAGAGCAAAAATGTTGCTGTGCAGCACATGTTCTGAGTGTTACAGAATTGATCTGAGGCGAATAAAAAGAAAGATAAAATGCAAAAATTTGTATCCCACTCTTTCTGTTGACTAAAAACGTGTTTCAATGGCATCATTTGATGACAACCCTCTCTCCTGCCATAACTCTTATGTTAGCAACTTTGCCCATTTTTCTGGATACAGAACAAATTGGATAAATTCTGGAGTTCTCTCGGTTTATTGTAATAATATAACAATTGTATTAATACCTTTAATAAGTTCTTACTCAGGTCATCTTCAAAAATTCTTCATATTTGAGGATTTAATAAAAATGTTCCATTTAATGGTTCAACCTTATTCAAGCAGGATTTTATGGAGATAGTATATGGTTTCATCTATCAATCTCTTCCTGTGGACATATGGGTAATAAAAGTATGTGTATTTGAATTTGTCTTTAATAAGAGCTATATATTTAACCAAGGCAAGAGTCTAAGAGCGGACAAGTTCATTTACAGACTTCAAAGGGAATCATAAAAAACCCTATTCATCTGCCTTAATTATGTCAGTGCTGAGACTTGAATTTACTCCCTCTTCGTAAATACTACTTAAAATTTAATTTCAGGTGTTCTGCATGGAGCACACTTAAAAATTAAGGTTCACAGAACTTACAGCTTCAAATCAATCCAGTCTTCTAACGACCCGCATTAAAAACTTTGGAGTCCTGATAAAGAGATTGAGAGATACTTTTTATTTTTAAAGCATCATGAGAACAATAATGAGTAAGTGAGTGTGAAGAGCTCTAACTCTTTTGCAGAGTCCTGTAGATATGTCTGTAACACCAATGATAATTCTGGCAACAGGCAGGTGTTTTAAGCTCTGCTAAGCTTTATACCAAACCATTTTTTTTCCTTCCTTTTAATTTTAAAGCTGACTTAGGTATTAAACGTATTAGGTAACCACAAAAAAATACGCAGGGGTGTTGGTAAAAAAGAGACAAGATGGAAATAACAAAATTGTTACCAAGAGTTAAGATGGACTCTGCCTCTTGAGTGGCTTTAGCACAAGTGTAGGCTAGAAATACCTTTTTCTAGGGTCACACCACCACATCTGAGAGACATCAGGGTCAGAGAAGGCTGGAGGAGGGTGAAATCCAGTTTCCCTGAAAATAGTCATGTCCTGTCTCTGTCCACATAAAGGCAGCATACATATAGTATCCTGTTTTCGATCAAGTTATCTATTAGACTTCAGTCAAAACTAATTGACTGCCCTGATCTACGGTTTGTCCTGGTCCTACGTGGAATAGTCTGTCTCACTGACTTATTGCAGAGAAAAGCT
This sequence comes from Larus michahellis, assembly GCF_964199755.1. Lineage (NCBI taxonomy): Eukaryota > Metazoa > Chordata > Aves > Charadriiformes > Laridae > Larus > Larus michahellis. The sequence continues at coordinate 81,922,050 of NC_133930.1, forward strand.
ATCTAACATAAAACCAGTATCTCGACAAGAGCCCAGGCATTTGCCATCCATCCCAAGAGCTTCATTCCTGCCTACAAATGAGACATTTTTCTTTTGGGACTCATGAAGTAGATGAACTGTATGGGAGTGCAATCCAAAGATCTGCTCCATCATGTATTATTTCCTCCTTTTCCCTTGACTCATGCAGACCAAGATAAGACTTCAAACTGGGACAGTGTTTTGGAGAGGAAGGATAAGGGAGGGAGAGGGTGCAGGTCCTCTCTACATTCAGGTCTCTCCCCAGGTCCAAACACAGAAGTCCCTTTAGTTTGCAGTGGGGTACCACGGCCTCCAGGCAGAAAACCTTTAAGATGAAGGACCTTGCACTAGCAGTGACAACAAGCAGGTCTGCAGGTCTTCCCAGCACATATGCTGCAGGCTGGACCCCAGTGCTAATCTTCCAGTGGCACATGATCCTTACTTTCTCCTTACAGCAAAATTAGTATGGGAGGACGACTACTTAGTCTTCTCAAGCTACGAAGGTACGGACTCAACTATAACCAGCGTAGGGGACGCTTGCTGGAAAAACTGAAGGAAAAATACCTTTCATCCACCTGTTTTAAGACCTATATTGCTTTGGTGGCTGAGCAGCAGCTCCTTCTCCCAAGTTACAGATGTCAGAGACAAATAGTACCTCTGCCTCTGCTCTTCCACTTGGAGAAGTGTCTTTTTATCACTCGATGGCAGAATATCCTGAGGGTGCCTGGGACTTTCCATATTAATGAATTACTTTCTTCCTTTTGTTTTTGTGTGGTTACAGACAAGTTTTTGTCTTCACTTCCTGAAAGACATCAATTTGCCCATTCAGCAGTTACCATTTTGGTTGGCTAAGCTGGACAGAAACTGCAGTTCTTAGGTAGATAACAAAGAAATAAAAAATAAAGGTTTTCCTGGGAGGAAAAAAGAGCAGGCACACTGCCATTTTTTAATGGCCATTTTCAAGGTTTGGGGGATTTGTTTGTTTGGGTTTTTGTAAATAGGCACATTTATTTAGAAAGCTAATTTTGCTTATAAGATTATTCTCAAATTAGAGCCCACAAATCACCGACTGAATTTACCAACAGCTAAATTCATCTCTCTTGCTTTGAATATACAAAAAATAGTTCAGAATAGAGAAGAAAATTTTAGATATTTTGAAGGTAGCAAAGGGTAACTCCTTGTAGCACTTGTATATTGAAAAGTACTGCATTTAATCAGCTGAAGATATATTATAATAATTGCCTTGCTGTGATAGGACACCAAACCTACCCTAAAATGCATCATCACATTGAGAACATATCACACAAGAAGACTTTCATTGACAGTTTTATGAAGCTAGTTGATAAGCTTCAAAGAAGCTAGTCTTCAATTAAACAGTTCCTCAAATTAACTCACATCTCCCAATTTAGAATATAGGTAAAAAATCATATTTTGAAAGAGAAAAACTCTTGGTTGTGAAGCTACAGAACTGATATTTTGTAAAGGAGACCAGCAAATAGAAGAGAAAACACATGCAGAGAACTGGGATCCCTGGAAGATGGAAAAAGTACATTTTCAAAGATGATACCTCTGCTTCCTCATCACCTACCTAATAATTTAAAAGTCTACCAGACTCTCTAGTAACTGGAGAATGAATAAAACAGAGGTGTATTTCCACAGAAACAGATGAAAATATAGGAGAAGTCTTCACAATACTTAAAACCGTCTGTTTAGGTGTTACCACAGTTAATGTTTTTAGAACATTTTGGCACAGCTTCCTTTCCTCTTGGTCAATATATCAAAATACAATAAGCATCACTTGGACTCCTGGGAGGCAGACGGGTGGCAGCCAGACATCTTTCCTGGCCCCATAGAGCAAGGCAGATTTCTAATTCCTTTATTCATTCCCATGAACTAGTGCAGCTCTTGGCCCAATATCAGGTGAAATCAAGTGAACTCTGTTTATGTGCCAAGATGTTGGAGCTGATGGTTAATATGCTGATGCAATACTGCTTTGAGAAATCATAGACTGGTTTAGGTTGGAAGAGACCATCCAGTTCCAACCCCCTGCCCTGGGCAGGGACACCTCCCACTAGACTAGGTTGCTCCAAGCCCCGTCCAATCTGGCCTTGAACCCCTCCAGGGATGGGGCAGCCACAGCTTCTCTGGGCAACCTGGGCCAGGGGCTCACCACCCTCACAGCAAAGAATTTCTTCCTCATAACTATTATAAGCCTCCCTTCTTTCAGTTTAAAACTGTTACCCTTTGTCCTAGCATTACACTCCCTGACAAAGAGTCCCTCCCTGTCTTTCCTGTAGGCCCCCTTCAGGTACTGGAAGGGGCTCGAAGGTCTCCCCGGAGACTTCTCTTCTGCAGGCTGAACAATCCCAACTCTGTCAGCCTGTCTTCATAGGATAGGTGCTCCAGCCCTTGCAGCATGTTCATGGCCCTCCTCTGGACTTGCTCCAACACCCAAATGGATGGATTCAGCACCTTGCAAACTACAACTCCACTAGAGGTTTAGCTGGCACACCTTTCTGAAAAAGTCTTGTGCGTAATATTCAACCCACAGCTGTTTAAACTCTTTCAGGAACTCTACCTAAAGCTTTTGTGTTGTCTGCAAGTGTTTTTGAGGCTACTCTATAAAAGTGTTTAAAATAAAAAAAAGCACTCATGCAGATGCAGGGAGAGGTAAGGTCTACATTTTCAGCAACATAACCTTCTTCCCGTGGCCTGACAATCTGGGAGAAATCCCTCTGAGATGTGGGACTGCTGAGTTTATTTTGGGTAATACTAATTTTAGCTGAGTCAGTTCTAGACATTTCCACCATACCTCAGTCTGAAACTGCAGCTACTGCAGATCAGACAGCAAATAGACTCCTACGTTCTTTTTACCACCCACCTTCAAAAAACCTAAAAATCCTGGTGTAATGTGTTTTGGTATCTTGACATATCTGAAGAAATGTTGTGACGCATGTTCGTGAACAGTTTGATTTCTTACATCTGTTGTGAACTGCAACACAACAGGAATTAAGATCTGACTGCCAAACATAATTTCTATAGATTATCAAACTCTCTTCAAAAATCAGGAGCTATGAAAATGCAGTTACAGTGAGACTTCAGATTTGACTAAATTTTGCTGAAGAGTTCATCCCTTTCAGAAGTTTCAAATCATCCAACTCCAGCAGTTGCTAAGGTAATATAAATATATATATATAAAAAAACCATATATATATATCTATCCTATATACAGTTATCATTAACTTGGCTTGCTAATTAGACATTGCCAGCCATACTTCACAGTCCTTTATAAACTTTATAAACAATAGTTGCACTTTTTTTCTGGAGAGCTCTGTAGAAGCATAGGTCTAAGATGCGCTAGAGCAAGACCAGAGTGCAGACCATTTTACCGTGTTTGTAGTTCCCAACCGGAGTTCGATGGAAAAGTGACTGCAATAAAGTTCACCCTGTTTGAATAACTGGTGGAGGGGTGGCAATTAATCTAAAACAAAACTGTGATGGAGAGTGTTGCAGTGCCACAGTGGTATTTTTCAGTACATCATCAGTACAGTTCTTGCTGAAGCTAATGGCCATCAAGGATAAACTCAATGAAGTCAAAAGATTTAACTCAGGGAAAAAAAAAAAAGAAGGAAAACAAAAGAAAGAAACGAGCATTCTGTGTTTAGTGAAAGTAATACACAACAGCACAACTCAATCCAAAATAGCTGTTCAGACTGTGAACTGCATTAGCCTAACAAATGAGCGCTTCTTACCGCTCAGGAGTAACCTATGTTTTGTGTTAAAACTCATTAGTTTAAGAAACACATTGTACCACTAGGCAGCAAATTAGACATAAGAACAGTAAGACAATTAAATTGCAGTAGATTTCACTCTAGATTGTGCTTTTAAACACACACTAATGGCCTCCCTCTAATTTCTTTAATGTTTGGTTGAGAAATCACTCACAGACCAGTTGTACTCGTAAACCATGGGACGCCCATGACAAGAGCAAAGACACAATTCTGTGGAACTAATAAACAACTTTTTCCTCACACTTAAGTTTACTTATATTTCTGATGAAATCATATAGTATATTAGTATGTACGTTAGCACACCTAGACTAGGCGTGCTATTTAATTTGATATTAAGGATTTGTGTTATGTTACAGGTTCTTGAGTCTGCTTTAATAACAGTTGCTGTTGAAACACATTATAAACACATCCTCGTGTGCTCTGTTCAGTTGTAAGCACATTTTAAATAATGACAGCGGGACATATGGTCTCTTTTAAGGCAACAATAAGAAATAAATACCGGGAGCAGCGGATACCAACACTAGGGTAGGGACCCCTTTTTAATCATTCTGGTTTAGATAACAACAGCTCCCATATCACATAGGTCTTCATTGTATGGCTCGGCGATACTTGCTGGTGCAGTGAGAGACAGTGTGTGTCATGGAATTCCATCATCTAGCAGCTTCTAGCTCAAACACCCACGATCTCCTGTGCTAATTGACATCTATTTGTGGTAATTGCTTTCATATTCAGCAACTGATTTTCAAAAAGGGAGGCTTTGCAGCAGTCCTTACTGTCAGTGAACACTGTCACACAGCGTGAATAAGGTGAGGGTAAGAAAGCGTTTACTGGCTTGATATTCTGACCTGTCGCCAGCACCTTTGTGTCAGAATGTCAAAGGCAGCGAATCTTTAATTAAGCTCCTAAATAAAGTTGTCTGATTTTCAAAGCATGTAAATTTCTCCAGACTTTTAAAAAACAGGCTTTGGATTTTAGTTCACACAAAATGTCAGACCACTGTTTGGTCATTTATTAAGGTAAAACACAGCAAAATCTCTGGCGTGATCTTTATTTCTCTTCTCATCCTCCCTACTTCTGTAAGTAAAGCCACAGCCTGTCCTTTCCTGGAAGGCAGCATGTCATTTGCTAAAGATGAAGGTATAACACTAAAACAAACGAGGATGTTAGTACTGGGCTGGGGGGAAGATTATACTTGAATAGTCTTTAATACTTCAAAATGAAACTTTAAAATTGCCTCTTGATCATGACTTTGTTCATTTCAGGAAAAAATTGAGACTTTTATGACCAAGGTGTTCTGCTTCTAATGAACTTCTATTATTGCATTGCAACACGGTAGCTACCAACCTGACATTTTAAAATTTGTCATATTTCCACTAATAGTTTCACTCACAAAAGTAGTAGAAAGTCTAGAACATTATTAGCAGCAAGTTCACACTTTCCTCCACCACATCTGTCTGTCTGAATTCTTTTGGGGGAATAAAAATTTACTTCTAAGACTTAAATGATTCCCAATTAGAAGATATTTATTTTACCTACAGGGCTGGAAGTTGGCGCCCATAATTCTGTTCCTCCTCTTATCATTTGCAATAGGAAAATCTGACTCACTGATAATGAAGGTTTCAAAATTAAAGCATTGGAGTCCCACATCTGGGGATGTCTGGAGCCCGTTACACTGACACTAATAAGATTAAGAGTGTGTTCAGATAGTTGCTAAGAAATGGACACATTATATATGGAGCTGGTTGATCTAGAGAGAGACAGAACGATGCCAAAATCACAAGGATAATATGTGTCGGAAGCTTAGCCAAAAGAAAAAGAGGCTAATAGGCAAAGTGCCGCTTTATTCCAAAAAGAACTCAGAGTTTACAGAACCCAGTTAGAGGCCAGTTAAGACGAGCACTGCAAGAATATCAGCACAGAGAAAGCAAGAAAACACTTGTTCAGGAACTTCACAGCTAGGTCCAAATTAGACTTTTTTCTTTGTAGTATTATACATCAAACAGCATACACGATACTGCAATTGGAGTCTTCAAAAATAGCTAGGAGATATTTAGGAATAAATATTTTTGGCTACGTGTCTTTATTCCTGTTTATGCTTCATTTAGTATACCACCATTTTGTTTAACTAGGTACCAAAAAAATTGTTGCCTTATACTGAAAAATGTCTTCACACTGTTCAAAAGATATAATCTAAGTTCATATGAAATTTGCCATGATTTCCAAATATGATGTACACGTTTTCTTGAAAACGTGTTCGGGAGAACGTGAATTTGTGACTTGGTAGGAAGCATCACTCCCAAGGCAAGTCTACAAAATAAATATTTTCTTAATAAAATCTTTGGTTCAGATGGGGAAGATTGTAATCCCGTTGTTCCCTCACTGTACATACGGGTTATTCTTAAGCACAGATGATCTTTCACATTGTACCGAAAATAAAGTTCAAGGTACCTTGAAAATATTCAAGAGATGGGAGGCAGAAGAAGGAGGCAATGGTAACACGGGCACCATGTTTCTCATTTATCGCTAATGAAACAAGGCTTCCAAGGGACTAACACAAAAAAAAGAAAAACAGATAAAAAAAAACCCAACCAAACAAAAAGAGCTACCTAGTGCTGTCAGCTTTGACGCTTATTCATTGCTCTTAAATTTATTTCATTATCACACTTTGGCATACCTTGTGATTATAAGAACTGGGAAACTACCTTGTTTTGGTACTCTTGTTTAGCTAAAAGAATGCAACGGATACTATTTCATATCAACCCCTGTTAGCCCTCTACATATTTAAAAGTAAATTAATACAGAACAATCCCTAAAATAATCAAAATGGAAAAATCTAGGCTTGATGCCACATAAGACAATTCCTTACAAAACATTTTAAAGTCAGGTCAAATTCCCAGCCAGAAAAGCTAACCCAGACTTCATCAGTTTACTTTTATCCACTGTAAAGAAGCCCCTAACAATGAATTTAAGGCTTAGATAGCACGCTTTCAGAGCTTCAAAGTTAAGTGAAATGAACATCACCCTGAAATGGTTGTCTTATCACCTTAAAGAAAATAATTATCAAGGAATTAATTTATTAAGCAATGTGGTCACACACTAAAACTGACAACGCAACACCTGACTATAGCTGTTATGCTTTGCTCATGTAGTAAATGTTTTTTATTTTTTCTGTGCCTATGTTTAAAATCTGGAGTTTTCAGAAGAGCCAGAAGGTAGAAAACCACCCAGAAACATGCAACTTACACGTTTCATAAAACTGCAGGGGAAAAGTAGATGAGATCAAAATGAATTTCACCATACATTAGCTCTTAAACTAACTGAAGCATCCTCAAGTTATAGGATCAGTACTAATCAGTCAGGTGATTAGACTGCGTAAGAATCTCTTAATCTCTCTGTTCTGGAGGCTCTAAAAGTAAGGATCCATGAGCTCCTACCTGAACACTTTGGCAGTCTGTGTTTATGTTTAACTGTGAAGTCACATTCGGATACAGTATGTATGCTATTTCCCAAACATTTTTTATATTATTTTCAAAATAATAACCTCATAAAGTTGATTCTGTCTCAAATGATGAACAAGAGGCATCTAAGAACATATACATGAAAGAAATGATATTTGTGTGCCAGCTCTTCAACTACTTGTCCCCGTGCTTACACAGACACCAGTGATGGAGTTACTACAGCTCAGCAAGTTACCACGTGCTCACAGCTCCCCAGTCAGCTTTAGAATTAAAATGAACCCATGAAAGAAGACTCTTGACTACTCAAGCCAAATACAAGCACTTGGTGAAGTGTACAGCAAAGGTTGTGCTGCCTTTAAGAGTATCTATCTGGACTGGACCCTATAGTACCATCTAACTGAAAAAAATGTAGGTCAAACCCCCAGATTAAACTATATACTTAAGAATAAATGAATTTGCAGGCTATCATAGATGTGAAGTGGTGGAAGAAATAACTGGGATAAAAGTGTGCAAAGAACAAAATCTTTAGTTGTTTAAGTGCATCAAATCCTCCTAACAATAAAATATGTTTGGATCAATATTGCTAGACATCAGCTTGTAATAGATGTTAGGAGAAGCTATTGAACGGGTGAGAAAATGCACAAATCAAACCCTTGTAAGTTCCTTCAGTGACAATGTCTTGAATGTGTAGTTAGTAGTTTCAATACACATATGATTGTTATAGACTCTTTTTTATCACCAGTCTGAAGAGGGAGATATAATCTGTTTACATACATCTCCAAGACTATGAATGCTGTCCATCTGCCTATAAAATATCTCCGTATTGATCACAGAAAAAAAAATGGGTTAAGCAATTTGTGCTTTGCATTACTGCATATCTTGATTTGAATCGCTAAAAATTATCATTCTGTGAATGATGCAAATTTTTTCATACGATATCATTGAGATCCATGAATTCAATCCAGCACACATTAAAGTCCGCAGAAGAGCTGTTGTTGGGATGAATAAGCTTTGAATTAAGCCTTGTGGTAGCTCATCAGACAAAGGCTGGGAGAAATTCTCTACAGCTTTATGCACCTTCATGAAAGCAGGTTTTCAGGCTGCTGTGAATTTCTTCCAAAGAAGAAATGTCTTTAGATGTAGTTGGATGTAAACTATGCAGGCTAATTTCTCACTCTAATGGCCTCATCAGAAAGATGTGACGTTTGTTGGAGAAGAGCAAAGGAATATGTGGATCTGAATCACAAATTTTCTCATTATTTGTGTGAGATGGTACTCTTGCATCTGGTGTCATGTATTTCAGTAAAACATGTAGAAGCAAAGAAACTGTCACACCTGATAAACCTTTGTTAACTTTTTACATGGAGGTTTTCTTCTGAATGAATCTCAGGCCTACATAGGTTATCTGAAAGATTAAGACAGGGGAGAGAGAACCTAGCAAACACAATACTTGCATAGTCAAAGATCAGCTGGCCATCCCCAAGCCTTCTGTCTGTTTTACCACGGAGGGCACACGATACAGATGATACACATAACCCATAAGCACCAGGTCATTATCTCCTTTACTTCTGGTGAACCGCTGGGTCGTTGCAATGATGTTACATGGTGAGAAAGGAAAGGAAAATGACGCTGTTCCTGTAGAGTAGATTGAGGGAAATTTAGGGAAAATCCAACAAAGACACAAGAGAGATTGCACTGTACAGACCTAAGACCACGTGTCTTTATTGAGGCCATTCACACAGGGATTTAATAAGTTTTCATTTAACACACAGGCTGTATGTAGTGAAGTGCAGGGCCTATAGAGACACTTGAATCTCTCCTTTTTCAATTCTTGTGAAGAAACATGAAATCCATGGAGTAAGACAGAAGAGTAATATTTTTTTCCTGTGTGTTAAAAAGCCTGAAATGTTCAGCCATACAAAGCTGAAACGTCCTTTGAGAAAGGAAGGGTGTGGGGGATTCTTACCTGCATTTTGAACCTCTGTGGCTTGAACTGTGTTTGTGGGGCTTTCCAAATAATTATCTTACCAGCCTTCTAACTCAGAAAGCAAATTTTGAATGAAGTTCTTTTGAAAGAAATAGCCCTGGCAATAACACGTGTTCATCACAGGACTTCGCTTTTCCCTATTGTCTGCAAATGTGTTCAATTATTTCATTTAATTAACTGATACAGCATAACAACTTCAATTCTTTTCAGCAATATGTTCTCTCCTCTGGTAAAGGTCAAGATTAAGTGAGACAGATGTTTGAAAAATGATCCTCTGCAACAACTTCTAGCCCATCTGGCAGCTGTTTACCAGAAATGTTTTTAATCTTTTAATTATTCTTTTCTTAATTATGAAAACTAAAATAAATTTGATAACTGAAAGTTATGTTTAGGAAAAAAAAATAAAAACCAAAAAACTGTGTAAGTAAGTAAGAACTAGCCTTTAAAAACTTCTGTTTAAAGAGGAGATGACAGTCCGCTGGAACAATGGTACTTCAAAACAATTATAATTGCTTTCTTTTTGCACTCATATTTCACAGAAAATGGCACTTTGGATACCTGTCCCATCAAGACTGACATGCTCAATAATAATGATGAAGTACTACACACAAGGATCAAATCCTAAAATCATAAGACGCTTGTCTAAGTAATAAATAAGAAAAATAAGAACTGGGCCTTATGGGGCCCTTTCCGCTCCAAAACGCATAAAGCATTCTTCTAAACAAGATGGTAGATGAAGAGGTTCAAATACGGTCTCAGAAGCATTTTGAATCTCCCTTGTGATTTAATGCCTTTGGTTTTGATGCAGCAGGAGTACAGAAAAATGACTTTTTTCTTGCTGGACCTGTCTCTACCAAAACAGCAACCAAGACAGCAGCAGAGTCCTGGGAGCAGGGATGGTGCAGCTCTTATCACGCGACGGGGATAGTTTCCGTGAGACTGGATGCAAAGTGTAGTTACCTTTCTGTGGGATTTTTTTGCTTAACTTTCAACTTTCTTCCCATACTGATTTGAAAAGGCTTCTCATGATCTAACAGGTCCATAGCAGACTTTAAAGGCTTCTTCTGGGATAGGCCATAGCATCTGCAGATGGCCCCCTGGAAGTAAGGGAAACAGTTTAGTTTGACTAAAGGAGCCCATTAATTTAGAGAGGGAGGTATAAAGAGACTGAGGTGATTTCTTTTTCAAGTTCCTAAATGATTATGGAGCTACAGTGCTTTCCATGAGTTGTCCTTTTAATATGCTCCACAAAAATATCTTGGAATAATTTAGCTCCCTTGATAGTTGTCCTTTCCCATTTAATTCATTTGTCTTTGTTAGAGATCTTCAGCTAGTGATATTTTCCCATGCTTGAGAAATTGTGAGGAGAGGAAACCATGAATTTCACAGCTACAGGGCTGGATTTGCCAAATGCAGTTTGTGCATTGCTTCACGTTCTGTATTCACAACCAAAATCCAACAGAGCACTGAATGTTGAACTTGCATTTGGATGTTAACTGCAACAAGAAACTGCAAGTTTAATGGAGTGTGAACACCATGCAACTGGCTCAGGGCCATGTGTTTTCATGTTTGTGAATTTTACTTGCTCGCCAACTTTGTTTAAAAGACAGTGCTTGCTTGCTTATTAAATGGTTGTCTTATGACAGGTAAAAAGATTACATTGAACAGGCTCAATTCTTAGATAAATCAAAAGAAGGAATTAAATATACTCTTCAAGAGGAAAACAATGCCTAATGGTATGTGGCTGCAATAACGCAAGCACCTTACGCTTGTGCTTTTGAATTTCAGGGCTTGGGTTTGAATGGAGCCTGTTCCTAAAATGATGACTGTCTTGTTTTGAATAGTTTGTTCTGAACTCTTTCAAATTGCCCCTAAAAGAAGGAAGATGATTTATAGTGCTTCATTTGGTGCTAAGGAGTCTCCAGAATCATCAATCCTTTGCAATGGAAACACTTGAAAAATCAGCTGATCTACCAAAGCCATTTGCTTTGCTGCTTTGTTGGTGGATCCAGACCAAATTTCTAACCCATCCTGACATGGGACCAGGAATCTGCACTACTTCCTTGGTCATTCTGGGATCCTTTCCACTCTAGGCCATGCCAGTAAAAACATACAATGCCACAACAGAGCATAGGAACAGATCCTTTGCTTTAGATGTGGATCATACATCACGTGTACTTCTTGATTTAAAGAGCATGGGTGCAGGGAGGACCAAACCAGCTACCCAAGCACATTTTTCAGACTTGGCAGCCAACTATAAAACCAAATTAGCAGAACTACCACAGATTAATAAGAGTGAAGTAGGCAGAGTCATTTGAGAAGTCATGCTTTCAGAAAAGCCAATCTATGTAGTTTAAGGAACAGAAGTGATCTGACTGGTTGACTATCATGCGGAAAGGTAATTCAAATATAAATAATATACAGGCTCATAAGTCTTTAACTATACTATTTTTATAGACTGTGGCAGTACATCGCCTGGATGGAGCCTACATGAGTTTAGGAGTTATGATCAATAATAAAGTTTGTTTTACAGCTGATGGAAACATTGCAGTCTGTTTCTTGACCTCATTCCCAGTTCAACGCATAGGCATTCTCTTGGCACCTCAAAAAAGCTAAACATGGAACAAACCATTCTGTACTGATTTCTCTACCAGTGTACATCAATTTGTTAACAACAGGACATAATGAAGAATTTGGAGAAATTAGAACATAACAATGGGAGTGAGTTAGACAATGTGGGAAACAGGATGCAAGGGATGAAGGCAACAGAACGGCACTGAAATTATTTAAAACACAGCAGTAAATCAGTTGAGTTTGGAGCAATCTTAGTGAGCCTAAAAGAAACCTCAGTAAAAGAATAAAGAATTTATTCAGTTCTCAGTTTCACACGAGTTTCTGATATTGTTCACTGTAGCAACAAGTACAGTGAAATTCACATTGTAATGTCAGGATACTCAGATTGTGAGTTGCTGTGGATATTGATGTCCAGCAAGTTCCTGAAGGTTCTTAACTTATTTTTCACCTCATTAGTCACCCCAGAGTCACCACCCCTAGTAGAAACATAGACATAGTAGCTTTTTCTCTCATTCCAAGAACACTTGTGCAAGGGAAGGTAATAAAAAGCCTTGAAGATGTTAGCATATCTAATATGGATGTCTCATAGGAAAAACAAAAATAGAGAAGAACCAACCGTGTTTGTTTGGTCCTTGCTGTATCTCATAACACATTACAATGGAATAGATTGTGCACTCTGTATTTCACAAAGTATCTTCAGTGAATGAAAACTAGCACCCTTCACACGGCCAAACATGTGCAAATAAGCACAGGAAAACAAAGGCGGCTCTCAGGGTCCTGAATGATGACTTTGATGTGTTTTGAATTTTGAAAGAAGTGTTTGTCCAGAGAAAGATGAAGGCTGGACAGACGTAATGCAGCTGTGAATTTCCAGGGAGGCTTGATACATTGCAGTTGTAGGCTGGAGAGGAGAACAAGGAGGTGCCACAGAGATCAAGATTAAAGGTCTTAGAGCTGTTTAGTTTGGCTGAGATTCATTGCCAACATGAATGAATACTGCTATTTATTTTAACAGCTCTAGCTATGCTCTGTTTATGGCTGTAACATTTCACTAATACTATTTCCTCCTTTCCCTTCAACTCTCCTTCCCATCCTCTTCTTTAACATACTTCAGTTCTCTTTAACAGCTCACAGGGTATTTTCTCCATTTATCCTCATTTCCCAAGCGTTGCCTTTGCCTTTTTCTGTCACAGCAGAATCTCTAAGTCAATAAAGTGATCTCACATATGAGGTCAAATAATAGCAGCCAGAGTAAAAAGTGTTCAAGCCAGGGGTTAGCGAATGAAACCCTTTCTCAGCTCATAAATAAAATATTACTACAGTTTTTTTCATAGTTTAGTGTGATACACTTTGAAAGTCACTTGGGAAAGAAATTCAGTACAGGTAGCAATATCGTCCTGGTGCCTCCTCACTCTGGAGTGGAAAGTTCAGCATCAGAGTCAATTTCCACACTATTATGTGTTGGCAACCTCATCAAAATCAATGCAATTCCCTCCGTAATTGTAAAAAGTGAATTGGGTTACCAAGCAGTCAACCTCTTTCAAAGTATGGATCAATGCTCACATCTTCAAGACTTATATACCCAAAAGATGAATAGTTAGAGATTGACAGTAGTCATGGCAAGAGCTGATTTTGGTGACCAGTCACAGAAACCAAACAACAAATGAACAGAAAATCATCAAAGATGCAGTGTAAGCCAATAATTAACAAAACTCATGAATCAGAATCCGTTCATGCAAACTTTTTTTTGAATGCTTGTCCACAACATTATTTTAAAGAAATTTTATTGGTGGAAAATATTAATAAGAAAAGAACAGTAATACATTTTCATAACTAATATTGCTCTGGTCTATGCAGGTGAATTTTGGAAAATAATTATGTCTTTTTGTTTTCAAATATCAGGGACTTTATCTATGTCTAAAAAACTTCCTGCACAAGGTTATAACATGGGCACGGGTGATGTCCTCAGTAGCAATATAGATTAGGTTTATTGTGTAGAAACTGAATAAAGTAAATAAATTATAATTAGGCCAATTTGAGTAGTTATTTATGTGTGCAGAAGGATTTTAAAACACTTGAAAAGCAGAAAATTATAGCATTTTAATTCATTATTATTTTTGTTTTTCCCTTGCCTGTAATGACACAGGTCTCTACATAAATCATTGCATTTATCTATCATCAGAAAATTATTCTTGGAATTGGAAAGTTTCCATTTTAGTATTCTTAATTTCAATGACGGTACAGCAAAAATGGTAGTAACAATATAATACATTGCTGGCGTTGATTTTATGTACACAGTAGTAGCAATATAATACAGAAGTACCGATAAATATGCAGCTTAAGCATTTTGATCACCATAGTCATTAAATGGTGGTATTAACAGACAAGAGCTGTCTTTTTTCTTGCTGGCACTATGCTGCTGGTCGCAATGCACATGGCAAAATCCTTTACTATTTCAGTCTTCACATTCTCGTCCCAGAACTTTTCAGTTCCGGGGCATACCAAGTTATAAAGGTCCACGTGTCCCTACAGTAGGACCTATTGCAAAGGGGAATTATTACTAATATTAACAAAAATAATTTGTAAATATGCTAGTAGAATTAAGTAAAAGTATTACATGGAGTACAGCTTTGCATGGTGTGTGTTAACATAGATTTGATCATTACTTCCATCTATTCATGCTCATTAAGGACCAAGGATTTATCAATATGATTATAGAGTTTTAAGTAACTGTTTTAGGTTTTGCTATTTATCAAATTATTTCTGATAATTATTTTTTTCCCTGAATTCATCAGTGTGTGGCTGCTTGTCCTACATGTCTGAGAAGGCCAGGTTCTCTAGTGACTTAATTGTTTGAGTGGAATGGAGGAAACCTAATTTTACTCCTAATTCCCATCTGAATCTTGACAGATTTGTGCCTCTCCCTTAGGACAGAAGTCAGATCAGAGAAGGGACAGAGTATACTTAAGAAATGGATACCACCCGCCTTTGTTGGCCCTTTCAGAACTGTTCTTTCTTAGTGAGATTATAGATGTTTACCTGTAGCGTACATCAGTGCCAAGATTTCGAGAGCAGCAGGTCCTGCCTCAGAGCGCTGAGTGCTTTATTAACCCAATTTCTACAGATCTGTGCCTGACTCAGAGACTTCAGAGAGCCTCCTCTCCTCTGAGTGCGCAGCGTTGGCAGGGAATCAAATTTCCTGAAACTACTTCTGAATTATTATTATTATGAACTCTTGCACTTTGTGACTACAGTCATTGTAATACATGGTCGTCATCTGCTGCAGGTAATTATTCAAACTGAATTTGCACATATGTACTGGGTTGTGTAGCTTGGCTTCAGGCAGGGTGGTAGCGTACTGCTGTAGATGGAAAATACGTATGCTCTAAACAGGTTTTCTTAAATCGGAATTGAAGGGTCTCCTGCCCCATGATAGAGCAACACTCATTCAGTTAAGGAAAAATATCAGAATTCAATGCTATTTTTTCCCATGTATAACGCATGACTTGTCAGCATGTACTGCATGGTTTTTACTGTAGTTTTCATTTTCAGGATTGTCACCCATAAAACTCAGAATGCAGACTAGGAGAGACAAGGACGATTTTTTTTTTGGTTAAAGTATCTGGTTAGAGAATTAAATTCCCAAAGGCGATTATTAAATTAGGCCCGCCTGGACGACCTTTGGACAACGATGGAAAACTTTTTTTCACTAATAAACTTATGCACCATAAACAGAACAGTGTTCACAATACAAAGGAATTCCTACTGGTGCAACGTTCTTTAACTTGAGAGGAAGATAAGGTAATATTTTTCCACCAGGTCCTCTAAGGACGTGACCACTGTTAACCTACTTCACATAGATTTTACTTGGATATGGTAGTGAGAAACGTTCACAAAATAGAGGAGAAAGAAAAGGGGAGGAGGAGGACAGCTGGGAGATTGCCAACTGGACCAGAGTGCAAAGAACCAAGACAAAGCAAGATGAGAACACCCAAGAAGTAATGACTTGAGTTAAATCTCAGGCCTCCATGAAGTCAAAAACTCTTATGATTCACAAATAGTTGTAGGAAGCACCTTTAAAATATTCTGAGACCAACTCTATTTCGAGTAACAAAGAAATGATTGAGTTGTTTTCAGAAAGGCCCAATACATGCATGTATTTCATGTTAATTGAAGGATAAAATATCTTTTATACAGATTATTTTGTTACAAAGCTCAATTCAAGTAAATTTATATTCTTTTATTATATTGTCATTTGATTTGGTTTGATTTATTGTAACTTATTAATACGAGAAAGTTTGTTTTCCCGTTTTATCAGTTTTAAACAGATGAGAACCTGCTGACTGAGAGGTCTTTATATCATTAATTGTTCCCTCCAAATAAAGCAAAATAGTTTTAAGGACATATTTTCACGTCACTGTTTGATGTTGGACTAGAAATTCATGGTTCACTGTTATAACATGTGGTTGGTGCCCTCTGAGGCTGAGCAGCTGATTGTTGGGGACATTATATTCTTGTAAAGAGTTTTCGGCTGCCTGTCCCATAAACCAACAGCTTTACCCAGCTGATTAATTAGGCCATTACTCCTGGTAAGTGCTGCTGCCGTTTTATCATTTCTGAAAGAGGCGTGTTCTCTGTTCTCATGTTTGCAGTGTTTTTGCTCATGTGCTAACTTTTTGAAGAGGGTTTGATCTGTGATCTGAAATACTTGACGTTTCCTAAGTAATTGGATTATTTTTGAGGCTCAGGCTGTGCAGAGCTTACAGTTCTCACGAAATTTGATGTTTTCCAAGGATGACGCTACAGGCTAAGGTGTTGACATGTTTTCAGGAGGAAGCAAGGCAAGTGAAGTCGGTGAGAAAGTATGTTTGTGGGAAAGTGGATAGGGAGGAAGAAAAAGCAGTAAAACTGTGCTCCTGTAGTATTGCTTTTAGTTTGTCTGAGATTGTTGACGGGTCTAAAGTGCAAACACTTTCTGAATTCAATTAAATACAGGCTTTCTCTGCACTTAAAATTCTGTGAAGGAAAAACATGAGACGTGTACTTTGTGTCACCCTTCACTCTGGTTTCACTACAACAAAATAGGGGCAGGGAAAGTTTCTGCAACTTTTCTTGAGGGTTGTTTTATTTATAAGCCTTTATGGCTACTTTTATTTCAAAACTGTTAGTAACGTTTGATGCTTTTTGCAGCTGAACAAGTCGAAAATAAGTTTCCCTCTCCACTGAGCTGTAGTCATTTCTTCCAGGTCAGAAGAGGTCCTTGAAGAGCTTTTTTCTCTTTGCCAAGGACAACTGGAAATCAACACAACCGTGTCGTGTGTAATGCGCAGACAGGAACAAACTCAGACTACCCTCATCTTCAAGTTTAAAGGGAAGTAAGATCTTGTTTACTGACAGGAGTGGCTGGCAGGGTCGAGTTAGTGAATTATCGCTTCTTTCAGGCCTTATCTTTCCTCCTGCGCTCAGTCATACTTCTGCTGAACTGAACAAAAGTCACGCCACCGTGTTACCCCTTTTATGACTGCAAATTTGACACCAGATAGACACTGTGCAGGCTTCGGTATGAACTGTACTTGCTTTTGCCAAACGTGAGCCCAGTGTGTAATGATTATGATCTTACACTTCCAAGCACTCACAAAAATGTCTAATCTCCTGCATCTTTTTTTTTACATTTGAGAGAAGTTAAACATTTGTGCTAAGGTAAAACATGCAGGTTTCCCAATAGCATGTTTGTTTTCTCTGTCATGCTATTTGTCTTTCCCAATGGGTATGCTGAGTCTGAGGATGGATCGTCACAGAGCTCATTGAAGGGTCGGGGTTTGTTTTGCAGGAAAGCTGGAGGCTAGAAAATCATCGCAATACTTTCACTCACCTATTCAACAACAATTAAGTATCAATGTCAAACATGTGAACATAAATGGAGAGGGGAATTCAGGTGGTCAGAGGACATCTCTACTACATTTACACCAAGGCATAAAGCAATCTTCTGTCAACCTGTGTGGTCAGGTCTTCTGTTCAAATCATTGTCAAACTCTAGAGCCCGTGTGCCTTTTCAATACACAGAAGCAAGTTTGTGCAAGGTAAGCAGGTATTAATTCAGTATTTTGGCAGAATTACTGTAATTTGTGCAAAAGTTCTTATGATAAGTGCATCAGGTACTCATCCTGAGCAAGAGTACCAGAGGAGCACTTCATAAGGTAGCAAAGTGACACAAAATAAACATGGAAAATTGTCTCATGTCATCTCAGGAGACAGTTAATGTACTGTCATTAACAACACCGTAAAAAATTAGATTGCGTAAAACCTCAATGCCTCCCTTTAATTAGCTTAATAATTTGATGGGGTTATGTGATTTTAAATTCATTCAGGTGCCATTTAAACTGGAGGGGAAAAAAAATAAGCTTTTGTTTTCAATTAAAAATTTATGAACTGACTATGAACATAACACTTAACGGTAAGCACTTACGGAAACGCTTTTCCATTGGACTTTGATCCAAAACTGGTCCGAACTGATGGGCGCCTCGCCAAGAGCTTGGAGAGGAGGCCAGTTCTTTGCCTGTGCCTCAAAAAAAGCCTTTTGGCAGAAAGCGCTGGGGCAGTCTTGAGAGACGGAAGATTATCGGGGATGCTGAAAACTGTGGGCAGTGGAGTGTTTGGGAACTAATGCCTGATCGTCGCTCCTCGCCAGCTCGTCGGAGCAGCGGTGTGCCTGGGCCCTACCTTGTACAGCAGCAAGCGTGATGAAGACTGGCAGGAAGATACAGTGGAAATGGTGCTGAAACAGAAAAGCCCATTATAAGAGAAATAATAATTGAAACGGACAGTGGGCACGACATGAAATCCTGACACATCTAGGCGTCTGCTGGCGGAAAGGAAAGACATTGTAAGGTTATTCTCCGAGAGCAGGAGCAGTGAAGAGGCTATTGTCAATGGGCTCAGATAAATGGTTTCCTTCTAGCAAGCAGCTGAATTATAAATATTCCTGAGGCTGTAAAGCTGTTGAAAGAAACAAAATCAAAACAATGCGGTTATGTGCTCTCCACAATGAGTACTCAAATTATTCAAAAAAAGGAAAATTAAAACGCAACAAAATTTCTGGGCAGAGATTAAGGACTTCAAATTTATTTAGTCCAGAAACAGAGCACGCCCATGTAAGACACGTGATCACAGGCTATAAATACTTTCAAATTAATAATGAAAAAGGGAATTATTTCTATCTCTGTTAACGGACAAGCCTTGCAGCTTGCAATGAGGAAAAGGCCTAATGTTAAAGATTATTAGCGTGAGAATCATGTTTCTGTCTGAAAACTTAGCCATTATTATCGACAGTGCTCTCCCCTTCTGAAATGGTGTTTATTGTAGCCCTGTAGCCCAGGAAATATAGTACTGCTATCACTAGTAACAGTCCACAGGCTTCATACGGCACTTGTGAGGCTCTAGGACTGAGCCATGTCAGTTTTGCTTTGTGTGATTTTGTCTTGACCTGCCTGGAGCTTTGTTTTGACTTGGTTTAGCCATAACAGTGATTTTCCTAATGACCGGGTGACTGTGGCCAATTTGTCTTACTTTTTCTTATCTTTGTATAGTGTAACCGCAGTTTTTGTGTCAGGGTAGTAGTAAGAGGTAGTTATTTTGTGAAGAATGAGATATTTGTTACTCTAATGCAGTGTGGAGATGTATGGCTGTGCGGTGGGGTGCAGAGGAGTGCAGGCACTCCAGAAGAGCAGCGGAGACAGAGGACGCAGCATAAAGGAGAAGTCATGGGGTGGTACGAGATGAGGCGCAGGCTGGCACTGGAGAGCCCACAGTCTGCAGTCAGTTAAAAAAATTCATCCCAGGAGCTGGACAAAACCTATTCCGGGCTAACAAAGAGAATGCACAACAATATTTAACAGAGGTAAAGCTCACCTTATGCCATGAATTTGGATGCACCGTGGGCTAGCAGACCAATGAAGAAAGAGCAGGTTGTAAAAGCATGTTAGAAAACATGCAAAAATAGATCGCTCAGGGTGAATCAAAAAATCAGGAAAGGGAGGAGGAAAAATAAAGCTCATGATACTGAAACAGTATTATTGTTTTTTGTAACTGAGATTTCTGCATAATAATATTCTCTTTTTTCCTTTATTTTTCTGCAACAGTTTAGTCTGGAATAATCATAATCATTTAGATTTACTATTAAAACAATGACGATTGCAATTATAATTATAATAAATTCTGGGCTTTATGTCAGTGGTGTGTTCCCTTTTTGCCCACAACAAACATTATGAGCAGGGATAGAAGGGTAAAAAAGAAATTTACTTATTTTAATTCTTTTTAACATCAGGGCATGCAATATAGAGATTACTGTATGAGAAAGAGGGAGGTCTTAAATTACTCTCAAATAATAAATTGCATCATTTCATTTGGATATCAGTGATTAGGGGAAAGCAGCAGCAACTGAGACAAGGATGTATTCAACATCTCATCTGGACTTAGAAATTAGTTAGATAAGACACCAGAGGCAAAGTTGCAGGGAGTCGGTCTGAGCAGCGTTATAAAATGCACAGGGAAGCTTATTCAGGAGCAGAGGCTCCCAGCTGGGACACATCAGCTCTCGCTGGAGCTGTGCCAGGACGACCTAGCTGGGAGCTCAGTCTTGTCGGATGAACGTGAGACGGGGGCTCCACCGCTCCCAGATCTTGTGTCAAAGCTCTGAGCCCTGGCATTCGCCGAGACTCTCAACGTGTTTCTGTTTCCACGCACCTGTATAAAACCCACGCTTGTTTACAAATCCCACAAACCCTAGGAGAAGGCGGGAAGTCTGGGCAGTCAAGCAGTGGGTAGCCTGGGTGTAATCGCGAGTTAGTTGTAGATTTGCTGATTCAATCAATGCACTCTTTCTGCTCCGCTACCAGCTTCTCTAATTCAATTTCCTCAGCCCTAACCTTCTTGTTCCTGATACAGAGGAGGCATTTGTTTTAGTGTGAGAAAGTAGGCACTTTTAAATCGAGAGCTGATTGTATTGAAGCAGATTCTGCAGCGTGTTTTCGGGCCGCACATGCAAGTGAAACAATCCACTGCTTCAAGTCCATGCAGATGAGGGTGTTTGCTGCCTCTCTGTGCAAAGCCAGACGTGCCCTGCTGGAGGGAGAGGTCCAGGCACCAGCTCCTGCTCCCAGCATCATCTGGTCTGGAGACCAGAACCTGAATAGGATTTATAACCTGTCAACATTGTTGGTGGGGGATTTCTGGCCTCCAAAAGCCCTGTCAGATGAAATGCATATGAACATCCTCCTTCTGCCTCCCGGACAGAGGAAATTTAGTGTTCTTGGTATGTGTCAGACATACTAAGCCATCAATCTGAGGCAGCGTAGCCAACCTTTTTCATGATGAATAAAAGCTGCCAGGGCTGTTTTGTCTTGTGCAGACACCAGCCTCAGACCTACAAAACACCTTGTACCTCCTTAGGTGGAGCAATGCCTCATGTGTTGACCCTGATGGCATTTAAGAAGGGAATTGCTCAGTGTTGTCATGAGAGAAATACTCCAAGGTACATCCAGAAATAGAGCATTATCCGTCTAAAGATCTGTCAGAAACAGGCAGACAGAGGTCTTTGCTGGTTTCAGGTCTGCTTATAAAACAAACAGGAGTTCTGAGAATCTCCATTTTATAGGCTAGCACAAAAATCTCACCTTGTGACGGTGTGCTCCGCTGCCAATCTGACCTTTATCTCCCGTAACCCTGCCCAAGTGGTAACCAGCCGGGGTGGCTACAGTGGGTGCATGTGGTCGTGATGGCTCCATCCGGCTCAACAGGGTTTTGGGGAGAAGGATAACAACAAAATAGCCGAGGGCTAACTTGAGCAATGCACCCACCTCACCACAATACTTGTACTGTGGTCGATACGCAAATATGACTATTAAGTCCATCATCCTACCCCCATGAATAGTGAACGGCCCTTTGAGCTCTCCTGCACGGCAGCAGGCTACGTGCCAGGATCTCCCCCTGAGCAGGGACACCTCTCAAGGTTATTCCTCGAGGTTCGCAGTTTCCTTGCCCCAACAGATCCTGAGTAAGTGACTAACAGCATGCTAAACTTTGAAATCTTAGCTAAGTGATATAAAGGATTGATTGCATGTACATAATCCTTTAGACACAAACTGTTGATCAAGTCTAGGACCAGGATTGCATCCAGATGCACCCAGACTCCTCTCTGAGAAGGAGTTTAGAAAGCCAGGGGGTCCTCTCTGAACGCCGACTCAACGGGAGTTTCTCCCTGACTTTTCTGTCTGACCTTGTCCTCTGTGCAGTAAATAACCAAGTGTGCCTCACCATCTCAAATCTTGTTAAATCACTGTCACATTTACTATCAAACTTTGCTAAATCCCTTGTTTTCTTCAATAAATGTATCACTGCTTCTCTGTATGAGAGTGAAGTGCATCAGTCCCTCTGCGACACCTACACCTCGGATTAGGTATTTAAACTGTTGTGGATGGTGTTGGACATTGTACTGCTAATTTGATCTGACCTGTCAGGCAGGACTGCAAAAGATCTCAGTAAAATGGTCAGTACCATATACTGGGTATGCACTCCCTGTTTTTCCTAATAAGATCTATTCTGCTTTTGTAGTTGACAACATTCATTACTATGTTAGCACCAAATTATGCTACTCACAAAAAACACCCCAGCTCTCAAACTGCCTATGCCAGAGTATATTTGATTCATTTTCACATGCTGGTTTTATCTGAAAACCAATAACAAAGGTGCAGCACCAAACATTTAGCACTTGGTCAGTGATGTGCTGTCTTCTACATTACTGTGAAAAACAGAGTGGGGGAGGCTGGGATGTTTGCTTTAAATCTAATTTCATTTCAACACTTCCCAGCGAGCAGCCTAAGCCTCTCAGAAAAATTCCAATCCTGAAACAGCCCAGTGGGCCACTGTGGGTCATCACATCAATTCTGCTTCGCAATGTTCCTACTTCATTTGGTGTCACTTGTGTGGTCCTTCACATTAAGTCACCGGTTCCAATGAAATGCTATCAGTGCAAGACAAACATACAGCAAAAGTTGCTGCAAGTCTGGAAGCAGAGTCCCAGAAAACACTTTATCTGCTCACATCCTCCCCTTTATTGGTTCTGTATTATTGCTAGACATGAAGTCAGTTGTCTTCTGGTTCTGTACAGCTTTTCTGGTCTCACAGTGATTAATCTCATGCAACACCATCTTGTCGCCTGATGCTCGCTGTCACGCACAGCCAGCTTCATCTCTGCCTGTCTGAATCTCTTCTGATACCTCTGCTTTGCCTCAACTCCTTCTGATAAGCCGTTCACACACTGGGAAATGAGTGGGTAGAAAAAAGCGCTCAAATGAAAGCTAGACCTGAGCGAGGATCTCTGGTGAATTGAGGAGGACTCTGCTTCACACAGCGCTGCTTGAGTTTCTCTCCTGTGGAGAAAAGTGATTCATCTCGAACAGATGATCGCTTCATTCCCATTAGATTTGAGAACCAAGGGAGAAGCTAGATGATATCTTTCCAGATACTTTTATCTACATGTGAGGTTAATTTTCCTATCCCAGTGAAAACTCGAAGCTGCCAGAGGAAAACAAATTTGCTCTGGGTCGCAGTATCAGGATTACAATGGCTTCAGAATCTATGTTTTGATTTCTGATGGAGGCAAGAATAATTTAGGACAAGTTAAAAGATGCAGAGACTAGAAATTAAATGAATTTAGGAAATACACATTGAGTGAGAACCAGAGCTAAAAGTAGACTTTACAATGGGTATTGGTGTCCAAATTCAAATACAGTCTGGAGGTTCCTTTTCAGTAACTATACAGCCTGCTAGCTGCCTGCAAGAACACAGTACATTCATTTCGAATAACAATATTTCCTATAGACAAGGTCAGGCTTCCACACCTGCTCTTACACTTTCTCATTTGTAGAGCTAAGTACCTGGTATCCAAGGTTATCCACATGCTAGGTGGAAGGCCACCCAAACCTAGCTAAGTCCACCAAAGACCCAGCCTGGTAGAGGCTCACGGTGTCTTGCTTGCTCTTTTCCCATCCTGATGGCTCTTGCATTCCTGTGGCCAAACTTCAACAGGAAGGTAAGCCACGCACAAGCCTTCTTGGAGCTTGGTGGTGGAGGCTGTCTCCTGTAAAGGGGGATTTTTCTGCTTCTAGAAAAGAAAGCCCCGAGACAACATCTTCCATTTCCAAATGTTCTAAACTATGGCAGTTGTAAGAGAGCACGCCAGCATCACTACCTTCATCACCTGCAGACATACTATAAAGAGAGGTACCCCAGTGTATTTAGGCACCTATTGACAAAGGTGGCACTCTATTCTGTATTCTGGGCAGACAATGACCGTGACCATGGACTCAGAGGTTTTGGGGAGTTCAGATACACTCCTACCCGTGGTACTTTCTACTGGCTGCCCCTAGGCAGTTCCCATCTGAATATGCTTGCACGGATCTACGTTGCCTAGTCATTTTCATGGATCTACATTCACTATGAACTACCCTTCAGACTACCTAAGGTTCCCCATTTAGTTCATCTTTATGCTCGACTTCATGGAGTCACCTGCTGGATAACTAGATTTTTTTCGGTACCGTGAAAACTATGTGACGGTGTCCAGTGTGTGCATTTCACGTAAATGCCTCAGTTCCTCTAAAAATCTGGTCCTTAGGACTTCAGCATGACACAACCTAAACAGATTAAAAATATTAGTCCTTTTGCCCATAAGCTCTAACTAGCATTAAATTTTTCTATCAGCTCTCTCCTTTATTTCAGCAAACTCTTTCTCTTCTAAACTGTCTTGTCGTTTTGGCCTTATCTTTGGCTAGAGGTTAAGAAAACTCTTCTGTCTGATGTTGATCAGCCAGCAGGGAATGCTTATAGCATCAGCTAGCCAGCCTCTGCTTTACCTCCCAAGAAACAAAACAAGAAATTCTCCAAGCCAGTTTCCCACAGCCCGGAGGGCCTGGGATTTACAGCTCGTTTGAACTCTCTCAGATGGTGACACACCAGGCTGCTGCAACACCACACTTGGTGGCTAGTCCAAAGACACTTCCTCATCCTGATTTATTTGTTCTCTCAACAAGATTTTGTGTTTGTGTCTCTCCCTGCTCTCTGGCATTTTTCAGCCAGTTGCGAAGACTGGACAATTTATGCCGTACGCCATTCTTGCCCACCTATCAAAACACATAAAATCTGAAAAACATAAAACATATGATGAAATGGATCATATTGACTTGATATTTCATGTGTTGAATGACCTTGCAAAGTTTAACCAGATCCAGTAAACACTTTCTCCGAGCTCTCTCCATTATTTTATCCCACATACTCCAGTCTGGGAGGAAGAAGGAGTAGAAAAGCTTGTGCAGAAAGCTTGCTCGAGGGAGGCAGACTACCAGGTATGCTCTGCGGACCGACAGCTCTGTGAATAGTAAATTGACTGTCTACAGGTAAAAGGCATATATAGGTCCGTGCCTGGAAACTTGACTTTGCAGTCCTTGCTTTTGTGGGTTTTATTTAATTGTGGTGTATTCAGTAGTCATAATAGCTGTGGAGCAAAATCATTGGTGACTTAATTATATGAAACATGCTGTTCAGAAATAACGCAGCTTATAGAGTTTGGAAAACACTACAGATACATTTTTTGCTCATAGGATCAGTCTGGCACTAAAAACAAAGGAGGCAGTGTGTGTGTGTTTGTGTGTGTGTATGTGTATTTGTGTGTGTGTATGTGTATTTATATGAAAATAAATTATCAAACAGCCCTTTCCTGCCCAGTTCCTGATAATTCCTTCTGTTTTAATGCATTCACAAAGAAAATGAGGAAGTGACTATCAAAGGGTGAAAGGATAAATGGCAATCCTTTCAACTCAATGAGGCGTCAGGAAGCCCCATCATCCGCGCAGTTTAGTTTTGCTTTGACAGTCTCCTGGGAAGCTCTTGGAGACACTGTTAGGTTGATACCAGCCTTATCACAAGGAACCAGGGCAATAGTTTGGAAGTACAGAAGCAAAGCCAGAATATATTTATGAAGGATGAAAATGAAGTGAAAGGAAGTAAAAACCTAAAAAAAGCTTTCAAAGAAGGCTTTTCAATGAAATAGAAAAAAACCTGTATTACTTCATTGTAGTACACAATTCAACTCAGAATGTGAGATTCCATATATTATGTGTTGCTGAATTCAAATATATTCCATTATCTAATAATGGAATCATACAAACAACGGCATAAAGGGAGGACAAGTATTGAACAGAAATTTTCCAGGTGAATCATGCAAGATTTACAGTTATTAAAGTTTGTTAAGAGAGTTTCTGGAGTGAGTTCTCCATTTCATGTATTCGTTAGAAATTGGGGAGTGTTGCAAAAGAAGAGCTAGCTAATTTACCTATTTCCTATGCTAATCTACAAGAGCCCTTCTTCTTTCTTTTCTTTCATTCCTTCTGGTACTGTGTGACTAGTTAAGATGCCTCTGAAACTCCACCTGTAAGTACCAAAATTCATGAAATTAAATGACCCTTTCAAATCTAATTGTGCCTTTTAAACACCTCAAAATATTTATTAATCCACCTGAGAATGAAACCTCCCTCATTCCTTTGTAAAACAGCTAAGAAAATATAATTTTTTTTTTCAGGGCAGAGATTAGGAGAGAGACAAAAAGTTGATTTCTTTCGTCAAGCATGAGACTGAACTGGTAACAAAACCCAAAGCTTGTCATGACCTTTAATGACAATGTCTTGCTCCATCACATTCCCCTGGATTCTCCAGGCCTTTGAGAAAGCCTTTCACTGGCTTTTACTCAAAATAAAGAACTCTCTATATAATACAGTTCGTGATAAGTAGCAGAGAGGAAGCACTGGTTGCAACCAAATCACCACCCCTGTTACCACATTGAGCATCACAGTCTGCGTCAGCTGTTGGAGAATCAGTTATGCAGAATAGCAGAAATCTGCCCTGATATTCCTACAATTGCTTGCTTTAATGTAATTTTCCAATGAATGTCTCATATAAGGTCTAGGTATTAATTGAAGTATTGTATCTCATCTCTCAGATATTTTTAAAACAATTTTTTTAGTATTGTAATATATTTTGTTTGTTTGTTCTTGCCATACGATCTGCCTAAAGCTATTTCTTCTTTATTGCTAAACACAAAATCTGAACGAAAGTTATTTTGTCTGCCAAAATACTCATTTCAAGTCAATTGCACTTCTGCATGAGAAAAAGCTGTAGGGGATTGTCCCCATGAACTTTGAGTATCTTTCAAATCTTAAGACCGAGAACAGTTCACACCACCCACAAATCTAGCTGCTATCCTGTTTGATTAAAAACTGTACTTTTTAAATTAAATTGCTGCATTAGGCAAGCTGTAGGACATTTTAGTTTCTATATGCCTGTGCATAGTGTTCACTCTGTCAGTCTCACCTCTCTCTTCCCTTCTTCAATAATTAGACTATGTGTTTGTTCAGTGTTTAAGCTGCATGTCTAATGGGAAATACTGGGATTTCCCAATTGGACCAAACCCAAGACAATCTAGTCTGGTATTCTCTCTCCAAAAGTGACATTTTTCATGCAAATATGAACAATCTGCTAATCATACAGAAATTCCTCCAGCCTTCTAAGACACATTGGCTTAAACCCTGGCAAAATACAAAATATGCCTTCCACTAAATGCGTGTTAGCAGAACGAAAACTTTAGTAAATATTCTGCCCTCTATGAAGTAATTTTGTGTTTTGTCGCAGCATTATATGTGAAAAAAGTGTTGCTTATTCCCTTTTTATCACATTAAATGTCTTCACTGTTCTTGTGTTTCAGGACAGCAGAAGTTCCAGATCTACTATCTCCAGTCCATGTGTTATTTTAGCTATCTTTGTTATCTATACCGATACCTACATCTACAGCTGTATCAACAGGTCTGCTTCTGCCATTTACTCATTTTGTGACTGTCTAAGGTAAGTTATTGCAACCGCAATAACCAGAGTAAATAAATACGCACCTAAATGGCTAATCATAGTAATTTTAATCCTGTGTAATCAGTGGCTGTACTTACAAACAAAATTCCTGGATAAACTTAATTTCTTTTCAAGAGCTAAATTATCATACATTAAATAAATGTTTTTCAAATAGTGCAGCTGGAATCAGTGGAAGTATTTAGGAATTTTGATACTTATGTTTAAATCTGGGGCCTCAAAAATGCTTCCTACTTCCCTCTTATAGGCATATACTCTGTCAAATGTGCCTCTACGCCAGGAGGGAGACTGCTGTCGAACTCCAGTTCATCCACGGTTTGGAAGGTGAAGGTCTCATGGCTCAGAACAACGCGAGCGAGACCTCACAGCCTTGAAAGAAAAGGTGTGAATTACACATAGAAAAATATCCTAGGAGACTTATTTTGCCCCTAGATCTTTCATTACAGATTTCAGTGTTTGGAATAAAAGCACTAACTAATTGGTCAATATGTTATGTTAATAGCCTAAGTGGAAAAATTTTATCAGCAAATGTGCAAAATACCATCAGACATTAAAAAAACCCCTTGACATATGAAGCCAATTTAAATGTCCCAAATATTCTTTAAAAATAATTTAACACATATTGGCAGATTCTTTTTTATTATTTTTTTTTTTTAGTTTTTGACCAGTGTTTAGAATTCTTCAGTAATTACTTCAGTAAATACTTCTATTTCTTTAGTTGGCTGCTTTACCAGGTGCCTAGGGAATGGTCCTTATAAGCAGTATCATGTTTTGTGCAGCTTTTTTTCTCAGTATATAGGGATGTTGAGACTTTGGGGTGATTTGATTTCATAGTCATAACTAAGTTAAACTCTATAATGTTATGCAGCACCTCTATATTTTCTGTTCAGTGTGCCGAGGACAACTTTCCAAGGACAACTTAAAATATTCTACAATATTTCCAGAAACTCAACAGACTTTATAATTGTGTTAGACATCATGAATTAAAAGAGCAATGAGAAATATAACATTTCTGTGCACATTATATTTATGCGATACTTTATGTGCATGTAGTAAATTGAGCACACAAAGCCTGGAAAAGTGTTTGATTTTTTTTTGTCACTATGTATTGACAACAGGGATGTCATTAGCATCTTTAACTAATGAAAAGGAAAAAAGCTCAAAGAAGTATTTTTTGGCTTAACATCTCTGTAGTGTCTAGGAACTGAGTGAGCAGCCTGTGGCTGAATAGCGCCAGTACCATAGGTTTTACATCCATTACAATGTCTTGACCACAGAACCACTTAACTACAAATTAATACGGGAACAAGCAAAGGACAGGCGAAGTGTGCCTGAGTTTTCAAGCACGTAGGTACAGATTTCATGTTACTGCAGGATGTTTCTATTTTAAGCAGGTTTTTGCGATGGAATCTCAGCACAAAACAAGTTTTTGATACTTCTAGAGCATTCACATTTTAAAATTCTTCTTTATGTGTGCGTGTATGCTCCCTAACAATGTCCATGTCACTCCTAAACGACCCCACAGCAGTGCTGATAAGACAGCCTGTCACTGAAAAAATATCGGCAAGGGGAACGAAGGCAAATCCTTACTAAACCATAACAATATATAAGGGCACAAGTAAGACAGCTTCAATAGACTAAAAAATTCATCACACAATAGTCATAAAACATCAAGAATGCTCATGGCTTTGTTTGGATAAGGATGTACAAGACTGGATACTCATCAGTGATGAAGATATGTATTATGACCTCCATGCAGAATTATGGTCTTCTAAGATGTTTTCCCTCCAGCTAATACCTCCCCCTTACCTACCTTCCTTCCTTCCTTCCTTCCTTCCTTCCTTCCTTCCTTCCTTCCTTCCTTCCTTCCTTCCTTCCTTCCTTCCTTCCTTCCTTCCTTCCTTCCTTCCTTCCTTCCTTCCTCCCTCCCTCCCTCCCTCCCTCCCTCCTTCCCTCCCTACTCCCTTCCTTCCTTCCTTCCTGCCTTCCTTCCTGCCTTCCTCCCTCCCTTCCTTCCTTCCTTCCTCCTTCCCTCCCTCCTCCCTTCCTCCCTCCCTCCTCCCTTCCTCCCTTCCTTCCTTCCTTCCTTCCTTCCTTCCTTCCTTCCTTCCTTCCTTCCTTCCTTCCTTCCTTCCTTCCTTCCTTCCTTCCTCCCTCCCTTCCTCCCTTCCTTCCTCCCTCCCTCCCTCCTTCCCTCCCTCCCTCCTTCCTTCCTTCCTTCCTTCCTTCCTTCCTTCCTGCCTTCCTGCCTTCCTTCCTGCCTTCCTCCCTCCCTTCCTTCCTTCCTTCCTCCTTCCCTCCCTCCTTCCTTCCTTCCTTCCTTCCTTCCTTCCTTCCTTCCTTCCTTCCTTCCTTCCTTCCTTCCTTCCTTCCTTCCTTCCTTCCTTCCTTCCTTCCTTCCTTCCTTCCCTCCAATAATTTTTAGCATCTTTGGTGACAGAGGCATACAACAGTGGTGAAATTCAGTCCTAACCTACCTCTGGCTTGTGATAGAGGAGTCTCAGTATTTCAGAGCCCCACTGAATTCCTTGTCATACAGGTTTCTCAGAGACTCGGAAAACCTGGAGGAAAAAAAAAAAAATCATGTTACAGTTTAAAATTCAGTTCAGCAGGAACCTGACGTGATAGACAGATCACAGAAGCCTGCATCAAAATGTTCCAGCAGCCAGACAGGGGAGAAATACACCCACCTTTGAGGAAAATTCTCTGAAATGAAAAGATATTTTAATAACACTGAATTTTTTTTCTGGCATTCTGCAGTGCGCAAAGTTAGTGTCATTTTGAAATGTATTACACATTCTTACAGCTGTATCGAGGTATCCTGGCCGGAAAAGAAGCTTGTCTTGCAGACAAGCCCAGGGACAGCTGTGGCACTGACACAAATGTAAGAAGAAAGGTGGGGATGTGGAGCCGTGCACACACAAGCAGTAGTAACCACGGAGGAAGAGAAGAGGGAGTACAGTGCTCCTCAGCCTGCTCCCAGACAGAGTACACTCAACACTGTACATCGCTCACCCACGCATCCAAAAGTAGGAAAGAAATAATTATTTTTTTTAAAATCTGGCGTTCTCTGTTGCAGAGCAGAATGATGATCTGTGTGTACCTCTGCTTTACTTTACCACTCTAGCTACATTCCCTTCCAGTAGCACCTAGTATTGCAAATGGAAAATAGATATTCACCCACTGCCAGGCTGATAAAAAACCACATTTGAAAAATCTTACCTGTGATTTACATTTAATGGATGAGAATGCAGGCATATTTACTTTGCACATGAAGGTTAAATAGCACATATTCCATAAACTAGCCTGAAGTTACAAATCCTCAGAGTTTACCCTCCCTCCTTTTAAAAAGGTAAGTATTTCTTCTTGTTTGTATTCATAGAATCACAGATTAAGTATCACCGCAGGGGCAGCAAAGGGTCAAGTTACCCGCCTCCTCCCCTGAATCCTTCTGCCGTCATTTCTGCTAGAGTTGTGTCTCACCTGATCAGAAGAACTGCAGGGATGAGCAATTAGCAATGTCCCTGTGCAACTTAACGCATCCCAGAACTACACAGCGTTTACCCTCGGGATTCATCTTATCTGCCAGTTACACCAACACTTCTGTCCTACCCACCACGGAAAAGAAACAACAGTCCTTACAATAATGCAATAGTTGGTAGAATACTTCTGTTTCCTTATTTCATGTTTATTTCAGGTAGGGTTCCACCTTGGTGTGATGTTGAGCTCCCTCATGCTGAACTGCTGTTCAGGTGTATATTCCCAGTTTCCTGATTTTAGCATGCAACTGCACCAGGAATTTTTTCAATACCCCGCTATCCCGTGTTTTCCTGGAACTCCTCACTCCTGGGTCTCTGATACTCACCTGGGCAGTCTCGCTGAGGGCTCCGCACCCCCTCACACCCCCTGCTTTTCTCACGCTCCCGACACGCAGAGGTTGCTGCAGTTCTGCAGTCCCCATTCTTTAGCTTTTCCTTTGAAAACTTCTGCACAGCAGCAACAGATTAGTCATTTATTATTATTGTTCTTCTGGGCATTTTTGCAGAAATAATTATGTAGCGTTTTGTGGTTCCAGAAGAAGAAAATCTTTGCTGTAAACAAAATGTTCAGCGTGGGTTTTACCTCAGCAAGGGTTTTACCTCACTGCAGGGAATATTTTGCTCCTCATGTAGACCTCCCTCTTCAAATACCTAGTCTTCTGGTTTTACTCTCAGAAAAATTGCAGCTATTCAAATTATGGGAGCAATTGGATATTTTTAAAGGGATTTTTTAAAATAGAACCTGGCAAAGGGTTTGGTGGCACAGGTACTGGTGGGAAGGCAAGACTGTTTATCGGCTTCATTGAAATGCCAATGAATTTGAAGGACGTCTCCTCCTTATCAGGACAAATCATAAGATGCCTTCTGAGACAAAATTCTGATTGTTCTGTGCTGCTGGACACAATATTTTCTCCTATAGGTCCAGGTCACCATGAAAATGCAAAATAAGATAATTTAACAAGGAAAAAAAAAAAGACAATGTCCCTTTTCCTGTTCTTGACTATAATTTCACGATCATGAAATCAGATTCAATGTTCTGAGCTATTTTAACTAGGTTTTGTTATTCTTTTCCCAATACAACTGGCTAGAGCCACAAAAGCACCATTGGGTTATTCAGCTCCTCCTCCAACTCCTGGAAATGCAGGACGATTGTTTTTCTCCTTCTGAGAATTCCGTTGCCCAACGTTATAAATGGTTCCAAGAAATCAGAAGCTCAGCACTTGAAAGAGTTCATTGCTGAAAGTAAGTTTTCACTGCTCGGCCTAGGTTATAGGAATTATATTGTTTTCCTGATATTTTCACTCAGGTCTTAATTCCTCCAGAAAACTAGCCATTTCCAAGAAACTCAGCTCCGCAAGAGCCGTGCACTGCAAACTGCAAGGATGCATCAGAACTTCATGATGTCTGAGTCCCTGCCGCATCCTTTACACGGAAAAATAACACAGTGCCTTAACCAACCGTGTTAACAGGCAGGTTTAGAAACCAATAGGCAACATTGCGATGAATTACTCGCTCTTTTGCGAGGAAGAAAGAGTGAGAAAGCAGCAACTGCCATTTTACTCAGAGCAGGGATGCCGCCAGGGGATGTTCCTGCTGTGCGGGGAAGATTCTCCCCGTCCGAAAACTCAATCAGCTTTTAGCACCAGTTCTGCAAACAGCTGTGGCACCTCAAAGTGTTTTAACCCTCTTGAGCTAAACTCCGTGCTTCAGGGAATCGTTCTTATCAACAGTCTAGCTGTGTCTGGTCACAAAAACACTTAAAGGAATTGCAGTATTTGAGTCAACACAGGCTTTCTAAAACTGTTTATGCTCTGGATTTAAAGCAGACTGTGAAGCTGTGGTTCATTTTCTTCCTTAGGGCACAGTGGCATCTAGTGGTCCTACACTGAGTGGATGGGGAAGATAAAGAGTACATAAAAAATGGACCTTGTGTGGCCATTATTTCTCATAAAACAATTTTTACACGGTTGTGCATATGCTAAGGGACAATTTCCAAAACCACTCAAGGCTTGGTCTCAATGAAGAATTTTCAGTGGGGATTAGATATGTAAATGCCTTTCTGAACCTGCCCTGAGGGACTTGAGGTGTACATGTAAGTGAAAATAGACCCTGAGATACATTGGGCACTCTACTCTGTGCTATATTTTTTGCTGTGTGTAAACTCTTTTTTCTTTTTTCTTCTTTTTTTTTTAACAAGTAGAATTCTTGCAATTGCATGGTTTTGTAAATACATTTGTAGTGTGTTCAAATGCGTTCTTCACTAGAGATCTCTGTAAGTGCTGCAGGAAAGGAGAGGAATTTGAGCACTTACACTTTTCAGTGACTTCATTTCAACTCCATTAAAATCATGCGTTTTTCAGTTGGCTAGGATGGAACTATTAGAGCTACACAGATAACTGAGTTTTGGGTTTGGCTAATATTGGCAATTTGAGTGATTGGAAATTTTAACTAGTCATATATTTGAGAAATTTGACACTTAAAAGATATACATTTATTATTATTGTATCTTCAACTTGTTAAAATTCCACACACCAAAGATCTTCCCTTCTCTTTTCAGTGATTTTTGCCAGCTTTTGTCATGATGGTGAGTGATGAAGAGCATTTCTGCTATTGGAGCTAAGAAAGAGAGTGGACCAAAGAAGTATTTTGAGATTATCACCGCACAGACATTCAGCCAGAGAAATGGTCTGTGACTAAATGTTTCTAACCCTCTGAGTGGGAATTATACTCCAAAGTTATCAATTTCATCTTAATGAGATGATGCGGCATATCTTCACACAGCTGCTTTTATGCAGCTCACATTAGAGTCTGATCCAGCTGAAAAGCAAAATACTTCAGTTTGATTTTGAAGTCAGTGGTCGGTCTGTTCGCTAATTAACACCTTGTTTCTTTTCATTATTACAGTTAAAATCTAGGTAATGTTCATGAACGTCTTTCTGGTTTTGACAGTTTGCTTGCGAGCGCATGGCAGAAAAATAAAAACAGCCGAGATAATGAGATTCACACTGCACACCTGGTAGCTTTAAAATGAATATTATTGGGAACTATTAAGGCTCTATTTTCTTCTTAAAATGTGGATGCAATTCCCATTAGCATTAGGGGGAGTTAAGTGCGCACAGCCGTGGGAGAAAACACCTCCGTGTCGAAAGGAAGGAAGGTTCTACTGTTTACCACTCAAAAAGAAAAAAACAAACAACAAAATTAACAAAAAAAATCATATAGGAAACCACAAGAAACCAGTAAGACTGTTTTCATGCTGATAGCAACAATACAGTGGGTATCATCAGCTTCAGCCATGTTTTCACTTGGTATGTTTATGTTTCTATATGTTAGGCTACTAGTGGAGGGGGAAAGAAAAGAAAAAACCGTCACTGCTGTGAGAAATACAGTAAGTGCAGTGCATCACTGATTTGAAGCCTGCCTTGCAGAACTCCACGGTGACTTTAGCCATCATATCGCAGCATTTTAAAAAAAATCCACTGAAACAAGCCAGCAGATTTAGAATAAGGACCTGAGAGTGAGTTGAATACTTTAGGATCTAATGCACTTCCTGAGGCAAAATAGAAGGTGGAGAAGGATGTATTTTTGTAGTGGTAAGGAAGAAATTACTGTACTTGACCTTCTTTCTTTCTTTCTTTCTCAAAACTACATAGATCTTGAATGCAAGCAAGTTTTTTGATGGTAGACACCAATGTTCGTAACGCATATTGTGGAAGCTGTGCATTTTCTATAAGTTAAAGACAGAGTCACCAAGTCTTGCCCTGGATCTCTTGCCAGAAACAAAAGTTGTCCAGCTGGTATGGTACGCAGGTGGTATGGTCCAGTGGTATGAGCAAGGTCATGGTGCACTGGGTGAAGAACTGGCTGAAGGTCAGAGCTCAAGGTGTTGTAGTGAATGGTGCTACATCTGGGTGGTGACCAGTCACCAGCAGTGTTCCTCCACATTCAATTCTAACACCAGTTCGGTTCAGTATATTTATCAACGACCTGGATGCAGGAGCTGAATGCGCCATTAACAAGCTTGCTGATGATACCAAAATGGGAGGTACTGTTGAGCCTCTTGAGGAACAAGAGGCCTCACAGAGGGATCTAGATAGACTGGAGCATTGGCCATGATCAATGGGATGAAGTTTAACAAGGTGAAATGCCAGATTCTGCACCTACCACAAAGTAGTGCTGGGCACAAGCGTAAACCGGGAGAGGAGTGGCTGGAGAGCAGCCCTGCAGAACGGGATCTGGGGGGCTGGTTGGCAGCGAGCTCGATAGGAGCCAGCAGTGTCCCCTGGCACCAGGAGGGCAAACCGCATCCTGGGGTGCATCAAACGCAGCACAACCCGCCGGTCAAAAGAGGGGATCATCCCACTGTGTTCAGCGGTGGTGTGTTGAGTACCTGGAGTGCTGCCTCCAGTCCTGGACCATCTGGCAAAGATTGCCTTACCCAACACTATGTTGGTAACACTGTGTTACCACCTAGTTCTGCTGCAGGTATTTGCTAAAATAAAACCATCCTCACCTTCAACTAGAATTTTCCCTTTCTAAGGTTCCCTGGAAAAAACTGCAAGTGAAAGAAGGGTATGTAGGTTTGGACACTTTTAGTTAAAAAAAAAAAAGACTAGTTTTAAAGCAAATTAGTTTTAAATAAATGAAATCAATAAAACCCACTTCAGCAGAGAGATTTTGGAGAAGAAGATGCTAACCAAGATTATTATATGTTGCACATTGTATTTTATTCTGACAGCCTATATTTGAGCAAGAAACTCAGATTCTTTTGAAAATAAAATATGTATCATTATACACTATTCCTATCAGAGTATGTTCATGAGTGAAAGACTGGAGAAATCAACCTTTAAATCTGCTGACAAAACTTCCATGAAAATGATTATTCAGCTCCAAACTAGACAGCTGAGTGGCAGTCTCAAAATTTCATTCGTGAGACAGCTGCCCAGGCGTGCAAATCCATGCCCGGTTCCATGTAGAGAGAGACAGGACGATGCAGATGACAGTGTGTCACCATTTGGCAATTTTCATGAATAGCTAAAAATACAGTGCACAGCTGAGGAATCTTATTTGGTAACGGATTTTGATAAAGAATTACACGGTAAATGAAACAAAAGAAACAAAGTGTTTCCCCTTTGTCTATGGCTGTGAACATTTTACAGTTTTCCATGATTTAATTAGGTTGCTGTAAGCTCACAGAAAAATACATTTCTCATTTTGCGAACTACTGATGTGGAGGAGCCATGCGAAGACCTAATTAAAATAAAGCGTGGTCTCCAAGCTCATCACCATGTCTAGCTGAAATGAATAAAAATGGTGTGTGACTTTGAGAAACATGATGAAATCAGAGTAAGGGCAAAGAGATTTTTTTGATCCCTACAAGGCCTTACGCTGGAAAGTCCATCTCCCACTCTTGAAGGAAACCTCTCTGTGCTCACATGAAGCTCGAGCTGAGCTCCAGCTCAGGAAGGGCATTGCTCATTATCTTTTCTGCTCTCCTGGTGTCTGTGCCACCTGATGGCAACTCAGTGACTGTGGTCATCATCACATCAACCTTCATGATCTATTGGGTTTCAGGTGTCTGGTACCTTACCACATGGGAAAACTCGATAGGGGCAAACAGTCTGTGTCACAGCTGAAGTGAAGACATTTAAATCTAATATCTGATGGGGTGTTTTGTAATCAAGCTTCCTCAAGCCATTCCTTTGTTGTGCATATACATACATGCATATGTATATATGTATGTATAAAAAATATATATGAACCCTTAGACCTGAGTATACAAATCTTTCATACATATTTGTCTTTCCTCAGCTCATACGCTGGGCTGACAATCAGTGAAATTAGGAACTGGGTTCAGAAAGGCTCTATCTTCACTTACAAGCTGGACTGTATCGCAATTCCTGTTCTCCTAATCATCTAGAGAAGTCAGACATTTGAATTTATACCCTCTGCTTGTCCTTTCTTCTTGGCTTTTCTTCCCATGCAGGTATTCCCTAGTGCATGTCCAGATCTTCTCCCAAGGATGGTCTGAACAACAACCAGGATGGCTGTTCAGTGATGGTTCTCACTTTCCTTCATGGTAATAAATCTGGATCTACTGTATGGTAGTCCCAAATCCATGGGAATAAAGATCAGCCTTTTTCCTCTTTTTCCTGTTAAGATTTTTTCAAGGCTGCTCGCTGTCAATAGGCATACATACGTATTCTGAGCAAACTCAGATTAAAGTGTGTTGGTTCCAAACCTATTCCTAGACACAATTAATAGAAAAACTAGAGAGAAAAAAAAAAAAAAAAAAAAAAACCCAACCAAAACCAACAAACCTAATATTCTGATTACATCACAGGTTTTTTATCTTCCAATAACCTGCAAATCTTGAGGTTTTTAGACTTCTTTGTTGATATTCAACCTTCACACAGAACTGGGAACCAAAAACATACACTTGATTATATAAGCAAAAGTTATACAAACACGTGGCTAAACCATTTGCACTGAGGATGTGCAAGGAATTCCTGCCTTCCCAAACCTGAACTCCTCCATTTTTAAGAACAAGGAAAGAAACAACCAGAAAACACAAATGGAGTATGAGCTCACAAGTTGTCCAACCTGGTAAAAAAAAAAACTTCATGTGGGAAAATAGCCTAGACCCCATGGCACCCCCTGTTCCTGACACCGGTGGTGTGGTGAGCATGACTCACGCCGTTCTACGAGGGACGCAGCCATCCTCTGTGACCGCGTGGGTCACGCGTTCGTTCCCTTCCCCTCCTTATCAGGCCCTGAAGGTCCCGTGCACCAAGCAGACAAACCAAACAGCTTCTTCCTGCCCTCCCTCAAGGCTCCTGGTGCCAGGCCGGTTACTGCCCTCCTCACCGGCCTTGACGGTCCCTGGCACCCGCCAGCCCGGCGCAGGGGAGGGGAGCGTCACGGCACGGAGCATCGTCCATGAAATGAAGCCGTTGCAAGTCCCAAGGGGGAACCTGGCCCCAAACCACTACTGGAGAGTGAGACCCGGGACCCCCATGGCCAGGGACACGCCCGCCATCCTCGGCTGCCCCCGGATTTTAGGGAGTCTCGTCTGCGGTTGTGGGGTTTTCCAGTCCAGATTGCGATTGCCATATCGCTTCAGCAAAACAAACATTAAGATCCCACCCGATCTGCAGAGGGTCCAGGTAGTCAGAAATCTTACGTTAGATTGTATTACAAATTCTATATTACGCTACTTATAAATTATACTACATTGATTCTTCTTGTAGAAGTGTTGTGCCATTCTAATAATAAATTCTGTGCTGTACTAATCATAATACTCTGTTAAGAAAAATAGAGCTTGAATTGTAACTACAATTTTGTGCTGTCATCCTTCTGCCAAGGATCCCTAAAAGAACCCATCTGTCTCCTCAGTGCTGGGTGACAGCCACATATGGTACAACATTTACCAGAATGTTTTAAATAATAGTGTGTGGATAATTTGGAATTCCTTGTTGCAGTAGCTGAATAATTTCAGGTGAAATTTAAGCTCCTATATAAATAATTGCTTTCAAGGTCTTTCCAGAACAGGACTCAGCTGACCCTCTGCGACCATGAGCTCCTCTGCACTCTACAATTACCAGCCACAACAGGCACTTTCATCAGAGGAGGTGGATTAGACCATAGCTGACACGAGGCTTGTTCGCAGCAACAAGTGTTCTTCTCCAGCAGCTGGCAAGATCCACAATGAAATTTGAAGAATCTATGGTTCTTACGGTTCTGTGGTTCTACTGTCTTCTCCTTCTTCCCAAATACCTCACCCTGCCAAATTACATTGTAGTTTCCTTTGGATAGGAACTAACTTCCAGAACAGATCTTTTGCCTAATTTAAGTTTATTCCATGCTGGGATACAATGTGCAGCAATTTATGTTTTCCAATGACAAATATACAAAATAAAAAAAATAAATAAATGGGGAAATAGAAAAAAACTATGTTACATGATCACCAGCACTGTAATGTACTGGGAATTTAAGAAGACAGAAGAGTTACATCCTTGCAAGCAGAAGACAAACATTTCTGTGTCTGCTAATTTACATACTGGTAGCCAAATTCTTAATTGAATTACAACATATTATATTTTTTCTCAGCAGTAAACAACTGTATTTTCAAAAATTGTTGGTCTTACTGAGTATAATTAAAAAAAAAAAACAAGCCCAAAACAGAATACAAATTAATAGTTATAATTTTCTTGAGAAGACATCTGAAAATGTGCTCCGTAAACCCCATTATCTTTATCTTTATTATATCTTTATTATATTTATCGATGAGATTATAATTAATCTCTGGGTATCACATTAAAATAATACATTTCATTAATCTGCAAAAAACTTTGACTACGTGTGCATTCATCTCCACTCTGTCATGACATATTAAGTCTCTGTGATTGCCAGTACTTGAGGAGGAGCAGTGCTAAATGGGAGAAACGCTGAAACAGACCCATTGCCTTCCTGTATTGTCCACTGCCTTTTGCAGTAAAGAGGGGGGCCAACAGCCATTCATGCCTTTCCATTCCTCAACCTGCACACTAGATAAAGCTGACACCTTTCAAAGTCCTCGGCTTCAAAACCAAATCTCATAGATTTAAAATCAAACATTCATTTTAATGTTAATTTTAACACACATAGATGTGTTAAAGTAGTTCAGTAAACTGGAACTTGCTTGGGCAAGTTATCTTCTGGTAAGACTTTCCCAACTGGTTTCCAACCCAGAAGCACTGAGTGAGACACAAGGACATTTCTGCGTCCAGCTCTGGAGTTCCCACCACAAGAAGGACATGGACCTGTTGGAGCGGGTCCAGAGGAGGGACACGAAGATGATCAGAGGGCTGGAGGCCCTCTGCTGTGAGGACAGGCTGAGAGAGTTGGGATTGTTCAGCCTGGAGAAGAGAAGGCTCCAGGGAGACCTTAGAGCCCCTTCCAGTACCTGAAGAGGCTACAGGAAGGATGCGGAGGGACTCTATCAGGGAGTGTAATGATAGGACGCGGGGTAACAGCCTCAAACTGAAAGAGGTTAGATTTAGATTGGATATCAGGAAGAAATTCTTGACTGCGAGGGTGGTGCGGCACTGGAACGGTTTGTCCAGGGAGGTTGTGGATGCCCCATCCCTGGAGGTGTTCAAGGCCAGGCTGGACGGGGCTTTGAGCAGCCTGGTCTAGTGGGAGGTGTCCCTGCCCAGGGCAGGTGGTTGGAACTAGGTGATCTTTAAGGTCCCTTCCAACCCGAACCATTCTGTGATTCTGTGACATTTCTGTCACAAGTTGGACTGAGAAGTTGTGCCAAATATCTTGAAAGCGCACTTTAAGCAGAAAAAGCATTTGCGTTTTCTGCCCATGTCATCCAATGGCTCTGCCTGTGCTCTACATATCTTTTCTAAATACCTCAGCCATACTTTTACTGCCGGAAAGGTATGAGTGTTACGTGAAGTCGGCTCAATCCCTATGAAGACAAGGCACTGCAGTTAGATTTTGAAGAGACCAGTCATGGTTGAATGAAGTAATTTCAGTTATGTGGAAATAAAATCTGCTGCGCACCATGAGGTTTACACTGAGATAGCCAGTTCCACATAAAACCCACCTTTCACTTGAGGCTTTAGTATTCCTGTCACCGCTTCCTTGCTAAAACGTAGAAAAATAGAAGTGTCCATTCACCTGCCTAAGTCAATGTTGACAAATGGCTAAACTCTTAAAAACCTCAAGATTCCTAAATTATATGCCACTGAATGTAATGCATTTCTCTACTAATCCTTCATTCCATTAAATAATCTGTGATTTTTCTTTTTCCTACACATAGCTTATACTTTCCTTGTTGAATTTAAACCTTCTAGTCCTTTTCACATGGGAAACTGACAAAAAAATACTAACCTACTCCTTCCTGATGTCTTATATCTAGCCAATACTGTTAAAGGCTATTCTTCCTATAGCCTTCTCTTTTCTAGACTCACTAATCCATATTTTTCCAACATTTTCTTGGAAGAAAAAGGAAATTAAACAGTTAAAATAACCGAACACTTACACTTTGTTTCCTCATCCAATGCATTTTGCATTTTTAAATGTGCAAAGTTGATTAAATAATTAATGTGTGTGAACTGGAGATAAAGTATGACTTTCCTTTGAAATTGAGAATTACATTTGCTGCTTTTCAGAGTTTCAGTTTTAGAGTTTCTGTTCAAGTTATATAGGTCTAGAATATTCTATACAGAGGTTTTCAAAAGGTACTTTAAATATTACTTGCGTGTCCTGGCTATGAAGACAAAACACAGAAGTTATAATTAAACAAGTTTAAGACTATTAACATTACACTTGCATGGGTGGTGGTGTGGAAGACTGACATGATAGACAACTGATCCATATTACTGTTCCTACCTTGGATTCGTTTTTGCAATCTGGGCCAGATGTAGAATGACTGTTTTTCGTTAATTTGCTAGGACAGGTTTTGGTTCAGATCGATTGGTCATTTTACCTCTACCAATGCTGAGTTTTGCTTCTTCAGTATTTGAAAAGGGCCTGTCATCTTGTGGATATCACTGAAAAATAATCATAAATCCACCAACCCCATACAGCCTGAACTAAAAGAAATGCGAAAATGGGATTAGAAGTCACCTGGGCGGGCTGTTTCCCCTTTTGATTTAGTAGCTTCTTTGCACTAAACTACACTTGGTTAGCCTGACTTAAATAGATATTTTTTTGCATGGGTCAAAAGCCAAAGAAGATCAATCTTTTAGGCCTGAGAACACACTTAAGTGCTGATTTCGTGTTCTCTGTTGTTGCCGCTCCCTTACTGACTCACAGTATCCAGAACTCACTTGCCTTTCGGTTGAGCAACAATAAAGTATTAATTTATGAGGCTATGGGCAGAGAAGGTGACATAAACAGCTCACAATTAGAGTGGATCAAAAACTACTCTTCTTATTAACATTGCAATTTCGGTTTCTGCTGAGTCATGGAGTAATACAGACAAAACATGTTTATGTCCATACTGCATTTGAAAGATGACTATATTTACAATCAGTAACCAGAATACAAATTCTGATAAGCAGATAGAACTTCCTTGAAGACAACGCACATTTTTCATCTATGGCATTGTTAAATAATGCAGCACGCCCATAAAAACATCTCTGCTCAAGAAGGTCCATGGCATGAGCTTGTATTGGTATTTAGAATTATAAGCTGCTGCTGACACCTTGGGAAACATAAAACATTTAAAAAAAGGAAGATTTCATTTCTTATGCAACAGGGAGAATCTGAATGAACAGACAGTAAACAGGATAATCTAATTCTGAATGCCGTAAAACATTAAGAGGTACTTAACATGGTATTTAGCTGTCTTCTAATAAAAGTACAGCCTCCCTTCTAATAGAGGAAATGAAAGGCTTACTTATTGGAAAACATAAGAAATAAAACTGTTCCTTTGAACCCAAAAGCAAGGAAGTGAAGAAGATAGGTGGCTGTTACTGGTGGTAAAATAGGAGACAACGTAAAAGAGAAACATGAGAAGGATTGCAAGAACCACTGAAATCTCGCATTCCTTCCTTCGGTCCTCCTTTGGATCAGAATTATGGCACTTCATTGTTACAGACACACCCATTTATGATGGAAACAGGTATTTTTAGGGTTGGGTTTTTTCTGACCAGGTAGTCGCATCTGCTTAAATATTTATTTTTTTTCTGTATAAAAATATAGCTACATGTTTGTGTGTGTGTGTGCATACACACACACACACAAAATATTGAAGTTTACTATGCTAAAGAAGAATTTAGGAGCATGCAGTTTTTATTTGCATTTCACCATTATTACTTCCTTCGCTGTTTTAAAATACGCAAAGAACCATTGGGAAAATAAAAAATTTTTATATTTTTGAAGATGAACAGAATGTTCAACTGTTTCAAAGATTACCCAGTGCTAAAACACGTGCCAATGACTCTCACTGTCATCAGAACAGAGGGTATTGCAGCCAGACTGCAAGAATGGGCGCATTTCAACCTGATATATCCTAAACATAATCATTCAGCTTTACTTTTGTGCCTTTTCCAGCATCTTCATTATAGCTGGTTTTCAAAACTGTGCATTGTATTTCCTGCTGAGCGTATATGCTTCTGTCCTATTATGTACTTAATTGGTTTATATGCCAGTAATACTTGATCCTGTGTGTGTGTGCATGTGTGTATAAATGCATTAAAAGTCATTTTCTGATGAGCTTTTTATTGATTTCCACTTCTATTTCAAATTGCTTTAAGGGCTGAAAAGTGCTTTATATTGTGCATGAGGATTTTACAATGATGATACCGATAATGGATATGGCTCAGCAGCTGCAGAATACCGTATACAACAAATACTGAATTTTCTATTGGTAGTACACAACAAAAGTATATTGAAACCACAATACAGCGACAAAGCCGATGCTGTGACTAGTGTAACAATTCATCACTGTCTAAGAATCTGTATGTCACGGAAATACATGGCTCTAGAATATGGCAAAACATCTCTAAAAATGTGAAATATACAATAGGCTATTGGTAATGTTTACAATTTAAGTTCAATAGGGTTTTACAAGCACTGAAACTATAACAATGCTCATGTTGCCATAGATATAGAATCATAGAATCATAGAATCTTCATGGTTGGAAAGGACCTTTGAGATCATCGAGTCCAATCAAACAACCTACAATATAGTCTCATACTGCATATTTTTATAATGTAAGTTTTACAAAGAAAAATGCTTTCAGGCAGGAGACAAGAATGAGTTTTATCAGCATGTGTCTGTCTTTTGCTTCATGCATGGGAATCATTTTATCAACCCAGGGCAGACTATATTGAGATACGGCCTTAGCGAACAGGTTAAATTGCTCAATAAGGTTGGACAATCATTACCGAAGAGAAAAAATTCATTAAAAAATTACACAGTCCACAGTGGTGTATGTCATTAATCCACTGTATTTTAAATCCCAGTGCAAAATATCATCTGTAAAACCAATTACTTTACAATTTCTGGAGCTGCCTCTTTTATTCTGTATTTTATTTTTTTTTCCAAAACATATTCAGGAAATCATTGTTCTGTGACCAACCTTAGGTTTTAAATTTACTTCTAGAAGTTTCCAGAATGTTATTTTTGGCTGTCATGGCATAGATAAGTTGGTTTTATGCACCAGCAGAATGGGTATGTAGTGTATTTACATGATTTTTTAGCATTAAAACCACATGACTAATTAGCAGTCATAGAGCATCAATACATGGCGCTCAAGAATACGTAACAGTGCAGGTGCATTTTGGAGCCCCAGTAAAATTTCGTGCTGTCTGACCCACGATGTGTGTAGCTCACTGCTTTATGACCGCTCTTCACGCCATCCTCTGCACAAGTCTCCCTGTAGCCAGACCCAACCATACTAGTTGAGCCTGTTACAAGCACCCAGTGACGCCATTGATCTCCATGGATGCACCTCCAACACCTCAAGGAGTGACCA
This sequence comes from Larus michahellis, assembly GCF_964199755.1. Classification (NCBI taxonomy): domain Eukaryota; kingdom Metazoa; phylum Chordata; class Aves; order Charadriiformes; family Laridae; genus Larus; species Larus michahellis. Next base: position 81,966,858 of record NC_133930.1, read on the forward strand.
AGGCAAGGGCTTGAACCAACTCTTGAAAATGACACCGTTGTTTTTTACCAGTATAAATGTGGTGGGTTCATCTTGTCTGGCTGCCAGGTGCCCACCCAGCTGCTTTCACTCCCCCTCCTCAACAGGATGGGGGGAGAAAATAAGGTGAAAAGCTCACAGTTTCAGGTAAAGCCAGGGGGATCAGTTACCAGTTACCAACACAATGAAAACAGCCTTTGCTTAGGGAAAATTAATTTAATTTATTGCTAATTAAAGTAGATTTGGATAATGAGGAACAAAGACAAAAACTAAAATACTTTCCCCCACACCCCTCTTTTTCCCAGACTCAACTTTACTCCTTCATTCTCAGCTCCTCTAACCCTTCCACCCCAAAGGGGTGGTCTGAGGATGAGGAATGGGGGTTGGAGTCAGTTCATGGCAGTTCATACCTGCTGCTCCTTCTGGCTCCACACTTTTCCCCTGTTTCAACGTGGGTCCTCTCCATGGGTTACAGTCATTCAAGAAATTGCTCCACCATCAGTCCTCTGTGGACTGCAGTCCTTTAGGATAAGCCTACGCCAGCATGGGACTGCAGCTTCCTTCGGGGCATCTCCACCTGCTCCAGTGCAAAGTCCTCCACAGGCTGCAGTGTGGATATCTGCTCTGGTGTGGTCCACCGTGGGCTGCAGGGGAATGTCTTCTCCAGTACCTCCTGCCCCTTCTTCTTCTCTGACCCTGCTGGCTGCAGGGCTGTTTCTCACACTTTTTTCCTCCCTCCTTACTGCCGTGAAGCATTTTTTACCATTTCTTAAATGAGTTTGGCTGATGCGCTCAGCTGTGTCCTGTGGTGGGTGCGTTACAAAGTCAGATGGAACTGGCTCCATCCATCATGGGGGCAGCCCCTGGCTCCTTCTCACAGAGGGCACTCCTGCAGCCCCCCACTACCAACACCGGGACATAGACACCCAACACTGAGAAGATCCTATTTCAAGCACTGCTACAAGCGCGCAGGGACTTGCCGCTTCTGCCACATGCAACGTTTCCAGAAGTGGTTCGCAGAATACTGTATCCTGGTGTCTCTGTCCATTTCCAGGAAAGACTCAAAAAAAAAAAGAAAGAAAAAGTCATGCAAGAAAAAGAGGTTCAGTTCCTACGTAGAACTTTGAAGACTAAATAATTATTAGTTAATAACAAAGAATTGATTTCACTTTTAAGCTTGTCTGTGTTTCCTTACTAACTAAGGGTCCATTTCAAAAATGATGACATAAATCTAGGACTTTATGGTATGTATGTTGATCATTAGAGTTTAAAAGCACCATCTCAATAATAAGAAAAATAAAAGTGGGAGGGGAATAATAATACTTCTCCATACGTCATAAGCTGACTAGCTATAAACAGTACTACAGGCGGTATGTGAGCATCTTTGCAGATCTTAAAGCCAGTTTGTTAGCTTCTTTTCCCACAACAATTACTGGTGTTATACATCAGCTATTTCAACCAAATTTATGAAAAGATTCTCACCTCATAAAGTAATCTGAACAGTTTTGATGCCTTCTCTATTTTTTCCCCAGGCTGTTTGCAGCTTTTGATACAGCAAGGATACTTCAACGTCAGTCTAGTCCAGTCATCACTGCTCATTCTCATCACCATAAAACTGAGAAGACTTTTGGTCTGCTCTGTCTGAACAAAAAGAAGTTTTATTATTTAGCTTTGTCAGAAAAAAATTAAATTGCTCATGACAGTATCTTTCCTTCCAGACCTTGTTAGGGTCTTTTGCACACTTACAAGAGTAATCATGTCACAGTGCTTGAATATGAATCCATGAGTACTATTAAAGCATATGGCAGTGATGCGGAAGTCACCAACCAGAAAAGTGAACTCCCAGCTGTAAGGTGATATTTTTGCACTTTCCATTTAGCCATGAAGAAGCCAAGGGCTTCTGACTAGAAAATAGTCCACTTAGAAGCAATTAAGATCTCCTACAAGGCTCTTCAATTGGTTGAAAAGTGTTTTCTGCTTGAATCTTTAGCTTAGATCCTTTCTAGTCTTATCATGTAAATGCAATGCGTTTTAGGAAGTGATGGCAGTGGTGAGCAGAGAACTCTGCATTAAATTCTCTACTAACATGTGAGGGACAGCCAGCACATGGCTATATTGTCTTAAATATGCACCATCCAAAGCCAAGCTGCTGTGAGCAGATTTTTTTTCCTCTGTTTGTGACTTGTGCATTAATGAGAGTACAAGGATGCATGTGAAACCTGTGAAATCAATGTTTTCTAATTAAGCAAGCTACAAGATCTCCTGTGGTCAATTCTTCTTATGTATAGAATAGAGTCTTCTTGGGGGAAGAAAGAAGTCTTTAAATTTTTTAAGTGATCCAATGCAGAAACTGAAGAGGTTTAAACATTAAAACAGGTGCTATTTGCCATGAATTTCTGTTGCAGTATCACCTCAGTTCAAATTCAAATCGTAAATGAATGCTGAGTTTGTGTGGTTCTGTTTAGTCAGCACTATACACCTGAAGAGAAGTTCCTACAGGCAGCGGCAGAAAAAATGAGGGAACAAGAAAATGAAGAGGTCTTCTCTTTGTGGGAAATTTTTTAGAGAAGTAAACCACAAATACAGTATTGAATACAGACAGAAAATCCAGTCTTCCAGTAATGTTGCGTTTCACTAGTAAAATCATGGTTATCATCCTGTGCCTCATGCCACATTCGCCTTTTGCTTTCTTGAAAGCCCCAGGTCGTGGTGAGAATGAACATGCACAATGCATAAGTGTTCTGGCCATGCCGAAGCTGGTGGAAGACGCTGTGATACATATTCTAACACTGACGCTTTTGTTCAAAATGCCACCCCCATTTTCCTTCAAAAAACAAGCTTTCTTTTATTAGTTTGTACAAATACCCTTCAGATTGTGTGCAGAAAGAGATCAGTATTGGGGAACAAAGAGCTCCTGAAGAGTGGAACGGAAAGTGGGGTTTAGGTTATCTTCGCCAAACTTCTTTCCATTTCCATGTAAATCAATAATAATGATAAAGAACTATTGTTTTGCACTGTTTGAAAATAGGTGTGTAGCATGTTGTCAAGGGAAGGAATGTCAGTGAGTTAATCCGCACTGTCTGAACAGATGACAAATGATGTAATCATTGCCTGCCCCGCTTGGTATCCCCAAACTAGAATTCGGCTCAGAAAATGCTGAAACAAAGAGGTATTTTTCGATCTCATTAGTTACTACACTCTGTTGCAGAATAAGTGCCTCACGTGTATGACATTTCCTCCAGCCTGTGTTAGTTAGAAGTCTTGTAGCACTCTGAAATGCAACTGTCTTGGCTATTAAGGCTAAGCTTCAATCACCCACAGACCAAGGGGCCAGAAGAAAATGTGTAGGGCAGCGAGAAAAACAATTAGAGCATAGCAGACAAAAGTGGTTTCCAAACTACCAGGCCACTCATTATGAGATGGTAATGGGGTATTTAGCTCAGTCCTAAAACCACACCATCCTTCTGATATTTTCAGGCAAAAGACTGACAAGTCTGCAAGGCTTCTGCACATTTCTTTGCGTGTGTGAACAGTTTAGCAAGATTCCCAATTTAAAGTTTTTCTGGGCTCCATTAAAAAGTAGTGGCTACGGTAGTAGGCAGATGTGAAAGACGAAATTAAGGATAATCGTCCCATGAAGCTGGAACTGAGATCTGTAAATGTCTCTGGAGGAAAAAGGAGAGTAAAGTATATCTAAATTTTTTGCCTTTTGCCTGAAGGAAGGATGTAAAGTCAGAATGATTTTCTGCTTTGCAAACTGAAGATAGCAAAGCCTTGTCAACGCAGCAACTCTTATAAGAGTAGTGCCCTAAGAACCTTTCTGGAGAAACTTTCTAGGGAGATCACAGTCTTATTTAGGATGTCAGGAATCCCAGAAGGACTATTACCACTTTCAATTACAGCACTCCGTATTTGTATTAAAAGCCTCGACCTGGTTTAACATGAGTTCCTAAGCCCTTGATTTACACTAAGAATTAAACGTGCTCTTCTCAGTCAAAGTGTGGGTTGGTCTGCACTGACAGCAAGCAGAAAAAGTTCTGGGAGAGATGCAACCTGGCATAAGATAAAAGAGAAAAATAGTTACCGTTTGTTGAAATGCCCTCTAAGCTCCTTCATTGCAAATGAGCGCTCAAATAGTGAGTATCAGAAGGTAGCAAGCACAATGATTTATTCTTTAAAAACAAATTTTGTTTTCCTCCACATAAATCTAACAGGAAAATTAAGGTTACATGCTCTAGACTGCCTAAAGAAACAAAATTTCAAAATTTCCAAAAACATGATGAAGCTTGAAGGCAGTAGATCCCATAGATAAAGTCTTTTGGTAAAAAAAACAAAGTCTGCAGTGTCACCTTTTCTCTTAGACAGTAAATACTACAGAATCAAAACACAAAATGTTATATTAGATATGGCATCTCTACTCAAATTTTTCATTAGTATGACAGCACTGATTTCTACAGCCAACATAAGCGCTGAAGGTTTTATTAAGCATTTTATTTCTATTTTGTATTTATGTTCAGCAAAACTCTGCTGATCATTGAAACAGCATCAAGTGCAAAAAATAGACGAGCATGGTGAATCAAGACCATATTCTTTGTGCTGGCACCTTAAGACAGAAGGTCTTGGATTGGACTGAAAAGTCAATTGGGTTGGACTGAAGTATGACACCTCTTACCAAAAACAGACTGACTGAAATAATCAGTACCAAAAAAGGTAATGACTTTTTTTTTATGCTTACATATGAATGAAACCAAAATTATACGCTACAGATACGTTCTTCCACTGACATTTTAGAAATGATAAGAAATTTTATTTTTTAAAAAATTCTTTAAAGACAATGCAAATATGGAGTCAGCCGGTTAATATCCTGTTCTTCCTAGGTTTCCCATGACTTAAATGACCTATCAACCAAATTTGAGAGTAAGTAAGTGAACAAAATGAATTGCCACTGTATTAGTAATTAACAGTGTGATCGTGTTCTCATCATACCTATTACTAAAACTGTATACTAAAAACTGTAACCTAATTCTCCTTTCCTCTTTGACCCCTGAAATATCACAATGTACATTTCTGGCATTTAAGCTATTTCTGATACTGAAAGTGCAAGCTTTTTTTAATATTCTACATAAAGCCTAGTGCAAAGAAATGCAGAATCGTTCATTTTGCATGTAAAACTCTAACTACACGAAGCCTCTGCAGTGTAATTACCACCATTAAAAATAACTTTCTATCCAAGGTGGTTAGATAAGAAAGAAAGTGAAAGTGCATAAACTACTTCTCCCTGGATGAGCTGGTCCCTAGGTACACAGGGTATATTTCAAAGAGTGCTGTCTGGATGCGCGTACGAAATTTAAAAAAAAAAAAAAGAGTTTACTTTTTCATTAGCGTTGTCATGTGACCCTTTTTTTTCCCCTGAGAGCATTGTACAAAAATCTTATTCAGGTGAGATGCCATCTGCTGAAAAACTCTGGAGAGGAATTCTGTCATCTTTTTCATGGAAAGGACAGGCCTAATTCTAGATCTTCAAATTCATGAAGGCAAGTCTGCACTTTACAGACAGATACGAAGAACAAGTTGTTGCTTCTGCAGAGCCTGATCTGTCTCTCCAGGGTCTGGGTAGCTGGCAAAATTTCCCAGCGGGTTCTCTCTCCTCTTCATGACTCACAACGTAATAGGCTCTAGCTGGAAGAGTTCCCTCCAGAGCTAACCTCTGCTCCAGCTCCATGGGTTAGACCAGCGTAGAGACACGGTCTGTCAGCTGTAGCCCCAGGAGGTAGGACCACTCTGCATCCCAGTATACTTTGCTTCTCTTTTCTTGCATCTGCTCCCTTGCAGCTGGAACAATCCCTCACTCCTCTCATATCAGGACGATCTTAGTGATCGTATTTTATTAAAAATCAAATCACAAGAGTATGGCTGTGTTTGATCATAAAATATTTTGATAGCTGTCAGCATGCTGATTATGGGAGGCTGGAGTTTTCAGCTTTGGGGGAGTAGTTCCCACTCATATGAAAATATGTTTAAATAAGAGTTTGGGCAAAAGCCCAGTTCTGTGGTGAGCTGGAGACGCAAACTTTCTTATTGAGCGATCTCTTCGTCCCTACTGAAATAAAGGACACCATCTTGATAGCCAAGAACACAGTCTTTTAAAAATATTTCTCTCCTCCATACAATGACTAACCAAACCATTACCTTACAAAATTAGTATTTCTAAATTTATTCTCAAATTTCTTTCAAAACTTCCTGCATTTACCAAATCCTGGTGTGTCTGAAAGGTCAGATTTAAAGAACAACCAAGAAGTGATTGAAAAAAAGAATTTTCTTCTTAAGCTTTGGCTTTCAATATTTTATTGGTTCCACCATAGTATAAGATCCTGTAGTTGAGATCAAATTGAATTTTTATGAGTCAGTCTTCCTCAGTAATACAATTTTATATATTCTTAACATTATTTCTTTCATTAGTAATCCTTCTGTCTTCAATGAAACTGCAAAAAATCCGATCTGCATATTAATTCTGAGGGAAAGCAAAATAAAATCCATTGTCATTAAAAGGGTAATTTGAAGACAAATTGGCATTGGCCACACAGAAAGAGCAGAATTTTCAAAAGAACTTTAAAATGGAATCAAGAGATTCGAAGTAATCTTTAATATACAGTTCTAAACACACTGTTTGGAATTCTGGTAGAGGAATATAATTTCAGGAATCAAGGAATATTTTTTAAGGTTTTACATACTGATTTACATCACTAACTAACACTGCAGTGGTTACAGGTGGAATCAATCTTCCACCACTTATGTTTATGAGCTAGCAATTTATTTATGACCTCACTTAGCTATAAAAACATAACAGCAACAACAAAAATCTACATTGTAAAACTTATAAAAACTCCAATGGCATTGGACAAAAGCATCTATTACAAAATTAATTGTATTTGAGTAATACTTCAAATCGGTGACTAGTATCATGTTTTGCATTAAAATAAAGGTACCTAGCCATGCAGAGGCCAGCAAATTCACTGTCATTCATGAAGCTATATTAATTATTATTCAGACAGTCATGAACAATTGTGAAATTGTTCACAAACACTGGAAGTTTAATGAGTTTTGGAATAGCCAACATTTTTTCCTGTGTTTTTTCTGGGGAATAGTAAATTTCTTTTGTCCTCACTAAATGAATTCTATAAGCCTACCAGGGAACAACCTGACTATGTTCCCACTCACAAAACACAAAAAATAATTAAGCTGTAGCAACAAATAATTAATTGAATGAAAATTAATCTTTCAAAGGTTTTTGCAGATGCCTGCAAATGTCAAATTCATTCTAGGAAAACAAGATTTATTTGCAAGTAGATGTAAAATGTGATTCTTATTTTGCAAACAAGCGTTCTCAGACAGGAACTCAGCGAACTCAATTATGTTCATGTAACGATTTTTGCAGGTTCAGTTCCTATGTTTATTTCAGAAAGAACAGGTTGGACTACAAGAGATATTCCCTTGTAGTGCTTGGCTTGAAAACCCTCTTGTCTACCCGCAACTCACAATGATTTTTCCAGCTGAGAACCATTCACTCAGCGCTAGTGACTGAGCTTGGAAGGATTCCCCTACACCTAACACAAGTGCCTGTGTTAATTGCTTCTCTTTAAACTGACCTAAGTGGTTTCTCCAGCCAACTTCTCTCAATCACCATCAAAAAGTGTAAATTCCATACAAGCTTGCAAGCCCTCACCCAGCTCAAATATGAAAAATGTAAGCCTTGGGTCAGAGAGGGGTGACACTACTCAACTTTACTAACTTTTGTCCCTATTGGACAGGCTGTGCAATTTCATGCACAAATATTTTGACAACTATTCCCTCCCAGGTTTGCAGGGAAGGCTCCCATAGACATGGCACACATCAAAATGGTGGGGTGACGTTCTGGTCTGCTCCGCTTTGTCTCCAGTCTGGGAAGACTGTAACTGTGCTTTGCAACTTAAATGGAATAGCGTTCAGTGTCTTTTCAAACCACAGCAACACTTTTATGAGAGTAAAGCAAAAGTGCATGAATCTGCTAAAGAAGGTACCTTGATAAGCTTCTCTTTTACCTCTTTCACTGTTTAACATGAGAGAAACATATTGAAGCAACTGCAGAACCTATCAAAGCAAGTTAATCCAGGCAAAGATCCCATAACACAAGAAGAACTGAATTTGCATGTTAAAAAAAAAAAACAAGTAAATACTTCTCTGTCTATTGTATTTTGATTACAACTATAAGTTTTCAAAAGCAGCATGATTATTCTCTAATTGCTAGCTATTACAGTACTATATGCTGAAGAGAGAATTAAATCTTTCAGATTTCATTTGAGCTGGTCTGGCACTTCAGCGAGAGAATCCTGAATACCAAATGCACTGCAGCTGGGCCAGTGTTTCTCCAGAATAGCAGGGTAGATTTCGCAGACTGTAAAGTAAACATCTGCTACTCCAACTACAGCTGCACACCAAAGCCTTTTACAAAGAGGTTTGTCTGAGGCAGATGCAGCCTTTGTTATCAAAGGCATGTGCTTTGACTTTTTTTGCACTGCTATTTTTTGATAGAATCCTACCAAGAGCTCCCAGGACAGAAAAAACGACCCACTCTGTCAGGAAAAGGCAATTGCAAAACCTGCCAAAATACCTGTGGTCATTTCTCAGAAAGGTAGCAGGTACAAGTTTCACGAAAGAACTGGCAGGTGTTGCAAATCTGAATGTTTATACCCACACCCCAATCCAGCAAATCACCACTACTTTTCCATGTAACTTTAGCATATGCTTAAGCATTTTATTGGTTTCGGCATTTAGATAAAATCTGTTAGTTCACAAGCAAGACTTATTAACTGGAGACTCTTCTGTAAGCTGAGGATGAATCCACACTAAGGGACCTCTTACCTTTTGAAACTTAAAAGTTTCTAAAACAGTAGTAATTTTAAAAACCCACAGGTTGTTGTCTTTGCTAAAGTTTGACTGACCTTTTCAGTGCAAAAATGAGAATCCAAAGAACTCTTTACCTCATCTACACCACTTGATCATGTTCAGATCATGGTTGATCGTGTCCATCATGGATGGGACTCCTCTGCTGCACCTACAAATCCTCTGCATTGCATTTAAATAATTTTTAAAAATAAAAGAAACAAAAAAAGTTGTACAACAGTGAGAGGAGTGGTATTGAGGAGTGTATAGATGAAGCAATTAATTGCTATTGATAGAGGTATCGCAAATAAAAATGAGGGCAAAGACTAAAAGATTCTGTCAGTGGTTAGATAATCACCGGTTACTGACACTGTCATGCAGAATGGCACTTTCGTGGTTAATATACAATAAAAAGGATCTAACGGCACAAAATCATATTTTAGTGTTTATTTACTGACCAACAGCAAATTTTGGATTGTTTTTTTTAAAAAAACTTCTTATTTGTGTCACTCATAACAAGAATATAACTTAAAATAGGAGTTTAATGAGAAAGACGTATTTCGAACATCCTGAATAAGAACATATTTTTTCAGCTTGCTAGATGGAAATTTTTCCAATATATTTGAAAAAAATATTTTTGTTTTATTTTGAAGAGTCTTTCAGTAGATACAAAAGTCACTATTCACAAAACCAGCATTGGAGAGCCACCTGGGCCAATAACTTTAACTTCACCTCATCTGAAAGATGTTCTTGTTTTGTCCCAGAGCAAAGGTTTGGAGCAAGACAACCCATATCCCAGTAACATCTAAACTGGGCTATGGCACTTTCTTATCTGTTGGAGCAGCTTTATATCATATATCATTTAATCAGAGAAAGGGGTGAGGATGACTCTGTAACGCCATGTTAGAGGCCTTCTCCTCAAATCCACTTTTAATGCTCTATAGGAAAATGTGATAGAAGGTCATCCCAGAATATTCAGTACCCTGTTAGCTGTATCACTTTGTACAGAAATAAGTACTTTCAGCTTCAATTCTTATTGCATTTTTTGAGCAGAAATTACTACCTACACAAACCTCTGCTTCAAGATCACTAGCTCTCTTCCTGAATTAGTTTTGGGAAGGATGTCAGCGGATCTAGCCCAGTTGTGCAGAAAAAACATCTCAGGTTTGCATATAATTGTGGATCTAGTCAAACTACATTTTTCCAGTCAATAAACAACCACCCAGTGCAAGATTATTCATCTCCAGCTTTCGCAGTTCACCTCACTGAATTGTGGTGCATACTGCCACTGATCTAGCTGTAAAATTTGCAGAGAAGATATCTCTGGTAGGTAAAAGTTTTCCATCCTTACAGGTTTACCCTGTCATCTTGCATTGCTTACCTGTGCTGCATCCTGTTACAGAAGAGAAATCTAAACAATAATACAGGCATACGTGTTTTCAAGAAGGAAAGCTGGTTCGAATCTGAAGGATAACTAGAGCTACTTCCCAGGTGGCAGCAGCAAATCTATTTTGGGGGGGATTTGCACACACATACTGTGTGCCTGTACATGGAGTTCAGGCTACAGACACTCAAGCAAAACATACAGAGGAGGCATGGTGCTCTACCAACGCGTTTTCAAACCAAGGGCATGAAATTTTAAAGAGCTTCAGAAAAAAAAAAAAAAAAAGGCCAAAAGAAAGTTTTAAGAAAAAACAGGAAGTCAGGATGCAAACCTAGCACAGAAGAAGAGAACAGCAACATCCCCAAAAAAGGAAATAAAAAACTTTTATATTTATTATCTGGAAAGTAATATGTGAAATTTTTATCTTTTTATCTGCCTGTACTATATGTATCCTACATTCGCCATTCTGTCTCAGCAGTACTTCACACAGAGCAAGGATGTAGGCAGATTTGTGCAGTTAAAAGGAGAAAGCTGTCTAGCAAAAGTTGATCCAGGAGTACCCCATGTCCTTGCCTGATAGTACACACCCCTCAGTCACTGCTGGTTGTCCTAAAGGCCAAGTAAATATGGGCTATTGCTCAAGAAGTAAAGGTCTGTTGTCTAAATACAGACTCTTTAGGCTCAATTATCACATCCAGTAAAATCTCCAGTTTTTTTTCCAGAGAGAGGAAGATAAGTGTTTCTCTCACAGTTTAACAGCTCTGCAAACCAAGAGATATCAACATTTTAATCTACTTTGAAACTTCTGATGATGCTTTTCCTTTCTGTTCATCAATGTATGAAAATTCTTAATGCAGACAATCACTGGCCAATGTTTCCCGGCTCTTTTGTCTTATTTTAATGTATCACTATTTAAAATATAAAGGTGCAGGATCAGGATCTCCCCATGTGCCATAAAACAAGCCATCAGGGGAAAAGACCGGCCTGGCTGAACAGAGGGATATGGATAAAATTCAGGGAAAAAAGAAGAGTTTATGGCCTTTGGAAGAAGGGGCAGGCCACTCAGGAAGGCTACAAAGATGTTGTAGGGCTACACAGGGAGAGAATTAGAAAGGCCAAAGCCCAACTAGAACTTAACCTGGCTTTGGATGTTAAGAACAATAAAAAGAGTTTCTATAAGTATATTAGTAACAAAAGGAGGACTCCATCCTTTATCAGATGAAGGCGATGACATAGTGACCAAGGATGAGGAGAAGACTGAGGTACTTAATGCTGCCTTTGCCTCAATCTTTAGTAGTAGAGTCGCTTGTCCCCTGAGCACCTACCCCCCTGAGCTCGTAGATAAGGGTGGTGAGCAGAATGAAGCCCCCGTAATCCAAAGGGAGATGGTGAGGGACCTGCTCCAAGAGCTGGACATACACAAGTCTATGGGGCCAGATGGGATCCACCCGAGGGTACTGAGGGAGCTGGTGGAAGTGCTCACCAAGCCCGTTTCCATCATTTACCAGCAGTCCTGGCAAACCAGGGAGGTCCCAGTTGACTGGCGTCTAGCAAATGTGATGCCCATCCACAAGACGGGCTGGAAGGATGATCTGGGGAACTACAGGCCTGTCAGTCTGACCTCAGTGCCTGGGAAGGTCATGGAACAGATCATCCTGAGTGCTATTACGCGGCACACACAGGCAACCAGGCGATCAGGTCCAGTCAGTGTGCGTTCATGAAAGGCAGGTCCTTCTTGACAGACCTGATCTCCTTCTATGACAAGGTGACCCACTTAGTGGATAAGGCTGTGGATGTTGTTTATCTGGACTTTAGTAAGGCCTTTGACACCATTTCCCAAAGCATTCTCCTGGGGAAGCTGGCTGCCCATGGCTTGGCTTGCCCATAAGCGTATGCTTAGCGGGGTAAAAAACTGGCTGGAGGGTCGGGCCCAGAGAGTGGTGGTGAATGGAGTTAAATCCAGTTGGCGGCTGGTCATGAGTGGTGTTCCCCAGGGGACAATACTGGGGCCAGTTCTCTTTAATATCTTTATCAATGATCTGGACGAGGGGATCAAGTGCACCCCCAGTAAGTTTGCAGGTGACACCAAGCTGGGTGGGAGTGTTGATCTGCTTGAAGGTACAAAGGGTCTACAGAGGGATCAGAACAGGCTGGATGGATGGGCTGAGACCAATGGTATGAGGTTCAACAAGGCCAAGTGCCGCGTCCTGCACTGAGGTCACAACAACCCCATGCAGCAGTTCAGGCTTGGGGAGGAATGGCTGGTGAGCTGGTGGAAAAGGATCTGGGGGTTTTGGTCAACTGAAGGCTGAATATGAGCCAGCAGTGTGCCCAGGTGGCCAAGAAGGTCAACAGCATCCTGGCCTGTATCAGGAACAGTGTGGTGAGGAGGACTGGGGCAGTGATCATCCCCCTGTACTTGCACTGCTGAGTCCCCACCTCAAGTGCTGTGTCCAGTTTTGGGCCCCTCACAACAAGAGGGACATTGAGGTCCTGGAGTGTGTCAAGAGAAGGGCAACGAAGCTGGTGAGGGGTCTGGAGCACAAGTCTTATGAGGAGCGGCTGAGGGAGCTTGTGTTGTTTAGCTTGGAGAAAAGGAGGCTGAGGGGAGACCTTATGGCTCTCTACAACCCCCTGAAAGGAGGGGGTAGAGCCGTTGGGGTCAGTCTCTTCTCCCAAGTAACAGGTGATAGGACAAGAAGAAACAGCCTCAAGTTGCAACAGGCTAGGTTTAGGTTTGATATTAGGAAAAGTTTTTACATTGAGAGGGTTATTCAGCATTGGACCAGGCTGCCCAGGGAAGTGGTGGAGGCACCATCACTGGATGGGTAGACACAGTGCTGAGGGACATGATTTAGTCATGGTTTTTGTCAGAATTAGGTTGATGGTTGGACTAGATGATCTGAAAGGTCCCTTCAAACCTAGGCAATTCTATAACTCTGTGAAAATGTTCCTGCCTTTAAGAATATGTGGAAATATATTCACAAAACCAAGTGGAAGTGCAGCGTCATAATCCTTATCTAGACATTTATGGAATAGATGGTCTTACTCCTCCTAGCAGATCCCATATAGATTGTCCGTATTATTTTTCCCCGCAATCACTTTTCTTATTATTTTCTCCATTTATTCCAAAGTATAGGATATGTAAATGACTTTATTTAGTCAGCAAGAAAACTGAGACGTGGAGTCACTGAGAGATGGAAACCAACAGGGGGGTAATTACCAAAAGAAAGACAGAAATATTTCTTTGGGGTTTTTTAAACAAATAGATTTTTTTCACCAAGAGTTCTTTATAGCACTGGCTTTAAGAGGTGTTCTATATTTTTTTAGAGGTGGCCTATGGGAGAAAACCTGGGCTGAGACGACTCTTACAATGTAAATAAAAAAAACCCTCACATTTCATGTCAGACTGGTACCATTTCCTCATTCTGGAAATATTAATATTTCTTTGAATGAAAAGGAATTTGATGATACTTATCCAAAGCATGCTAAAATCATTGTGAGACACTTCTTTCACTGGTATGTGCACTGAGTCAGATCACCAGTGTTTTATCTCTAATTACTGTCATCCCGTTGAAGGATAAGTAGGTAAAAATCTACAGGAAACACATCCGTAAGATCTACAATTATTATGCATTCAGCTTGTTTGTAAGCCTGCATTTTAATGCCTGAAACCATTTCTAATAAGTAAAAAGCATCCATAGTATGTAAAATCTGTTCCAAAATGCCTGCAAGGCACAAAATAACTCTTTGTGGGGGTGGTTTATCACAGGGAGGAGAGCTAGGTGTGGGGTATTTGAAGAAGTTTACAGGAGGGAAACCTTGTCAGAGGTCAGTTACATACCATAGTTAAAATAGACGAATTTTGTGTGGTCCAAAAGCTTAAAGGTATCAGGACAGCGGTTTACTTGGCTATGCTGGGAAAGTCAATTAGGTCCTTCTCTTCCCATACTCATATCGGCCCCAAAGTCTTAATTTACTCAGAGGGAAATCTGGAGGAAAAGCAGAACGTGGCTGAAAACCAGATGCTATCCAGCTTCACTGGATAAACAGCATTGCAAACTAATAATATGTAACTTATGAGCCAGGTGTTCACTATAATCATTCCTAAGTACCCTTAGCAATATAGCCAGAGATAACTCCTGGATACTGTTCAGCCTTAATGCCTGCTTTAAACTATTATGCTTTGTTCAGTGTCACAGTGAGGTCATTTACGAATGTACACACCAGTACCCGGGATCAGAATTGCATCTTCGTTAACTAAAATATCCTGTTCTCAAAGTACCAGATGTTGCTTTCTGAAGAGGTTTATTTATTACTGATTTATTTAGGTTACCCCTTGAAGTGGTTTATTTGTTTATTAAAATGTATTCAGACAGGAAATATTTTAAGCGAAGTCATATGCCTTGTCTCAAAGTAGGGCATCTCAGACAGCCGAAACAATAAATGTTGTTTTTTTAAATCAATGATATGAGCATGTTATACTTGAGCATTATAAAATAAATCAGTACATAAAGTTTTAAAATAAGCTATAAAATCTTAACAGTTTGCTGACATGATTATTTCCAGTTTTGTGCTGTAGTTAATTTCTAGAGAAAGCAAACACATATGGAAAGGATACCATTAAGCACTGATGAGCTTTTGAAGCTGCTATAAAATTGGGTTGTGCCTCTCTGCTCGCACTGGGGTGAGGAATTCCATGGAAACCGATCAAATTATGTCAGTGCAATATCCATTACGAATGAGAGCCGAGTGATTCTCCAAACAGCTCTAGCGCAACATCTTTGTGGGTAAGACTTCAGAATATGTGAAATAAGCAACTCATACCTAAAACACGAACTACATGCAGCTGGGGCGCACAGCATTTTGGGGGGTTCTGTGGCAAAGCAACGCATCAACTCCACTTAGATCAAGGACTTCCAGCCTCATGTCTTCATGGTATAAAACAGAGAAAACCCAGACAAGGTTGAATGCTGAAGCCATGGGCTCTTAAGTCCTACTGCCTACTGCTCTCGGGCAGCTGCTGTGACGGGGCTGTCACTTAGAGGGGAACCCAGCGCTGCTGTGCTCCTAGATCCGCTCTAAGTATGGAAATATTGCAGACGTTCCTGTAGGATAGCACTAAAAAGTGCTTAGCGTAATTTGCTGGTTTTGAAAAGCAAATAAACGTGCTTCTGGGCACACATGGCAGCTTCCTCAGGCTGCTGTTCACATCTTACTAAAGACCATGCAGTACATTGCGTTCTTTCATGCACACAGACTGCCGCAGAGCTTTCGGTAATAAGCTATTAAGTTTGGAAGAATGACATGAAGTGCAGTGAAAATGCTAAGATTTAACTTAAAATGTCCCTGTCGCCAATTTAAATACAATTTAAAAAAAAAAAAAAACAACCAGGGTTTCAAGGCCAGATGTGGTTCTCAGGATAATCAGCAGACAGGCACAGTCTTACATGGTATTACAAGCCTTCCATCCCTTTTTAACTATAACAAAGCAATAGAAGAGGAGAAGGGAGAGGTACAAGAAAAACACATTGATAGTAAATTTGTTAACATCTGTTTGTTGAGATTTAAAACAGAACTTTCATTTAAAAAAGCTGTTCTTGCAGGAAACAGAACTGGTGAAATCTTTGCAAGAAAAAGAATAAGGGTCTTTCTTCAACAGCTCAAGGCCACGTTTTACTGGCCTATTTTTCTGATTTGCAGCAGAGATGCTCCATTCATTGATTCCCGACCTTGAGAAAAGGAGTTAGAGAGACAAAAGAAGCCAGAAATCTCCACCTTGCTATTTACTTTTCCCTGGCTCCAAATGAGCGCTCTCGGTGAGGCTGAGATCTAAGCAGTAAAATGCCCAGGGAAGAAAGCTTGCCTTGCTATAAAGACAGACAACCTGGAAACTACAGTTCTCATCAAACCCATCATCCTGGAAGCCATCCGTAAAAAGCAGTATAAATGCGTTTAAGCTTTTAAACAACATTTTTTAGTGAGGCATAGGCAATCTAAAAATTAGCTACAGATTATTTATAGATAATGCACATATTTTCCATCACGTTGGGAAACGGAGACTGAGATCAAATCAAGAAGAAATTAACGACATTTTTCAACATTTGTTCACTTTTCACAACTTAAACAGGTAGCATTTCAACAAAACCATTAATAAATATTTCCTCTGCCCAAATATTTCATTCTTATCTACCCATCCCCAGCAAGAGGTGATGGCAGTGAAGCTCTCTCGCAGCTCTTCTGACAGTGCATGAAGGACATGACAATAATCCAGAGTTTGTAAGGAGTTTGTATGGAGCGCGGTAAATGGGTTCATTTACTGTATTGCAGAAGCTGTTTAGTCACAGAATTTTGGAGTGCTACCCAGACTAATTAGAAGAGCTAAGGCTGTGGCTTGATTATGGCTCAATTTTGATCTAGTGCTAAATGAGCAACTACCAAAGGGAAATTCTAATGCTGCTAAGTGCAATAAATAGATATCACTGATTTCAGCAGGTTTAGGACTCTGCCCTTTTTTCCTAGGTGGTGTTTTGGCCATTTTGGGAATTAGATGCTCACATACAGTTAGAATACCAAGTGTAATTTATAACAGAAAGGGATCAAAGCTTCCAAATTTGCATTTCTGGAGGTAAATAGCTCAATTTCTAGTCAAGTCAGTAATATGACTTAATCCAAGACACTCAGCACTTGCAAAGTTAATGTAAACAGTCCACCAGTAGAAACTTTGCATTCTCAGCACTGCTTTTTACATCTTTGCACTTAGATTTCAATAAGTGTCTTGGTAATATGTTTTGAAAAGATATATAAATAATTATTCACATTTATTATTTACAGTGGTAAAAAAAAAAACGAGTTTAGAAAACTTGCATGAAAGCTACGTGTAAATACAACTCATTAACATCAGCTACATGTGGCTGGCAGCAAGACTCAACTTTATTCCTGCTCCTGAAGCATAGTACTTTTAACTTTCTTATTTAAAAAGAACATATACTAACTTTGGAAAACATTATTTTCAAGCTGTTGTGATTATATGAGTTTTTCCCACTATAGGTACTCCCTCCTTATGCTTTTTATTTTAGCTTCCCGCTGAGCCACATGATAACAGTGATGAGGAGTATGAGGGAGAATCTGAATAAGCTTGCTAGATACATCCCATGAAAGAGAAGCCTTCTGTACTATGCATGTGGGATTGTTTAGTAATTGCACAGTGTGTGCTGTCTTTTCTTCTTTTATTATTATACTGTTCTGGTTTACATGTATTGACCTATTGACTGGAAGAATGGGGGTAAACAAACAAAGATGGAATAGAGAATGAAAAAGCTCTTATTACAGGAACACTGAGAAGTCCCCTCAAACAGAATAAAGTTTAAGGACAGATTTCTATCTGGCTTTCACAAAGATGTACACGGAGGAAAGTGCGAGGCAGCTTGTGCATAAATTGGAATAACACTTTCTAAGTTTCAGCAGTCATAATGGTAATAACTAGATGGATCAGTGGTTCTGACCTACAAAGCCACCACAGAAGAGTGGGATAGCCATTCACCTATGTGGCACATCTTGACAAAAACCTTGGATGCCGTTCGGTGTCCCACTCCCCCCGGATCTTTGGCAGTATTACTCCAGCAGTGCTTTAAGAACAGGGACTCTGCCCTGATAGAGCAGATTCCAGGAATGATGACTTAAAAAAATGCAGCCAGAGCTCTGTTCAGTTTCTTAAATAAATTCTCCTAGGCTAGAGGGGGAACCCCATCCCATCCTTCGTAGCCTTCTCTTTCTTCTCACTTCGTCCTTTCTTATGCATAATGAGATTAGGTGTATATTTTCACTT
Source organism: Larus michahellis (assembly GCF_964199755.1). Classification (NCBI taxonomy): domain Eukaryota; kingdom Metazoa; phylum Chordata; class Aves; order Charadriiformes; family Laridae; genus Larus; species Larus michahellis. The sequence continues at coordinate 81,985,007 of NC_133930.1, forward strand.
CCTGGTCCCTTTCACAAAGAGAATATCAGATTTGTATGCAGGGTAGTCTAGTACTACATTCCTTATGTGATAAGAAGCACAGAAGGTTTAAGGACTTCCGTAAGCAGAAAGGGAAAACTATGTCTTGCCTGGTATTCATAACGCCGTTCGAAGGCTTGGTCTTTGCACTGCTGTTGAAACACCAAACCCCAGAGCTTGCAGGTGGTTTCAGGTGTGTGAAGCTGCTTCTGTTGAGACATAACGGATCATGTTATGGTAACACAAGGTCTGAAAAAATGAATTAGACTCACTTTAATTAAGATTTTTACATAAACTCAAAAAAACTATGATGGGATATGAACAGGCACCTTCAGCCTGAGCATTTCAGTGTTACCGCAAGTGCTCCATATACAATTTCCTGGTTTTGCGATGCTGAGAGACTAATACATTTGTACACGAGCTGTGCACAAATGTGGAAATAAAATGTGTGTGCCTCTTCAAAGGAAACATACTACAGAAACAGCACAGGGACACACACACAGAGGCAAAAGGAAAGCTGGATTACACCAAGAAAGACAGAAGAGTGTCAGCCTGGAGACAGAGATTTTAGCTATCTATCGAATGAGAACAGCTTGGGACTGTGAGCAAGGGGATTAGCTCCTGTCATTTGATTTTTCTTCCTTCAGACAAAGGGGATTCAGTACATTCTTTGTAAATAGACATCACTGCATCACAGATGCCTCGCTCCACCATCAATTTATAATATGAGAAGCCTTCAAGATCTGTAACTTCGAATCAAAGAAACAGTAAAACTGATCGATTCAATATTTGGACACAGTCTCTCTGGGGTTTTTTGTGTTTAATTCTCTATTTTTCTAGCTGTTTGCCTGAGTACTCCTTGCCCTTCTGCAATTCATTGTACTTAGAGCAGGAAGTCAAGGTCGATGGGCATCTTTCTCAGACACCTCCCCAGGGCTGAGAGCCAGCACAGCATCTCTTTTTGTGCTTTCTTTGGCTGCAGTAGAGCAGAAAGCAAGGGAGGCTAACGGGGTTTTAGACACGGACAGAAAAATGTTGATAAAAGGTTCTTTATACCTTGTTGGACTCAACCTGTCACAAGAAAAGCAGATTTTCAGAGGGGCTTGAGTCTCAGTAAGACAACAAAATACACTTGTTTTCAGAAACTGCAAAAGCTCTCTGTGCTCAGCAGATCTCTGCAGTTCACAGAGCTGCCACGGTGACCCGCTGTGCAAAGTGTCTTAAAATATGTGCTACTGCTGTCAGATTTTCTAAAGGTGACACAAGGTAGGTCAAAAACACACTGTAAAACTAACGTTGATTAGAAGCATACAGCAAATAGGCAAGATGACTGAATTCTGGAGCTGAAAAGAGTGATATTTTTCATCCATTTAGTTGTTTTGAAGAAGGAAATTCATCAGCCTCCCTGCAGGCTCAAGCGGTGGATTTCAGCAGCCTTTCGTCCCCATCCTCCAGTGACAGAGGTGAGGTGTAGTGGTTTCAGTTTGACCAGGTCAGGCAGTTCATGGAACTGCGATTTGACGGAGGTGTTTCTGTGAATGAAGGCTTGTTTTAAGGCTATAGATGTTACTGGAGTAAGTTGAACCCGGGTGGTTGTAACAAGGGCAGAGGTTATGAACTGCACTCATTGCCATAAAGAAGTCATGTCCCATTCAAATGGGAAAAGGCTGTAATAGAATTACCAGAAATTAATGTGGATATTTACAACTAAATGTAAAAGTGGCTGAACTGAAATATAGAAAAACATACACAAAACGAAACAAAACAAAAACAAGTTTAAGGGAAAAAAGTGCATAATTAAGTGCTGTTAATGAAAAACATTTTGATTTCTGAAATAAAATATTTCCAATCAGGATGAAGTCAGAAAAAGTCAGCAGGTGACGAGTGAGCAATTTCATCGTGTTACCGTCTCTACCAAGGTTAAAGGGCTATTAGTTAGCAGGGAAATGTGATAACATCCACTGTGATGGCTAATAGTGATTTTTGGTTTCAAGTCTTTCTCTTTCAAGCATGGAAGGATACATTCTGTGTGCACCAATGTAGATTTTTCTAAACCAGAACATCTGGGAGATTTATTATTAAAGCAGTGATAGTTTCCTTTTTCCTTTCAGATGGGTTAGTGCTTGGTGCTTTAGAGAACCCATGGACCTAGTTCTCAATAGACAAAAATCAACTATCTACTAACAAAGATCTTTTCCTGTAATTTTCCTATTCTTATAGTGCTCTCTGTATAAAAAGTTCTTTTGTTTGAAAGGTCCGTATTCTGCCCCAGTCCACATCAACCAGACTGTGCTATGGAGACACAATCAACTACATTTTTTGGAAGCTAATCAAGAATAAGATGCTAACATAGCCTGCTTCTGTTTAATGTCTTATCCAATTTCCTAGCACAGTAGATATTGTCTGTAATTTTAATATACTACTGTTATCTCTTCACAGATTAGTATCAGGAAAGGTTTGAATAAATGAGTCATTTTGCATTCTAGTTTTCCATTATCGTAGAGGACCCTGAGGTTTTCATTAGTCTTTATTAAAATAGTTTTTAAGATAAAAGATAAGAGAACAAAATATTCTGGAATAGAATTTTCACTGTTATAAATGAATTGTAAGTAAATTTTTATTTCCACTTGGAAACAAAAAAAAAAAAGTAAACTGTTTGGAGAAGGAGACTTTGTCAAAACTTTGAAAAAAAAATAAGAAGAATATGAAAACCATTAATTGTGCAAACCACAGAGCAAGAGAATTATGCAAACCTACACATCACTGTTTCTATTTTCACAACATAACAAATTTTAGTTTCTGCTCTTCTCATTCTTCTAAAAGTTGGACAAGATGTATAAGGATCATTTCTGTTGCCCTTCTATATGCTTTGTTTTGTGCTATTTTGTTTAAGAGACAGGCACAGGAATCACAACTAAAACCACTATTGCGTTTCTTCCGTATGGACCTATTTTTTTACAACAGGATCTATTTCTACGGTTGGATCTGTTCTTACAATTGAAAGAAGATATCTGGGTTTCAGTCCTCAGCACTCAGTCTTGCACCATAAACTGAAGAGTTGCATCAAATTAGTTTTTAGGAATATAGAAACAATTTCTGCTTTGAAAGGTGCGCCAGTCAATCTATTTTCCTGATAAAAGTTAAAAAATATCAAAAAAAAGACTAACATGGTAAAATGGGTTCTTTTTGTTAATCTAGAAATGGAATCGAAGTGCAACTCAAGAGAGGACTTCTAACTACTCTACTACACTACTATAAATTTTAATTTTAAAATAGAATTTATAATATCTCACCCTGTCCCTCTGGCAACCTGCAGACCTCCTGAGGCAGCAGAATGAGTAGGAAAGCTGAAGGTTGAGAATCATCAGAGTTTCAACCACAGTGGCTGAGAGACAATGACAGCAAGACGAGGGATGTCACAGACACTTCATCCTCGGGAATATTCAAAACTGATTGAACAAAGCCCTGAGCAACCTCGTCTCTCTTTGAGGTCAGTGCTGGTATTAGCAAGGTCCAGACTTGATTTACTGTGGAGGTCTCCTCCCACCCCATCTTGACCCTATGACCACATCTGCTTGCAAGCACATTGAGCACAACAGGACAATCTGTGTCATGTTTGTTAGTAAACATAAGCAAATTGAAAGGAACTAAAATGAGTTTTAAAACCAAGATTAAAAGGTTGATCAGAAACTAAAATAGAGAATCATAAAGGGTTGATTTTCCTTCTTGCCGCAGAAAGACCACCAAAGTGATATTCTGTGAATTGTCAGCTATTTAGAGAAAAAAGTTACTTCTGTTCAGCTCTGAAGCAAGAATGACAAACCATTTCCGTCCCTTTGGTGAAACTGATATGAGGGCAATTTGCCAGTATAGGTAAAAGAATTCAGGATTTCTGTTGATGGTCTTACTGTGCAAGGTGTTCAAGCAGCTGTAGATGGATGCTCTTGGCTGGAAGGTCTGATACAAAATGTTGTGCTGGAGACTGGCTATGTGTCATTGCCTATAATGTGATCCCATTTTTGCTACTCTGTCTTTGTCAGGGCAGACAACACATATAAGGGCAGAAACACACATAGAAAAGGAGGGCAGATTTGGGATACCTTTCTTTTACTTCATACAGATGGTCCAACATCTCCAAACATACTTGGCATAATGAAGGAAACATTAGAAATTTATGGAAAAATACTGTTCCAGGGATGAAGCACTGGAATGCCAAATTTTCATTTCCCTGCTTACCACTCGTAACTACTCATTTCCCACACTTCCACCACAAAAGCACTATTCAGTTAGGTCAAAATTATAGCACATTAGTTTTGATCCCATGACTAGCAGTTTGCGGGACATATCTGGTCATTTTCTTTATTCCAATCTAATCCCCTTGTTTTCATTTTTCTCCCTATGAAGCAACATTTTTCACTGCCAAAAGGTGGGGGATGACACAACTTTCACCAAACTGACAAACGATGGAGACCTCTAAGGCCTTCAGGCAAATGTGACCCTACCTGGAAAACCACCTTAGTCCAGGGAGTTAAGGGCCTTTATAAACCGTTCTCAATCAGCTTGTGCGGAACTTAACAGTGAATGCCACCGATCTGCTTCGGAGGGATTTCTGTCCTGCATCCCTCAAGAATGACGGTGGTTTAGTTCCCCTCAGGTCTGGCTTTATTTAAACAACTTATCTAGGCCAAAGAAAGACAACTTGTGTGCTGAGTGAGAAAGGTACATTATCCAGTATATCCATGTGGTGTGCAATTAAGAGAAGGAGATTTTCTTTGTAGCTATTTTGTCAAATGAAACTTATCTGGAGCTGAAAAAAATTAAATAGTGACATTATCTGATTTAAAATACAGCACAAAAGACAGGCAGTTTTCTTTAATGCATTCCTAGGCAGCATATTTGAAAGGAAGACAATATTACTGCCATTATAATCAAAGAGCAGAGGAAGCATACGGGAGGCCTGCAAAGATGAAAATAAAAAAAGTTGGTTAGCTTTAAACAGGTTTAAGTCCTGCATGCAGCAAAAGACTGTCAATCAGAAAAAAAAAAAAAAAAGGTAAAAAGTGGATTTCTCTCTCTTTATCCCTGTAGGCAATCAAGTAATACCAGTGATAAAGTTTGGCCCTATATGAAAGAGGTGGCACTGCATGAGATGCCAAGAGAACTGCTGAAGAGCTTTTAAGAAGCTGGTTCTCTGCTGTGCAATTATACAGCCAATGGGACCCTCAGGAATGTCCTAAAGGTCAGCTAATAAATTTCATAGTTAATGTTATAGAAACAAAGATGAAGACAAAAAAATGTACGTGCAAACCAAGCATGACTATATTAATATTGAAAAAAAACAAATTTTAATTGCCTGCAGTATTATGAAATTAAAGAAGCAACAGCACGGCAGAAAAAAGATCATCCTCATGCTACTGTAGTACCTCATAGCATATATTGTCAGAAAAATATGCTACTAACAAGAATTTGTGTAAGTAATCCCACAGAAGCAGGCCAGAACCTCTCTCCCACCTGTTGACTAGGAACTTCCTTTTAATTTCATGGAATCATAGAATAGTTTGGGTCGAAAGGGACCTCTAAAGGTCATCTGGTCCTACCCTGCTGCAATGAGCAGGGACATCTTCAACTAAATCAGGTTGCTCCAATTTTATGGTCTTTAGGCTTAGTTATACCCACATGCTCTTATGTCAGCATTGTCATGTGGTTTACATAGCTTTGTTTTCTTCTGTGGTGTTTATCATCCCAAAATATTTGTCGAGAGCTATGCATGTCGTCTCAGCCTTCACTATGCTAGGCCAAGCAAACAAAGCCGGTTTTCTCCTCTCTGGCATGCTGGGTAGTAGTAACTCTGTCAAGGTAGTAGTGACTTCTCATCTTGGACTCAGCTCAATAGCAAGACCAGGTTCTTTTTCCAAAAATCCCAAAACACACATTCATCTGGTTTGTTGTTTGTTTTTTTTTTCCCTTGATATTAATATGCCTAAGAAAATATATAGTGCCCTCTCAATTGTCACCAGGACTCCTTTTGCCTTTTTCTCTAAACAATTAGGATTTTTTTGAACAGCTATAACACTAGCTTTACTGCTATTAACAATATTGCTAATATTGCTCCACTGCTTGGTAAAGATACAATAAAACATTCACAGAAAGCCTAGACAGCATATTCCAAAGCCTGGTGTGTACTTTCTCTTTGCTGTGTCTGAAACTAAGTGTGGTCTTTGAAGCTCACATATCTAATAGCCATATATTCAAAATGCTGGTGAAGACACAGGTCAAATTCAAACCTGTGTTGAACTGGGAAACAATTCTTACTGTGTTGGGTGCTCTACATAGCAGGTCTGAATTTTGCTTGTTTATCCAGCAAGGATCTGCTGGAAGGTTATGAGCTAAAACTGGATGTCAGACCAAACCAAGAGTGAAGTCCTTCAGCTCATCAAGCCCTAAGAAAATTAAAACTTTAGGTTACTGCCTAGGAAATAAAATTATCCGTTCTTGGAAGAAACTAACTTTTTCCACATCAAAGTCCAAACTTCTATTCTGAAACAACAGAGACCAGAGAAAAGAATAACAACTCTTCATGTAGTCAAACCAATGGAGAAAGAAATAGTGTATCTGATTTCAAGGTTTCTACCTGTTCTCTTTCTCAAACGTTCCCTTCTCATGTGTTAGATGGAAATACCAGTCTCAGAATACATCAAAGATCCTGGGGAGCTATCCATCTACCTACCGAATAAACTCCTTAAGCCCCATTTGTTATATAAAAAAAGTACAACAAAATGCAGGTGTTGTAAAGAACGTGCAGATCTCCACGAGGCTCCTTAATTTTTCTGCCCAGTGGAAAAGAATATTGACAGAGATCAGAAAGTCATAAATAAACCTTAACTTTCTGTGGTGTGAAACATTCATGCCACATGGGACACAAAAGAATGTTAACACATGGACTTCAGAGTATCCTGCTTGAAGACATGAAGCCGTCTACTACTTAAAACAGTAAGGTAAAATGGGAGTTATTACATGCTGATACAAAAACATACACTTATTCAACTTCAAGAACTAGGGATTTTAAAATGTAAGTATGTTTTATAATATTGTTTTTAAATGAAAGCACACAACAGAGTCAAAGACTCACTGGAAATGTTTTTACAATACTTTGACAAAAGCAAGAGTAGGAAAATTATCAAGGAGGTTACAAAACTGTCCGAAGCCAACAAATTGCTTTTAAAGTCAAGAAAAAAATGTTTATCCATTGAATACTGAGCATTTGCTTTAATGGTACACTTGGTGTATTTTTTTAACATCTTTGGTCATACTTTTTGTTCATCTTTGAAAATTGTTAGTTTAGTCCTTAATCCAGCAAAGAACTTCTGGTGGTTTCAGCTGGCATAGAGTTACTTTCTTGTAGCTGCTGTGTTTTGGTTTTGGTATGAGAATACCAAATATTGTTAAAACATATTGGTTTTGGTTGTTGCTAAGAGATGTTTACATTAGTCAAGGATTTTTTCAGCTTCCCATAGAAGCTGAGAGGGAGCATAGGCAGGACAAGCTGAAGAAAGCAATATTACCATAGACACCATACCATAGGCATACCATAGACATCACGCTCAGTAGATAAAGGGGGGTTGGCTGGGTGCAGGAATCTGCAATCACCGTTTGGGACGGATTAGGCAACCTGGGCGTCAGGTGCTAAGAGCAACTTGTGTTGTATCACTTTATTTTATATATTCTTTTACCATTATTATTGTTGTTATTTCCCTCTTCTACTACTGTTCAATATTAAACTGTCTTTATCTCAACCCACAAAGGTTTTTTCCTCTCTCTTTTTCTCCCTCTTCTCCCTACCCCACTGTGGGGCGAGGGCAGGGGGAGTGAGCGAGCGGCTGCATAGTCCTGGTTGCTGGCTGGGGTTAAACCACGACGGAAGGTAATGCCCTTAAACAGGCTACCGTCACACTTTGAATTTTTCAGGATCAGGATGGTAGCTATTTTATAAAAACATACATCTATAATTTTATAATTTAAGCTACGTTTTGACACAAAACATTTATTTTCTCCACTTCAAAATTTTCTGGGGAATTAATTTTACAGACTGACTTGTTTGCACATCACATAATATATATCACTGTGAATTTAATGACTTAATTGTCATTCATACATTAGTTTGTTTTGTAATCTGGGGAAGTAACCTTTTAAAGTACAGCACTGTCTTTTCTAATAGCTGCTGACTTTTCAAGTTATTTTCCTAGGCAAAAAAAATCACAATGTTCTCCAAATGCTCTGCACATAAGATGGAAAAGTTTGTGTGTCTGGGTTAAATAAGACTATACAGCCATAAAAGTAAAACACTGTGTTTTGATTCATGCCAAGAAATGTCCTAAAATTACTTCACCGGATTCTACATAAATTTCAAAGCAGAACTACTAAATCTGAGGTGGTTTATTGCCCAGTTAGACAACATATATTTTTTTTAAGCTGTAAAGAAAGCCCCAGAGATAATCCTTTGGATCTTTTATTGGCGTAGTGCTTAAAATCTTAGACTTTTTATAGTGTTTAAAAAACAGCATGAATTAGATCAAAGTAATTAACATGTAGCCAAGTAAAAGAAATACTCTGCTATAATTTTCCTGCTACTTCTAACAGTGGTTTTTAGGCCTAATAAAAACCAAAATCTTACCATGTATGTCTCTCTATTAACTGTACAGTTTATAATAGATAAAACTAAGCTTACACAGTATTTAGTCCATTTTTCAGAAAAAGTACCCAGTGATGAACAGTGTCCTGTCACTTTTCATGGTACTCTAAAAAATGATTGTAGAACTGCTGACCAAATTAAAGTCAGGATATTTCTTGTGACATGAGTAAAAATGAACTAAAATCCTACTTAGGAGCTTTGCTAGTTTGAATGGTGGAAATAAAAATGAGAAAATTTGCTTTTGATACAGAAGTCCTTTATTTTTTTTCTTTTTACTTTGTCTAAGATGACAAGGAAGGTTTCAAATTTAATATTGTTTTGGATGTGAATACGTGAAGAGGGTGCTTTGCTGTCAAGTAATACATATATTTTGGTTTTTGTTTTGAAACCCAGAATGTCAGTAAGAACACTGGTAACATCACAGGGATCACAATGATGTTACATATGCGAAAACGATAACGATGTAAACATAAATAACCATGTGTGATCAGTGGAATTAGGGATCTTGAATATATAGTGTCTGGTGAACTAGTTGCAGCCTGGTACTAACGTGTAAATTACATAGCTAGCATTGTAGAAGTGCACATTTCTAAAATTATTTTTTAGGATTTTTCCATAATACCTCCCATTTTAATGTGCTGAGTCAAAAAGACTGGATGCATGAAAGGAATAGTAAGTGTCTAGTGTCATCATTCCACGATTTATTTTATAATCTGTTCAACGTGACATGTCAGAAGCTATCTTAGAAAACGTAATAAAGTGTTGAACTCTGTCTAATCCAGCAGTCAACACTCTAGTTGTTCAAGAAGCTTGGACAAGCTTTTTAAGCTCTGTGCTTCATGGGATTTGACTCCACAAATGATGAAAAAGTCCTAACCACTATATTCTACCATATGTTTGTGGAACAGTGTGCAGCTTCATTGACCAGTCTTCCTGATATTGCATAGCCAAGAACACAAGAATCATTGGGTTCACACCAAGAGTAGCAAAGAAAACGGCTTACTTCTACCTCTCCAGCATACCTCTACAGCCACATCCCCTGCTCTCACACAGAAGGGTCCGACTGTGAGGTGATTGTGAAAGATGTAGGTTTGTTCAGCAGCCAGTGCTTGGCTATTTACAACAGATGGCACCCAAAAGGTCTTGTTTCTTTTCTCTTTAAGCGTGGTGAGACAGTCCTGACCGTGGGTATGGCGTGAGACAGTGGAAAACGCTTCCACGACATGCTTGCACTGCTGCACGCACCAGCTCCCACAAAGAAACCCATGATCAACCACAAGTAACTGTTCGCGGATCACCAAAATTCCTGAGGCACATCCAGCTTTGTATGTAAAAGATGTGCCTACCTCAACTGGCCGATCATACGATTGAACACAGAAGGCAGTATGCCATAGGTAAGGTGTCCCAAAGCTAACTTGGGGTAGGTCTCACTGGCTGGTCCAGGGGCGCGGTCTGGAGAAGGAGATGTCCTTATGTCGTGACAGAGAACATGAGCAGTCAACAATTTCCCCAACAGCTGTTCGTCAGTGGGTAAGATTAATCATTAATGGGGTTGTTCCTTGCCTACACGGCAAGCGAGCTTTTGGCTTTCGCCTTTCAATCATGCTTAGATTGCTTGCATTCCTCTCAGGCTTAATTATATCGTCAACTTATATTATTGTAACAAAGGTGATCAGACTTGGTCCTTAGACCATTGCTGGTTTAGCCATTATCCAAAAAACCCTTGTCATGTGACATTAAGACATTTTGTGCTGATGTGACCTTTCTCAGTGTGATATATTTATTTATATGCATACAGACACGCACACACACGCACACACACTAGCACAGATAAAACAGTCAACAGAAAGTGTTTGAGAAGCTCATTTGAGAGCTCGTGTGGAAGGAAAGGAGTGCCAAGACACCTAAAGCAATTTGGCTGAGAAGTTCGTACACTTCGGTCCTTAAATCCTGCAACTTGGTGTAAGCTGATAAGTAAAGACAATTCTAATACAGCTAGAGAAAGAACACACAAAGTACATCTTATAATACATAAAACACAAAAGTCATTCCTTTAAAAAAATCTATCACAATTAATCACAGTTAAATTCAATACATCGGTTTCCTACTGCATCTTATCTTGAAATACAGTGAAGCTAAAAAACATTGGAGGTTCCAACAATCAAATTTCGGTAAACAGCCTACAGAAAGCAGATAGCAGTTGAGCTTTTATCCCTGTGCCATGAAGATATACGGGTATTATTAGATCAGAAGCAACGAGAAACCAGTAATCCATATAACCTAAATGAAAATAGTAAGAGAAAAGAAAGTGTAACAGTATTCATGACAATGTATTTTCTTGTTAATGTCTGTAACTTTGTAAATAGCTGTGACCAAAGGTGCGGAAAGGAGGCCATTTCATTGCTTCAAATAGGATGTAGACAAATAAGTCATATTGGTTTTTCTTATCAAGTACTCAGTAAATTTAAGCCTAATGTTCATTACAAAATAAAACCTTTTTTTAATGTTTATAAAACAACTTTTCAGACACATGCGCATATACATATGCATCTGTTGGTGGGTAAACCTTGGCTGGCCGCCAGACACCCACCAAGCCGCTCCCTTACTCTCCCTGCTTTACGTGATGGGGGAGAAAATAGGATGAAAAAGCTCCTGGGCTGAAGTAAGGACAGGGGGATTGCTCCGCAGTTACCATCACAGGCAAAACAGACTTTATTTAGGGAAGGTTAATTTAATTTATTGCTAATTAATAATAGAGTAGGATGGTGAGAAACAAAGACAAAACTGAAAACACTTTTCCCCACCCTCTTCTTCTTCCCAGGCTCAACTTCACTCCAGGTTTATTTACTTCTGTCCCCCTACACAAAGGGATGGGGAACGGATGTTGCGGTCAGTTCATCACACATTGTCTCTGCTGCTCCTTCCTGCTCACGGTCTTCCCCTCCTCCAGTGTGGGGTCCCTCCCACGGGAGATAGTCCTTCATGAACTTCTCCCACATGAGTCCTTCCCACGGCCTGCAGTGTTTCATGAACTGCTCCCATGTGGGTCCCTTCCATGGGGTGCAGTCCTTCAGGAACAGACCGCTCCAGCATGGGTCCCCCATGGGGTCACAAGTTCTGCCAGCAAATCCGCTCCAGCATGGGCTCCCCTCTCCCTGACAGGAGCTTGCAGGGCTGCTTTGTCATGGAGAGGCTACACTGACTGTTATCTCTTGCTATTGTTTCATGAGGGCATGAGTGATACAGCCAGGAGCTATCTGAGGAGTACCACAAGGATTACAGAGTCCTGGCAATGGCCATACAGGACTCAGGACCACAGGTAGTCTTTTCATCAATGTTCCCAGTCAAAGGGAAGGGGTTGAAAGGGCCGGTCAAATCTGGCAAATCAATAAATGGCGACAGGATTGGTGTCACAGCCAGGAGTTTGGCTACTTAGACCATGGGACTTGCTTTGAGAAACCTGATCTGCTGATGGGGTTCAACTGTCAAAGAAGGGGAAGAGCATCCTCATCCATAGATTTGCCAAGCTCATAAAGAGGGCTTTAAACTAGAGCTGCCAGGGAAGTGGAACTTCAGTCCATTCCACTCCTACCAGTTTAATGCCAGTGCCAGCAAAAGATGCCCAGAGCCTGAGGAAGATCACAGCTCAGCAGGAGAGCACCTGGAGTGCAGCACAAAGGAATTCCAGCCACTCCAGCCAGTAAGTCATCTTCATCAGAGTCCCAACTTAAATGCCTCTATGCAAACACACGTAGCATGGGGAAAAAACAAGAGGAATTAGAGACGTACGCACGCTTGCAGGTCTGTGATCTTATTGGCGGAGGCATGGTGGGATGGCTCCTATGACTGGAGTGTTGGAATAGAAGGATACAGGCTCTTCAGGAAGGACAGGCAGAGGAAGAGAGGAGGGGATGTCACCCTCTATGTCAAGGACCAGCTGGAGTGCGTGGAGCTGAGCCTTGGGATGGATGAGGAGCCGATCAAGAGCTTATGGGTAAGGATTAAAGGGAGGTCAAGGACAGGTGACATTACAGTGGGGGTCTGTTACAGGACACTGGACTAGGACGACTGAGTGGATGAGGCCCTCTACAAACAGATAGGAGTAGCCTCACGTTCACAAGCCCTGGTCCCCCATTATGGGGGACTTCAACAACCCCAATATCTATTGGAGGGACAACACAGCCGGGAATGAGCAGTCCAGGTGGTTCCTGGAATGCGTTGCTGACAACTTCCTTCTCCAAGTGATAGCGGAGTCAACGAGGAGAAGTGCCATGCTGGACCTTGTTGTCCCCAACCAAGAGGGACTGGTGGGGAATGTGAAGCTCAAGGACAGCCTTGGCTGCAGTGCCCATGAAATGGTGGAGTTCAAGCTCCTTAAGGCAGCGAGGAGGGTGCACAGCAACCTCGCTACCCTGGACTTCAAGAGGGCAGACTTTGGCCTCTTTAGGGATCTGCTTGTCAGAGTACCATGAGATAAAGCCCTGGAGGGAAGAGGGGCCCAAGAAAGCAGCTTAGTATTGAAGAATCACCGTTTCTGCTCTCAGGAATGATGCATCCCAACAAAAGAAACTCAGGCAAAACCCCAGGGAGGCCTGCATGGATGAACAAGGAACTCCTGGACGATCTCAAACAGAAAATGGAAGCCCACAGAAGATGGAAGCAAGGACGGGTAGCCTAGGAGAAATACAGAGAAATCGTCCAAGCAACCAGGGACTAGGTTAGGAAAGCTAAAGCCCAGATAGAGTTAAATGTGGCCAGGGTCACATCAAGGGCAAAAAGAAAAGCTTCTACAGCTATGTCAGTGACAAAAGGAAGACTAGGGAAAATGTGGTCTGCCTCCGGAAGGAAAAGAAAGACCTGGTCACCTGGGATATGGAGAAGACTGAGGTATTCAATGGTTTTTTTGCCTCAGTCTTCATGGGCAAGTGCTCTAGCCACACCGACCAAGTCACAGAAGGCAAAGGCAGGGGCTGGGAGAATGAAGAACAGCCCACTGTAGGAGAAGATCAGTTTCAAGACCATCTAAAGAACCTGAAGGTGCACAAGTCCACGGGACCTGACAAGATTCTGCCCCTCTGCACCTCTCTGGTGAGACTCCACCTGGAGCACTGTGTCCAGCTCTGGGGCTCTCAGCACAGGAAAGACATCGACACGTTGGAGTGCATCCAGAGGAGGCCACAAAGACGATGAGAGGACTGGAGCACCTTTGCTTATGAGGACAGGCTGAGAGAGCTGGGGCTGTTCATCCTTAGAGAAGAGAAGGCTCTGTGGAGACCTTATAGCCCCTTCCAGTACCTAAAGGGGGCCTACCAGAAAGCTGGAGAAGGACTCTTGGTCAGGGAGTGTAGCAATAGGATGAGGGGTAACCATTTTAAACTGAAAGCGGGTAGATATTATGAAGAAATTCTTTGCTGTGAGGGTCGTGAGCCCCTGGCCCAGGTTGCCCAGAGAAGTTGTGGATGCCCCATCCCTGGAGGTGTTCATGGCCGGGTTGGACGGGCCTTTGAGTAGCCTGGTCTGGTGGGAGGTGTCCCTGCCCAGGGCAGGGGGGTGGAACTGGATGATCCTTAAGGTCCCTTCCAACCCAAGCCATTCTGGCCATTCTGTGATTCTTCAATGCTATGATTCTCTTACATTTTTCTCACTCCCCTCTCTCACAGCTGTTGTGCGGCATTTTTTACCCTGGGGCCAGCTCCTGGTCTCTTCTCACAAAGGTCACCCCTGTAGTCCTCCCTGCCCACCAGAACCTTGCCACATAAACCCAAAACACAGGTACATGTTTCTATAAATTTCAGTAAAAGGTTCAGAGACTTAAACTGAAGGCATTGAATCCAACACTGGCATTCGAGTACAAAAAATTACTGAGTGTGAAATCACTATAGTTTCATCTCAAATATAGGCAAGAACAGTTTTCAACACCCCCATAAGATCCAAAATAACAAGCCAGTCGGCATGTATCCCAACCTTTGATGAGAGTGTCGGTCTTTGAATCAACATCCTTTTGCCTGTGCATGCTCATAATTCTTCATATTTTTGGAGCGGTTGCTTAAATTTCAGTCTATGTGATCCCTTTGTGCAAGTAACCTGAGCATTTGTGGAAAGCAGAGAGAGAAGAATTACTTCTAAGGCATTTATTTGCAGAACTGGAGAGCATTCTGACACAGAGTTTCATCAGAAAACTACAATTTCTGTCAGAACACAGCACTATTATGTCTTAGTGGTTTCCTTGCCACCTCATCTGGAAGGCTATTATTGACCCGTCTTTCCTGGATTCAGGTCCCAACATATTCATCAGGTCAAAAATCCCACACCTCTCACATGCCCTTTTACAGCTCCACAAGTCTGGAGGCCTTGGAAGCCCCAGTCCTCTCATTGTTCTGCTCTTCAGCAGAGCTCTGGGGGAGGTTCTTCCTGACTCCAGCATGCTCTCAGGTAGACTCCAGAATGCCTCTGCCAAGCCAAGGACCTTTTGAGGTCATTCCAAAGCATCAGGACGATAAAAGAATTTTCTGGGGACTGGGACAGAAAAATAATTTTGATGCTGATTCTTTCTAAAATTACCTCTAAAAATTCTACCGAAGATCTGAAGTAAAAACTACAACCTAGAAATAAAACCATGTTTTGACAAACTCCTCTTAGATGGTGTCCATTAAGGAGATCACTCCCTGCATGCCTCCCCTATCTTGTCCATAGCTTATTATTATTTTGAATGGAGTGAGGAAAGGCACAGTTAGCATATCAGTTTTGCACACAGGAAAGAAGTACTAATGCCCTTGTAATTCAATGGAGACAAGTGAAGTGATCCCCAGCTAGAGCTGGTATGACTGCATAGGACAGTGCCAACCATGTGAAGGTACTAGCTCATCTTTCTGAAAGATATAAAACCTCACAGTACCAAAGATAACTCAGGTGCCCTGACTCAGATGTTTCTTCTTCTCCCTCAGTAATATGGTGTGCCATCAGGAAATGACATTCCCAAGGAAGACCTGCTTCTAATTGAGCCAATTCAGGTATCTCTATCATAAAAGACAAGATCTTCAGAATTCTCTTGGGACTTCATATTCTCCCTTGAGCATCTGTGGACCATATAATTTTATCTTTGGTGCTATGGTTACCTAAACCAGCTGGAATAATGTTAGATCAGGCATAATCTATGGCAATCAGTTCTCCTCACTGGTGTGAGACTAGAGACTCAAATTTATATGAGAATTACATGGCAGAACGGGAAAGCTGGTCTTTCGAATGGGTATGTTAAAATAGCACTATCCATCCTACTAATTCATTTAAATATTTGAATTATAATAATGGAAACCTTTTATGTAATTTTCATTCAGCAATGTATTTACAATTGCTATGTCTTTGTGTTTGCACATAATAACCAATGTTTCTGGTATCCTTCCACATGGCAACTCTCCACTGGCTTCTGGAAGAATCTGGGATGCAAAAGGAGCAGACAATACCAGTGATATAGCTTCCACAGCTAATTTTCTTACAGGATGATAGAATTGTTTAGGTTGGAAAAGACCTTTAAGACCATCAAGTCCGCCTGTTAACCTAGAACTGCCAAGTCCGTCACTAAACCATGTCCCTCAGCACCACATCTACACATCCTTTAAATACCACCGGGGATGACAATTCCGCCACTTGCCTGGGCAGCCTGTTCCAATGCTTGATGACCCTTTCAGTGAAGAAATTTTTCCTAATATCCAATCTAAACCTCCACTGGCACAACTTGGGGCTATTTCTTGTTGTCCTGTTGCACGCTGCTTGGGACAAGAGACCAACTCCCTCCTTGCTACACCCTCATCCACTAAGTGGGTCACCTTGTCATAGAAGGAGATCAGGTCTGTCAAGAAGGACCTGCCTTTCATGAACACACACTGACTGGACCTGATCGCCTGGTTGCCTGTGTGTGCTGCACAATGGCACTCAGGATGATCTGTTCCATGACCTTCCCAGGCACTGAGGTCAGACTGACAGGCCTGTAGTTCCCCAGATCATCCTTCCGGCCCTTCTTGTGGATGGGCATCACATTTGCTAGACGCCAGTCAAGTGGGACCTCCCCGGTTTGCCAGGACTGCTGATAAATGATGGAAACGAGCTTGGTGAGCACTTCCACCAGCTCCCTCAGTACCCTCGGGTGGATCCCGTCTGGCCCCATAGACTTGTGTATGTCCAGCTCTTGGAGCAGGTCCCTCACCATCTCCCTTTGGATTACGGGGACTTCATTCTGCTCACCACCCTTATCTACGAGCTCAGGGGGGTGGGTACTCAGGGGACAAGCGACTCTACTACTAAAGATTGAGGCAAAGGCAGCATTAAGTACCTCAGTCTTCTCCTCATCCTTTGTCACTATTCTTAAAGCAGTTCTACATTTTTCCTCTGTCTTTTATCTGGGGTACTAAGATATTTGAAAGGATTAGGAATTAATTGCATTTCAGATTATTAAGTGTCTTATCTGAAAAGTGTCATTGTGCACCCATTTTTTTATGATCTTTGGTTGCTTATGTTCTCAACACAAAAGGGCCAACATCTGCTGAAGAAAATGGTGTAGCCGTGTTCCCACACTCAGGAGGGGCAGACCTACCTCTGCATGGGAAGTCGTTGCCTCACGGCTGCGCCCACTGCAATAGAAACAGCCTTTGTTTACCTAGTTCAGTAATTCTCATTAAATGTGCTGAATCACCCTTTCCCTCGTAAAGCTCTGAAATTCAGTGTACCATAAAAGACTGAGTCTTTCAGTTAAACATTGGCTTTTAAATTCATTTTGATTACAGGAGCTGAAAGAGCTCTCTCAAATGCAAGGCATCAAGGTGTCCCAGGGCTGAGGAAAAGCCTTATTCTATCCTTTTGGGAAATAAAATTTCTTCATGACAAATGGTGTAAAGTGAAGCAATACTGGCCACAGCACAACACTCTGTTGAAAGAAATGGGCCTGTTAGAATGAAGCTATGCTCTCTGCCGGGTAATTTATCTTACCCCTTACCCTCAGCTAGGATTTTATGGTGCTGAGTGCTAGGGTAAAAAGTGCTGAATACTAAGAAATAAAGTTTGGAATATATTCTTATGCCTTGCTGTGTGTCACGTATATTATTTTCTCCCCAGATCATATTTAGAAATTCATTGCAGTTAATCCTTTATTATTTGCAGAAGGAATTAAATTTGAATTCCTACTATTTTTTAACCATATTCTACCTAGCAAAGTTGTTTTACAAGTCAGATTACAATAAAATTGAGAGGAGTAATTCTTTAAAAGTACAATAAAATACCCCACGGAAAGCTTTCCTTTGCCTGAAGGAGAGTCTTGGTATGTCCTGGCAAGAAGATGCTGGCTACACCACTGTGTCATGCTCCAGGGGTATCTAACACCTCGTTAGAAACTCTGTCCTCTCTTACCTTCCTCCCAGGACACCTCTCCACTTCGACACTGACCAGGCTGTGACCTAGGGACTCCCCTGGGATCCCGTTAACATGTTTGAACATCTCATCCTCCCGTCTAGATGAACGGTTCTGTGTGACTTCAAGACCTAGGATTAAGCACTACAAATTTCGATCCAAGCCTTCCATCCTGACACGCAAAAAACCCAACCAGGCGGTGCACAATATCAGAGAACTAAACTCCCCTCTTTTATCCTCACAGCAATTGCTGACAAGTTAGGTTCTTTTAAAAACAGAAGCATTCAAGTATATTCAAACACACTCAAAGCCCTTGAAGGCATGCTGGAAACTTGTTTTATTTACAGGCACTTCCATCCCTTTTCTCTGAGAAACAGCAGGGCAGACTCTGCTTTTGAGTTCTTTCACAGGAAAATGGCAAAATCAGGGGATGCTCGTGCCTGGGACTCCAAGTCCTGGCTGCTTTTTCGTCGAGGCTCAGCTGCCAGCACCCGGGTGCTTGGTGCGCTGACTCAGCGCTTCTTGAGATCAAGAGCTGACGACAAGTTCTAACAAGACCATGTGTGGACATAAAACAGTCTGAGGCACTCTGGGGACTGAAGAGCATGTGGAATTATCCTTCAGGCGCAGCAGCTCCAGGACTGTGAGGCTGGCATAGAGCTTGGAAACAGAAGAAGCTGCGAGTCTTAAGAGGGAAATCCAAAAACGTTTCTTCTGCAGTGATTTACTAGATCAAACACCGGAAAGAGCATGAGAGCCTAGAAAAGAGGGCTCCTTGAATAGCTATGGCTGAATTACAGAGTAGAAAGTGTATTTCCAAAACCCGAAGGTCCACATCAGTGAACCACAGTAAGACATTGCCAGTATTTACATTGATATTAGCTTTCCATCTCTGTTTGTTAAATAGGTAAGGGAAATAGCACTAACAGATAAATAAGTAATGGGGGAAGTGCAAGAAAACCGCTGTTTCCTGCAGAAAATAAGTGAAGCTATTAAAAGAACAGTTTATTCCTTGCAGTGTTAGGGAATCTTCTTTTTCTTCTCAAAGAACCAAAAGGATATAAATGAAATTAAAGGTTCATTAACATGACTAATTAATTTTGCCTCTTATTCTTCATTTCACAATGGTAACCTATCAACACTCATAATTAGGTTGAGGGTGCTTCACTTTTTAATGGAATGGAAAAATATGAGGAAGAACTCATTCTGATTAGACATAACCATTATTTCTAATATGCAATATATCAACTTCTCAGCTAATTATACTGTGGGAATTACCATGCTGCTTGCTATTGAAATTAAGAAATCATTTGATAACTCCTCTTTTCATAGGCTATTGAGGTTTCAGGACATTTGTTTCTCTTAATTAGGCTATTTAAGTACCACATAAGATTTGCTAGCTGAATACAAAAATCCTTTTGGCTCTAAAAGAATTAATTGTACTTTAACCAATATTTTAACTTTTCAACAGTTTTAGGGTTCAAAGACACATATAACAATTATATGCCAATTATTCCCTTCATCTGAGTTGCCTTCAATATTGCCTTGGGGAGAAATTATTCCAACAATTATCTCTTCTCAAATCTTATCATCATGGCTAAAATTCTGTCCTAGTTAACAGTGGTGTTTAAGTAGATTGACTTTCATCCGTGAAGTCTGTTTGTGGGGTTAGGTTGTCCATTTCTAGGTAATAAAGCCAAAGGACTGTGACACCAGAACCGGACAGTGAGGTCAGAACAAGGAAATTCCTGCAGAAAGCATGAACAGAAATTCCTAATCTGAACTCACCGTAAGCAGAGGGGCTTTCTAAGTTCTGCTGGATGCTGGTATCTGACCACGTTCGAGAGCAAGTGCACTGATCAGAGCTGCTGGATTCTTCCCCAGCTGTCGTTATCACTAATCTACGGTCATCGTAAGGCTGCATAGGTAGAGCATATTTCTTGAACTAAGTGAATAAACAATGCTGCTTTACAAACTTATGCTTCTCATAACCGTTCTCAAAGTATCACACATTGTCATACTGACAACTGTTTAAAAAAAAAAAAAGAACATGAGCGTGAAAAAAATCCCTGGTTTTAGCCCCGTTTGAGATGAAGACTTTGCTCAAAATGCAAAGTAAAATACTAGAGCCTAACAGGAAAATTTTCAGAAGCCTTTTTGATCCAGGATATGAGTTAGACACTCACCAGCTGGCCTTACAGTGACTCGCTGTGTAGCAGTTACCTACCTCTTGCTGGTCATTCTGTTGAAGGATGACTGACTCTATGGTTCTGTTCCTAGAAAGTTGGGTTTTGGAGGTGGATTCCTGCAGGGTCTGCTCTGAGTAAATACCTCTGATATGTGTGCACCTTATTACTCAACAAAATGTAGATCTTTACAATGCAGAAGACAAACCTTGGATTCCTACAAAAACAATTTTAGGTGAAGTTTCCAACATCGTATGGCATAAATACCTTCCTGAAGACATCTGTTTAGTTTCATAGATGCCATTTTGTTTAAAAATTAAAGAGAATCAGTAAGAGCAAAGAGGAAAACACATTTGGCAGGTAAATGTACTTATGCCTTTGCTCCTTTAAAGTATTTTTTATTAAAATTTAAATTTTCTTACATTATCTGCAAAAATAACAGGAAGTCTTCTTATTGAAACTACCTTTTAGTCAGTCAGTCACTGTGCACTTTATGTTCTTTTGAAGTACAAACACAGTGAGATAAGTGTAGTTAAATCAGGGCCATTTTTAGTTATTTAAATAGTATAATGCCATGTACTAGAGACATTCACATACAAAAAACCATTTTAATATATCAAAATAAAAGTATGTGTTACAAGTACACATATACCATATACAGGTTCCTGTTTATGCCAAAGTCTATTAATATTTCTGAATTATTAGTGCATTTTTATGCAGAGCTTGATTCTTTTGTGACATAAGTTGATGTAGTTTCCCTGGTTTTGGTGAAGTCTCACCAAGTTATACCAGACGACTTCAAAAAGCAGTCAAACTAAATTTACCAAGAATGGTGAAATACTCAGATACCTTCTGCATGATACAACTTTCAATAACTTCAGTCAGGAGATAGAGATTGAAAAACTTTGGCACGACAGCATCAAAGAACACCAGCCTCATAAAAAAATGATAATATGTGAACAAACAAAGTTAAAATTGAAGAGGAAATTTACGCAAACACTTCAACACTTAGGAAGTTTTGCCAGCATCTTTATTTCATACGGGCACAGTGTTTTCCCAAATAAAAAGGCAAAAATTCAAAGCATCCAGCTAAGTCCTTACCAAATCACTAGGAACAGGAGGGAGAGGCAAAGAGGATTAGGAAATAAGAAAGATGTTGTAGGGGTGAAAATGGAGCAGAGAAAGAAGTTGTTTTTCCATCAGAAAACAATTAAATCCCAAACAAATGTAAAATCTATGGTTCTTACAGGCATCCATGTCAGCATTGTTTCTCATTAAAGCTGACAAACTGTCGGGTTTTAGTTGCTCGTAACACAACAATCCTGTCACAAGCGAAACCTCTACATTCACGGTCACTGCCTCCAGCTCAGGTTTTTGAAAACAAGAGTCAAAACAAGACTGCCAAAAATAAGAAAGCACAATAAAAAAATGTATTTTTAAGCCTGTGTGGAAAAACCTGTGGCAACCATTTCTTTGAAGGACTGTAATGCTCTGACCGTGCTAGCATAGGGGAGAGAGGAAGGGACCTTCCACACCATGGAGTGCCACACACAAGCTCTTTGGATGAAGACCAGCGGTGAGCAGCATGGCAGCAGCGCCACGCGGACCGACCATGGATGAAGCATGGTGAGCAGATGATCCAAGACCTGACCACATCTTGTGCTCCCTCAGTCCAACCCAACGCGCCAACGCCCTTTCATTGAACGCGAGACCAGCCCTCCCACAGGGCTCACATTTTAAGGCGGCCAAATTTTTTTCACACAGACACAACAATTAAAAATAATCCTTGGTGTTTAGGGGCAGACCTATCCTGCTCCGATTGCTTCCAGCTGCTTGAGAATAGAGTGTGGAAATCATGGGAAACGGGAATTTTCATGTGTGCTCAGTGACACCCAGTGGCCTCCAGGACCTTTCATAGAAACATAGAATCACAGAAGGGTTAGAGTGGGAAGGGACCTTAAAGACCATCCAGTCCCACCCCCCTGCCCTGGGCAGGGGCACCTCCCACTGACCAGGTTGCTCCAAGCCCCGTCCAACCTGGCCTTGAACCCCTCCAGGGGTGGAGCAGTCACAGCTTCTCTGGGCAACCTGCGCCAGGGGCTCACCACCCCTACTATAAAGAATTTCTTCCTCATATCTCATCTAAATCTCCCCTCTTTCAGTTTAAAACTGTTACCCCTTGTGCTATCTCTCCACTCCCCGATCCAGAGTCCCTCCCCAGCTTTTCTGGAGTCCCTTTAGATACTAGAAGGGGCTGCAATATCTCCGAGCAGCCTTCCGTTCTCCAGGCTGAACAACCCCAAATCTCTCAGCCTGTCCTCACAGCAGAGGTGTTTATTAAAGGGAGCTTTTTGATCTGAACACTGACAAAGGCAGGCAGGAGGGGTCCAGGGATGAACATGAGAAGAAATACGTGCTCTGGTGTAGAAAAGAGAGAGCGATAGAAACACTGAAGGGGTTGGGAAATTGAGACACGGAGCTTGGCATGACAAGGGTGAAAGTGGGAAAAATAACCAGGGTTTTCAAAAAGATAAATCTTGCTTGGCCTGCTTGGGAATGAACCAAGCCGCTTCATTCTCTCTTTGTCTGCAGCACAGCCAATTTTATTGATTTTTGTGCAAACAGTAGTGCTGGATATCTTGACTCAGAAGACCGGAGTCTGCAAACCCCTTGGAGCTCCAAGCAATCTCCCTGCTTTCCTGCTGCGGGGGCACAAGATAAAACTGTAGCACAGGAAGATTTCCTGTAACTTCAGCTTCACCAGAGGTAAAAGTCTTGCCAGAGGATTTGCAGGGAGGGAAGCAGGAACAGGAAAGCACAATGATGGACAAGTCCCACAAGTAGCAGAGCAGCGTGATGATGGAGAAAGGACAGGAGCTGAGAGGGACTATCAACAGAAAGTAGATTTGTCAGAGATGAGAAAGGACAAAGCTGAAAGTTACCATAAATGGAGAAGAAAAGAACAGCAAAACTATTTCCTTCCTTTCTCACGTTTTCCTGGGAAAATCTATGGGCAATAACAAGACCTTGTGCTGTTTCTTTTGGATCTTTTGCTGTCTTGCACTTTTTTTTTAAAGTTAGTTTATTCTTTCTTTAGTATATATGTGCAGTTTTCAGCATAGCTGCAGACCTCAGTAACCCACACCTACATCTGCACCACATAAAATGATGGGCTGTTTTCCCTACTCCAATCAACACTAAAATTTGGCCTAGTAGCAGTCAAGAAAAATGCACCGTTGAATGAATAGTTTCGCATATAAAACCAGGTTTCTTTGTGAGCTTAACTGGATTAACAGTTCAGTGCTGCACCTCATACATCACTGTAAGCATGTGCTTGTCAGGAAAACCTCATAATTCTTGGGCGTTAAATAAATCTGCCAGTGCTGGGAGGCTGAGCTGAAACCCAAAGAGCTTTTAGGCGATGATTATTTAAGATATTTGTTTGGCCTTCATGCTATTATATGTATCCTGTGTTGGCTTGAATCTGAAACCAGCCTGAAATAATTTTGCATGCTACAAATTACAGAAACGGGAGAGTGTGCTCTTTCTTTACAATCTTGTCGTCTTTGTGGTGTTCCTCCCTCACCTACATTCTCCGAGGCTTCTACGAGCATCAGCGCACGCTGCTGCTGAACGGGCCACCGCCTGCGATACCTCCCCGTGCCCAGCGCAGCCGGGATTTGCTGGCAGGAGACTGCGAGGTTATCTTAAGCACTAAGGTTTCCACTTTTCTGTTGCCTCACAACGATTCCTCCCGAAACATGCCCTCTGCCACCCTTCCTGTGGGATAGACTGACGTTTGGAAATTTGACACTTGCTGTGTTCGTAGAAAAATGAATTTATACTTGTTGCTTCGGAGGAGAAGAGGAGGTTGTACATGCACGTCCGTATCTTTTTTTTTTTCCTTTTTTTCGTTTAGTGGTCTGATTATTGTCTCTACCGAGGAAAACGTACTCTTAAGCATACAAAACGATATTCAGTCACCAAAACAGATGTGGAAAAAAAAAATTAAATAAAAAAAAATTGCGTAGGGGGGAAACCACCAATTCCACCCTTAAAATCCCGGCTGTTTCGCTCCGGGGGGTGGAGGGGGGAGCCGGCGGGGTCCGATTCCTTGTCGCACAGCGGCACCGGGCGGCGGCGCGGCCCCAGCGCCGGGGGATGGGGAGCGGGACCCGCCGCCGCCGCCGCCCCCTGCCGGGGGTGTCCCCGCAGGAACGGGTCCCCGGCTCAGCCGGAGGAGAGCCCTTCCACTTGGTGCCAAACTTCCACGGTTTATCAAAAACAAATAAATAAATAAAACAAAGAGATGCTATTTATTGTCATGCTGTTGTCGGTGCTGCTGCTTGTTATTGTCATTATTGTTGTTATCGTATTATTGTTGTTATTGTATTATTATTCTTGGTATTATTATGGTGGTGGTGGTGGTGGTTGTTGTTGTTGTTGTTGTTGTTGTTATTGTTATTATTATTATTATTATTATTATTAACCACATTATTATTAACATTATTTTTATCATCATCATTATCATTATTATCATCATTATCATTATTATTATTGGTATTGGTATTGGTATTATTGTTATTGTTATTACAAACTTTTTAGCAGGGCCTGTTGCGATAGGACAAGGGGTAAATTGTTTTAAACTAATAAGAGGGACTAGATCTAAGGAAGACATTTTTTACAATGAGGATGGTGAGACACTGGCCCAGGTTGCCCAGAGAGGTGGGAGATGCCCCATCCCTGGAAACATCCCAGGTCAGGCTGGGCAGGGCTCTGTGCAACCTGATCTAGTTGAGGATGTCCCTGCCCGTGGCAGGGGGGGGGTGGGACTAGATGGCCTTTAAAGGTGCCTTCCAATCCAAACCGTTCTATGATTCTGTGATTCTATGCTTATCTGAAATCCTGGATTTGTATTAGCTAGTTTTAATTAGCTATTCCTGCATATACACACTACAGCTAAGCTTAAAAACAGATAGGAACCGGTTACACTTCTTCATACATTTCAATTTAAATAGCTACAATATTATTGTGACAAATCACAGCTCTGCCCTGTTTAGGTTCCCATCTTTGACAAAAAAAAAAAAAAAAAAAAAAAAAAAAAAGCTTCATAGTACAAACCTAGGTGAGCCTAAAGTGAACTTTTCTACAACATACTCTTCCAGCAATCAGCAGCTCATGAACTTCCTGAGCTTGTGTTCAGTGGAGCTAGGCGGCTTTATCTACTATGCATTTTTCAATCATTTTTTGAACAAAAGCAGCATTTTAAGATCCCTAACACGTTGCAGCAACAAGTTTCACAGCTTACATTCACTATGTGAAGTTGCATCTCCTTTCTCTCTGTTTTTCTCTCTCCATGCACGTAAATATACATATGTGTATATATGTATATGTACGCATAATCAAATTATCGACTTCATGATTTTCATAAGGCTCCTCTGCTTACTCTGTTATCTTTTTGGAACTTGCCATCTTAATTGTCACTTTATGGTTTTTGACTTGTGATAAACGGTAAATAATGGCTGTCTATCTGCCATCGCTGTGCCACCCACAGTAGTATAGATTTCCCTTCCTCTGCCTTTATTGTATTTGTCATTTCTTTTCCAGACTGCAAAGTCTGGCTTTACACAGTTCTTGAGATGAGAACCACTGCTCACTTTTGGTCAGGGACAACCTTTTTTCTGCATGTCTTTACTTCTGTTGCATCATTTAAAATTTAATCCAGGTGTATGAATCACACACTGCAGCATCTAAATGCATCCATTTGCTTCCCTTACGTCTCTGCTATCTTTGATGATTTTTAAGTCTCTCTGTATGAGTCAGCAATGTGAAGGTTCATCTATTTACTTTACAAGTGATTTACAGACCCCATTGTCTTTAAGACAAGCAATTCCTTTAGAGCTTTCTCTGGCAGGAAGATGACTTCTGTCTGACCTTCTTGAGGTCCCAGATAATATTCCTACAGTAAATATAATTTCTCTACTGTCCCTTCGCTGCTGCAGCAATGGCTGTGCTTTCAAGTTACCTGCAACAAACAATTCTTGATTTAACTTTATGAAAGGTGTCAGAGTACCAAAAATGTTATGAACATCTAAATTTGGAAATAAATGGGAATGTTATGAAGCATGAAACTGTACTTTCGTAGTCCAGGGAATACTGCAAGCCGGGTAGCACTCCTGAAACAAACAAACAGGCCTGAAACCTAAACGGTGAACAGAAAGCCTCTCATAAAATAGTAATACTTGTCTCATTTAGAACATGAGCTCTTAATTGAGTGCAAAATTATTTTTTCTGAGATACAAGGAAGCAATACCATAGAACATGCCATAAAAGACCTTGTCTTTCAAACTACCTAGTTCCTAATATTTCTAAGCATACACTTTCAGCCATGATCTTTATTTCCCTTTAATTCAGATACTCTTTGAAAATAGATCAATATGTCACATTGAATTCCTGATCCAATAAAGACCAATATGACTTTATACTTATTTTTTCCCAAAGTAAATTATGACTTATTTTCTTCAGACAGAAGCTCATACTTTGCTCAGGCAGAAATCACCCTTTTGAGTGAACACTGCCTGTGATAGCCTTGGTGAAAGAGTTGCAAACAAAATCAGATTAATTTTAATTTCTATTTTCAGTCCTTTTATGATGCTGGAAAATAATTTCTACTGGAAGGCTCAGTTTGAGGAAGGATTGTTGTTCATACAGATATGTGTCCCAAAGAGCCAGTAGCAGCTTGTTTTTTCAGATGCAAACTTGTTCATGATAAATTAAAGGAAAAAAGGGAAGAGTGGGCCCTCTGCCCTCCAGCTGAAGTGATGAGAGGATACCAGGCCATTTTCCTTCTCCTTTTGCTTGAGAACTTAAAAACTGAGATCAGGAGACAGGTGTGGAGAAATCTGCATGTGAAACGGGAGCGTTCGCAATATTTGATTCCATATTTATTTTCAGAGAAACAACTTTTACTCGAATCCATATCTAACCTTAAGATCCAACTTAGATTTTCCCAGGTCCATGGATGACGGTGGGATGATCTGAAGGAAAAATGTTCTCAGATTGAGAGTTAATTAAGTATTTTTTTATATTTTTGCTTCAATTTTTATCCACTGAATATCTACACTTTTGAGGGATTTGGCTAGTTTGAATAGCCACCCTGGGAAAAATAAAACACCATAGGAGCAGAAGCAATCAGAACTGTTGAGAGAGAAAAATATGATGTAGAAAATACAGAAGATTGTGTGCATAAGAACTGCTGGTAAATGTTTGGACATCTCTGAAGTGTCAAAACGTTTTAAAACTACGTTGCTGAAAATATCATAGAAGTCAAGCTCAGAACACATCAAGTTTTCTTCTAAATAAATGAAACACTTGTTCCCTGCCTCTTTACTATTATTATTCAAAGTCAGTTTGTGTATATCCACTTTTCTCTGTTTCATATTCGAGTTGGATAGACTTGGAGCATTTATATAGTTTTTGTGAGCCTTGGTCAGTTTGGGGAACTTTTTCCCTCTTCTTTTTATGTAAATACATGTATATATTTATATGCGATCAAATTACCAAAACTGTGTTGAACATAAGGCTTGTCTGCTTTTTCTGTTAATGTCTTACTCTGTTTTGGACATGAATACATACCCATGAGCATGACACAAACAATATTCTTTTGCTCACATGATACCTGATTTTATATGCCACGGATAAAAAATATCTGCTTAGACGAACCGCTGTAACTGTACGGGATGATAACTCTAGGGAGTGGATCACCCAAAGTTGCCCAGCTAAGCAATCTGAACAATTTAGTATAAAATATGGTGTTTGAAAATGAGAGAACTAGCAGATACTCTCTGGAGGGAAAAATAAAATAAAATAGATACTTTCTTCTCTTTTCATGGAACAAAACAACCACACGCTAACATTTAGCCTTATTTTCCGTTCTGCCCCAGGACCCACATTTTTATATTATTTAACCCCCCTCTAATTGCCAAAAAAAGTAGAGCAGCATGATACAAATAAATAAAACCATTTTTTTCCCCATTAGAAGTAAAAAGAAGGTAGGCATCCCTATTCTTCCCATAGTCTCTAACACACTCATCAGTACAGTAAGTCTTCTTTTCCCCTTACTCTTCCTATCAATATTTTCATACCTAGTGGATTTGATGAGGGGGAAAAAAAAAAAAAAGGAATCTTCCGGTTAATAAAATAAGTATAATCTTCATACTACAAATGAAATGGTTTGGATAATTGAGCCTCCATAATTGTCAGTCTGTGACAAAAACTTTAGATATTTTATCCAACTTGTTAACTCCTACTTGTCATTCCTGGTCTTTGCTGAATTTAACATGAATCACTGACTCAGACACAAGCTGAATTTCTTGTAGGCTATTTTATCTATAAATAGCATACATAATCTGTATTTCACCAATATCTTCATTCTAAGTCACTGAAGAAGCATTTTGGGTGTGCTTTTTAAAACCTCTTTTCTTGCCTTCTGAAGATGAGAATCATCTTCAGGTGTAAACTGTCATTTGGGTGTCCATGGCATTGAGTAATTTATGTAAGAAAAACACAATTGGGGATGTTTCTTTATGGATATGTCTTATTTAAATAAAAAATACTTCCAATTTAATTCATTCCAATTCACTCTCACTTTGGTCTTTTACTGTTGTAAAATGAAAATAATGAATAGAGGAGGGTTATTTTCTAACTTCCACAGTGGGTTCTTCAACTCTTGAGGCTATGAAATACAATTCAGAGCAATCACAAATGGATGACACTTGGCATCTGAAGCCGCGCCAGCAGAAGAAAGAACCTATTCTCTAAGGGATTACATCCAAACAAAGAGGTTCATTTTTTGTTCTGCAGATAAAAAACAGTCCCACTTGCAAACACATGTAGACATCTCCATATGACAATTTGCTGCAGCCCTTCATTTAAAAAAATGTGTTTTTTCTTCACAATGGAATATTTTAAACCCCCTGTTTAAATTTTAAGTCTTTTCTATGAAGAAGTCATATAGTTGTGTATAATCATTTCTATGAGAACAATACAACATGAGGGAAGTCTAATAACTTCAGTAGTTTATTCTCAGATGATGCTTAATTATGAGCGGAATTTAACTAGGTGTTAGTTTATATTTCTTTGAAGTGTCCAAGTCGAAAAAAAATGCCTAATATAAAGCTCCTTGTGGCTTTATTTTTTTCAGTCTTACAAGCTAACTCCATATACGCTGTCTTCTCTCTTCCTTTTAACTTTCTTAGATAAATGAAAACTAAACATTTTTTCTTGTACCAGAGTGGGGGAAAAAAAAAAAAAACTAACAAAAAACCCCGGGTTATTTAAATATACCAGGTAAAAAAAAAATTGTATTGTATGTTTTCAGGTCTCATTCTGTTTGCACAGAAGCCCCATATGAAACCTATAAATTTTCAGTTAAAAAGATATGGGTGAATAAACAGCTATACTCCTTGAATTATACGTAAGGTCTCTAACTGGATTCAGTCTTTCAGTTTCTGCTTTTAAGTCAAGCTCACTGCTGGTTAAGAAGTGACATTAGACTAATTCTTTCACAACTCTACCTCACTTTGTCAAAAAATATTTTTAAGATATTACCCTGTACTGAACCACCAACCATCCAGCTGACCAATATTTTGACAGACCTGGAGGAATCTCATCTATCAACATTCTTGAAAAAAAATTGAAAATATGCTATGGAACTTCCCTATTTTTAGGAAATAAATAGGGAAGTTTTATGCCGACATTCAAACTGTAGGACCCTCAGGTTTTACTCAGCTAAAGACCACAATTTCAAAAAATTGAACTCTGTGTGTTGTTGTCTTCTGTTGCTTCTCAATTCAGTGGGATTAACTTTCATTTTTCTCTGCGAGTGCGAACTCTTGAGAGGAGGGTGAATATCCTGAAGTCAGTAGTCGTATCCTTACAATTATCCTGAGTGATTTACCAACTACCAGTGAACAAAATGCTGCTAAAACCAAACCATCATATTGGAGTTGAACCGAAGAAATTATAGTGGAATGACCCATGATACTTTCCAACTTAATACAAGTTGCAAATTAGAGACAAAAACTACCTTTGAGAATTCATTTTAAAAATTACGGTCTCTTGTAGATGCTGCTGGTTTTGAGGTTCAGCGTAGAAAGGTAGAACTACTTACTGTCTTCTGAAAATATAATTAGGTATTAGGCCTGTCAACCACCATTGCTTTATTGCTTTTGTTTCAGAAGTTCCTAGAACACATTTCAAGCAGAATAGAGGAGGCAGTATTAAATACTTGGTGCTCAAATTTTAGACAACTCATATTACGGGATTTTCATTTTGGAAAAACTGTACTTCATAACTGTGAAAGCAAGGTGATACGCTATTCTAGAGGCCTTGTTTTTTCTTCTGCTTCTCATCTTTGTCACCTGAGATTCTCCCGCTTTGGATCTATTTCTCTGGAGTTATGTTTTTGTCCCTGATTTTTTTAGCGTTCTTCTCTTGAAGATTTATGAAATATCTTAGAGCTATTCTTGTGGCTCATTCTATAACATATATTTCTGAAAATCCTGCTTTCTGTATAGAGTTAAAATGTGACAAATGTAAACTGCTGGGTTTTAAACAATTTTGGCATATAACTGATCCTGTTCTAACATACTTTAAAGACTGACCAAATGGAGATAAATTAAGAACCAATGCTCCTTATTACCTGACACAAAAGTTACCTGAGCAGCAGGCATAGGATCAGTGTTTATTTATGAGATGCCTAAATGCTGCTTAAGAGATGTTGTGCTATTAGGGGAAATTACAGGGATTAAGCACTGTCAGAGAAGTATTTGTAGCAGGTTTGTTCTTTTTGCTGTTGCAGCTGCTGGTGTTGGCACTTACCCTTTTCCAGTTCGGCTGTTTCCCAGCTCCCCACCAATACGGTTAAAAACAAAGGAATATTTTAAAGTGTTGCAAGGCAGGCACGGATAGAGGATTAGTCACCCAGGCTAAAGAAGGGGAATTCAGTAGGGTATTGCATTTCAGTCTCGGGGAGAAATGGGTTGTAGAACCAAAACAAGACTGAAAAAGAGCTTTGAGAGTGAGAGAGTTTGAAAAACAATTGAGCCAGAATTAGCCTGGTATGTGGCCATAGAAGAATGCCATTCCTCAATACAGCATATGATACCGCCCTAATGCTGAGGTAAATTTGATAATCCTAAAGCCTCTTCTATTCATGACATTTGGTGCCATTTCTCTTCTTCCTCAACAGACTTCTTTCACTCAGATACATCAGTCAGTTTTGAATATCCTTTCTGACATGAAATTCAGTAAAAATGATAAATCTACATTTGTGAACACAAGAATAGGGTATTTGCAGCACTAATTAACCATTACAGAAATGCCAATATCACAGAATCATAGAATCGCCCAGGTTGGAAGGGACCTTTCAGATCACTGAGTCCAACCATCAACCTAATTCTGACAGGAACCATCACTAAACCATATCTCTAAGCACCATGTCTACCTGGCTTTTAAAAACCTCCAGGGATGGTGCCTCAACCACTTCCCTGGGCAGCCTGGTCCCATGCTTAATAACGCTTTCAGTGTAAAATTTTTTCCTAATATCCAGTCTAAACCTCCCCTGGCACAACAGGAGGCCGTTTCCTCTTGTCCTATTGCCTGTCACTTGGGAGAAGAGACCGACCCCCACCAGATTTGAAGTTTTTCTTTAGAAACAATTAAAAATGCAAAGAATATGGAAGATCAAACAGAGCTAGAACAAGAACTGACACACAGATAGATGAGATTTGGTAAACCTCAGCTTGTTCCCACTGCTCTGCTTGCAGAAAATAATGGAAAACTACAAACAGAAATAAATTTCCCGGAATCTCCAGCTCTTACTGGGAAATTTCACAGTCAGCATCTGCCACATTTCAGGGGAGAAATGTTTTTCCAACTAGACTTCAGAGCTTTAAATACTAGGATTTGCATCATTTCCCTTTTCTATAGCTAAAAGGTGTATTACCAGTCAGGCTTTCTTTCCACATTTCATCCATTAACTTCAGATACACATCTACACAAAAGACTAAGTCCTTAATTTCAACCGATTCCATCCTTATTTTTTCCAAACTTCCATATCTTTGGTAATTCCCATCATGTTTCTCAGCAGTTTTCCAACTTTGCTAGCTTAACTCTTACCTCATAAATCTGTCTTTATAATGTCCTCATCCCTTTGGATTTTTTCTGGAATTAAGTAAGTCACCCATTTTTGTTGTTTACTTCTGATATTGTAGTAATCAGCATTGAGCAGAAGGTTCCAACTTTATCAACCACAAGCCTAAACAAAAGTGGGGGGGAGCTGAAGCATTTTTTTTCCAAAAATACATATTTGTACCATAGAACTCATTACCACAAGAAGTTCTGAATACCAGCTGTCCAAAATGGTTCAGTAATTTGACAAATTTGTGAAAAAAAGATTCAAGTAAACTTGCAAGTCAGATGACGTGTGTGTAATTCCGCCAGCCTTCGTGCCCACCTTCTGGAAATCTGTAGATGGCAAACTGCCAGATGCTGGGACACCGTAGAATAAAAGTGACAAAACATCTCTCTCTTGTTTTGCTTTGTAGTTAGTCTTTCCCAAGTTACAGACGAACCATTGCTCTGACTTGGTAGAGCCACTTGTATGGTCTTATACAGCAAGTTATCTATTTGTTTTATTTTGTGGATATAATGACCACAAAATTGTGTTGAATGTTTATACTGACACAACTGTTTTGCCAAAACGTAAGGCAGGCCTGTAGCTTGCACCTGTGCCACCTCATTAAAAATCAATTGCACCTCTTGATTCTGCAGTAAATTCTGCCTGTATTACAGCAATGCCGAACCACATATTTTGAAGGCTTCTCTTCAAGGCCTCAGAGATGCCAAGTGAGTGTGGTTATAAGTATTAGGAAATATGATTGGAAATAAATAATTATGTCTCTAAAAAATCAAGTCTCATTTGATGCCTGTTAGTTGCAGTTGTGTTTTGCAGCTTCACTTCCTCCTAGGCTCCTCGCTGTCTCATATTTCAGACTCTTCTTAAAATGCAGTATTTTTTATTTTTATTGGTTGAAACCACTAGCATTTGTTTTGAGGTTTGTACTCCTTCTAGGTTCCTTTGTGGTATTCCCCTTTTTAAAAAGCTCACAACTCCTCCTGGCTTAGAAAAATCTGCGCATTTCCTCAATGTGGTGCTTGTTCCCCTTTCTGGAAAACTAATGAAGTCACTGAATAAGATCATACCTTTTGCCAATGACTGGTCTCTCACAGCTTGTCTATCTGCAGAAGTCAGAGTGCCGTAAACAAAGGTGTGAATTAACTTCATGATGCTTGCTTCGTATCCTTCCCTGGATGGGTGCTCTTAAGGCACAATAAGGACATATTATGCTGGCTTGGGTGTTATTCTGAACAGCTGGCCTCCCCGAGCTACATCATAGCTTGTAGCTCACCACAATGTCTGCGGATTGTTTTTCACAAGATGTTTTCAGAAGAAACAATAGAGAACTGTAGGATTGCTTCAACATCTTAGGCTTAACGCCCACAGCTTCTAGCATGCAAAAGACATAAGGGAGAGAAGGTAGAGTTAGTATCTCTGAAGAAGTGGAATTATGCTCCTGCCTCAAGTTCTTTGGTGTTTATGGGTCAAGTTGAACTGCTGGAGGGAGCCAACATTAAAGGTAGGATATTACTGGCAGGTTTCAAGCCTAATTTCTCGGGGGAGGGGGGGAAGACAGCTCTTTCTACTTTCAAATTGATATAGATCTCTGTAAAAGTAATAAAACCAAGTAGTGATATGAGTAAGCAAAGCTAAGTTGGGTGGAGATGAGAAGAGAAAAAAAATTAGAGAAAATGGACAGTAAAAACCCACAACAAAACAATACCGAAGGCTGTGATTTGGGGGATTTGTAAGACTTGAGGGATTTGTAGGATTTGAGAGGCTGATCAGATTTTCTTTCCACCAGCCAGTACTAAAGTTTCAGCTTGTGTTGGTTACTTGGACTCTAACAGCTAATGCAGAAAATAGCACGGGAAGACCCAAGGACACAGGAATGGAAATACAAGAAAGGAAAAAGTAGTCCTAAGGCAAGGGAAGAAGGATAGCATCTAGGACTGAATTGTGCAAAACCATTCTCCTGCTGCTAAGAGAAGCTTCAGTGAACAGCTTCACTGTTAAAATGAAGCCAAATGATCAAGGTGGGACTTATACAGGGAAAGAAAACAGACAGGACAGTCACTAAAACGCACACACCAATTGCTCCTGCCAACTACTCATGAGAAATGGAGGAATATTCCCCCTATTTTTATGGGTAACTGAACCAGATAATTAGTTGAAAAAATCAAGATCAACTGATTGTCATCTGTACTGAGAGCAGATTGCGCATTTTAAATTGTGTGGGGTTTTTTCTTTTCCATTCTCCACCGCATTGCATCACAGTGAGTCACGCAGTGTCTTTTTTTCCATGCTAACACCAGGACATGCTGCAGCAAATCAGAGGTGGTATGACAAATACGATGAATCAAAATGGTGCTCACCACTTTTTTAACCATCAAATCCCTAGCACAATTTTTAAGCCATGGGATGGCCTACTCTGTCAGAGGAATTCAGCACTGTGTGAAACATGGCCCTGGGTTTTGTAAGGCTTTAAATAACATCTTTAAGGATCAGTTCCTGCAGCCCATGAAGTTTTTAGTGATTACTGGTAGTATGACCCAGAAAAGGTAGTCACATTTAATGAGCAGAGCTAGCCAATGCCAAAACCTGAGCTCAGTACCTTGGAAACATTGTAAAATCAAAGCAGGAAGCTACTAGGTCAGTTAATGGAAGTGCCCTGTTGAGGGATCTCTGGTTGGTTGGTTCTATCAGCTGAGTCAGAAGCACAAGACACAGAACTTCTTTAATGCTCTGCCTGATGCACTGACCCACTTGAAGGTCCTATCAGGAGACTTCCCTGGTTCTCTTCAGCCTACCACAGGCTGAAGGTTTCTGAAGATTCTGTTTTCTGCTGTGGGTCTACAGCAAGCTATGGAAAGGACTATCAAGAAGTTAAGGTAGCACGAGCCTAAGTGAGTCACTGTTGGAGCAGTGCTAATGTTGACTCATTTTGATGTGGTAAGTATTATTTTCTTTTGAAAAAAATATCCTGTCAGGAAATTTCTAATCAGGTCTCCAATCATCAGCAGCCTCTTCAGTGTCAGTAGCCCCCCCAAGG
Source organism: Larus michahellis (assembly GCF_964199755.1). Taxonomy (NCBI): domain Eukaryota; kingdom Metazoa; phylum Chordata; class Aves; order Charadriiformes; family Laridae; genus Larus; species Larus michahellis. Next base: position 82,020,529 of record NC_133930.1, read on the forward strand.
CAACTTACACATGCAAGTATGAACTCTTGGCAAGTGCATGTTATTGTCATGGTGAAGTGGTTTAATCCAGAAGCAAGATGGGCTACAAGCAGGATCTGTTGACCTTTGAGGACAGGCTGATCTGACCTGTGGGATGAACAGGGCCTCTGGATTCATGGTTTGTAAGTTGGCTTCTCACTCTCCTTCAACTTCTTCAGTCTGTCTTGTTAGACAGATATCTGTAAGCAGCACCCAGGTGGTCAACCCACCATGTGCCCAGCTCAGCAGAAAGGATCAAAGACATGTGCTCTCAGGGAATGTGAGGCTCTAAATAAAAGTAACAAGGATATATCAGACCAGAGCCCTCATCTACATCAGTGAAAAAGTGGTATCTCTGGGAGAAGAACTATTTTTGTGGAGTCAAAGAAACATGATTCCAGAGCCAACATGCTCCACATGGATAGTCACACTCACCAAGTAGAGCTTTAGTTAAAGCTTCTATGGAGGAAAGAGCTCTGGATTGAGATAAGCAGGTAAAAAAAGCTGTGGATACCCCCGTCATCTGAGCAAACAAACAAAAATAATCACTGAATCACGAAAATAGTGACAAAATCCCAGCAGATATTTCTTGTACAAGATTCATTCTTTCACATACAGGCATCATAGAGAAATCCACACAGGGCAAGAGCTGGTTAAGTATTCTAGCCAAGGTTGGACTAAGTCTAAAATCGAGTGCGTTCAGGGAATATTGTTAGTGCCTACTGGAAGAGATAGAAGTGAGAGATCACATTTTTGAACAGCAGGGAAAACAATCTACTTTCAAAAACGTGTTTTCAGTCCCATTTATCTTCTGACAGTAAATTTTGGCAGTCCTAAATGTGTTAGTTTGCATGCTTTTTATTTGCTCACTTGCATATTCTCTCATAACAAATTTTATATATTCATGCATATATATATATATGTATGTATATATCTATAAAAGCAGGATTTATTCCATAACTTAATGAATGGATAGAGATACTTCCAAGTGATGTTACTCTGCATTTATCTTACATAAAAATATTTCAACATACAATTCAACAGCATCTATTTTCTTTTTCTCCCTGAAATCCCACAACAAAAATACTGCAAGGCACATCTGTTATTTATTTTCTTAAGAGTAAGTGTTTTTCAGTAAGAGGAAATATATACTTCTGAACAGCTGTTGAAATGTTAAGGCAGCTTCAGCTTCTATGGGAGAGAGAACTGGAGCTTTAGATACGCTGAAAATGTGTTACAAAATTACTTCTTTTGTAACTGTATAGCAAAACAGGAAATCTTAAAAAATATGTAAAGACATTTATTCAACTCCACATTGACTAAATATTCACTCCTTTTGACCTAGAACAAGTTCATTTCGTTTACATTAAGTTAGAGGCTACTTTATCATAAATTAAGTGAACTTTGAGTCAAAAGGTAAAAGAACTCTATTCTTGTGTAAAGGATTTTCCTTTTAGGACAAGAAGCATGTTTTCTGGAAAAGTAACAGTGGCCTATGTCTACACTAGAGAGAGCATGGCCCAGGAAGAACAGATTATGGAGCAACACCATTGGAATGGAGGAGTTAAGGTCACATTGTACACACTTGGTGGGGAGGGGGACCTGAACATAATGTCTATTAGTATCAACACAACAAAGATCTCCTGGAGTACATTTTGTTTAGCTTAAACTGAAAGAAACCCACTTTGTGCACTTCAAGACTGCTTTGTAATAGGAACCAAAGTACAGCAAATGGGGAGACTGGGAAAGTGATTGATTCAAACTATAACACCATTGTTTCTTATACCTTGCTTGCTAACCTCAAATGAAGTTCGTACCAGATGTGTACAGAACAGTAAATCAGAGGATTACATTCCAAGAAAAATTATTAATTCACATTTTAAGAATTGCTCCTTTGACCTGGTTCAGTTTACCTGTCAAACTATGAAGCAGAAAACTCGCCCTTCTCCATCTTCCCCAACCACCTGCAATAACTATGTCATTCTTCCCGAAGAGCACATGCCGTAACCACATCTTATCTAGATTTGCTAGATGATGTGCCTGGAATTAGCATCCTCACCCTTGGCATTCAGTCCACAGACCTGCGTCCCTATACCAGTTTTACTGTATCCTTTATGACCTTCTTTTTTTCGTGGCAGACAGTTGAATTCCTAACAGAATTGTCCCAATAACAGTATTTTGGAAATATTGGCAGTTATACAGATCTAAAAAAAAACTGTATTTTTTTTGCGTCCAAAAAAGGTATATTTTACAAGACCAGATTTGTATATCAGGGCTTACAATTCACAATGTTGTCCTCATGAGTTTTGCTGGAAATTACTCCAGGTAACTTCAACTCAGATTTTGCCAGTGTAAGTTTTGACCTCATTCCAGACAAATTTCTCATTTTATAAACAAATCTGTGAGGCTAATAAACAGACCTTGCAAACCTCAGTCCTAATCCTAAACTTAGTTCTGCTAACCCAATTTTTTTAGAGCCCAACAGAACAAATCTGTTGGGTAAAGCCATATTTACAACACTTTTACACTTGGGTGACTGTCCTGGTCATTCACTGCATTTTACTGCTCCTGCAACAGCAACAACGGAGCAAAAAGCATTTCTGAACTACAGTCATCCTACTTTATAGTCTGATTTGTTTAGAATATCAAAAAGTGTTGATAGACTGGACTAAACAGAGGTGTCTCTTCAGTTATGAAGGTGGTAATGCCCAGCAGAGGACTGGGGTATAGAGACAGAAGAGGTAACATTCAAAACTGCCTCTGTTAAATGAGACAGTCCTTGAGCAAAAACTGAGGTTGGGTCTAGACCTGCCATTTAAGAGTAATTGTAGCCATAAATAAATTAAAAAAACAATAAGTACACTTATTTGATGTCTTCACTATACAGAGGTATGTCATTTTATTCTATGGGCCCACATTTAAATTGGAAAAACTACCTTAGTGTTTAATAATCAGAATTAAAGTTGAGTTGCCAAGGATTGATTTGACTTCCCAATTGACTGAGAATAGTCTTGAGTCTAGACAGGATGGATAGCCTAAGTTTAGGATAGCGCCCCTGCGGTTGTGGCAAAACTGGCAGGCACCACTAGCTTAAAAGTGACAATTATGGTTCAGGCTCAAGGCAGCAACTTTTGGCAAATTAGCAGACCACCTTGGGCTGGCAAAAGTAACCAGGCAAATTTTAAGGCCGTGGTTAGCTTTGGGGTCCACAGCAGGCATCAGCGACCTATGAACAGCTTTTGTTTCAGAAGATGTTTTAGGGTATATTGAGGGTGTGTGCTGCCAGGGATCACACACCACAGGTAACGGTACCTTAGAAATATACTTCAAACTATAAGCTGCAAAATAGCTACCACAGGTGGGGCTTTTTTACTTGTTTACCACATTTCTAAAACTTAAGGCTTCGAATGGAACAGATTCACACATTTCCTATCATATGGCTAATGGTAGCAGCATCAACAGCTAAGCAAGGTACATGACAAGGCCCTGGAGTTCAAGGAATGGAGAGAAATTGGCATTAAGCATTTATAAAGATACTGAAGAAACACATTATTTAAATTCTAGATTGAAGTCCTCCCAGTCTGTCTGAACACATTTTGTATTTAAACTCAAGTAAAAGGCAAAAATGTGACTTGGCAGTAAAAGCTGGAGAGTCTGAGTGGGGCTGCGAACGTCAGGTCCCAGCAGATCCCTGAAACATTCTTGGTGTGCTAGCTGGACCGCTCACCTTGCGGTCTCGGTAGTTGGTGGCATTGTAAATTCTGAGCCCTAGCCAGTGTGGACAGGCTTGGTGGAGAGATTAGAAATATTCTACTATCAGAGTTGGACTCCAAACAGCTGCAAGTGGCTCCGTTCCTTACCCTATTAATGCTTGTTGAACACAGCGGAAGGGCTGCTCAGTTTCAGTTGTGGAGGATCAGGCTATTTGGTGTCCCAAGGTCAGGCCCGTCTGCGGTCACTGTTTACATCAGTGGAGACTCTGGCTCACAGCAGAGCCTATTATCTAGTTTCCTATTATCTAACACTGGTCTCAGCACTGGTCTTTGTACAATTTGTCTGCTTCAAGGATAGAATCTTCCAGAGAGGTGAAACCGGCAGAATCGGGCCATTGGAATAAGCCTCAGCCTGTGGGAGAAGGGTGCTGTAAGGCTCTCCCCAACTGACAGTCTCTCAGCTATCCTGTTGCTGTCAGTCATTATACACTTCAGGTATTTATTCTATTTTCCTGCTATTAAAAGTATTTTTAAATAACTGGTTTGTTCATTTATCAGCCACTAAAAAGCATACGACTCTTTCGGGGCAATCTCGTCTCAGAGAGATTGTTCACAGTAAGTGTGGGATCGTGAGTGGGGCTTCAAAAGCACAACCATCTCACCACACCGGAAAGCAGTGCTTCTAACTTACTCAAGTGAGACCCATTGATTTCAATACTTTTTATTCTGAGAGTTGCTCATTCGACTTGTGACGAGTATTGAATCATTCTGTGGTTTGAGGTTTGGGAGAACGCTGAACAAAGGAAATGTGCACTGAGACCGAAGCCATTCAGCAAATTTGATCCAAATTTATGAATATTTTCCATCAACCTGAATGAGCAAAGTGCGCTGAGCACTGAAAGAGCAGTTAGTGAGAAATAAGAAATTACTCACACAGTTCTCTCATCAAGCAACAGCTCTTCTGAACTAAGAAGAAAAGTATCCCGTGCTGGTACATGATGTTATTTTTCCAGTGTATTAGGCTGAGAGTAACCAAGGTCTGAGAGCAGGTTTCTCTCTCAAATTAAATTAAACGTTCAGTAATGATAGCCCTTGGAGATTATAGACCAGGAAAGGTCATGACACAACACAATGCACACTTCCACAGTGCAGTAACATAGAACCTTTCACCTAGAAACACGCTTCAACAGGAAACACAGAGGATTTTTTTACTGGGTTTTGTATAGCAATATCACATCAGTAACTTGGAGCATATCAAATAATTGCCTATATTACTTCCTTTTTAATGGAAATCCCATTAATCCTAATGCATAATTTGGATACTTGCAAGACTGCTGATCTTTTGCCACTGACAATTTTTTTTTCCTCTTGGGAAAGAGGTGAGATATTAGCAATATCTACTGAAGCAACAACAGCAAGCTTGTACAAAAGTATCCTTAAACCCAAATATAAAGTCTTCCGTGGGGGTGGTTCACCACTTCCTTTGGCTGCCATGCAGGAACTCATTTAGCAGAGAAGATAAAAACAAGAACTGAGTGCAGAATAATTAGACACTAGAGATGACTCTGGATCAGGATTTCTTGACATTGTGTGCCGGCGAATGGCATTGTCAGTTGTTTGTGATGTGTATGTAAGATGCCCTGCATTTCTTATTGTTAATTGTGGATTATTTATTTCTCTGCAGTATAATTTCGGTTTCATGATGCACAATGCCAGTTTAGTTTCAGCTTAAGATTTGTACAAATTTCAGCAGAAAGATAATATTTTAATAGAAGATCCCCTCAATAGGAGTAAAATCCCATAAATCTTTGTCTTATCTGCAAGAGGCACATTTACAGTGTTTATTTCCCCAAAAAGTTCTTTGTAAGTATTTGCATCACACCCACATAAAACATCAGAATTTAGAATATTAAGCATTGATGTCATTAGTATCTTTTTTGTTCTTTTTGTGTTGCTGAGTTTCCTCTTTATGCTAGAAGTATAGTTGAGGACCACAGATGAAGAACCACCCAAACAGTATTTCTTTTCAGGCAAAAAACCCGAAACATACGGTTTATCTTGAAGGCAGCTTATGGTTGTAGAGTTTTCAATCCAGACACTCAAGAAAAATTAAAATTGGCTGGTCCACTTAACAGTAATACACTCAAATCCTACAAAAGGTCATAAAAAAGGGTGGAATAAATACCCTTTGGAGAAGAAAAAATAATTCTGGCCCTACGGATATGGAAGACTAGAGAAATCATTGTGCCACTGTGAAGATATGAATCTCTTTGAAAGGGTCACAGCTCTGCTGTAGTTAGAGGATTACAGTTTGAACTAATCATTAACTCGCTGCAATCCAGAGTGATCTGCATGCTCCACAAAGACTTGTGACAGTAGTAGGTCATGTCCCAGCTAAATGTGAGGGGCTGGGAAAGGAGTTGGGGTGAATTAATGACTGTCCTTGACTTGACTCCACTTGACTTTGTCAAGCAGCATCTCAGATGCAGAAAAAGATCTGCCATTGTACCTTTATACTATACAAATGGCCCAGGCTACTGCACTAAATGCAATGATACTTCCACAGCGAAGACATGCGGAAGGAGTGGGAAGTTCTTTTAAAGCCAGTTTATCCTGAAGGTGACCTTATTGAAAGGTCACCTGTAATGGCAGAAGGCTTGGAACCAATGCCCCAGGAAAGAACAGGCAGTGTATTACCATTACTTCTATGGAGAATATTTAAAGTAAGGGGAATTCGGATAGCATTCAGTGTGAACCTGAGAGAACTTTTGCGTCTGGAAGGTAGAACTTAAGTGAGAACATTAATTAGTGTAATTCTCAGCAGGCACTTTGAGGATGCACCTTCAAAGGCTTGAAAACAATTACCCATTCAGGAATTTTAAGAGAGATTTTTTTTTCTGAAGGGCGGATATAAAGCTTTGGTTGGTAATGCATGTAAACCCTCAACCCCATGTAGACCCTTAACCCCATTGATGTAAAATTGCTGGCCATTCAAACTTACAAACTATTTTTAATTTAAATATTATATTTTACTCTTCTGTGACTTTCTGTTGCCTTCATATATGTCCAAATGCACTTCGGACACACATTTGTTGGGGGGAAAAAAAAAGAAGTTATTATTTTAGGCACATCTCTAGTGACCACAGTCTGCCGATAAACATTTAAGGGCACCCTAAGCCTCCACCACAGTCGCCCTAACAAATGATATGCCTACACCAAAATGGCTATCCATGGACCAAAACCAGAATAAATTTAACAGGTTTTGAGTCTTAGTGCAAGAGCAGAAGTGCCAACTCCTTGCATAAGTCCAAGACAATCTGCCTCATATGAAAGTGTGAGAATTGCTACTGCCACCCGATATCTGTATACTAAATGCCCTTCTCCTCAAGTACCATATGTACAGCAGGTGCATTACAGTAGACGGTGGAATGCGCCATACCAGGCACATCAGGCTTGTATTCTCCTAAATCTGAACACTGTGAACAGAGAAATTCCCAAAGCAACCTTCAACAATCTGTTCTGAAACACGGGCAACTGAGCCGTAAATATTGCAACATCCCACTAGAGATTATGTGATATGTAATAGAATTAAAGACAACAACATTGACTTTTACCATCAAGGCTACATGAGAGGCCGCTCTGTAACCATTTCCACCTTTAAATAAGGTCACTGCAAAAAGGAAGATGGCTACAAGCTAGCTTTGAAAATTGCTCCACTCTACATGTTACAAAGGATCATAGAATCAGAGAACAGCCCAGGTTGGAAGGGACCTCAAAGGACCACCTGGTCCAGCCTTTCATGGAAAAGGGAGCCTAGACAAGGTGATCCAGGACCTTCTCCAATCACACCTTGAGAACCTCCAGTGAAGGGGACTCTTCAATTTTTCCTCATAGGACAGGTTCTCCAGCCCTTTGATGCACCATAGCTTAGCTTGTATGCACCAAGAAGTACAGTGCGAGCTCAGCACGTTACCATAATCAAGGTGGATGAAGGAAGGACAGTTTGCTAGCAACATAAATGTCATCACTAGATGCAAACCTGGACAATAAGATGTCTGTCATCACAGACGTTCCATCAACTGAGATATAAATCTTTGAAAATTAAATGTAAGTAAACGACCATCTTCCCTTGCCCCTAAAATTCCTGTGGCAAGCTGTATGTACAAATTCGAAGTTTTCACTTCTCCCATCAAAATATCTTTCTGAAATTGTTACCACAGGGGGATTCTGTTCAGGTTCTGCAAACCTTCAGTGCAAATTTGTTGAGCAATAACTTCTAACAACGTAGGCACATGCTACCTACCAACTGGTGGAGGTTTCAGGACAAGGGAAAATGAAGGAATGCATTCCAAAGCTGTGCGCAGAAGACAAAACGTTCACCTCCCATTTTTAAAAAAAAGACCAAGCAGATATTTGTGCACTCCTTGCAGATTGCTTTGTTAATCCAGCTCTTTTCACACAGGTGGATTCAATACTTACATTAGCATTGCTGTGTTCATATAACTGTGAAAGTAAGCCCTACTGAACACTTGAATTGTAACACTCAATCTACTTTTTTTTTTTTTCATCCTGTGAGAGAATTTGAGTTTAAATGTTTCCAAAAAGACTTAGAGTTGCCTATACTTAGATTTCAATTCTTCATCCCTCTTAAAGACAGCTTTCTAAATTGGGAAAAGATAAGCTCTTTCTGCCCACATATTAAATAAATAAATAAATATATTTCTTTCTCAATTATTGCAATTTGTTGTAACAGCAAGAAGTGAGGTTATGAATATTTACATGTCCATGTGAATATATATAACTTGAAAAATTCTATTTTATTTGCAACTTTCTAGGAGACCAAACAGCTCTGCTCTTATCGGGGTGACAAACGGATACATAGGCTGTAATAATCTTTCATAGAAGACAGCTTTGTCAGTTCTCAGAGTAAATAAAAAGCAGTTTAATTTCCCTTTTCTTAAAGGCCATATCGACTTTATCCTCAGTATCAGCAAAAAATAGGACAACAAAAACAGGAGGACAGAAAAATCTCTCTTTTTTTTTTTTTCTTCCCCAAGGTTTTCACAGGGCTCCAGACAGAAAAAAAAGGATGAGAAATAATACTAATTTAGAATACGCAACCGAGCTCCATCAAGCAGGGGAAACTGTAGGTTCAGATATGAAAATTAATAGTAATTTACAGTATCTGCTGTTTGAGTAGCAGTGTTCTACGGTAATTTGTTCAGATTATTCCATGTTAGCATTTCTTTTCCTGAACATATTTTCAGTGTTCAACATCAGCTCTTGCATTCACATGGTTTTTTTCCCATCAGTATCCTATATGCTTATTTTTCCTTCAACATTTATGCCAAAGGGAAAAGCAAACCCATTTTACATACTAGATATTGTTAGAATTTTCTTATGATATCCATCTAGACTAAATTAGTGCTGGTATATGAAATGCCAGATTGTACATAGGGGGTCTGAACTGAAGTTCCTTTCAGATCTTAGACTTATGGTTTTCTTTATTTTCTATCACCTTGAATCCCACTGTCCAAATTTCTTACATTCAGCACTCAAATGTACTTACCTTCCACCGTGTAGCCATAATACTGATAGTTGGAATAAACTTAATTATATTTAATATTAGTAAAGCTGAATCAGATGGGGTTTAAAAAAAGCTTAAGATTTTAACTTATAATTTGTCCCTAGGTCAGCAATCAGGATGTTGTTGTTATAACATCCTCCAACTCTGACTTCAGCCACGTGCTGACGCTGCACAAAATTTAAATTTGGTTACATCATAAAGCTATGATTTAATGTTATACTGAATAAACTAGACCTTAACCTAAACTTTTCCCCTCTATGCTATTTGTATAGTGTTTGGGATGCATTTTTGTTTAGAGCTGTTCTCTTTAAAAGAATACATTGCTTCCAGCTCACCTTGAATCTAAGACAAGTAATTTTGCAAGTATCCTCTTGCAAAATTAATGAACTTGCTTTGCAATTTATTTCCTTGCAAATAATATTAAGAAAATGACTTCATATTTGAAGAATTATGGATCTGCTGAGAACATCGTCCAAAAAGAAATATTGCTGGCAGTTGCCCAACACAAACTTGATTGAAACGTTTTGCTTATTAAAAAAACAAAAAAAAAACCGAAAAAAAAAGATGAAATTTTTAGATTGCACATAACTGAAAAAGGCATTGTATGGCTCTACATAGGCATTTCTCCTCCCCTCATCATAACTGATTTTTCAGCTCTTACTGGCTGGACGGGGTCTGGCTGGGGTGCAGATCACCACCCCCACAGCAGCCCCTAAGTGCTGTGTTTCCGATTTGTGGCTAAAACAGCGCTGGCAGCAGACCAGTGTTTTGAGCACCCAGGCTTTCTCTGCGTCCCACTCTGTCCGCACAGCAAGCAGGCTGGGAGAGGACACAGCCAGGACAGCCGACTCGAATTGACCATACCTCCTGCCACATGACATCGTGATAGCATTAAAAACTGAGCAAAGTGGGGTTTTGGGGAGGGAGCTGTTGCTTGGACGCTGTCTGGGCATCCGCCTACTTGTGGGAGGCAGCGAGTGACTTCCTTTGCACCACCTGTTTTGTCAGGCTTTTTTCATCTTACCTCCTTCACTTATTTAACTATTTCAACTCAGGAGTTTTCTTACACTTGCTCTTCTTATTATCTCCCTCATCCCACGTGGGGTGCACTGAGCAAGAGGCTGTGGGGTGCTTAGCTGCTGGCCCACCACACTGACTTAACACACAAGTAGTTTAAACACTTGACATGAACTATTCTCTTTGGAAGTAACGACAAATTTAATTTCTGATACCATAAGAACAGGCAGCAGGCATTGAATACTGCAATAGGTGCTTGCATTTTTAGTTCAATTCTGAGCAGGAGACATTAAAAAGTGTGGGTGGGATGGACTATTCTAGTTGAAAGACTGAAATCACTGCAGGTTGTAACAGCAGATTCCTCTAATGGGTGCCTCTGGATATTTTCCAACTAAGCAGCACCAACTTATCGGCTACAGTGCAATAAATGATGCTGACATTTTGCTTAGCTAAAGGTTTGTGTTGGTTTGGTAATTCATTTCTTTTTCCCCTTCCCAACAAAATTCCATCTGTGGTTACTTGGAAAGCTGTTGTAAAACAAAGGTCAATAGATTTTGCTTGGGAAAGAAGCAATACTTTGTAAGATGTCTGCATCTCTGCAAAGACTACAACCCACCATAACGATCAGTTAGTCCTACGGAATCCCTTGAAGCAAACATGTCGTGGAAGAGAAGACTGGGGTTTAACAGACACTAGGATCTACTGTTTTGTTTTTCTTAATATTCTTATGACTATACTGTAAGGAAGAAGTATAAAAGTAAGCTAAAGACAGCGCTGTTATGCTGGAAAGTGTTAAGATGTGGGAGAAAATGCTCATCAGTCAGCATTGTACGTTTCCTACTAAGAATTATAACACCATGTTAGCTGCAAGAAGACATTTTTAGCTGATGGCTGTTTGACAGCCTCAGGAATATTTTCAGTGGCATCCCTAGAGGAAAAGTGTCACACCAGAGAAACCACTATCAGAGCCAGATATTACCTGAGGTGAATAAATAAACAGCTGAAGCCAAAGCCTGAGAAAAAATGCTGGGTGATATATTGAGGAAAGATTGCCTAAAGAAAGAACACTTCACCTCAATGACTGCTAAATAACACTTCGTCTCAACAGTGAAGAAAATTCCCAAAGGGTCAGCCACCATCTGATGAGCTTGTGGAAATTTTTTTTCCTAGCAGATTACAGCAGATATTTCCAGAGGTACTTGTCTTTGAAAGAAGATAAATATGATATGGTAAAGCTGTGACTTGTTTTGGCATAGCTGCACTCAGGCAGGGAGTTTAAATGTTACTTGCCACTAGTCCTTGAAAACCGATGGTATTGTAAATCAACGTCAGGGTCTTGCCTCTGCTCTCCGTCTCTTCCTCTTACCTCTTTATTGAACAAGGTGGAAAAATGAAGACTTGCTGCACAGCTGACAGGAACTGAAGAATATACAGCCACATGAACATCCATTACATTTCAACTCGAGCCTTCATATATTGTTTTGAAGACAGAACCCAAACGACAGAAATGTGAGGAGCAACAAGAGCTGCGACTTCCAGCTAACTCCTGAAGGGCTGCTGTAATACGCCCAGTGGGCAATCTCTGCCATAGAGACAGCCACAAAAACAAAGGTCAGGACCTAAACCAACTACCCACAGGCCTTATCCAGATAAAACTCTTAAAAAATTCAGCTTGGTTGACAAGCAGGTCGTAAATGATTGATAAACCAATTTTCCAAGGAAAATAGCATCACGGAGGACAAGGTTGGTTGTTTTTTTTTTTTTCATTACTGCTCTTTTAATAGATCTAGTCTAGAAAATATACCTGGTACTTCTACAGAAAACAAAAGCAACACATGGCTTCCAGAATTGGCAGTTAATTATGAATAAGAAGAGTTATAAATAACACATGTAGTAGGCTAGTATCCAGTTCACCCAGGCTGAAGGAGCAAAAGGGCAAACTAATCAAAGGCAATGTCTGTATGTGTTAAGAAATGTGTGAGGAACCAAAGCCACACTCCCAATAAGTATAAAACAAAAAGCAAAAAGGGCAGATCACAATTCTGCATTGTAGAAGGCACTGAATAGGAGAGATGGAAACTAACAATATTACTAAAAGTTACCTAAGGCTGCATGTCATTCTTGAGGCAAACAGAAACACTTTAATTTTAGAAGAAGATGAAACAAATCTGAAGAAAACAGACTACATTCCCACGGGGATGTTAGCTCCTGCTTCATGGCTTTGGCTCTCTTTCAAGTATAAGTGTTTCTGCTATCTTCACAGAAACAAATGGGGGAAGGATGGCCTGCTTTGCATTTATTACTGGCTTCTTTTCTAAATGCAAAGAGCTGATTGTACTGCACCCAGACAGTTCCTCAGTGACTAACACAGACACATGAGTTGATTCACCCTCACCCACAGGAAAATTTTCTCATTTGCTGGAATATGACATTCTGATGTTCAGGCAAGCTCACAATCCCCCAAACATCAAGCCACAAAGACAAGTGAGTCCTACCAAACGAAGCTTTCACCAATCTTGTACAGAGGGTGCTAGTACTTGGCACTGGCAATAAATCCATCTAGGTGGTAAGCTATCTCTTGCTGACATCTGAAGACAAGACCCAAATCCTACTACAGCCAATGAGCAGCTTTTCAGCCATTTCAACAAGTTCTGCATCAGGTTCAGGAAGGCCACAGTTGATGTGTAGAGATGACCTACACCGCTTCAACAAACGTTATTTACAAGTCATGTTCAAATCAGAAGGTTTAAATTCAACTATCCGGCTTGAGTTGTTGCAGAAAACACGTACCTTGAAACAAAATCTGAAACCCAGATCCTTAATAGGAAGATGAATACAAATACTGATGCCACTTTCTGTGCAGACTCACCACTTTGTTGGCTAAGTTTCACCTCAACTAGTATTTCTTAGTTCCTTGCATTTTCTTGCAGCTATAAAATCCTAATTCATACTTTGTTTAAAAAAAAAAATAAAGAGCTGCTTTCTCTCTTTTCCTATCATCAAAACACCATGCCAATAGGCAGTTCAGTGCCTCTGGAAGAAAAGAAATGCAGTTCATTTTAGACGAAATGAGAGATTTTATTTTTAACATCACTTCCATGTGGTCTTCAGGGAATGATATAGAACACACTTGTCACTACATCAGTGAAAGGGCAATTCTAACGTGTAACTGTACCAGCTGAAAATCTGATTTCTTCCGGCACAGTCTGTCAAAAATAACTACAAACTCTTTTACGAGATTTTGTAAATCGTTTGTAAACTGACATGTCAGTTCTAAAGTCTCACAATTAGGTATAGGCCCAAAACGTTATCATTAAAATCATCACAATCTCAGGAAAAACTAGGTATTTTTTAAAGTTACTATAAAATAGCTAAAAACCTAAACTGTATCACTCAACTGAAACCTGCTTTCAAGTTTTAGATGCATTTGTTTCTCCGTTTAACCGGATTTTTTTCTTTTACCCTGAACTCCGTCTCCTCTGATAAAATGCAGGAGGGGGATTCAAGCCTGGCGATCACTGTGGCCATACCCAGGTGTCAGGCAGCTGCTTCTTCCTCCCAATACAGAAACAACCCACCCCAACCCTCACATGAGCATGGGCAAACACCCCGTCATGCTTCCCAGACTTCCAGCAAAAGCCAAATGCATCTTCCTGTACTTGCCACAGAGTGCTGGGTTCCTGCCACATATCCGTGTGGGTGGCAAATAAGGCTACCAGCTGCCAGGCTCCTGACCAGACAGCCAGATGTGGGCAGTGGAGCAGCAGCTGCTGTTGGGAGCCGACATCTCCAGCCTTTGGCTGCGGGACTTGCTGGTCATGATGGATAAATAATCCAAAGAGGACTTCCCAAAGTTGCTATAAAATGAAAAATGTGCTGGGTGTTTAAACACGGGAATATAAACTAGGAACATCATGGTAACCCATTATTTGTTGGTGGTGGCACTGGTATAGTGTGCCGTATGAAAAAAGCAAGAGACCTTAAAGAAAAGTCATGTGGCTAATTACAGGACTATAATCCACTTAATTTATGCACGTGAGACTTTCACCATAATCTGTTCATCTGAACCAAAATTTGGTAGGAGAGAGCTCTTCCACATAGCACACAACGGTGTAATAAGACTCCATGGCTGGAAATTGAAGGTAGAGCCACAGGAAAAAGAAACATTTTTTTTAACAGTGATGACAGCCCGGCTGGAATTGCAGGGGACAGTAGGCGAGAATCACTTCACCTCATTTTAGCAGGACAAAATTTGAATGTTTAGTTTAAATTAGGGAGGGTGCCTGAATTGTCAACAGATATCCTCCAAAGGGTGATTCACCCCCTCTTTAACATCTGGAGGTCCTCATGTGCCTCCATTGATTATAGAGAGTTCACACAACTGCAGCAGACAGGATACCTGTGACAAACAGCTATAGCTAAATAAGATTAACCCTACTCCATATGTGTGTGTATATACACATTATATATGCACACATAATAGATATACACATGTATACATTCAAGTATACGCACATATCTCATGATATACTGAGCCCAACCATACCTAATAGACCTTAAAGAGAAGTACTTCTGTTTGAATGTAGGAATCTATTTTAGCAGGTTTCAGCAATGCAGTCCTTCCTGTGATAGAGCTCGTGTTTCAGTTTCTTGTAGATACATGCAACCTTCAAGCAAGTATCCTGTTCAGCTTCGGCTTCCCCATACATCAGCCAGTTCAGACAGTCCTAAAGAAAGGATGATCTTTGTCCCCACCTGCCTTCAAAGGCATTACTGGGAGACCAGATGTGCTGACAGACTCCTTAAATTTGTGCCATTTTCAGCAAAAACACTGCATCAATTTATTTTTATTGCTTCCTCCTATTCATTACGGTGTTAGCACTCGCAGAGATTTTCTGTGAATAACAGCAACCAGTTATAAACACAACCATATATTTATGTGAAATGAGTTTGTTGTGATCCACCTATCACTTACAAATTAAGAAAAGTAGCTTCTGAGTAAATCAGATAGTATTATACTAATGAAAGAAAATATGATCAAATTCTTTTGGGAAGAAAATATCTGAAGACTGAAGCAATATGTGCATGATGTCACTTCCTTTTATTATGAGAATAAGGTAACTTCTCTAAACCATTCATGATTTCTTCTCTTCAAAACTGCTATCATCCTCTTTCAGTTCCCAACTGAATGAACTCCAGTGTAAAGGTGTCATGTGCAGCAGAGCTACGTGACTTTTACTTTTAAACCACTATTTAATTCATGACTTTGTTATTACTCTAATCTGCTTGTGTTTGTTCAAAGCAATCCATTTCATTAATAATAGAAAAATCTGTGTCCTTTAGTATACTTCGTCTTTATGCAGCACAGTTCTCATGGTTGGTATTTCTCTGATGTCCCTCATGCAGCTGTTTCTATTTACATATTTTAAATCACTGAAGCCCAAATGTACAGTGTATGCTGAAAAATTTAAAAGTATATCATCAGTTTAAAACTCGCAAGAAGATGAGCACGATTTTTTGCTTCACAGTGGCCAGTTCCCATAAACCACTTGTGGGCAGTGTCCAGGTTTTGTTCATCCCATGTGCTACATCAGAATACCCACCTTTCACACATACCTTACATTTATAATCTTTGTGCGGAAGCATGCTGCCTGAAGCAAAGATCAAATATTAGCAACATGTATACCTAGAAAATGTAAGACTACAGATGCTAATGTAATTGGATGAGAGATAAGAGAAGACTTACAAAGTTGAAAAGGAATCAACAATGATAAGCAGAGTTTTATTGTGGCTGCCGTAGTCGTGCCAAACAATGAATGATGAAGCTTGCAGAGCAAACAGTTCCCCACCAGGATGTATCACCTTCAGACAACAGAGAAAGTGGCGCTATCCTAATCTCGCCTTGTGACAGAGCTGAGGTCAATCTGTATTGTGTGAGATACTGCACAAGGACGGCAAGAGGGGCAGTACAAATAATCGAGGGATGGAAGGAGAATCAGAGCCTTGAAGGGTTCAAAGAGTCCCAGAAGATAAAGTGACAGAATGAAGGCCACAAAGCAAACAAGCAAGAACAGCTCAGGTCTCCTTCCCATCTACAGAGCTCATACCTTTTTGTTGACTTCATTTGACTTCAAGCAACAGTGCTGTATTGTACTCCTTTTACATTGATTACTACATAAGAGACAGCAGGAGGGGAAGGAAGACATGGGAGAAGTGCACTACGTGCATTTAGGTACAATGCACTGAAGATGCTATAAAAGCTGTGAAAAAGCAAGCAAAAAAAACCCCAAAATACAGGGCAGCAGCTCTGATATTCCAGGGTAAACAAAAAACCTTCTTAGTCCTTTTTTTAGTGGAAGCTCTTCAAATAAAACAGTATCTTTTAGTACAGGACTGTCCCAACCTTTATCCTCTTCCAGCCAATACCCTTAGTTATGAACATCCATTTCTCTTAGATCTTTGATCCTTATGCAGCAATTAAACACTGGGTATTATTGAGCCAAGTACCTAATGGTCTGTGACAGGGTTAATTTATTACTGGGACTGTTCGGCTTAGATAAGAAGGCACGCGTTTCTTTTTCCACATGGGTGCACTTACTTTTTTTCCTGTACTCATTCTGAGTAGCTTTTTGAAGACCTAAAAATGAAACAGACGAGTAATATTAATGAGAACTAGGTTCTACGTCCTCAGTGCATTTTTAAATAATAACGTGCTCTACCCGCCTTTTAATGTATATCAGCCTTCATAGACCACTGCTATAACTGAACACGCTACTGATGCAAAATACTATGTCTGTAAAAAGGAGAATAGTGAAAGCACCTGTGATTGTACTTTCTTCATGTAGCCTGGGGACATACCTACTTGCTTTACTGTTTCCACCTAAGGACTCAAAACACATGAACTATTGCCCAGGAGACGCTGGTGATTACTGATGTCGTGCATCACAAAAGCTTGAAGGTTTGAGTCAGTAAAATATTTTTGTTCTGTATGTCAAACCTGAATTGAAGCTCCAAATGAGATGAGAGTTCTTGGTAAAGAGCTGAAGGCATCTGATGGAATCTCAGGTGGTTGCCCAGCTCAGTAGGATTTGAATAAAAGCAGCAAAAGTTCCTTTTATCTGGGACAAAGAGAGAGATACCATCAGTGAAGTATGTGAGAAAAAGGGGGGAGTCTATTGAGCTATGTGACACTACATACAGCCTTAAATACAAAAAGAGCAGAACTTCTAGATTATTTAATACAAAGGAAAAGGGTAAACAGCAACTTCATCTCAGCACAACTGGCAGGAAGAACTGTATTTTCTTTGTTCTTCCTTTATCTTTTCTTTTCTCAGTTTCAGAAACACTAATTAAACTGAGATATGGTTCTTCTGGCTTTAAGCTCTAACTCATTAGTTGCAACAAAAAATCTCAGATCAATGGATAATTAAAAAAAAAATTAAATACAGTCAGGTGCGTGTTACTGTTAAAAATTCTGACCTGACAGAGTCAGAAAGGAGAAAAACTCAACAAACTTAAAGAAAAAACTCTACACAAGAATTATTTTTTGTTTATGTGGTATATTTGGTCCCATTAAGAAAGTAACTTTGTAGGAAAGGCTAAATATGGATGCCATAACTTAAACTGATATAAAATCTCAAACCTCACTTTGCGCCAATCACTAAGTTTATACTTACTAAAATGAAAAAATAATGTTGCTTTGGCTCAAAAAAAAAAAAAAAAAAAGCACTCTGTTAATTTCAGGGACTGACTGCAGAGATCAATTTTACCCACTATAATTAAATTCTATGCAAGCTTTTTTTTTTTCTTCTCTCTGAATGCCATGCATAGAAATTCAAATATGCGTTCATTGTGCAGCAGCTGTATCAGCTCTTTGTCTGTGCTATTCACGGCTTCTTTTGGTCTACTGTTTCTACATTTGAGGCTTGTAAGTAAAAGCATAAATGAAGAAGTAAACAGAGTGCAATGTTCATAAATGAGTCTCGCTCACAAATAAAGGAGCTGCTCTATTTAACTACTCTGGATTGTTCCTGGGATCTGTTTTGGGGGACATACACCTCTGCAAATTGCTTCCACAGCTTTTCAGCAGAGGGACCATGTTATTGTTAAGTGGTTTAATGATCCCTTCAGTGATCCAGTGTTCAGTTGCAAGGAAATAGCAGTGAGATTAACAGTGAAATAAATAGCATACTGGGGGGAAAAAAAAGGAAAAAAAACCCAAAACAACAACAAAAGAAAAGCTACTAAGAAATATCCAGTCCTTCCCTTTCACAATTCTGTGCATTTTAAAGCATGTGAAAACACACTGACTCTAAGCTTAACTCCTCATGTTAAGGGATGCAGTGCTGTGGAGAAAGTGAGATGAGAAGCAGTGAATGCACTTTCATTTATTGAGGCTTTCCCCTGAATGGACATCTAATGCCCTGTTCATTTCACAATGAAGTGATCATTTAGGTGTTTAATGCAGTGTACCACAGGGTCCGTCGCCTTCAGGAGTCTTTTAAAAGACAGTTACTTGAGAAACTGAATGCTGCCTCCACTTTCTTCCTCCCTCCTTTGAATTCAGTTATCAAGGAGCAGATGCGTGCTCATGTAGAACATTGATTTCCATCCACCAGAAAAAGCTTTTTCATATGTAAAACAAAAGTTATGAGATTACAATACAACTACTCCTAAGTAAAAACTATGGGTTTCAAAACCCCAGAAATCTGGAAAACTATTTTCACACCTAAAAAACCGTACCAGTCCACCTTTCAGATCCTGACTCAAGTTTCTAGGTTTAGCTGCAGAATACCTGTCCTGAATCTGTAAGCGGCGTGCATGGTCATGGGATATGTACCTCAATGACAGTCGAGTCTCTAACTCATACTTCTTATACCTGTAGGCTACAACATTTAAAATAATACCGTAACTACCAGCCTTTTTATGCTTTCAAAAATCTCCTCTTGGAATGTTATCTTGCACAGAAACTATGGCAATATAATTGTATTTGCACAAACTCCGAATTAACAAAGGAAGGAAAGAAAGGAAGCAACTTTAACACCTCCTGACTGGGGGATGAGCAAATGTTTAAGTAAAAGACAAGATAAGGATCAGATGTTAAGCAGTTGAGGTAGGTAAGAAAGCGTAAACACCTTCCTAGAAAAGGAAATTATATATGTAAATGGAAGGTTGGGTGGCAAGTTATACAGAGGGAGGACTTAAAGACTGCACTACTTATTTGTTTAATTATATTGGGCCTTTGATATAAAAAGACAGCCTAGACAGTGAAAACACTATAAGAGAAGGGAGAAACAGTACACTGGAGGAAATGTAAAGAAGTTTGATACTACTATCACTTCTGTCATTTTCAGTTTCTTTTAGTGTTATTATCATTAAAAGTAGTATTAGTAGTAGTAAATAAATTTAACTAATAGTGCTAGTTAGAGCTAGTTAAACTGAAATTACCCTACTTGATTTACTCAGCAGATTTCTTGGCTCTCTTATTTAAGATGACTTTTACTATTGCTATAGGCAACAGCCTCCCCTTTCAAAGCACTGGACAGAAAGTGGCAAGTCCATCACTGACGTAACTCCAGTAAGTCAGATAACAATACTGGAGGGGGGGAAAAAAAGAACAAAAATCTACAGTAATTCATAAAATATCACATTTTGCTTCAAAATTTTATCTTTTTTTCCCCTAGAGTCAGCCAGGGCATAAATCTGAAACAGTAAAAAGGGCTGGTGTAGATAACTCACATGTTATGCAAACCACAAAAACAGCAACGTGATGGAAATCACATTTTAAGACAGACACTTAATGACTCAGATATTCTGAATTACTTTTCAAAAGGAAGTGGTTATTTCTGTATGGGGGGAAAGGATATTAGCTGTCACATGGCACTTTGCTATATTTGCACTCAGGGCTCTACTGAAGTCACCTATTATTGCCCAAAAAAATGCACAAGGTCATTTACACATTTACCAAAATTGCCATGGCAGGAGTGGGAGAACCGACCCTCCACTCGTGTCACGCGGGCAGAATCTGGTTTTCAGTGTTTCCTTTCGGCAGTGAGATACCAGAGTATAGATGGACGAAAGAGCTGCCCAAGGATGGGCACACTGCCAATAGTCGGGAACCCTTGTACTCAACACACTTGTAACCAGTTTTGTTGTCCAGCATTTAGTCCAACCTTAGCCCCCCTTCAGTAAAAAGTTACATCTTCCCTTCCTTATCTGGCATTAGCACTAAAAGCGAGAAAGTTCTGACTTTAAAGGGCAAGAGACAAGCTCTTATGATGAGAGGTGATTCTTCCCTCTAACTATTCATTTATTTAAATAGAAACAGGATCAATGGAAATAGCAATGGGACAGAGTCTACCTTCTTTGGTTGAACCTCCCACCTTGTGGCTTTCAAGTGTTAGAGCTCATAGCTGTGATATGGGTGGAGGGCTTGCTGAATTGAAATTGATTTGGAGAAGTAAGGCCATGCATCTATTGCCCATCATTTAGCGATGCACTGGACTCTGAAGGAAGACCACAGTAAGTAATAGTAACGCTACTACTACTACCCTACCCTTCTACCCAGCACTGCTGAGACCATACCTGGAGTCCTTTGTCCAGTTCTGGGCTCCTAAATTCAGTGGAGACACAGACATACTGGAGACAGTCCAACAAAGGGCCACTAAGATTATTAAGGGACTGGAGCATCACTCCTGAGGAATGGCTGAGAGCTGGGACTGTTTAGGCTTGAGAAGAGAAGGCTGGGGCAGGGAGCAGAATCTTATCAAAGTATATCAACACCTGTAGGGAGGGTGCAAAGGGGATGGAGCCAGGCTCTTTTCAGCGGTGTCCAGTAACAGGACCAGAGGCAGTGGGCACAAATTGGAACACAGGAGGCTTGAACTGGCATCAGGAAACACTTTTTCATTGCGAGGGTGACAGAGCACTGGCACAGGTTGCCCATGGAGGTTGTGGAGCCTCCATCCTCAGAGACACTCAAAGGTCAACTGGACTTGGTCCTGGGCAACTGGGTCTGGGTGGCCCTGCTTGAGCAGGGTTGGACAAGACAACCTGCGGAGGTCACTTCCTACAGCAGCCAAAAAGGTGAAAAAGGACTCTAGCACTCTGGATATGCTAACGAAGGATTATGCATGACATATTTGCATACTGATGTAGATGAAAAAACACTGAAAATTAATGACTCTATTCATGTCTTTGTCTCACATATGAAACGTACAGGAAAAGGACAGTAAGGTTGTGAAAGGAAGCACTCAGGAGTCATAAAATGGCAGAATTAAGATTAATGGTCCAAACTTTTTATTTTTTTTTTGTGCATATATATTATGGCACTGATTATTAAATAACATCATACAGTTTCTTCCCCACCCCCTCTGGGACTTTATATGTGAAAAGTACATTGGATTATTTTGCTCCAACTAGTAAAATCTGCTGGTAAAATATGGAACAAGAAAATGTTTTTCAAAGAACAATTATAAATACATAGCTTAGAATACAAGAAATTGTAGAATTGGTCTTGTAAACAGAATAAACATAATTTCCTTAAATACTGTAGCACTTGTTCGGTTTTTATTAACTTGCCAGCTTTTTCCCTTTCGGCTTCATCTCCCGAAATAGCCAGAGAAGTGGGTTCTCTCTGGTTTCCCCTAGAAGCATTAGGTTTTCCCCTGCATTTGTTAAAAGCTGGGTATATTTCACCTTCTGAATGGCTAGATTTGCTCTTCTGTGAAGGAACTGGTGTTTCAGTCCGATATTGTAAAATAAAACTCAAAGTTAAAACACACACTTGGGAAAATTAATGTTGTCCACACCATAAAAAACTGAAAGAGGGAAGAGGGGACAGGTTTTTCCCTTCCTTTTTGATTTTCCTTTAAAGAGCAACAAGATAGACCAAACCAAACCATTAAGCACAAAGAGTGGAAAGAAAAATCAGTATCTTGCTTGATTAGAAATCAAAGATTTATTTCAAGAAGGATGTGTCTGAACAAACCTCTCCCTTTTCTGTAGTACAGGATCTTGTTGGACAAATGGAAGAGTAAATAATGACAATAACCCAGTACTGTAGTAGATGTGAAGTATAAAAAAATGAAACTGTAAAAGCTACAGCATTTTACCTTGAAATGTAAAAGCTTTACAGTTACCTTTAAAACTGTGTGAATAACACCACATCTGAGGATGAGTCGGAGAGAAAAACCTATAGCATGCCCTGAATACAAAGAACACTAATTCTCTCATCAGGGAGACACAGTGGTGTTCTTCTGGAAGATAAGCATAACAAAAAATAAACTACTGAGGTTTTCAATAAAAAATAACGCTTTTGTTCAATGGCAAAATAGCTGATAAATGATGGCTATCTACAACATCATAGCGGCTTCGAGTTTTTATTGAGAATTACAAAGCTGATTTAAGAGTGTTCCCAAAACACAGGAATGAGATAATGCAGTAGCAGCTTCCTCTAAAGCTATAGATGGACAGCATGGCATGAGGTTCTGCCAGAGGAATGTCAGAAGGTCAGCAGAAAAAAGTAAATATCTTAAACCAAATCATAGAATCATAGAATCATAGGGTTGGACGGGACCTCTGGAGATCATCTAGTCCAACCCCCTGCCAGAGCAGGGTCACCCAGAGCAGGTGGCACAGGAACGCCTCCAGGTGGGTTTGGAATGTCTCCAGAGACGGAGACTCCACCACCTCTCTGGGCAGCCTGTGCCAGGGCTCTGCCACCCTCACAGCAAAGAAGTTCCTCCTCATGTTTAGGTGGAACTTCCTATGCTCAGGTTTGTGCCCGTTACCTCTTGTCCTGTCCCCAGGCACCACAGAGAAGAGCCTGGCCCCATCCTCCTGACACCCATCCTTTCAGTATTTATAAGTGTTGATAAGGTCCCCCCTCAGCCATCTTTGTTCCAGACTGAAGAGACCCAATTCCCTCAGCCTTTCTTCATAAGAGAGGTGTTCCAGTCCCCTCACCATCTTGGTAGCCTTTGCTGTCCCCTCTCCAGGAGTACCCTGTCCTTCTTGAACCGGGGAGCCCAGAACTGGACACAGCACTCCAGGTGTGGCCTCACCAAGGCAGAGCAGAGGGGGAGGATGACCTCCCTCCACCTGCTGGCCACACTCTTCTTGATGCCCCCCAGGATGCCATTGGCCTTTTTGGCCACAAGGGCACATTGCTGGCTCATGGTCATCCTGTTGTCCCCCCGGACTCCCAGGTCTCTTTCCACAGAGCTGCTCTCCAGCAGGTCAGCCCCAACCTGTCCTGGTGCAGGGGGTTATTCCTCCCCAGGTGCAGCACCCTGCACTTGCCCTTATTGAATTTCATAAGGTTCCTCTTTGATGATTTCCTCATCAAAGTTTCACTGAAGAAAAATACAAATAACGCTGCAGCCAACGGGGCAGCTGTATTGAAGTCTCTTTTAGTACAGCTAAGATCTAAAGAGAATGTTGCTCTTCCTTTGGTGTAGTGCGATTTTCCCTGAGTGAGCATGCTTAAAAATACATTTGAGGTGTCTGTTATAACACATATTAAATAATTTCAGCAACATTTTCACATTGATTAAACCTGAAATATTGTTTCTTTTCAAAAAGTTAAGTTTTAACTGCCAAAACCAGAAAATTTTTTTGACTTAAATAATAAAATAAATTTTTTGGTGCTAATAGTAGCATACAGATTTATAGCAGTTTATCCAACCTCCTCTTTCTCTTCCTCAGTTATCTCCTTTCTACATACTTTCTCATCCCCTGTGCTCAAAATGTATTCATAAAATCATAGAATCATTTAGTCATTGCTTATTCTCTCCAAATTTCCCTCAGCTAATTTGGAATCCCGAAATATTGAATACTTTACTTTTGTAGGCCACTGTTAGAATTCCTGGCATCATTAGAAAAAACAACTGATGAATGGATCCTTAATTCTTTTCTTCTGATATTGGATAGTAACCCTCAAGAGGATCTAAATATTCTTCAAAGTGGTTTCTCCAAAACTCCAGGACACTTGGGTTTCTTTCCTGTTCTGATAGGTCTAAACCCATCATTATTCAAGTCTTCTCACATACTGATTTCAGGGAATCTAACCTGCCCTCAGACGCACATTTGGGTAGACTTTAGTGTCGTATTTCACTGCAGAGCATTTGAGTGTTTTCACATAAGCTGTTTGGCTATTTTTTTCGTAGTTCAGTTGTACCTGTATCCAATCAGTGACCACAGACGTATAGGTGTTTGCAGTCAAAGAATTCAGATTTTTGAAGGAAAGACTGCGATACAGTAGTTCAGATGGAGCATTTGTACACTTTTCCTTTCAGACAGTACTTTGGGTTGTTTCAATCCCTGCTCTCACAACCTTACTTCCTTTGTTTTTATGTAAATGTTGGACAATTTGACATGTGCAAGAAATATTCATGGCGTATTACCAAGCAGCTTGTATTCTTTGAACGAGAGATGCAACAATCCTCATTTTCAAAAAAACCCAACTGCATAATTATACATTCAGAGGGTGCGATCAATTGTATAACACACATTCTCCGTAGCTTTGAGCCAAACTATATGTGGTTTTCATTACAGCAGACAGAAAAGCGTGTAGTGGATCAGAACCCATTTGAACACACAATTTTGAAACCAGCTTGTGCAAGGGTGGGGCTATGCATTTTTACCTGCAAAGGTTGGAAATGTTTCCTAAAATACATGGAGGCTTTGACATTTTGCTTCACCGCGAGTCAGTATGAAAACCTGTCTTTTTCAAATTCTCGGAGAGAGAAAATTCAAGAACAAGCTTGGGACTGACCAAACCCTTTTGTTCTGACAACATATTTTATTTGCTCTGCAATATGGAAATCAAAAAAGAACCAAACTATTTCAAATGAATACAAACATTCATTAACAAAAGCGACAGAACCTTGAGAGCAGTCAAACCCAGGGGGATTCAGTGTCCACCCTCGGTTACAGAGCACAAAGATAACAAAGTGCTCCCGGAAGCTTTTAAAATGGTTCAATATTGACCATTTTGCTTAACAATGATGTTCCACTGAAATGACACTTAAATTGAGTGGGTCTGTACTGCAACACTCTCAGCAGACTTTGTTCCTTATCTTATCTAAATAGGTGTTAAAGAACGACACTTCCCACCAGTATCTCTTACAGTCACCCTCATCTTCCATTTCTGTGAGTGGAGTGAAACACGCAGTTTCAGAAAGAGATTCTAAAACAGATTGCTTAGAATAGGTCAAAAACCCTACATCTTAAAAAGGCTGAGATAGTCTAGAAACTTGTTTAAATGGAAACATCTATGATACAATCCCACATCAAGTTTATGACTGGGGTGAGCTGTTTTCTCGTAGCTGATCTGGCATTATCCCATATGAGCTTCTTCTACACATTACCATGAATTTTATCTTTTATCTTTGACACTGAATTATAGCAGTGAAAAAATAAACAGTATTTGAAAAATAAGACTTGAAAAGTGCAAGTAGCTTTTAAAAGTGATTATTATGCTCATATGATTTTGTATTAGTTCATGTTTGAAATTCACATATTCCCATTTGCTGTGTATTAACACCTGAGAAATATTACATATATTATTATAAGAATTGTGTTTTCATCATTAAGTAATTTATCACTGAATTCTAAGTTAGAGGAAACAAATTACTCTGACTGTAAGAACGGCACTGCAGTTCTTCGACAGGGATTGCCTCTCCTGCTGTGGTAGGAGCTATGTAGAATTACATGTGACCCAAGAAGATAACTGAAGATTGTTTTTTGTACTTGTTTTCTGTATGCCTGAGAACTTGGAGATACACTTGAGGCTGGTGGTCTGTGCATTGTTTGAATCAGTTCCTTTGCACGCTGAAAGAGCTTTATTGAATGCATTGTGCGTAAACCTGAAGCACTGCATGGATTTTTAAGCAATTGTGTGAATTCTGCCTACATATTCAGCATTATACCAGATAACCCAGGGTGAAGAAATCCTAATACTCTATCCAACTGCATGACAGGCTGAGTGAAATTATTCTGTCTATTTTTCAATCTGACAATCGGAGAGAGATTACGGAAATGTATCAGATACGTCATTATAGTCAATTACACTATTATCTGAAGCGAAACTTTTATAGTATTTCTATGCAGTAAAAACTTCAAATATTTTTTTCCTTCTTTCTTTTCCTCTCCATTGTTTCTTCAACTGATGGTCTTACCATAGTTACAAGAGTATTTAAAAATGTGAGTATGAATGTCGGCATTTAATCCTAGCTGGCACGGTCCAAGCAAACAGCTGCTAAGAGTCATTGCTTACAAATGCAGGGTTTTTCCTCCTGAAGTACACACAAATATCATGAGTGGATATCTGATGACGATTGCTTCTAGTACATGTGTGTGAATATCCACCAAAATCTGGCCAGCAGCCCGTCTATTCTAGCACTGCGTGTCAAATTCTAAAAACATTATAAAAAGGATCTTCCTGAAGACCTGCATGAATTTTAGCCTACATATGACAAGAAGCCAATCTGAATCATTTATTGATTCAAAACTATTAGCGCCGAGCCCCTGACCACTGCTGCTGCCCAATAGGTACTGACCAATTTGACATGGACAGACCTGCTCCTGTGACTGACGCGGTAGGGTTGTGTGCAGCCACTAAAGAGGCAGTTTTCTGTTGTGAGGCTTTTAACAACTTCTATTTGTCAACAATAAGGGTGAGGGTGGTGAGCCCCTGGCCCAGGTTGCCCAGAGAAGCTGTGGCTGCCCCATCCCTGGAGGTGTTCAAGGCCAGGTTGGACGGGGCTTGGAGCAACATTGTCTAGTAGGAGGTGTCCCTGCCTAGGGCAGGGGGTGGCACTGGATGGTCTTTGAGGTCCCTTTCAACTCAAAACATTCTATGATTTTATGATTCTATGAATAATTTGCAAATATACAGTCCTCCAGACACATTCATGCAATTAACAGAACCCACACTCTATGTACAACCTATGCAAATCCTCATATATACTAGGGCATATTTATATAGAGTTCACATACACTAGGAGTTTGTTTATGAGTTTATGTAGGAGTTCATATATACGAAAGTGCATTTCGTTAATGCGTTCTGATTGTTAGCATTATTGCATGTCAGCCTAAAACCCCTGTGATCGGACATTTCCAGGCATTCTCACCTGTTCTTTGTGACGGAAAAAGAATGCCTCGTTAGAGAAAGTTGTGCTTTGGAAACAAATGGTGCTGGCATCCCTCCGCTATTCCAGAAGACCTGGCCTGTCCTTTAGCAGTAGGGCTGATGAAACCTTTTATCAGATTAGAAAAGAAATAATTGCCACAAAAAGGGAAGCAGAAAAGAACCTGGGGGTGTTGGTGGACAGCCGGCTGAATATGAGCCAGCAGTGTGCCCAGGTGGCCAAGAAGGCCAACAGCATCCTGGCCTGTATCAGGAACAGTGTGGTGAGTAGGACTAGGGCAGTGATCGTCCCCCTGTACTGGGCACTGGTGAGGCCCCACCTCGAGCACTGTGTCTAGTTTTGGGCCCCTCACTACAAAAAGACACTGAGGTGCTGGAGCGTGTCCAGAGAAGGGCAACGGAGCTGGTGCGGGCTCTGGAGCTCAGGTCTTGTGAGGAGCGGCTGAGGGAGCTGTGGGTGTTCAGCCTGGAGGAAAGGAGGCTGAGGGGAGACCTTCTCGCTCTCTGCAGCTCCCTGAAAGGAGGGGGTAGCCAGGGGGGGGTCGGGCTCTTCTCCCAAGTGACAGGCGACAGGACAAGAGAAAACTGCCTCAAGTTGTGCCAGGGGAGGTTTAGACTGGATATTAGGAAAATTTTTTCCACTGAAAGGGTTATTCAGCATTGGACCAGGCTGCCCAGGGAAGTGGTTGAGGCACCATCCCTGGAGGTTTTTAAAAGAAGGTAGACATAGTGCTTGGAGATATGGTTTAGGGGTGGTTTTTGTCAGAATTAGGTTGGTGGCTGGACTCAGTGATCTGAGAGGTCCCTTCCAACCTGGGCAGTTCTGTGATTCTCTGATAGATGGGTATGCTCCTGGGAAACGGATGGGTAAACAGTGAGTGTAATTAAACAGGGTAAACAGTGAGTGTAATTAATCAGGAGCCTCAGGCCGCAAGCAATACCTGCCCTGAATCATGAGCTCAGTCCCACGCAAGAGCTGAAAAGCAAAGGAGACAACTTTGCAGACCTGAGAAGATGCTTCTATGACAGCTCTCTCTTGGCCAGCCAGGGGTATGTCTGTGCACCTGCTTTGAAAAACGAGTGTGTTGCTTCATGCGTTTTCACAGAGTTACACTGTGATGGGCATTTATGGCATTTATTTTCTATGAAGTTTTTCCATTGAGTTAGCACGCCTGACCGTCTGCTGTGACTGAAGCAGGGTTTCAGTGAGGAAAATGGTGGAAAGTGACTGCATGGACAATATGCACAGACAACAATATTTACTTGCTGTGACTGGCACCCCCTGCTCCTGACACCGGTGGTGTGGTGAGCGTGACTCACGCCGTTCTACGAGGGAAGCAGCCATCCTCTGTGACCGCGTGGGTCACGCGTTTGTTCCCTTCCCCTCCTTATCAGGCCCTGAAGGTCCCGTGCACCAAGCAGACAAACCAAACAGCTTCTTCCTGCCCTCCCTCAAGGCTCCTGGTGCCAGGCCGGTTACTGCCCTCCTCACCGGCCTTGACGGTCCCCGGCACCCGCCAGCCCGGCGCAGGGGAGGGGAGCGTCACGGCACGGAGCATCGTCCATGAAATGAAGCCGTTGCAAGTCCCAAGGGGGAACCTGGCCCCAAACCACTACTGGAGAGTGAGACCCGGGACCCCCATGGCCAGGGACACCCCCGCCATCCTCGGCTGCCCCCGGATTTTAGGGAGTCTCGTCTGCGGTTGTGGGGTTTTCCAGTCCAGATTGCGATTGCCATATCGCTTCAGCAAAACAAACATTAAGATCCCACCCGATCCGCAGCGGGCCCAGGTGATTACAAATCATAAGTTAAACTATATTATAAATTCTGTATGATGCCATTTACTCTAGGAGAAGGACTTAGGGGTGTTGGTTGACAAGAAGCTCAACATCAGCCAGCACTGTGTGCTCACAACACAGAAACCCCCCGCAGCCTGGGCTGCATCAATGGAAGTGTGGCCAGCGGGGCAAGCGGGTGGATTCTGCCCCTCTGCTCCACTCTGGGGATACCCCACCTGGAGCACTGTGTCCAGCTCTGGGGGCTCCAACATCACAAGGACATGGACCTGTTGGAGAGGGGCCAGAGGAAGCCACAAAGATGGTCCGAGGGCTGGAGCCCCTCTGCTGTGAGGACAGGCTGAGAGAGTTGGGGGGTTCAGCCTGGAGAAGAGAAGGCTCCGGGGAGACCTTAGAGCCCCTTCCAGTCCCTAAAGGGGCTCCAGGAAAGCTGGGGAGGGACTCTGGATCAGGGAGGGGAGCCATGGGACGAGGGGGAATGGCTTAAAATTGAAAGAGGGGGGATTTAGATGAGATACGAGGAAGAAATTCTGTGCTGTGAGGGTGGTGAGCCCCTGGCCCAGGTTGCCCAGAGAAGCTGTGGCTGCCCCATCCCTGGAGGGGTTCAAGGCCGGGTTGGACGGGGCTTGGAGCAACCTGGGCTGGTGGGAGGTGTCCCTGCCCAGGGCAGGGGGTGGCACTGGGTGATCTTTAAGGTCCCTTCCAGCTCAAACCATTCTGTGATTCTGATTCTACTTATAAATAGTACTACATTGATTCTGCTTGCAGAAATCCTGTGCCATTCTAATGACAAATTCTGTGCTATACTAATCATAATATCCTGCCAAGAAAATAAAGCTTTAATTGTAACTACAATTTTGTGCCACTATCTTTCTGATAAGGATCGCTTCAGAAATATGTTGAATTGCTGAGCTAACTTTCCACATTCTTACAAGTTTTCAGTAGTTTTATTAACCTTTTATCTTATGCTGTTGCCTTTTTAAAACAAACAGTTCAGTGAGCAGCAGTTAAAATCAGTTTTTTTCAGGATCTGGACACTAGGGTGTTAGTCTGCAATATTAAATTTCCATAGCAATAATGACTTAGGCGAATGTTAGTACAACTTCTGTCTTCCCACAACCCCTTCTGTGTTGTTTGGGCTTTTTTAGTTGGATGGTTGTTGTTGGTTGTTTTTCTTTTTAAATATAGGAGGTACATCCCTTTCTACCTCTTTTTCTGCATACTTTAAAAACATGCTGTGGAACCACCGTTAGCAGGGTACAGCCTGTCTGCAATACAGGACACATTTGGTTTCAGATGTGCTGTTCTTCGTTTCGAATAAGGAAAACACAAAGGTGGCACAGGTCTTGGGGGCTACCTTTGAACTCAAAAATAATTAGAGCATGGCACAGAGTTAAGGGTAGCTTTTCTTTTGAGGCTGGTTTAATTCATCATTCTACAGCATTCTTAATGTTGAAAGGTATTTTGCTAATCCACGCGACGAAACAGCAAAGGAAACAAGTTGTGTTTCCTCTCCTTCATGAAGGCTAAGAAGACATGACAAAAGATTTACACAAAGACACAAAAATAAAACTAAGAGGATAATGGTTCCCATCTCCCTTCCTCACCCTCTGCTGGCACTGACCAATGCACTGATGGGTTTCATGACACAGCTGAGCAGCCCTCCTTCCAGGCATGGGTCTCTCCGTATTTGAGTTAGACCTTTACCGTACCTCTTCACCTAAGCTAGGATCATGGGTTGTATCAGAACGTATGAAGAAATTAAAGCAAATCCGACTGACCAGATACAGAAAATATTGCCCTTTGTGCAAATTCCTATCACCCAACAGAATGCTGACCTTCCGGGTTTGCTGGAAGGCACACTCACGTATTTAGGAAAGGAAAATGGAGATCGGCACTTCCTACAGCTCTATTATGGAATTTCTTGCTTCTAAAATATGATTTCTTGCATATTGTGTCTGGCTTAAAATTTGGGTTACCACGATTGCTGTTTTTCAATGATTTTCGCCAGTTTAGGAGCTTAAGCAGTTGGTAGCTTGTGAAATACCCCATGTTACACAACAGCAATATGAATTTTTCATATTGCTGCAATATTTTTTAGTAAGCTGAAGAAACACAGATGGGAGTTTCTGCTGAATAAAATAGCCTAAATTAGATGTTAATAAGAAGTAGCTTACTAAGATTTTACTGATAGATAAGTTTTTTTGGATACATCACAGCAATTAACTGAAGTAATTCCTTCCATGATTAAAAACATGCACGTACCTTATAAGCAAATAAGAGTACCTACAGCATTCAACGAACATTATTTCTAAAGCAATCCTCTTTAGCCTTGCTTTCTAAGAATATGTGATCATCCTGTATGTGTGTGTGAAAAACGTCTGCCTCCTCCAACAACCTTTGAACCTAACAGCCCAATGTTGACCAAGTCTTTACCAGGACTCGGGAGTAATTACCTTTCCACAAGTTTTAGGAAAATAAGGTAAGGTGAAAAGACTCTCCTCCCTCCCCACCGAGAGACAGGGCTCAAGTCTGCATGCGGCTTTCAATGAAATAGTCCACAATTGGTTCAGAACCAGCTGCATCTTATGCTTTCTCCTCCTCAGACAGCATTTAGAGAAGAGAAAAGAAGACATGGTGATGATGTGTGAAGATGCAGGAAGCATGGATGCATAGAAATGTACAGTACATATTCATAAGAAATTGCTGCCTATGGAATTGCTTGGTTGTTTTTAACTGTCTTGCTGGCACCCTACTTTCACTATGGTACCGCATAGCAATTCAGCTGAGACCTTGCTTCTCCCCTGTCACGGTACTACTCCCAAAAATGCCATATTTTCTGTATCTGATAAGTCATATTTGCTTTAATTTCTTCCTAGGTTCTGATACAACTCATGATCTTACCTTAGGTGAAGAGGTATAGTAAAGGTCTAACTAAAATAGCGTATTTTCTAGCTATGCTGATATCAAAGCCCCGCCATTCAGGCAAGGAGGTCATGTTGGGCATTTGTGTTGTCCAGGTGCAATAGAGGTGATAGGAATAGGTGGACTGGCTGGTTAGGACAGTAAAGTGGTTGGAAAGGTGAGAAAGCAGAGCAGGAAGGCAAATGCAGAATTGCTAGAAAGTTTGGCACAGACATAACTAAATAAATTTATGTCAATGCAAATTACTCTTCATTCCCATAAGAATAAATTTTCCAGAGGAAATTCACGTTAGAGAAATGTGAGTTATACTTAAGTCGTACTCTGGAACAGCCTCACGTGCACTGCTGTAAATCCCTCACATACAGAAGCCCATAACTTTTTCAATTAGCATCTGCTTTAACGTGGCATGGAATTGCCAGACATATAAAGGCAAGACAATTAAGGGCAGGAGGTAACCGTAGCAGGTGATCTGTCAGTCCACAATTCCCCTACTCGTACACAAAAACTCAGAAACACAAATGCTAAGAAGCATCCCTTGTCAGTGAGAAGGGACACTCTGTCTTCCTGTGCAGACATAACACAAGCTCATCTGTGGCTGAAGAGAGGTCTCCTCCTACAGGGAAAAAAACAGATTTTAAATGATGGCGCAGCAGGCTCAGGATCCTCCATAAATCCTCAAAAACCTGCATCCATGAAGACCCACTCCCACCGCCAGCTCTAATTCCATTAGAAAGGTACCTTTAACCTTGTTTGAAACCTGTCAATCTGACTTTATTCCGTTTGGAATTGCTGACCATCATCTTGCATGAATTTAGACAGAATCCGTAACCCTTTGCTCCCTAGAGAGAAAACAGCTTCTGATTTATTGCAGCTCTGTTGAAAATAGGCTGGTGCTTGTCTCACAAGCCCCGGAGGAAAACCTCCAGTCCCCAGCCTTCCGTATCAGAGAGAGGGCCAGTGTCCGCTGTGTGCTGCACTGGCCCCCTGCTAACCACCGAGTGCGGAGGTACCTTCGGCTCACAGCACTCTTTCAGCTGCACGCTGCTTTTCTCAGAAAGCAAAGCCTCTCAGAAAAACGACTGGACTGCACCAAGATCACCTGCTTCCTCGTCTCTTTGCAGCACCACTAAACTGCCTTCTTGGTGTTAGTGACAGTGGAACATTCCATCGCGTCCCCTCCACACTCCGCTGGTGCAGGGACTGGACACGCTTTTCCCTTGTGTGTGCCAAGGCAGCTCCTTGCTTCACAAACTCCTTCTAACCACGTGCGCTGCAGCTTGCCATTAGCTAGAATAGAAGCATGCGAGGACTCAGCCTTCCCTGATTTTCTGCTTACTGTGCTAGACCCTGCTCCTGTTACAAATTCCATGCATATACTGCGGCAAAACTTTCAGAATACAGCCAAAGCTTTGTGTATTCTTATTATATACTCTGTGATTGACATACTTCTCTAATATATGCAAATAGAAAAATCAATGTGTAATTGCTGATTATGAGGAAATGGCTATCCTTGCAAATTGCGCTACATCAGTGAAGGTTGCAAAGTTATTTGCAGCAGCTGCAAAAGCAGCAGATGAACTAATCACGTACCAGCACACCTTGGAAAATCCCAGATTAAATATAAACACCGTGTGTAAATGATCATTTGAATGTGAAGTGTAACTAATATTATCTATAACTAACTTTTAACTGCTGCTACATTAATTGTCCTCATGTAGCAGATGACATGCACCAGATGCAGCGTGTTTGAACCTCCCATCTTCCTAATCATCCAGAACGGCATGTTGACTTGCACATCTCACACTTATGCCCCTTTCAAAGTAATGAGGTTCAGCAGTGATTTCACTATTACCATTAGATCCTCAGGTATCTCTGACTTAAAATCAAACCGAACAGGGGGATGACAGCTAGTAATTTCCTATTTAATACCTCTTGGCATTTGACCCACAGTTAGTTAAAATCCAGTAGAGTAATCACTGTGTGATTACATTTAGGTTACTCTGGAATGAGTTATACCACACCTTAAATCCATGGACTACTTATGCTCCTATTCCTCATAGTTTCTTACTGTGGAACTGATTTCAAAGTCAACAACGGAAATACAACTAGCTTAACTAAATCACTTTCATACAAGTACATACTATCATAAGCAATAAATAGAATAGTAATGGAAAGAATAATAAGTAGATTATATGAAAAGTATACATTTAGATTAACACGTTAGAAGGCCAAGAAGTTTAGGGGTCTGGGTAATTCCATAACATAAACCACAGCACTTCACCTATTCATTTTTGCAATTAGATTAATACACCATGTCTTAATTAAGTCCTTGTATCCTATAACAAAAATAGCCAAGAATTGGGTTTAGCATATTGGATTTTAACATTTTGTTTCTTCTTTCTAATTTAGAAACATTTCTTAACTGAAAAGATCATCCTAGGACGGAGGACATATAGGAACTAACCTGTAAGCAGAACAGGACACTTAAACTATCCCAGTGTAATGCTTGAAGGAACTTGTTTCACAGGAGTATATACATAAGGAAACAGCAATCTTCATATATAGAATGGATACTTTAGATGCATAAATACGACCTCAGACACAGTTACCAATTTTGCAAATATATTCTATATGCCTCACATGCAAATACTGGTTTCTGTACAGTCCATAAGTGTATACAAATTTTTTTGGCACCGTACGAGCAGCCGTTTTAAAAAATTGCTGGCTGTATGCAGATCTGATGTCCCTGAAATTACATCTAGTTACATCTTAGCTAAACGCACAACTGTTACATGAAACAGTATTTCATTTCCTGATTTTTCAGTTTTCAATGACACCGTTCATGAAGATGTTAATTTAAAATATAGGTCAAAAAGAGGTGATCGTTATTTTCTGGTATCTGGGAACTTATGTGACATTTTAAAATTAAAAATTAAATAATTTCCATTATTATTATTTACGAGCACCACTATACAAATATTCCTTGAAAAGGCCAATATATAGCTATTTGTTACCTATACTACAGCTACATCTAGAAATACTCTTTTAAAATTTTACTCTTGAATTGTTGTATTAAGCAAGGATATAAATTTCTGCTACTAAGGCAGAATATGAGTCTGTTGAGTAATACATGCATTATAGTCTTTTATTGATTTTTATAGGTTATGAATGTAATTTCATTTACAGGAACACCTGTTAGCTATGTCTGACAGAAAATGTCCTTTATTTAAATACAAGATATAGGTAGGTGGCTTATACTAAGTCATTGCAACTCATTACCACAAACTGAGAAATTATTTTATTGAAAGTAATGAGAGTGATACAGCTTTGTTTGTTTGACGATACAGTTTGTTTAAAAGTGTCAGGGTGAACGGCACGAAAAATTGCCCGAGCTTGAAATGAAAGACAGTCCTCCGCACAACGGCTGGGATTACCCTGCATGCGTTACATCACAGGTCTCAGAGGAAGTCTGTAGGTATTATGAGTGTAATCACATTTTCCTGTTTGTTCATTCTTATCAGATTTTTTTCCTTTCCCTAGCTCCTGTGAAAGCACCTATACAAACATCCAAAGGATACCTAACCAGCTGCAAAAATACAAAGATACTTGTCAACGTGTAAATTTTTGTCCACCGACAGTCAGAGATATGCTGCATAAACCTAAAGTCATTCATTACTGAGAACCTTTATAGAAGGTAGCTGTAACAGAGTAAGCAGGGAAAATTATTACATACAGAATACTTCAAAATGGAAAAAAAAAGTTGTTTGTAATTCATTTTTTGCCTCTTCTTATGGAAAAAACTTAATAACTAACTAAATCATCTTCCAAAACTGAGGATACTTTTAGTATTGCT
Organism: Larus michahellis; assembly: GCF_964199755.1. Classification (NCBI taxonomy): domain Eukaryota; kingdom Metazoa; phylum Chordata; class Aves; order Charadriiformes; family Laridae; genus Larus; species Larus michahellis. The sequence continues at coordinate 82,056,591 of NC_133930.1, forward strand.
TAAAAAATAAGATAACTGTTGATTATATCTATAAATGGAGTCACTCAGCGCTTACCGGTTCAGGAGACAATCCATATGTGCTTGATGTGAGGGCACAAATTATAAATATACATAAGTATAAACTGACAGGTTTCTCTCACATCTAAATATAGGCAATAATATGGAACTGAAATTGAAGGACCAGAGTCTTTAAGGCTGACAGAGCATTCATGTAGCACTTGTTCCTGTGCTACTGAAGTTAAAGGGGTGTTTTGCCATGGGCTTTCAGGGACACAAACTTCAGCTCTCAGAATAGAGGAAAAATGCTGGTGCTCCTTTGTTAACTATTACACACTAAAAAAGACAGCTAATCTATCGGAGAGGATAGCGATATGGACAAAGACGTATATGAAAAATCACAAATGGAAAATCACAAGCAGTTTTTCAAAGCAAATAACATGAATGTTTTTACATACGCTCCCCCCCCCCCTTCCCCCCCCCCCCCATTTTGTTATTATGATTTGCCTCTTGCAACATTTCCTTTGGAAAAATACACTACTTGCATGGCTGGTCTATTTTCTGGGCCCTGTGTCCACTTACGCCCTTGCAGTTGCTGCTCTGTTTCGGGTAGAACATGCATTGTGGCAGCCACAGCTGTCACGCGGTATTATATGAAAAGCATGCTCCCACTTGCCTCCTATGTGCTCAGCCACCTCTGTGACTGAAACTTACCTCTTCGTCGTTTTTTTCATCTACAACACACTTAACGTTTATAGCTGACAATTATCTAACAACAGCCTTCCTGGGAATGCCAGATATACGACCTGCAGTTTGGGTTCCACTTAGCGATCAGTTTCATCCAGTCTCTGGACTAGTCCTTGAATTTTCAGGTTTGTCTGTAAAATTAAAATGCAACATTGACAATACCAAGTTAGTCTTGACCCAAGGCTGTGTAAGACCACGCTGCACAGTGCAACGCACTGAGAACAAGCCAGCACAGACGCACCTGGGTTTGAATGTGCTATGCCTGAAATAACAAGCCTGATCTCTGAAACACACTGCTTTGTCGATATATTTTGCCAGGTACAAGCTTAAAGTTATTGAGACATAACAATTACAACTAGAAAATCTAAATGTAAGAACCAGTGAAATTTTCATTATCTGTGCCCATTTTTAGAACATCTACTGCAGGAGGTTTACATGGAGTGCTAGGACATCAGCCTAAACCTAGCAGGTAAAATGGATCTGAAAGTCAAACCACAGTGGCTTTTCCAAAGAAACCCTGCAACACCGTAAAAAGCTGTAGCAAGGGGCATCTGTGAGCGTGCATTCTCTCAGACGCCTAAGAAATGACAGAAAAGTATTTGGCCACAGGAAAATACAAGTAAGTAGAACAATCCGAGTATCCCAATGCAGTACACCATTGCTTTTGCTCTACACAATTTAATTTTTCTGCACTCTTACACTATGTGTACTTTTAATGGCACTAGCCTTTAAAGGCACATTTTCATGGCACTTGGTTAGGATTTGTGGAAAGAAACATTGCCTACTTAGTCACTGCAGAAGGTCTGAAAGGCCCTTCGTTTTGAAGGTCTGAAAGAAAAAAAAATTGGGTACTGACTTACCAGGCAAAGGGCAACAGCAAACAAAGCTTCTGACTCTGTGTTAGTACAAGCCAAGGTGTGGCCAGGAGGCTGTGCAACGCCTACAAACAGAGTGCTACTGAATGCTGTTTTCTTGCTTAAAATGTTTGCTTCTGAATAATTCACTCGCTCATACACTGTACGACCTAAGATGACTACTCACTCAGATGAATAAAGTATGTTTCCATCGGCACGTCACAAAACACCATGCTAAACTTCAGGAAAACAGTAAATAGTCTAAAAGTAGAAATGTCTCAAACAAAAATACAGTAGAAAATACACAGTATTTTGAAAATTCATTGAAAATGTGGTAATAATTAGAATAAAATGTACACTGACGTCAGTGTAACACACTCAAAAAAAAATTGATTTTTTTAAAAGTCAACAGTAAAATAATTATTCTTTGATTGAACTACTAAACTCTGCACAACATTTAAATGGTATGGTACAGAAACTGCATGCTCTCTAATTCTCAAGAAAACTGCCACGCAACAGGTTCTGAGCAAATCTGTCAGGACGTACAAATGAAAAAGGAAGGTAAAGCATTTCCATCGATGTTCATGACTGGAACAACTGGGTTGAAGTATGGCCAGACTCAGATCAGCAAGGAAAAAGATTTTCCAAAAAGAAAAGATTTTTGAGCCTCAATGTTTTAACTAACATAAGGCTTCAGGCTCAAAGATGTGTCGTGCTGAGGCTGAGTATCAAGCGGTAACATCAAGTTGTTTCTGAGAGGAAGAAGATTTCCTGCGTGCACTACAGCCTCGTGAAAAGGGACCGAAATAGCACATCTATTTACTCCAGTAAACCCATGAAATATGCAAAATTAGAGGGGGAAGAAAAAAAAAGACTCCTTTTCCAGATGTAACCTGAAGTGAGACAAGCGAAGACCTCTGCCTCTATGTAATGGTGCTGTTCTAAAATTGAAAAGAGAAAGCGAACAATTACAGGCAAAGCCATTTTGGAAGGCAGACAAAAGAAACCAAGAGAAAGTATCACGTACTGATAAAAACCAATTACCTCAAGGTAGTTGTGCACACATATTTTTGCATCTGCTTAAGTGACAAAATTAAAGGTAGTGATTCAGTAGTAATTTCTTTATGAATTTTTAAGTCGTACACATACTGACTCTTAACATAGGATAAAATTTCTATCAGTATGGGGATTATTGTCTTTTATTTGGGTTTAATTCACCTCCAGCTTACACGTTTAACTGAAAGTATATCAAAGTACATGAGAACAAAAAGAGTAGGGACAAAATGTTACGAAAGAGTTCGGAGTTTGCAAGACATTTCTAACGTGATAAAAATGTACTTGAAAATCAATAGTAATCAGGAAGTCACTAAATAAAAATAACATTTGAAAACTGTTGATCTTTTGAAATGAAGGGAAAGATTTTAAAAATAGCTTATCATTAATGATCTATTCAGAGATTTGATACAAACAAAATGCAAACAAAAGTTTCTAATTTGTACCACGAACATGGGAGACTTGACAGCACAGACCCAAAATTAAATATGCAAACAGCAATGATCACTGTTCAATGATTACCTTACAATAATCAGTCTGGGAGCACAGCTTTATTCAATAAAAATAAAAGAAAATACAAATATGATGGAAGAAAGGATTTAAGTTACAGGAAATAAAATTATCAGTATTGAAGTTCTTGCCCTGACTCTGACCACCTTTCCACCACCCCAGCAGTATGTGTGGCCTCCCACAGGGTTATAAGATCTACGCAGGTGGGAAGACTTAGCACTCACTCTGTAGCTGTTTATTATATAGCTGCAGGAGCACAAGGGGAAGCGCTGGAATAGTTGGAGCATTCCGGGTTCCTCATTACAGGAAGGCTGCTGTATCACTCCATCCTGCGACAGAAGGATGGAAAATTCCCCTGCTGCTATTTGTTTCTGAGACAGGATAACACCTTTGGAAAAGTGGAAACTAACTGCCCTCAGGTAAAGGAGAGAAGCAGGTTTTTTGCTGAAATAAGGAATGAACGTGAAGGTTACATGGTGTTTGTATCCATGATCCAAGCAGCACATTCTCTATAAATAACTGAAATACTGTGTCATTTACTTTGTGTGGCTGTTCATCCTTATAAGCATTAATGTTTAACAGCTTTCAAACATTGTAAAAAAACTAATTAATCCTCTGACACATATGTGAAATAGCTTCTTACTTTACTGATGGAGAAAGTGTGGCCCGATTCAAGTGACTTGCCCAAGGCCATGCAAATCAGTGACAAACCCAGCCCAAAAACTTGATTCTTAATCACAAAGTCAGCTGCGTGGAACATCCTCACCACTGTCACCATTCTTAAGGTACATATTATCGTGTTAGTAATGTGTTCAAAGGCCTCAATGCCACTGTAATTCACCGGCCACTACACTGGAAGATAGAACTTCGGATGCCAAAGCCTTTGCAGTATGAACTAGACCTATGAAGGACACTTGTCACTATTAATAAAATAACAGCAATTATGGCTGAATCCACTCCACACGAGTGAATTGAGCACGCGTGGGCTGGTGCTCAGCTGGTACACACTGGTACGTGACTCCAGATGGGAGCTCTCCTGGTCTCCACAGTGGGGTGGCTGCACACTGGCCACCAGCCGGGAAGGATGCTCGCCCTACCTCTGCTGGCGAGCAACACCCAGCTGGTGGTTCGCTCACAGGCATGGCAGGAAGGCTGCTGCGCCCTGGGCCCTTCTGATAATCGTGTTCAAGCGCTGGGGAACACTCCATCTTATTTACGAGCACAGGCACAGACTGTGTTAGTCCTCCACAGGCAGGATCCTGTGCGAAGAATTTTGTTTACCATAAATCAAACAATGAACAGGTAGTTTTAATAGACTTCAATGTGTCAGACTCAGTTTTGGTCTTTAAATTAGGTGTGAAAAAATAATAATCTAACCATGCTGTGACATCAATACTAGACCAAGGGTAAGGGATACCAGGCCCAATAGCCACCGGAGAAGAAAATCCCGTATATCCCCAGATTCACCATCCCCCAAACTGACTCAAGGAAAAAAGCAAATTGTCTTTTCAGACAATCTCACCTAACACCATCCACACAGCAGGGACGAAGGACTCACTGTCCTAGCATCTTTTATACCAGGGACTTCAGAAAAAGGTGTATTTGCAAATGCGCAAGAAGTATCCCAAGAAAAATATCATTACACTTGTTCCTCATCCAAACACATTCACGTAAATAAAGCTGCATGAGGGCTTGTATAACGGGAGTCAACTTAAGAAAGAGGAGACGCAGGGCCGTGTGTGTTACCCACAGCACCAAGAGGCTTGGGACAGACAACTTTGCCTGCAAAATGAACAGAAACGGCATGTCAGGGGCAGCCGTGCAGCAGCTCAGTTGAACTTACCAGAAACCCTCTTTCTGTGGAACCCTTGTCAAATTTGAAATGTCCCTCCCCAAAATAAATCTCCCGGGCGCAGCCACATCCCCCTCTCCTGCAGGAAATTCTTGGCACAGCTGTCTTCCCAGTCCCCGTGCACCCATACGCATGCTGCTGCCCTGGAAGGCACTTAGAAAAGCCTGCCTCGTAATAGGAATTTTATAAATATTTACACTACATTTATATATTTAGGCATATCACTGCTACAATAGCAAAAAGGCTGTTAAAATACTTTTATTTAGAAATCTGTGAGGGAAAGCAAACAGCAGTAAACAGAAACCCACAGAGACAGCAGGCTACATTATTTGAAATTACGTTTATAATACTGAAGCACAGAAATGCGAAGAGTTGTAAGAGATTGCTGTTGAAGCTGTGATTTCTTCAAGAGAAGAACAGCAGGGCACGAACGTGTTACAATGCCGTAAACCCAGGGCTAAGCTTCTCCCTTCACTGACGCCGGGCACAAACCCAGCGTAACTCCCCGGATCCTAGTGGTGTAACTGGAAGCAAACTCTGCCTGTAGAAGGCAAGATACGAAGCTTCATTTCAGCAGATAAAAAGAGGTCGGCTGGGGAGCTGTGAAAGTGGGAGCACTAGTTTGTTTTGGTGGCCTCGGGAAAAATTCATTTAATACTTTTGGGTAATGCAAAGCTTTGAAAACCTGAATGTTTGGATGCCTTCTGAGAACTCTGGAGAGACATGCAAGTGTCAACGTGCTGCTATTTTGTCAGCTTTTAACGGATGGCGGGTAAAAAAAAAAATAAAAAAAATTAAAGATATCTACGTGTTATATCGCCTGGTAAAGTTTGTCGCACAATGCCTTCTTGACGGCAGAGGTACTTACATGACAGGTGAACCCCATGTGCCAGGCAAAACTCACTGAAGTTGGCACAATTATTAACGACAAAGGTAGGGCTGGGGGCGTGAGGGCTTGCGGGCTTGAGTAATAATAAAAAAAAAAAAAAGTACAATTTCAGGAAAGTGCAGAATAAATACCTTTTTAGTAGCCATGGTGCAAGATAAACAGTATCTTGTAGACTCCAGGATGCGGTTTTTTTATTCGAAATGGTAGAACAGCAGGTCTTTGCGACAATATACACGGGCAAGGGTCCTTTTAAAGTCGATTTCTGAGGAAACCGACCCCAGCGAGCAGCTCGGCCGCCCCGTGTGAGGGCAGCCGGGCCTAAACCCGCTGAATATCGGCCGCACGCGGCTTCCCGCCCCGCGGCCCTCGCCCCAGCCCCGACCGGCCTCCCCCGCCCCGGGCAGGCCCCACCTGCGCCCCGGGGTCCGCCAGCGGCCGATCCCCCGCCCCGGGGTCTCCGGGGGGGCCTCCCCAGCCTGCCCACCCGCGCACGCGTGTCCGTGTGTGTGAAGGGAAGGGGGGAAGGCTGGCGCGCAGGCGCGGTGCGGCGCGGCCCGTCTGGCTCCCGCGCCTCGCCGGGCCGGCCGGCGGGAGGGAGGGAGGCGGGGTGAGGTCGCCGCAGCCGCCGCTCCGCTGGCGGCCGCCGCCGTGGCCCTGCGGAGCTGCGCTGCGCGCCCAGCCCCCGCCCAGCCGGGTATTGTTCACAGCCCGTCTCCGCCGGGGAAGTTTTGCCCTCGTCCCGGCTCCGCTCCCCGCCGGGGCGGGGCGGGGGGGCGGGGGGGGCCGGGGCCCCTTTGTCGCCACCTCCCCGGCGTGCGGCGGCGGCCGGCGGAGGGGGGCCCGGGGTGGGGGGGGGGGGCGAGGCTCAACATGATGGCGGCCGAGGCCGGGTGTGAGGAGGGCGGCTCGGTTACCTCAGCCGGGGCGACGGGAGCCGGCGGCGGCGTGGAGCCGGGGCAGTACCCCACCGTGTGCCGGGGCAGGGCGCCGGGGCCGCAGGGCCCCTTCTCAGATGGCTCCGGCAGCCCCGGCGGCGGCAGCAGCCCGGGCGCCGGCCCCTCGGGTGGCCCGGCTTTGTGCTCGGTGCTGGGGCTCCTGGAGCTGGGCGCGGGGCCTGCCCCTCCGGCGGCGGCGGGACCCGAGGCGGCCCGGGCGGCCGATCTCGCCGCCTTCCCCCCGCTGCCGCCGCCGCCGCCCCCCTTGTCCGGTGGACTGGGCACTGTGGATGAAGGCGACTCGCTGGACGGGCCGGAGTACGAAGAGGAGGAGGTGGCCATCCCGCTCAACGCGCCCCCCACCAACCAGTGAGTAGCCGCCGCCCCGCCGGGGCCCGCCACGCCCGGCCGCTCCCCCCGTTCCTTCCCCACCGGCCTCCCGGGGGGGTGGCCGGGGGGGGAAGCAGTGGGGGGGGGACCCGCAGCGGCGGCCGCCACCTTTGCCCGGTGGAAAGTGTGTGTGGAAGCCCCGCAGAAGTTTTGCGGGCCCCCCACCGCCGTTCCCTCCCCCGCCAGGTTCCCCGGTTCCGCTCCAGCAGGAAGGCTGCTCCGCCGGGAGAGCGCCCGGTCGCGGCAGCCCCGGGGCGGCCTGGGGGGCAGCGCTCCTCCGCCTGCTTTCCTCCCTCCTTCTTCCCTTCCTTCCTTCCCTTCCTCCTTCCTTCCCTCTTCCCGGGCGATCAGCGGCAGGAGGGAGGCGAAGTTCCCCTTCCCCTGAAAGCGTTACTCCGGTCATAACTGGGGTCAGTTCCTGGGGAAGAAGGGCAGAGCAGAATTAGTTGGGGCTTGGGTTTTTTTTGCTGTTGGGTTTTTTTCTTTTCGTAAGTTTTCACAGCCATACTGTAGTCTGCCAGGAAGGGTGAGCTATTCCGGTTGTGGTTTAACTACCTGTTGGGGAGACTTTTCCAATCTCCGGTAGTGCTGTGGTCTTTCTCAGTGTAGCCATAAACTACTTTTTTTTTTTTTTTAAATGTTAAATAAAAGCTAACAAAAATGCTGCCCAGGGTATAAAGTAATTTCTATGCCGTATTGTCATTTAGTATTGTATTGCTTTCTGCTAAAAATATTTGTAGTATTTAGCTTTTCCATTTCATATACAACCATAGCTAAAGTAATGTGCACGTGTTTGGTCTTTTTTTTAACTTTAGGCAGTCTTGAAACGTTTATTTAAAATGAATTAAAATTAATTCTGTACTTTATAGTGTTAGCAGAGAGGTTATTTTTATAAATAGAATCACAGAATAATAGAATGGTTTGGATTGGAAGGGACCTTTAAAGGCCATGTAGTCCACCCCCCTGCCATGAGCCGGGACATCTCCAACTAGATCAGGTTGCTCAGAGCCCTGCCCAGCCTGACCTGGGATGTTTCCAGGGATGGGGCATCTCCCACCTCTCTGGGCAACCTGGGCCAGTGTCTCACCATCCTCATTGTAAAAAATATCTTCCTTATACCTAGTCTGAATCTGCCTTCTTACAGTTTAAAACCATTACCCCTTGTCCTAAATAATGTCTAACTGCTTTGCTGCCCAACCAATTTAAAATAAAGTTGTTTTTAATTAGGCTATGTTTGGAGAGAAAAAAAGAAACTGTAAACCTGCAGTTAGGTTTCATTATACTTATCCATCCATTAGGTTAATCAGGATTCCTGCAGTGCTGGTAATAGAAAGAATCTTGCACCAGAGGCAGACCAGTTCTGTGTTTATACTGTGTGAAATATAAGGTCAGATAATGATACATACAGTTTGTGTAATTAGTTAAGTAGTCTAAACAAAACCTTTGGATTTAACTGTAGAAAGTCTGCAGGTTTACATAAAGCTCTTGCAAGGCTTGTATTAGAACAGAAAATAGCCCTCGAGGAGGTACCTTGCTCTCCCCCAAATGAAATTGCTTCCAAGGCTTAAATTACTTTCATTGGTATCTAGAAATATGTTGTTCCTGAAGTTACAGTGAGTATAGTTGACAGTTCTGGCTTTCGAGGTACAAGGTGGCAGAAATAGTCAAGATATAGGTCAGAAAGTTAATCTGAAACCCCTCTAAATTAGTGTTCCTTTTTACATTCTGTCATAACTGCACTGTCAGAAACTTAACTTCTGCTCTATTTCAGGTACTTTCAAGATTTCAGGAGCCATTGTAGTTGCAAGGAGGACATAAAATGTATCATAGGATTTCTTTTAAATTAATGTCTGTAGCCTTGACAAGTTTCCTAGTCATCCTTTATTCTTTTAATTTCTGGACTTCTTATGGAAGTTTGTAAACATTAAGGCCTTGTTTTGTGAAGACAGTGTTTGAATAGTGTTGAACTTGTAGACTTCCCTAACAGCCTAGAAATAGGATTAGGTGGATTTGACAAAAGAATAAGGAGGGAAATGGAAGCACATAAAAGCAAAGTTACTTCTTCAGTGTTGTCTGCCAAGCTGATGAGATACAGAATTATGCTCTTCTGTTTTTCTCTCTGAAAGATCAGACTGCTGCTTCTGTTAAATTCCTCAGAGAACTGAGGAAAAAGCCAAAAAGCAAGCTTTTATGAAATATTTTTAGAAAGTGGGGTAATTATTTGTGAATAATCACCTGTTCGATTCTAAATAATTATTACTACATCAACAGTTCTGAGTGGATTTTGCAGCCAGAATGTTGTCTTGCGGGTCATTTGCAAGCATCATGGTTAACTCTCATGAAAGAGGATGTCAGATTTCTGACAAGGAGTACATGCTAGGGGAAAAGGCCTTGATTTTGTTTCGGTTGACAAGGCTACTTACCTTATTCAGGCAAAGGACCAGGGCATAGCTCTGTAGTTAAACGCTCTTCTCTTCAAGATTCTTTAATGTGGAAACATCTGAGAAATAAAACACACTTAAAAATTAGATTCAGAAGTCCATACCTCCATATATTTATCCTTTTTCTTTGTAATTGTGTCCACGTTGTGTGACTTTTCCATTAAAAAAATTTAAGTTGGCTGATTAAAATAATTAGAAGCCTTTTTCCCTTTCATTCATCTCTTACCTATTTTATACAGCGTCAGTTTTTACCATTCCCGGTTAAGTCATTTAAATTTGCCATATGTCGATAGTAAATTGTATCCTTTCGGTCCTGCTGTTTTATTTTGGAAGTGCCCTTTCTTTGTAGTAAGACCGTCTGCTTCAATGGAGTTGAATTCTTGGTTTGTTACCAAAAACAAAGATCAATATTATCTATCTTTAGTCTTTAGGAGCAGTAATTGATCTTGCAATTTAAACTCGGATTAAATTTCTCCAGTTGAATGTGATTACAAAACTGCGGTTCCATTTGTTTAAATATCACTGCCAGCTCCACCCTTCCCCACTTCCTTCTAATTCATTCAGTTTTTGTAGGAGGCATGCAGGGTTGGCTTGATGGATAATTCCAGGATTCAGTCAAATGGTTTTGTTTCTTTGTCTTAATTGCTTACAATATATTATGTGTACATCAGAAAATTAAGAGTGCTCTTCACTCCTGGCCTTGCTTTATGTGATACAGAATTACTGTTCTCCTGCATAAGAATGAAGAGGCATTACTTCTTTCATAACAGCTACGATTCACTAGGCTTCTTTGCCTTCCCATGGACATGCATCACGCTTCAGGATTTACGGAATGGCTGATTACTGACTCCAAACAAAAATACCTGGGAAAAGTTGCTGCTGGTGTTTCTAAGTTCATACTCCAATCGCAGATTAGACTTATAAGTGTAAAATAAAAAGGCTTATAAGTACTAAATAAAACGGAGCTTTCTGCATAAGCTTTGAAAAAATTTTCTGACGTTTTCATCTCCTAACTTGTTTTGCAAATTTAAAAAAAAAAAAAAAAACAAAATACAAACCAAACATAATCTGAGTGAGTTCCCAGTTTGCAAGTGTTAGGCTGTAAAAGTGTTACAGACCAAACTTTTTTTTAAACATGAATTAGTTTTTAAATACCATGTAGTTGACATTCTGTCTTTCACAGTAACTAACCTGAAGAGATGGGAAGTGAAGCACATGCAAGTTTTGCACTTCCCATCAGGATGCTGTAAATATAGTTTATTCGAGGTAGTCAGGATGTGTTGGTCTTTGCTAGCAAGCACCTAATATACTTGATTTCCTCTCCTCTTTTCCACATACGTAAGGAAAAGGGGAATATGTCTTCTCTTAGTGTGTTTTTTTTGTTTGGTTGTTTTTTTTTTTAACTTTCTAGCAGTGGGAGGAGATTGTTAGCATGTAACAGGTTCTCTTTATTCACAAACTCAAAATCCCCAAGTAGGGTTGGTTTTTATCTTCTTTGATCTGGAGTGAAACTGACTTAAGGCTTTTCTATTCTGTGTGCGTGTGTGTGGTTTTTCATTTTTCTGGAGCACAGCAGTAGCATGTTGATATTGTAGCTTAATGCTAGGTGGGAGGCACAGGATGCTAGAATGGGCATTGTGTTTGTTTTTGTCATTTTTTTTTCCTGTGCTTTCAACCCCACCTGCTAAGCTCACTGACAGAGGCTGAAATAGTCTAAGAAAATGCCTTCAGATTTAATGAATTAATACTATTTAATTCGGTTGTAAACAAGCGGTATGTGGAATAGTTCAGTTATTTATGTGTTTGATTAAAAATCTTAGTTGACAAAATTATTTTAGGTCCTAATGTTGCATTAAGGTGGCAGAAGCCATTCCAGTATATTCAGCAAAACTGACATTTTCATACGGTGTTTTTTGAGCAGTGATTATCAGTTTGAAATGGAAGTCAGTTGAAATTGAAAGCTATCAATCATAGAAAATGAAATAGGCGGTCAAAATACCATCTGGTTAAGACAGATCTTAGCCAAAGCAGATGTATTCTTACGGTCACTCTTGGTGCCTGTTGGGGCAACTTAACAGTGAGAAAAAGAGCTGAAGATAGAGAGATGGATAGAGAAATATTAAATATGCATGGATTGCATAAAAGTAGAACATTTTTCTGCCTGAGTGTAGTGTGAAGTTCTAGTTTCTTCATGTCAGTGTTGAAGGTGGCAAGTCCAGAGTTTTGCAGCATTTGTTTATTTCAGTAACTCATGAAAAGGAATTTTTTTCTGAAAAATGGCGGAGGACTTTTTTCCATACTGATGAATGAATCTGAAAACTGCAGGGAAATAGTATTGGCATGTTCAGTTAGGTACTGTATAAACACAAAAAGTGTGTGGTGTAACTTGGTTCTAGTGTATGAGGTTTCTTTTCTGTTTAACAATTAATATGGTCAGCAGGTAAACTTTTCTTTTTTAGGTAATGAATTTCTTTACTAATTCCTGTTCTCTACTGAAGGGAAACACCTTACTTTTCTAAAGTTGATGAGTATTGTACTGGTTTGGCCACTTACGAAATAGGGCTGAATATAAATCTGGTTTTAGTTCTGGCTGAGTGTGTGGTGTTGGAAGTGCTGTTTTAAATGAATGGTTAAAAGCAGCAGGTCAGAATTGTACCTAGCCATATATAGGAAGTGAAGCAGTAAGCAAGCTGAGTATGTTAGGTACATATATAAATTAAAGTTTCAGATGAAGAAAACCAGAAGTAGAACAGCATTTGGTGCCGGAAAAAGTTTGAGGAGGATTTTTCAGTATTTAAGTCAATATTTCTAGTTAACATCAGATGATGTCATGTTGTTTAAACAGTGAGTAGAGTCTCTTGACCTGCACTTTATCTAGATTTTTATTTTGTGTGTATATTGACTCCCAGAACTTTAGTGTGGGACTTACGCACTTCATCTACTGGCCTGCTCTATTGGGAAGCATAATCTTGTACCGTGTTTCTTCACCTTTTCTTGCCTTAATGTTTTGCAGCTGCGGAGTGGGGAAGAACAAAAATTTTACCAGTGGGGACATGGGGCTCCTCAGTGTAGGACCCCATCTGTTGATTCAGCTAATAGGACTCCCATAGTAGTTTTCCAGTTTCTCACTTATCTTTCTTTCTCCTTTAAGAAAACAACAAAAAAAAAAATCGTGGTATTTGTGTCGCTGGTAGGCACAGCAGGAGGGAGGAGAAGGTATCTTGTTTAACATTCTCGTTGTGCTGCATAGGAGTATTGCAGTGAAATGATTCTGTGTTCCTCTGGAGTTTGGTCAGTATCAATAAAATGTTACCAGTGCGTGACAAGTTTTATATACTATGTAAAGACTGCAGGCAGTATTTCGTATTTTTATTTTTATATATAATATGTGCTCTATCACTCTGGAGCAGATGACAGTTTCTGTTCTTGCATGAGTCTATCTCTGAGTTATGGTTTGTGTTGAAGGTGGTGAGGAGCAGTCAGCATGGATTTATGAAGGGGAAATCATGCTTAACCAACCTAACAGCCTTCCACAATGAGGTCATTGTTTTGGAGAGAAAGGGGGAGAGTTTACCTCAACTTTAGTAAGGCTTTTGACACCATCTCCCAGAGTCTCCTCATAGACAAGCTGGCAGTGTACAGGTTAGATAAATGGACAGTGAGGTGGATTGAAAACCAGCCCAAGTGCTGGCTCCAGAAGGTGGTGATCAGCAGCGCAAAGTCCAGGTGGAGGCAAGTCACTGGTGGTGTTCCCCAGAGTGTACCCGGGGGCCAGTGCTGTTTAACATTTTGATTAATGACCTAGATGCTGGGACAGAGTGCACCCTTAGCAAGTTCGCAGACGATGCAAAACTGAGAGGAGTGTCTGAAATACCAAGTGGGTGCGCTGCCATCCGGAGTGACCTGTGCAGGCTGGAGAATTGGCTGCGAGGGATCTCGTGAAGTTCAACAAAGGAAATGCAAAGCTCTGGCAGAGGGGAGGAATAACCCCAAGCACCCGATAGGGGCTGACCAGCTGGACAGCAGTTCTGCACAGAAGGACATCAGTTTGTCAGTGGACAAAGCCAGCAATGCACCCCCATGTCAAAGGCGGCTACCAGTATCTTGGTCTGCATCGGGAGGACCATTGCCAGCAGCTGAAGGAGGGTGATCCTTCAACACTGGTGAGACACGTGTGTTCAGTGCTGGGCTTGCCAGTACAAGAGAGGCGTGGGCTTACTGAAGTGGGGCCGGTACAGGGCCACGAAGATGATGAAGGAACTGGATCATCTGTCAGATGAGGAGAGGCTGAGAGAGCTGGGACTGTTCAGCCTGGAGAAGAGGAGGCTGTGTTGGGTCTTATCCATGTGTATAAATATTTCATGTGAGGGAATGAAGATCAGGGAGCCAGACTGCCCTTGGTGGTCTCCAGTGACAGGGCAAGAGGCAATGGAAACAAATTAAAAACCCTGAAATTCCATCTGAATATGAAAAAGTTCCTGTTTTTTATCGTGGGGGTGGTCAAACAGTAGCAGAAGTTGCCTGAAGAGGTTGCGGAATGTCGATTGTTGAAGATGTTTATTACCCAACCAAACATGTCCCTGAACAACCAGCTGTAGCTAACCCTGCTTGAGCGGGGTGGTGGGGGAATGCTGAACTGGATGATCCCCAGCGGTCACTTCCAACTTAAGTGATTCTGTATATGTGTAAACATGCTGTTCGTAGTTGAGGATCAGTGTTGTAGACAGGAATAATGTCAGAGGCAGCAGCTAATGGGGAAAACTTTAAAGGAAAAATACAGGAAATCCTTAGATTGGTAAACATATCATTATTTTCTGTGTTGGCAGATCTTGTAATTTCTTCTGTAAAAGCTCAAGAATTTTCCTTTTTAAAAAAATAAATTTTTCTAAGGTAGCTAACAGTGCTGCTTAAATATTTAATAAATTTGCTTGGAATATCTACCTTTTCCTTCTAAGACATGTTTTTATTAAAATTATTAATATGTGCAAATTAATATATACAGACCAATGTTGCTAAATTAACTTGAAAGCTTCATTCATATTTCAGGAATGGAGTATCGAGGTCTCCGGGACACTTAGTGTACCCAGTCAGTGTTCTGGTAAGTTAGCAATATCTGTTAAGATTCTTGTGATGATCATGCCCTAAAAAAAAGTAGTTTTTGTCTTCAGGTTTTGGTATTTTCAGCTGCTTCTCAGGCCAACTTCATACCAAATCAGTTCTTTTTGTTAGATTTTCTTTTTTTGTTAAACTTAAATAGTAATAGTCATTCATTCTCAAGTGCTAATTTATTTTTTTGTAAGTGTACAGTTTCATCAGAGTTGGAATCTATAGAATCATAGAACCATAAAAGAGCACAGGTGGGAGGGACCTTGAAAGATCATCTGGTCCAACCTTTTGTGGGAAGGGGAGCGTAGCTGAGATTATCTAGCACCCTGTCCAACCGCATCTTCAAAACCTCCAGTGAGGTTTTCCTCTCTCCCTGGGGAGGTTGTTCTGATAATGATTTTTCTAACTGTAAAAAAATTTTAACTACTGTAATTCTGTGATGAGGTCTCCCCAAGCTTTCTACAGGTGGAAGAGGCCTGACTCAGTCTTTCCTCATAGGGCAGGTTCTCCAGCCCTCTTATCATCTCGTGGCCCTCCTCTGGACCGTCTCCAGTCTGTCCACATCTTGAATTGTGGGGACCAGAAGCAGACACAGTACTCTATATGTGACCTGACCACTGGGTAGAGTGGGATGATCATGTCTCTATATCTCTGCTAGCAGTGGTCCTGCAGATGCAGACCAGGATCCAAACTGCCGTTGTTGCTGCAGCAGCACACTGCTGACTCAGGTTCATCTTGTCCACCAGGACACCCAGGTCCCCCTCAACAAGGCTCAACGCCCTCAACCGCCCACCAGCCACACAGATCCCAGCCTGGACTGCGCTCTTTTGTTATTCTGATTCAGATGCAGGACCTTGCACTTGTCTTTGCTAAACTTCATACTGTTCTTACTAGCCCATTCTTCCAGCCTGCCCAGGTCTCTCTGCATGTCTACCTCACCATCCATTTTGGTGTCATAGGCAAACTTGGTGCTTTCAGTCTCATTACCCAGCTCATTCGTGAAGATGGTGAACACCACGGGGCCCAATGTCGATCTCCGGGGGACCCCATTTGTGACAGGCTGCCTGCCAGAGTACAGACCACTGATCACCACGCTCTGAACGGCCCGTGAGCCAATTTCATACCGATCTTGCAGACCACCCATCCAGTCTGTTTGTCCAGTTAATGTTAGTGTTGAGATGTTAGCGGTATGTAATTGTATTTGAAGAAGTTGAATATGTAACTGCATGGGAATATTTAAAACCTTAACAGTTTTCTGTTAACGATTACTGTCATTGGCTCAGCAGGGGTGGATATATGATTTTCTTATTAATAGCTACTTACAGATACTTGGACAGGGGTTTCTTCTATGAACTTCCCCATGCAGAGTACGCTGCTTTTTTTTTCCAGAGTAGTTTCCAGAAACCACCTAGGTTTAGCCAACCCTTGATAATCAACTCAGGAACTATATGGTTTTTCTAAAATGTTGGTCTCTTTTTGTTATTTTAAGTCCACCTCTTGCTTTCCATAAAATTATGCATATGTGTGTAAATGTTCACCTGTATGTAGGACATGCACAAAAGGATATTCTGCTTGAGGCTTGCTCATTGGGTTTTGTATGGTTATTTTATAGATAAATTGCATCATCTTTCTCTAAAATTTGAGAGTAACCATAAATCAAACAATTATTCATATTGCCCTCTGTTAGTAGAGTAACACTGGAGACATTACAAGATTCAAGCTTGGATACTTGCTTAATCCTAAAGATTAAGTAATTGCTTGGATTGTCTTTTTCAAACCACATATTTTCCCGAGACTTTTTCTTGCATAGATTTTTGTGCTTTCTAAGCATCTGTGGAGAAATTTTCTTTTTGTTCTTTCCACTCCTTGGCAATAAAAGGGATGCTACAGAAAAGTCCTTATTCCTCCAAAAGCAAAATGTTACCAAGCCTCTGTACTAATCATCTTGTTCTATATTCATGTCTAGAAACAGGGTTGTTTTTTTATTTTCTTGTACGCACAATTCTTTAACATCACGCTGTTGGATTTGTTGTGTATGGATTATGCTCTCTAGGTTGTATTCCCCCACTGTTTTTCCGAGTGCATGTGGGAGGTATTGGACATCTTTTAATTCAGGCATTGTACCTATCTTTTGGTTTGTAGTGTATAACTGTCAGGGTTTTCTCCTTATAGAAGCAGTTCTCTCTCCATGGGCGCAATGCACCTCTCTGAGAGGCATTCCAGCTTGCCAGGGGAGGTGAGAGTGGAGCACAAAACGGAACCCTGTGCTTGGTTAGAGAGGGTGAGGCGCGAGGAGGAAGAGGAAGGTGAAGGAGCCTCTGGTACATGTAATGAAGGTAATGGCAGAGAAGATGAACAACATCTTAGAAATTCCTTAATTATCGCCAAAGAGTATCTGCTGATTTGTGTAGCAGTATTAACATTGTTTCTGTAGTAGTTAACTCTGGGTTCAAACCGAAAAAGGAGTATTTTGGATCTGAGGGCAAAAGTAGGAAGTCCGTAAAAATGGGAGGTTTCTTACTAAAAACTTTAATGAGTTCCAGAATTCCCTTCCTAAGCTGATCCTTCAGTGAGAAAGTGCAAGCTCTTTCAAGAGCTATTTTTCAGCCAGTTTAGCTATACTTTACGTGCTTATTGGTGGCATTTGCAAAAATTAGATAGGCAATCAGTCTTCTTTTCAGTAAATATGTATCAGGTAGGTTTGGAAGAAATCTTTTGGCTATATTATGCTGTTGTCAATCTCTGTCTCTTTTAAAGCTTATAGCATTTTTTTTTACAGCAACTGAAACTTTTAGGACCTTTCTTTCCTTAGTGAACGTATTTAAATGTATTCCTCTTTGACTGTATGCTTATCTCGCTCTTTCATCTTTGCATAATCTTTTTTGTAAGACGTACTGAGGTTTTTGGTCTGTCTGTTTTGTTCTAGCCCAGAGTTGATGTAGACTCTGCTGAAAGCATTTTAATGGCTTCTTTTGGAGGTGCGTGCAAGTCCTGCGGTTAACAGGTTGGCACAGCTGGTGTACTGAGGAGTCTCCATGGCAGACACTTTCCACGTTAGTTGGCTGGTTCCTGGTCTCAAAGTGAGCCGTGGTGGTTCAGTTTCCCACATGCTGTTCCTATGGGGTTTTGGAACAGTCAAATGAGAAAAGGAGAATTATTCTTCATTAGGCTTACATGGGTATGCTTGTCTGCATTG
This sequence comes from Larus michahellis, assembly GCF_964199755.1. Classification (NCBI taxonomy): domain Eukaryota; kingdom Metazoa; phylum Chordata; class Aves; order Charadriiformes; family Laridae; genus Larus; species Larus michahellis. The sequence continues at coordinate 82,074,561 of NC_133930.1, forward strand.
TACCGACTCTTAGAAAAATGCATAGGGATGGAAAAGGGATAAAAACCCCTCTCTCTCCCTTTCCTAGAATAGTGTGTAACACTTATTTTCATGCATTCTGGACAAAGAACACTTACTTGGCTCTGAGTTATTTTCAGTTCTTTTTTCATTATCTTAAAGGTGCATCCAGTGTAGTAGTTGATACATATTTGCAGAGCTTTTTCTGGCAGGAAGTTCTTTGATGTGGAGAGCTGCAAAGAGTTGGTCAAAAATTGCGAAGTACTGAATAGTAACTAACAAGGCAGAAGGAGGATGTGAATTTAGTAAAGTCTGAGTGAAACTTAATTTAAGCTCTACAAATAATGTGCATAAAGGAAGTAATGCAGCCTTACAAATCTTAACAGAGGTGGGGGATAAATTGTTAAAAGGCAGAGTCTGGTTAAAAATGGTAAAACTGAGAATGCATTTTAGGCTGAGAGAAGCTGTAAGACTGAAACAAAACTTGAACAGTGAGTAGGAGCATCAAGTCTTCAGACGGAAAGTTTGAGCAGGGGTGGTTGGTGTTAAGCAGAAATGAGTAAGAATACAGGATATTTTTTGCTGCTTTTTTTTCCCTCCTCTGTCTTCAGGAAACGGTACTTGAGATTTCTTCGTGCCATTTGAAATTGAGGATTTTGTCGGTTCAAGGTAATCACCTCTGCTCTCTTTTGCTTCTAGCGGGAACAGAGCTCATCTAGCCTCAGCCAGTGATAACAAGAATCTGTAACGTGTCAAAGGTACTAAATCAGTGGCTGAACTGATAGGAGGGGAGCTCTGACCCTGACTCCTAGAAGTTCTCTGTTCGTATGGGTTTTGTTGAAGCAGCAAGGTATGATTAAGAAGAGCTTTGAGTGAACTGGTTACAGCATTTGAGGACTGTTTTTTCTGTGCACCGTAACTTTTTTCTAGACGGAGATAGAGAGGTCTGCAGCTGTTACTGACATCTACATTTGTACTAAGTTTGTGAAAAACACTTTTACTCCACTTCGGCACTTTCTCCTGTGTTCCCTCCTCCCTAGCCTACTGTGTTCCTAAGGAAAAATTGTAGCGTACTGGAACAGCAGAAGCCTTTAGTGGAACAGCAAAGCTTCGTAATATTTGCTTTTCCCACGTGTAAAAAGGAAATATGTAAATAAAAGGATTTGGTTGAACAATGTGACATGCTTCCACACACAATAGCAGCTGCCTGCTTCCAGATGGTAAATCCACCATCTGCTGCCCCTTTGTGAACAGCCTGTGCCTTCCATGGACCTTGTGGTGTGTTCATGTTGGAGGCCAGAAGTCCTGCTACCGCACTGTGAGCTTGCTGAGGGATGCGATGTAGTTGCATTCCTGCCCACAGTAGAAAGTTTTAGCTTGGCCTAATGAGGCTGGTGTGACTGGGTGTCTGGTACCCAGTAGCTTCCATGGAGTGGGGGAAAATTGAGGAACTCTTGTTTGTGAGGCAGAGGTAACAGCCCTAACTGCAGCGCAGCTCACTGCATGAGGTTCATGGCTTGGCCTATTGCTGTCAGCTGGGACCATCCTCCTGCACAGCTGTATGTTGCTTCTGTGGATGTATAAGCTGTTTGTGATACTGTTGTGTCTGCATTCTGTCTGTTTGCTGTAATTAAGGTTGTGATACATAGGGTTGGAGTTTCGAACATGCTGCTTTTGATTTAAACTGGCAGATGGGAGTATTTTCTTGCACAGCTTCTGACTGGTTTGTGGAACATGGAAGCCTATTACTGGTATTCTCTTAGAAGCAAAATAAAGGTCACAATTTAGGTATCAAGTTTACAAGTTTGTAACAGCAGTTAACGGGGTTGTCATGGAAACAACCACTTAAATTGAGATCTATAGTTGGTAAGACAATTTATCATTGAATCACTCCATAACATTCTGTTGCAAGGCTACTTGTGTTTTCTCTTTTAATGCATCTCCTAATAGCTATTGTATTGTCAGGGCACTAGCTGTGATTTGGAATGTCATTTAATTATGTTTGTTTAAAACACTGTGAAAATAGTGGATTGTCAGCATTGAAAAATTTGCAAAGTTATAGAAATACAGAAGTGTTTCTATGTAGGACCCGGCAAGTAAGCAGAGGTGACTGACTAGAAATGATAGGGATCTTGTCTTTGGCAGTGATGGAGGATGCACATGTAAGTCGTAGTGAGTTACGGTTTTGAGCGCATGCATTTGATAAAACATAGCCACAGGGACAGCATTATATTTACGAACAGCTAGGCGGGTTTTTTATTTGATACCCTCCTATCCAAACCTCATGAGACTCGTAGTGCACTGTAGGTAGGATTCCCTTTTACATCTGTTCAATAGCTGTATAGGAGGCAAATCAAGATATTTGGTTAAGTGTTGCTTCTAACTGTGAGTGCATTAAACTTGAAGCTCTTAAAAAGTTGTTGATCTTGACCTATAAAACTCAAAATGGCGCAGAGCCTCCGAAGATGGAAAGGTAGTTTTCTTGATATATTTTTGCAGAAACACTGAACTCAAGCTTTTTTGAGATACCTGACTGGGGGTTAAAGCCAGAGGATCTAGGATTTATTTTATTTGAGAATTTGTGATAGCCTGGTCCTATCCTTTAGAGTGGTCTGCACTCTTTTTTCTCTTATGAAATTACAACGAGTAGGGCAGGTTCTGTAGTTCAGTTGTTTCTGTTGTACCTTCTTTGGGTACCACTGAGTATTGGGCGGATCTTCCTTTCTAACTGATTATACAGCATAAATCATCTTAACATTTTTCATTGGTATGAATTTGTGCTCGGTACATTAGCTAATATTCACAGAAAAATTGATCTATAGATGTATTTGAAAGCAAAAGAAAAAAATCCTACAACCTTTTAACAGAAGCATTAAAAAAAGATAATGCCACTCCTTAATTGAGCACTTGATATTCTTAAATAAGATTGAGTACTGCAATTTTGTAAAATAGTCTACAATTTGCTATCAAACTACTTGAAGATAATGATGCAGAGTTGCTGAGTGCATCTTCATATAATATTGAAAACAGGTGATAGCTGGATGAAATACAAGATGCATTTCTAAAAATGAAGTCTTTCAACGCTTACACTGTGTATTGCTTGAATAATGTGGTTTTGTCTAGTGATGAAACTGCTCTCTGGAAAAATGCAGTTATTTCTTGACAAGCATTTTGCATATTCTAATGGTATCTTAAAAGCTGGTACTTAAGTGTGTATCCTGTTTTTTGAAGATGTGTGCTATCTACAGAGGCTTCCTGAGGATATTACTTGAGCTGTTTCCTCATTGCTCAATATTGACTGTTTTACTGCCATTTGTATCTTTATATCAGTGGGTAGTTAAGTTCAGTGTTAATACCTATTTCTGTTGCTAGTGGTATAGAGTAGTTTGTACATTACACTAATACATAGCAAGCTGTAAAACAGTGTATTTTCTAGGAGCTGTTAATATTTCAAATATGTGCTCAGTGGCACTGCATTTAATTGCACTCAGAAGTTGACTACATGTTTGGTTTTTTTTTTTTTTGGAAAACCTTTTCTGAAATGGTGGAGTAAATAATTTTTAACCCTGCTTCTACTTTACCAGGTAATAAATGTCTGCTATTAGGCTTGATATAAAACTGGGAGAGAATATATATATAGCCCATTCAGTGTTACAGGACGTGATCTCCAATATGTGGGATATACCAATGTGTGTGTGTGTATATATATACACACATATATATCTATATATATATCTATATCTATATAGCTGTCATCGGCAAGGAGGGTGTCCTCTTTGTTCAAAGTTTCTGGTCTTAAAATTGAACACCCACATTTGTGCTATGGTCGTAAGAAATCCTGGTCCCTTACAGAAAAGTTGAATGTTTTGTTTCCAAGTAATCCTGCCTTTTTATTTTCCTAGTATATTTTTTATTAGTAATTTGCAGTCTTATTAACACTCACACCTTCCCCATTTGAAAAGCGTGCCTTTGGCATTGTAAGGCAATGTGTCTCTAAGTAGAGTTAAGATTATTTTTCTCAAGTGAGTGATAAATAGGAACAAATAAAAGCTTAGTGAACCTATTGTTAGTTTAAAATAGGCTTAATGGAATGTTGGTTTCAAAGAATTTCTTGATCAGGAAAGTTTCTTATGTCTCTGGGTAGTTTCTTACTTGGTGAAAGTCCGCAAAGCCCAGTTAATTGTGACGTGCTGGGAATGAACAAACTTGGGTTTCATCCACGCTGTGCATGAAGCAGAATATTTCATTCCAGGTACTTCAAAATAGATGGTTTTGTTTCATTTCCTAAAGTGACCCTCTGCAGACCGTCTTTGAGCGACAGGTTTCTTGTCTGGGAGGCTGCGTGGCACTGGGATGGGATGAGAGAGGATCTCGCTAACCGACCTCGGCCGGCAGCAGCATGGGCACAGCAGTACTTTTTCTGGTTTAGCTTGTTTTGATGCGGGTGAGGAGGAGAAGCAAAGGAGAGCTACGCTAGCAGGCATGCAGCTTTGCCAGGGTAACAGTGTCTACGCTGGTGCTGCTTCTGCTGGTATACGTGACGCTTACCGGTTTGGTCTATCTGATTTTCATTCTGATAAAAGCTCTCAAAACTTTTACTTCTATTTTGTCGGGAAAAAAAATGCTTCTGGTCAGATTTTATCAACAGCCCAGCTGTTCTTTTTTTTTTTAACTGTAATTTGTGCAATTTTTTGGTATTCTTGCATGTATTAGTTCAAAAGGTCATTTACATATCTCTTCCAAAATGCATTTTTGTGGCTCTTGCAGGACATATTTGAACTGTTAGAATTAAAAAGGCAAGTGGACTGAAGTGGTAAATGACTTAAATTGTCTCAAACAGTGCCTGTATGGAAGCTGATGTTTTCTTGAGTGTAGAAATTAAAGGTTGAACTAAGCATAGTTAGTTGATGGAGGCAGAGCTAATAAATTATTACAGTATGTAGCTCCAGAACATGCCGTGGCTTTGTGAAGGTGATGAGAACAATGCTTGGCTTTATATTTGAATGGTGCTCTCCTTTGCTACTCTTTTTTTTTTAAAAAAAAAAAAAAAAAACAAAAACGAACTATACTTGATCATTTGGAGTAGGAGGAGTGTTCTGACAAAAGCTATGTAAATAAACTGAGGTAAGGCAAATGAATGCTTGATAGTAACAGTCTTAACCTTTACTTTAGACTGAAGTGTTCCTTGGTCATATTTTGCAGCCTGTGATTTGCTACGCATCTGCACCTGCTTTTAATTGATCGGGTATGCGTTGTGATTAGGAACGACTGTTTTGGGGCTGGGTGTCTGGTGACTGCTGTTGCTCCAACTCAGTGCAGGCTTTGCTACAGCAGAGAAACAGGTTCTTACAATTCGCTTCTCAATTTATGCTTTTGGAAAATCCCGCCTGAACTGAAGCCTGGGTAGGCTTAAAATGCAGCAGTCTTCCAAGTCAGATCAGTCACATCCTGGTTCTGTTTGTTTAAAATAAGCAAATTAGGGAGGAGAGAAAAGGTAATGATATGGATAGAGCCTCCACCTCTTGGTATGGTTTGTTGGGAGATGTAGGTTATCTGAAAAACTATACTATCTTTAAAAATTTTGTTCATTGGAAATAAGTAAACTGGGAGGTTGAACATGGGAAGATGTGATAACTTTGAAACATAGGTTTGGAGTTAGTTACAACAGTTTTGACTGAAAGCTTTTGTTAATTTCATAGGTCTGTTCTGTGAGAATAAACACAAAACTCGAGTTCTAAGGACACCCATTGTTACTCTTTTTTCAGGTGGTATCATGGAAAACTTGACAGAACAATTGCAGAAGAACGTCTTCGACAAGCGGGAAAACCTGGAAGTTACCTTATTCGAGAAAGTGATCGGAGACCAGGTTCATTTGTGCTTTCATTCCTTAGTAAAACAAATGTCAATCATTTTAGGTGAGAATTAAATGTTTTATTTCAAAATACTGTAATATGGTTATTTTTTGTTTTAGAGCACAATACACTACAAACAGAAAACAATCATTGTATTGTAATTGAATATTTTTGACTCTTAATTCTTCCATGGTACAGCTTTTAACTTGTGTTTAATTGTTTTAAAATATGCTGCTTAAAAATTGCTTTATAGGCTAAAGAACAAAAATGCAAGGAAACCAACGATACCTAGACAGACAAACTTGTCTAAAGTGGTTGTGAATAGACTTAAAGCAACATGCAGGTTTCAGTAGTCAGTGAAGGAGATTGTTTTGGCTCTGTTCTGTAGTAGCCATGGTAGGTCACAGGACATACATAAAGTGCTCTCACATGTGGTTGCTTCCTTAATTTTGAGGGAACCACCCCCGAAAACCCAAAAAACAAGAAGAAACAAAGAGACCACACATTTAATAATCCGAAGGTTTACTAGAAACAGTTTTTAGTATGTGTTAGAATTAATTGTTCTAAATACAAGTATCTCTTCATCCAAAGTTGTAACTAGGATTATTTTACCATGGCCAAACTGTGTAGATTAATAAATTCATTTATTCTTAAGTGTAAATGAGATGGATTCTGAGAACAGCTGAAAGGTTAGTCAGCAAGTGAAGTGCCGCAGTGTAATGTTCATCTTTACGAAATAGCAAAGCAAATGTTTCTCCACAAGTAAAAGAAATCTTTATCAGTCGTCTTGATAACAGCAAACAAGTTCAAAGCAAATTTTTCAACTTCTGAAAGTGGGAATTAACCAGAATACCAACATTTGAGCACTATGTGCATGGTTTGCAAATGTTGGGAGTTTCTGGTTGCATCTGCTGTGTGACAAAGTATGCTTCAGAAGTCCTGCCCTGCCATTGACATGAAGGCATAATTCTCTTAAGTGCAGACAATATAGCACATAAATAGTATCTCTTGTTCACATCTTGCCATCTGAGCTATCAATTTCAGCTTCTCACCTATACTGGTACTCGTTTGGGAACTGGTTACTGTGAAGCAGTGGCAGAAAAGTAAACTATGCTAATACTTGCTTTCTAGTGCTGTTTTAGTCCTGGATTATTTTTAATAACTTCTCCTTTTGAAGCCGGTATCAGGCCATTGTCTATTGGTTCATGCCCACCATCAGAGTGTTTCTGGCATCCCAGGTAGAAAACAGTCTAATGATTTCCAATTCCCTAAGGAAAGGGTCCTTAATGATATTTTCAAACCTTAAAGAATCTTTCATTCTGAGATCCGTAAAACACACAAAGATAAATATCCAAGGGAAGTTAATTTGTTAGTTAATACTGTTCTTCAGAGATTGGATGGGTTTTCAGTTTCATTCGTTGACTGCCAAGTGTGTGTTTTTGTTTGGTATTAAATAAGCAAGTGTTATGCTCAAGAATAGTGTCAATCTCAAGAATGGCAGCCTTAAAGTGATTTCAGGCAAATCTAGGGATGGATCCCCTACGTCCCACAGGGTAGAAGTTCCATTTCCACCAAAGCTTGTTCTTTCCCAATTGCAGCCTATCAGGAACGGGTGAAACTTCCATTGCTAAAAAATGTCCCTCATATTTTGTTTCCTGAAAATGTTATTTTTCACGTTAAACCTTTCTCAGATTTCTGTGCAACTGAAATCCCAACATTTTAGATGAAAGTTTCTTAAACTCTTTTAATTCTTTCGGCACCTCATGAAAGTTGCATACAGACATAAATGCTTATGCAGCATATGATTAATTTATAGCATCTGAATCTGTCAAAACGCTCTTTTTTCACTGAAGTGTTACCCTTTTTTGGTGAGTCAGAGTGATGCAAAATATTTTGAAGGAAAATATTTATCTTTTAATCTTGTCCTTCAGAATTTTCTGTGATTACAGAAGTCTTTCTGTATCTGCTAGCTCAGTGTTCAGAAGAAAGTTTTCATTTAAGCTTGATGAAATAATAATCTGAAACAGTAAATTTCATTTTGAACCTAGTTTCTATTGAATAATTTACCAAGGAATCTTACAGAAAATATCTCAAAAAGATCTAGCCTATGTCCTTAAAGTTATATTATTTTCTGACTTCCCTTGCAGTTGCTATATGCTTAAAAACTTTAGATTTCATCTCTGAAGATTCATCTTTGTATACATGTTACATCCCTGTTTGGGAGAAATTATTTAGTTCAGATAACTGAACTGAGAAGCAAAATTTTTGGGCAGCAATGTATTGGAATATTGACCTGCTGAGGAAGAGTAAAAATGGAGGAGACCATTAAATAGCGTACTTATTTGGGATGAAGGATAAGTTGATTCGTAATCAAGTGTTTGGGGGCTTTTCCCCCCCCTTTTGCTTTTGGTTTGTTCACAAGCTTTGTGAAGAGGTCAAACATGAAGTAGAACACTAAGAAGATTCAAGTATGTTTATTCTTGGTACTGTAATTTATTTTGAAATAATCTTAGGATCATTTCTCTCTCTTCTGGAAACTGGAGAGACAATTAACACGAGCTTTTAGATTTTAAGTCCTTTTTCACTTTTCCAAATGACACTTAAGTGTAACGGGGATATTTTAAATGCTGTTAACTCTTTTATCTAAATAAATAATTCCTGACTGCTTCTAGAATTTGTATTGACTAGCAATGTGAACAGACATGGTAATTCCCATTTTTGATGCAGCAATGGATCTCTGTACTTTCAGAAAAACACAACCCTTAAAGAATAAAATGAACAGTTTTGTAAGAATCCTTTGTTGTGTTAAACTACTGAAATGGTTTTGTAAGCTTTTTTGCCATTAGTTAGCAAATTTTGAAATTGAGTATAAAGAGATACTTTGATCATTCCAAAGTAATTTCTCAATTTTTATTACGGATGCTAAACTAACTGTAAGAAAGTGACTGGTTTTTGAAGGTATATGTCTTCTGCATTTTATAATCAAGTGCAGTTATTTGTTGTTAAAATATTTTGATACTTTGTTAAACCTTTTATGACAGGCTTATATAAATTTATGTCCTGCATTATACAAGTAATAATGCTGTTGTCTACTAGTGCATTTTTTCAGTCTTCCATGACACTAACAATTACATTTTTCTGTTTAATTTCATTAGTTCCAATAAATGTACTGGCTTTTTTTTTTTGTGAATCAGCACTTCCTTTAGCCTTAAAATACTGGTGTATCAGGCTATATACATATACAATTTTTGATGAAATATTCATTACCTAAGATTTACTTGATGTTTATAGAAACCTTGTAATACTGCATTTTGCTGAACGTAGACACTGGTTTAAAAATTAAACTATCACAATTTCCTTTTTCTTAAAAGTTAAAAAAATTGGTAGCAAAAAGTTGTCTTAAGTCAAACTTTTTTTTTTTCTTTTAATATTAACAGGATTATTGCCATGTGCGGAGACTATTACATTGGTGGACGTCGTTTTGCTTCACTTTCGGACCTAATCGGTTATTACAGTCATGTGTCCTGTTTGCTGAAAGGGGAAAAGCTCTTATTTCCGGTAGCACCTCCAGAGGCAAGTAGTAAAATTTTTAAGTGTTGTTTACTTAAATGTTAGTAACTTTAATCGCCATACATATTTATTTTTTTTTTTTTTTTGGAAAAAAGCACTGTAGAAAACTTTCTGTAGTTCTGTGTATGCTCAGCATACTTTGAAGTATAAGGAACATAAAAATGCATTCTTACTGATACAAAGTAATGATTTTTTTAAAAAAGCAGCTATTTAATGAAAGTTTGTAGTGAGAAAGCTGCATCAGGCATTGCAGTTATCTCCAAATGTAGTAATAGCATTGTAAGTAAACAGAGACGAAGAAGAAAACGTGCCGTTCTTGCCTAGTAAAGAGCACCATTGTACTGTAACCTCTATACGGAGTTGTGATATTTTTGTCTTTAACAGTGGTTTCAATATATGCATCCTGGAAATAACAAAGGATTCTGAAAATGGTGCTTCTTTCACATGCCCATCCTTAAAACAATATAAGTAATTAAAATGAAAAAAACCCAACTGCGTAATGCCCCCTCCCCCCCAAAAAAACCCCACAACCCAAACAAAAAAACCCCAACAAAACCCAAAACTTCAGTAAAGATGTTTCTGAATGTTGAACTTCTAGAAATTTACACTCTAAATGGAAGAAAATTTAAAAGTATACTTCTATGAGAATTATCGTACTGGTAGTTAATTTTGAAGATGATAAACATACATTATCTGTCCTGCTAGAAGAAAAACAAAATAAGAGCTCTCATAGCTAGCTCTGTGAATTATGCTTTTCTGTCTCTCGGTGGTTTTGAGCTTTGAAAATTTAAAACTGGCAAGGGGGATATAAGTGGCTGTTACCAGTCCTTTGCTTCCAAATAGCCTAATTCTGGGGAGAAGGATTCTACAGTAGAAAGAGGGAAAAAGTATTGTTTGCTCTCTTCTCTTAAATTGTAGCCTGTGGAGGACAGAAGGAGAGTTCGAGCAATTCTACCTTACACCAAAGTGCCAGAAACTGATGAAATAAGGTATGTTTTAATAATAGGAGTAGTTGTGAAATTCTCAAGAGTATTTATGAATGATTTAAGTATGTGTTCATAGGAAAATACTGTCCAGTTATATCTTAAAACAGTTAGGTTAAAGGATGATGCTTCGCTGTTTATGTTGGATATAGCAACAAGACTTTTTATTCTTGGTATGTTTGTTTGTATTAATTGCAAGGGAAGTTACAAGGGAAATTAGATTCATAGAAGTAAAATTAGTAATGTTATAGCTTTGAAGTATGCTTTGTAAAGCTCTACGGTTTTCTCCAAGAGGGTAGATTTGTGTATAAAATAATTCTGTGCAGAAATGCCTCATGTGAGTGTGTGAAAGAAATGAGCTAGGCACTCTTCCTGAACTGCCACATAGCTAATAGCAGATAAATAGTTCAAGCCAAACCATTTCTGACCACTAGAAAGAGAATGTGAGCATTGACTACTCATAAGTGGAAGAGCAGAGTATTTAATGCCTTCTTTGAAGTAAGAAAAAAGAGTAATGCTGAAAAAGTTTTGCCTTTAATGTTCTAGTATTCATTTTCTTACCTGTGCTTAGAAACCTGGTGACCATTTTTTCTAAGTTCTCTTCACTTCTCTATTCATAAAATGGAGCAAGAATGATTCTCCATTCCCTTCTCATACCTCTCTCCTTTTGGAAAGAGTCTGTATTGAACAAATGATACTTTAAAATGTGTAATCTCCCATAATTTTAAAATCTTAAAAAAATTGCGGAATTGCAGGCCTATCTCATATTCACAGACTTTTCTGTTAACTGTTACTCGCTTCCTTTCCAATGTTGGTACCTCAGTAATTTCTTAGGGATTGTCCCCACCTTTCTTGCATTTTCATGAGGTGCTATGTGGAAAGGAAAAAAACCCTAACAGTCCCATATCCAATAGAAGAGCATGTGCTGGTTACTTGGAATTGATGCTGCTTTCTTGAGATGTCAGAATTATTATTTTTTCAGATGGAAACGTAGGAGGATTTGAAAGAGATCTGTAGTGATTTCTAATCTCTCTAACGAAACAGTCTTGGTTTCGTAAGTTGTTTTAACACGCCAGTTGGGAATTGGCTTAGGTTTGGAAGTATTAGCCTAAGCTATAGAGAAAGGTATGTGGAAATTTATCCCCAGGTTCACAGTCCAGTCCTGTCTGACCTCTTTAAAGAATGCGGTGAGGATATTTGTCTTTGAGATTATGTATCTGTCTCTCAGCAGATGAGAAGGGGGTAAGACAGGGAAGGGACTCTCTAATTGCATATTGCAAGTAAGGCTACCTACTATGCGTAAGAATAAAATGATGGCTTTGAGTCCATTAAGTGCCTTATTGCACCTACCAACTTCAGAGGAAAAAGCATTTTATTACTTTGCTATCATAACAAAAATTGTAGAAAACTATACCTTTTCTCCCTCATTTAGGATTCAGCTAAAATACAGTGTTCTGTGCTTGGGTTTTGAGATCCACATGGCTGAAAGGGTTCTGTTCGTGGCTTAGCTGGGACCAAAGTTCTCAGGTTGTTCTAGGTCAAAGGAATATGCTCTTGAAAGACTTCATGCATTTCAGAGAATCTTGACCTTAAATTTTAATATCATAGTTAATACTTATAAAGTTTGAAGTATTGCAGGGTTAACTTCAGCCTGTGTTCCATGCAGTTACTTAATGTATAGTTACGCAGGGGATGTTCTTTCTGTCTGTCAGCCATTCTTAGGATTCGGGTTCATTAGCAGCTGAATTTACTCTGCGTTTACAGTAGTCCTTTGTTATTTTTTGCTCTTTAATTCTTGCTGTTTCTTTGTGCGTGAGTTAATGCCTTTTTTGTTAGCCTACTTCAGATGAGAGAAATGCCATAGAAATTTGCTATGTAATTTTCGACTGAGATAGTAGTTAATGAGTTTCAATACTTTATTGCTATTTTCTGAACCCTGATGCATCATCAAACTTGACTGAGAAGTCTCACTGTGCTACAGTGAAAGGTTTTCATATGACCTGAGTTTGGGATAACACTTAAGGAGTAATTTACACTAACCTTCCAGAAATGAAACTCCCTTAGACATGTTACTGTTTCTTATTTATGCTTTTCTTGTAGCTAATTGCATGGCTTCTCTAACTGTTCTGTACTGTCTTTGTAGCACTTGTCTTCATATGTGAGAACATAAAGAAGAGATATTCCACAGGCTTTTGTTGTACAAGATTAATTTTTGATAAAAGGAATGTTATTTTCTAATAGACTATTAAGGGTATCTCTGGTTATTTTATTTTTGTTTAGTATTTGATCTCTCTTGACAAAAGAACAAAATTACTAACTTTTATTATTTCTGCGGTGTTACTTTTGTTTTATACATCCTCAGCACGCTTTGATGTTGACAGAACTGAAGTATGTATTAGATAGTAAACATAAATCAGCACTATAAATACTCATATATAGTAGCCACTTAACGGTGAGGAAGAATACACGTGATGTGCTTGGAGCATCAGTTCATGCATTTTTCATGAACAGGTTTTCTCAAATATTTTGCAGAAATTATACTCAAGATTTCATTGTGTTCATTAAACTTTATATTATGATTGTATCTCTGATCTAAATCTTGCTGTAACCCTCTTCAGTTTCCTTAAAGGAGACATGTTTATTGTCCATAATGAATTGGAAGATGGCTGGATGTGGGTTACAAACCTACGGACAGATGAGCAAGGTCTTATTGTAGAAGACCTCGTAGAAGAAGTGGTAAGTCATTTTTATATTCAAATTTCTTAAATTAATGAGATTTTTTGGTAAAACAATATTGAAATAAACCAAAACTAGTGACATTTAATTTCCTGTTTTCTAGTTATGTACTTTTCTAAACATAGTAATTGGAGCTGCTTGTTTTAAAATAGTGTAACAAACTTCTAAGCATAATTCAGTATCAAAAAAGTGCTCATTTGCGTGTTGTCCAACGAGAAGTACTAAAGAATGATACTGTGTGTTTACTAGGCAGTTTCCTAAACTTCACTGTCCTGGTAAAGAATCTGGTACTCAATTAATTGCATATTCGTTTTTTTATTTGCCATGAAACGTTCACAAACTGTACAGAATGTAATTTCACATTGTGGTAGGTCTTTATCTTTTTTTAAGGTTGAAGTGTGGGTTAAAAATCTGTTGATGAGTTAATTATACTTAGAAAGTCTTGTGTGGGCTCAAGAAGCTAGCCAGGTGACCTGCAGATAATTCAGTTACTGTAGGGGAACAGAAGGTTTAACATACTTCAGAAGGGGAAAAAAAAAAAGAAAAAAAAAATTATTATTTTTTTTTTAACAAGCTCACCATTGCTTTGGAGTCAAATATTATCAAACGTCTTTGATAATATTTTCCTGCATAGTACGTGTGTTTTGCTAATAGCAGTGTTACCTGCAGATGCTTCTCACAGGTCTGTGGCAGGATGTGAATGGCTAAATTGACGTGGCAGCACTAGATTATTGAACTGCAGACTGATGTATCAGTGATTAAGTTAACCTTAGGAAAGCTGAGATTTAAAAAAGTCACCACCTTTAAAGAAGGACTTGAAAACATGACAGGAGCAATCCTCTGAAATAACATATTTTGGCTGAATTTCCACTTAGTGATTGAAGAGGAAAATTCTTTTCATGGAACTGCAATGAGCCTGTTGGTTCAAGAATGTCTTAGACTTAATGCTACAGAAAGTCTTAAACTATGAAGTTTTTTTTTTTTAAAAAAAAAACTGAGCTGTATTGTTGACATGCACTTAATATGTTAATTTTCTTATTAGGGAAGAGAAGAAGATCCACATGAAGGCAAAATGTAAGGATTTTTGTTTTGTTATTAAAAGCAATCATAACTGTTTCTAAGCGTCAGCTATGATATTTCCCAACTTTTGGGAAGGTGAACCAAAGATACTTAATTTTTCATCTCAAGACTTTTTTCTATACTAGCTGCTGAAATTGCATGATAATTAACATGAAAGAGTCCTGTAATAAGTATACCTATTGCTAATGGGTTTTGCAGTGTTAAAATCTTAGATGAGTCCCTGTATGATCACTTTCAGCCAAAATATGCACAATGGAGTATTTCTTGAACATAGTGTTTGCCTCAGAGGTAACCTTTTTTCAGAGAGAGAGCAAAGTACCATTAGAAACATGATAGTGTGATACTTACAGCTTGTCTCTGTTAAATTTCAAAGAGAAAGCCGGAGGGCTCGTAAGATTTCTTCTATTTGCTTAAATACTTAGATTTCTTTTTTTCTTTTTTTAGATTGACTACAATTTAGAATCAACAATGTATTGATATGTCAGGCTGTTGATAGATTATTTTCAGTAGTAGTGACGAGTGGCATAAGAAAGTTCCAGAAAATTTCTAGTGGCTTGATTATTTCACCTGTCCTCCATCTGCTTGCCATATTTGCACCTGCTGCTTTTTCTCTGTTGCCCAGTTTGCAAGAAGCTGATGGCAGAAAGAGGCATTTCTTGTTACCTTAACGGGAGAAAGAAAATCGCTGGTGTATTTGTTGTTTATTTACTGCTTGCTAGTGTTCTGCTAGTCAATTCGGCCGTAGAGAAGGCCTTCAAATGCCGGGGTTTTTATTTATTTATTTATTTATTTAGTTATTTGCAAAGTAGTTTGTAGCAGATGCATGGAGCTTTGATACTGCCCGTCTACAGTTATTTGTGCCACTCAGAGGAATCCTGGGGAGACAGCGATTCCTTCGAACATTCCGGTAGCCAGAAATTATTCTCTAAAGGTAGTATAGAAAGAAAATTAGAACGGGGACTCTTTTTTGATACATAAAAAAAGCCATATTTTTAGATTTTCATTAAAGGACAGAAAATAAGCTATTAAGTTGTAGCATGTCAAGCTGTTCTGTGCAGTTCTAAGTATCGGGCTGAGACTGGAGGGAGGCTGCTGAACTTCTTTAGGACACTGCTCTGACACTGGTACTCTGGGAAGGTACTAACTGTGAGATCAAAGCAGTTTGTATTCAGTAGTCTAACAAAGCTAGGTTTTATTTCCACAGTTTCTGGCAAAATTCTGTTTTTCTGTACAGTGTTTAACCTCCTTGCATGAGCTTTGGGTTTCTTGATTCAAGTAAATTGCTCTATGAGACTGATGATTCAAATGATGATTCAAATAATGCCTGTCAAATTACCTACTGTTTAGACAATTCATTTTCATCTCTAGTGGGAGTTGGATTTGAACATCAACTCCCAAGTGCTGGACATTTTTACTAAAATTATTTATATACCAGTTCATGTTAGTTTTTTCATGCTGTTGTTAGAACAGAATCATTTAGTAGCATAATCATTGATTATCTCATCTATATGTATTAGGTCTTTTTAAATAAAGATCAATTCATAGGTGCCAGAGCCTTGGATGTCACCACAGCCAAAAAAGAGAGCTGGTAGTCTTGCTTTCTAATTTTTCTCTTCATCTTTGTTAAGATGGTTCCATGGGAAGATCTCCAAACAAGAGGCTTACAATTTGCTGATGACAGGTACTTGTATTTCTGATTGAAATACAGTGGTAGTGAAATGGCACAAAGTGATCCTATTCGTATTAAACTGTGGCAAAACTTCTTTTTATGTGTGAACGTATATGAGCGTCTTAGTCTGACCAGCCCCTGTGGTTGTTACCTCGGTAGAATACTACATTGGAAGAGAACTATTGTGGCTATGAGTATTGAGTATGTTCTGAAGTACAGTTAATAAATGTGTAATAAATTATTTCATTTATTGATGTCTTCATCAAAATGCTGTGGAGAATAGGCTTTTATATACCTAAAGGAAAACGTATTACATACTTTTTTAGCCTTTTCATAGAGCAAATACTTCTTTAAATGAAAGCATCAAGATTTCTGACCCATATTTTAAATAGCACATTTAAACAATTTCTGTTCTAATACTCAATTTTTGAAAACATGCTGTCAAACTCTTTTTTGTAAGCTCTTGTAAAGAAGTAATAATGATGTAGCTAGGTTGCCAGCTACGGCTAAACCATTTTGCATTAATTTTGGCAGTTTAGAACTAGTTCTTCTAGTCTGAGGTCACTATTGGAACTTACTTTATAGACTTTGCATTTCTTCAAGTGTGCAATTCTTGCTAATTTATGAGGAAAAAGATTTGATAAGGGCTCAAATCTAACACTGAGAAAATTAACACTTTTATGGTATCTTTTCAGTTGGTCAGGTGTGCAGTTTTCTTGTGAGGCCTTCAGATAATACACCTGGTGATTATTCACTTTATTTTCGGACCAGTGAAAATATCCAGCGTTTTAAAATATGCCCAACATCAAACAATCAGTTTATGATGGGAGGCAGATACTATAATAGGTAAGTTTTAATGGTAAAAGGAATTGTGCACATTTTATATTTGTGTAAAGAATTTTTGTAACTTGCTCCTGTTAATTATTTACTGCTATAAGACTGTAGTTTTCTTAATAGTATGCTAACCATTTTACTTAACTTTCTTAGTAGTTACTTGTAACTGAGACAGTTCTTAAACCTTACAGAAGGCTAAGCGTAGCTTCTTTCTTTTGAAGTGTTGTCTTTCTTCTGCAAACCAGTTTCTTCACACACTTCTTTCTCTTCCAAAAGCTTGTGGATCGTATGGATCATATGTGGATCTGTAATTGAGACAATGCTGTGTTGTCTTGGAAGCTACTATTTGTATTCTTGTCTATTTGAAAAGGGAAAATGTTAATCTGATCTGAGACACTCGATAGGATTTTCGAATAATACAAATGGATATTTACAGGAACAGGGAAAAAACACCTTCATTATTGGAAAAAGCAATTAAATTCCATTGTAATATGTGTGTAATACTTGGGTCAGAAGTACAGATCACTTCCTTTAGAGTGAGCAAACTTGAGATGTGTTTGTTTTCCCGTTGGTACAAGAAAATAGTAATTTCTACAAGAAGAAAAAGAAATAACAAGAAGTAATTAAGTTTTGTGGGAGAAGCTATCAGTGCAGCTTGATAATGTTGTCTTTAGAGTTGTCGTAGATGCAAGACTTCTCAATAATGAAAACTTGCCTCCTCCTTTTTAACAGAGGTGGTTGCCTGCCTCATAAACTCGGCACTTTTCCAGACTTGCTCACCTAGAACCAGGGCATTCTTCATCCCAATACAGAATTTCTCTCACTTCCAGCTTGGCTTCTGAGTGGTTAGAGATCCAGCAGCTGGTGTGGCTGACAAAATGTCGAGGTCTCCTAACTAAGAAGTTCAGTGGACTTTTTCATATGACTTCAAACGGACAATGGTGTGAGGCTAAACCATGGGAACCTTATGAACCTATGCATATCCCACACCCAGGCTGCTTGAATACCTTCTACATTAATCAGTCTGGCCTCCAGACATCCTCATTGAAAACCAGGCTAGCTGCTGTGTCAGCCTTTCGTGAAGGTAAATGCTCTTTTGCCCATTCTCTAGTTAAGTGGCTTACAAGGAGGATGAGAGGCTTGGAGCCCCCACTGTAGGTGATGTCAAACAAACTAGCAAATTAGCGGAACTGTTATTCATCTCAATTAGTTGAACTCTTATTAGTCTCAAATGGTTTTGCAGCATTAAATGGTATTACCTTCAGAAAATTACTGTGTTAAGTTATTCCTTTAAATTACTTTAGAATACAGTGCTGGATTCACCTGAAGCGTGTATATAAATTAGATTTATCTGAAAAAGATTCTTTGAATGGAAAAAAAGATTGAAGTTAAGCAGCACTAAGTTATGACAAAATGCTTTCAAACTTTTTTTTAATATTTTAGTACCTACTTTGAAGAGAACTTCCTCAGCGTGAAAGAAAATATGAGTAGCTTTAAAAAGCTTAATATTTGTTGCGTGTTTTGGAGAATTACTACTATATTCCTAGGCTCACATTCATTCCAACTTTAGTATGTGCTTCAAATTGTCAAACTTCCTGGAGGTTCAAGTATGCAATGCAAGATAAAAATGCTGCAAAATGATGAAGGTAACTGCCCAAATTCGGTAATGTAAGATCTACTGCAGAAGGCAATAAATAAGTAACAGGAGAGAGGGAATAACCTTGTGGGCTTTTTAATTCTTGTATTAGTTTATTTAATGGGGACACTGTAAGAAAGAAATCTTTAAACATGTGAAGGCTAGTGCGTTTTTGTTGTGTGGAATAATGGAAAGTGTCTGAAAAACAATAAACAAGGCACTGAATCCAGAACACAGATAGACAAAGCATGAATTTATGCAAGATAATGAAAGTATTTATAAGCATTTCTTGGTGCAGAGAGTTCTGTCTCTGCGGATTATCTAAGAATGTAGTGTTTGTCATCTTAAATCTGAAGTTTTCACCTTGGAGTGCTGCTTCTTGTTTTAATGCATCTGTTCAACAGTTTCCATTAACTCTAAGCTTTTTTTATATTAAGCTGTTTCAGTAAATGCTCTCAAGGTATCTCCTTTGAAATCTGGTACTAGTATTAGACTAGGTCTTTACAAAATGGTCCTTCATAGAAGACTATTTTTAATAGTCTCTTAAAGTTTTTGTGATTGTAATTGGGGTAAGAGATAAAATGAAAGCAATCTGCTCTTTGCCTGCAGAGTATCGATTACAGTTATAGTCTCAATAATTTATAGACCAAGATTTTCCATACAAAAGTAAGAAGAGAAAGAATAGTAAGGAAACACAAAGTGAAAGAAGTTTGTTTTATTACGCAGCTATTTTGATTATCCAGGTGTGGGACTGGAACCACGATAACCTGTATAAGGAAGAGTGTGTCTGCTTGTATTCCAGAAGGAGCTACTGCAGGTGATCACAGGGAAAGAGGTCCTGGGTACATCTCAGGAACCTCGTAGTCCGTGCTGCGCAGGAAGACTTATTTTTTTCCACCAGCCTGTTCCTTTTGTATGTGCTTGCACCACTCTGTATGTAAATTGCTTAAAATGTCTGTTGATGAGCATGACCGACGGGCTGTGTTTGCAGTCTGTTATAGGGAGATCTGCTTTCATTATTCGTTCTCTGGTATCATCTCTGCAGAACAGCCAGCCTGCAGTCTTTCAGCTGTCCACGTGAAGGTCCCAGTATATAGCACCTATATTGCATACCTATTGCGGGATTTATGTTGACTGTGTAACAAAGGAGTATTTTCCCATAGACTTTAGGAAAGCGTTTAACTTTTGTGGATTTTTCTGTTTATTCCGTGGATAACAGATTACTCCATTAGTCATCTTTCTACATTTTCATGGAAAAATTAGCAAAGCCGTTTCTTGGTGGTTGTACTGAGTCTCATTGGGGTGAAGATAATTTTCTGTACAGCAGCCAGTATAGCGCCATGATTCTGATTTGTGACTAAAACAGTGTTGATAACACCAGTGTTTTGGCTCCTGCTGAGCAGTGTTTGCTCAGTGTTGAGACTTTCTCTGTTTTCCAGAGATCCAAAGAGATATACTCAGCAGTAAAAACTGGAGGGGATGTTTCGTCTTCCAAGGTGGGTGTTGCTCAGACTGTGTGAGCATCAGTCTGCTTGTGAGAGGTGGTGAGCGATTGCTTTCACATCACTGGCATCCTCCCCCCTCCCTTCACTTATTAAACTGTCTTTATCTTGACCCACGAGTTCTGGCGGATTTGCTTTTCCTGTTTTCTCCCCTGTCCTGAGGGCAGGGCATGAGCAAGCACTGCAGAATGTTGGGCTGCCGACCAGCATCACCCCTCCACAGGTGTTTTAACGTCCCCCCCCCCTTCCTCCTCCTTTTCTTGAGCGTTTACTGCTGAGCGTGACACTATCTGGCAGGGAACGTCCCTTTGGCTGGCTCAGGCCAGCTGTCCCGCTGTGTCCGCTCCCAGATCCCTGCCCACCCCTGTCCTACTTGTGGGGTGGGTGCTGGGGAGCAGGCCGGGGAAAAAGGCAAGGCTCAACGCTGCAAGGATGGCTCAGCAGTAGCCAAAACACCGGTGTGCTATCAGCATTTCGTCGGCCACATATCTAAAATGCGGCACCACGCGGGCTGCTAGGAAGAAAATAAACTCCATGCCAGGCAGACTGTGTACGGTTGTGATTTTAGTAACTGTGTCATGAGGTCGCAAGCCAAAGATGTGCAATTAGTGGTGTACGGCTTTTACTACAAAGGTGAATCGAACACTAAAACAAGTTACCCAGAAAGGTGTGGAGTCTCCTTCCTTGGAGGTGCTCGGGATGGGACTGAACAAGGGCTGGAGCAACCTGCCGTCACTGACCCTGCTTGGAGCTGGGGGCCTGGCCTAGGTGGTCTCCAGAACTGCTTTCTGCCTTCACCCGTTCTGTGAATAACTTCCATGTGTGTTTCACAGTGGTTTTTACGTAAGATGGCATTTATTCCTGTTTCAATTCTGATTTTTGAACGTGTGGTAGGAAAACCATACCAGGCCATTTCTCCTGTCCTTTTCTTCTGTCTGCCTTCTTTCCGAAATTCTACAGGTAGCATTCCAAAAAACCTGTAAAATTAGGTGTTGTTCTTTGTTTCTAGTGATTCTAAGTCAAAAAAAAAGATAAGAAACATTGGACCAATGGTTTGTAGAGTGAACAAGCTTTCGAGTTATCTCAAATTTGAAAGACAGCACAACTTGCAAAGTTAGACAATTGGAAGATAATTATGTTTCAACTGGTAGATTAATCTGTATTGTCATAGGCTGAACAATACTGCTTTAGCATTAATTCTTTGTCTTCATAATTTCACAGTGTATAGGATGGTGGTGCTTAGTTCTGAATAATTCTCAGTTCACTCCAAGTATTAAATTACACTGCTCATGATGGTGAGATACTGTTAAAATCATCCAAGTAGCTGTAACCTGGGGAACCTAACAAGCCTAATGCTGAGCACTTTACAATTACTGAAGTAACTGTACTGTAGTATTGAGATCCATCTTTATTTCTGTATATCAAACCAAGTTTAACTTTTTTGGTGGTTTTGTTTTTTTTTCCCTCCAAATCTATGTTTATGTGTACTTACCTTGATGAGTTTTGTGTAAGTAGGATTGTTGTTGCTGTCAGACATTGAAGAAGGCTTTGTGATTCATTTTCCTGTCCTCTAGATAAGTTTTGTTGACCGTCTGATTTCATGCTTGACTTTTTACATGTTAGATAATGCTGATCACTTGCGGATTCACATTCTGTAGTGTACTTGTCTGGAGATACCGGCTATCTCTGTGTTTGCAGTGTTTGGTTTGTTCAGGCATTTGAGCCGTCGTAGTCGTAAGGCAATATAAAGGTGGCCATCTGAATCACCTTCACTTGAGGGAGGAGAGGGCTGCAGAGCCAAGCCCTTAGTCGCTCCATCAAGGCGTAGAGTCCCGTTCTGTACGGTACTCTAACTAGGAAAGGAGTTTTCAGATACAACTGAGTGTATTCTTCAGCCTGCTTCACACAATTGGAAGAAATCAGGCACCTGCTCCTTCTATTGAGGAACTCCAGCTGGCATTTTTAACTAAGGAAGGAGAGGAGGCATTGACAGGCAAGGTATTCTTGATTTGATGGGTGAAAAAAAATTATATAATGCTGTTTTACTTATTACAAGATGTTGACAGTAACTATTCGACATGCAAAAATATAATGACTGAGTCATTCTTTTCTGTAGTGTGGCAAAGTTTAAATTTTTATGCAGAAAGTGGCATATCCAGATTGCATCTCATTAAAAATTGAAATAAATTATTTGATTTCAGTAATACTGAATGAGAAATTCATGTCATTCTACATACTTGAGAAACAGACGTATTTGTGGCAAGATTAATTACTGTATTAAGTGTGCAGTAGTTCATAGCTTTAGAATGAGAGAGAGAAAAGTGAACCAAGATGTCTTGCTATAGCTTTATTTAAATGTTTTTGAGATTAGTTTTACAGTATCAGATACTGTTCCTGTGTTGGACACAACTGCATCCGGTTGTAACAGGTTGAAGATTTCATTGCTATGTGCCTTGTTGATTATCTCTGCACACACTGCTAAGCATGCATAAAGTGAGAAGACACATGCAGTATATTTTTATTTTCTACTTAACTATTTAGTTCTTTTTTTTAGGTTGATCTTTTGTGTACAAATGATTCATTTCTACTTATGTTCATGTTCCTATTCTTTATTACAGTGTGAATTTCAGTAACCGCAAAAAAATAAGTTACAGCAACTCCAGCGCCTTGAATTTCAGCTTGTATCTGTCACTACTTCGCTCCTAAGCCTTCCAAACGCAAATGTGATCTGAATCTGGTGATTAGAATGAATGCTTCCCTGTGGAGGAGTGCTAGTGATTGAGTATTTAATGTAACAGTATAGCTCAGTGATTCCCAAGTATTATCTGTATAAGCTCTGATACAAACCTTTTCTGTTTTCTATTCCTGTCTTCCTAGAAGGAAATTGCTCTGCACTGTGCTGTCTCCCATTCCCCTTCCCTAGTTACTCCAGGACTTTGAAAATTATTGCCAGTGAAATAGCAATTTTCAGCCTGGTTGGAGAGCTGGTAATGCACATCTGCTACTTGAATGTGGAAAAAGCAGTGTCCTCGATTGGCATTTTAAGCAACTAATTAAAATATTTTGCAGAGTTTAGAATTAATACATTCTGAATACAGTTTTGTGAACTTTCTTGACTTCAATACGTTAGTAAATTCTCATTGCTGCAAATGAGATTATGATGTTTAACACTTGATTTTATTAAAACTTTGTGAAAAAGTTTTCTGTGGTTGTATGGAAAAGCAAATTCTCTAACCTGCTTAACATTTGAATCCTCTTTTTCTTATTGGAACAGTATTGCTGACATCATTGAGCACTATAGAAAAGAACAGATTGTTGAAGGATATTACCTTAAAGATCCCGTTCCAATGCAGGTAAGATTTTGTCTCTGAGCGTTTGTTGTTGAAGACATAGACCTAATCATCATCAAATCAATTTATGAACTGAATCACAGCAGAGATACCAGTGGTAGTTAAACAGCGTCCTCTCCAATTCTGATTTTTTCAGCTCGTGTGTTTCTTTTGTTTTATCCTCAAATGCATTCACTTACCAAAGGTTGGCTTGTAGTCAACAGAAAATACGGTAAGCTCTGTCTGTGCTCTGAGGTGTTCCTCCTCTGCTGTGTGCCCCTGCCTCTGGTCCTTGGTTCAACCATGCTGTGCCTTAGTCCCGTGTTAGGGGGAACCAGGCTGCTGCCCTCCTGTCTTCTGTGTCTGGCGTTTTTCTTCTGCCAGAGGAAACCTGTTTGCACAGAAAAGCTTCAGGGATTATTGCAGGGCTTGTTCTGGAGCTCTCTTGCCCCACAGTAGAAGTTCGTCCTAAAATGCCACCAGTAATAAGCACACATCATCATCATCTAGCTTTTCATAAGCTTATAGCTAGTTATAAAGTACACATGTATATTTTGTTCCCTCTCTGTTCCCTAACTTTCCTGTTTCAATGGTTAGAAATTTGCCCTTAATTCCCTTCCTAAATAGAGTTATGGTCAATTCATGCACCTCTGTGAGATTTGTCATATTAATGTGAGAACATTTCTTGTGTTCTGCCTTAGCTCACTAAGCTGAGCATACCAAAGCTGATCTGTCCTTTTGTAATGTTCTCATAGTTGCCCTGCTGCCACCAATTTTGGTTCAAGCTTGCCTGTCTTGAATGTGGTGACCAGAACAGTTTAGAGTACCATGTCATGGGTAATTCCCTTTCTCTCTGGAAAATACTTAACAGAAATATCCTAGAATAGGTGTTACTTTCTGTGGTGGGTTGACCCTGGTGAGCACCTAAGGACCCCCACCTTTGCTTGCTCACTCCCCCTCCTGCAGGATGAGGGCAAAAGCAAAAACACTCCTGTTTTGAGGTAAATACAGTTTAATAAGTAAAGGAAGGAGTGGGGGGTATGATGCAAAGGCAGTCACTCACCACCTCCTGCAAACAGACTGGTGCCCGGCTGGTCTCTGAGCCGGAGACACACCCCCCCCCAGAGTTTTATTGCTGATCGTGATTTTATGTGGCAGGGAATGTCCCTTTGATCAGCTGTCCGGGCTGTGTCTGCTCCCAGCATCTTGCCCACCCCAGCTGAGGAGGGGGGCAGAGTGTGAAATGAAGAAAGTCTTGAGGTTGTGCGAGCACTGATCAGCAAGAGACAAAACACTGGTGTGTTACGGACACTGTTTTAGTCACAAAACCAAAACACAGTGCCGTGGGGGCTGCAGTGACAGAAGTTAACTCCGTCCCTGCCAGACCCAGTACGTGTTCATAGCCATGTTGTATTATAGCTCACTCCTCCTGTGAGCAACTCAGCTGTTCAAGTTTCTCATTTTGTTTTCTGGTGGTAAGTGCCAGCAGGTGTAACTTTTATGTTGTACTAGTAGACTCACACCTTGTTATTCCAACCTTTCCTATACTGCTAATTGTGTTGTGTCATCAGTGCTTCCCAGTTGTTTGCTGCTGTTAACTTCTGCTCGGTAATGCGGCTCGAACAAAACGCAAATACGAATCCTGAGACTGCTCCTTGAACTTTCCTCATGCTCCATCGTCCCTCTTGAATCATGGCAGTAGTTGTCTTCATTTTAGCTTTTTGCATGTGCACCTTACAGTTCCTGTATTAATAATCTCTGCATTTAATAATTTTCCGTGTGAGGCTAATTCAGATTCTTTTAACCTATTCAGAGATATTTGTGACTTTGTTTAAAAATTTAGTGGTCAGTGTTACAATTTATGTTCAGCTTTGTGTTATCTCCCTTCCACGTACTACTACATTTTATGGTTTTTAGGCGGGGGGGGCGGGAATCCAAGTCTTGCATATTTTTAGGGTCAGTCTGATTGACTTCCTGTGTCTACTGTGAAATTTACTTAAAAATATTTGTCACTAGATCTGTTCTTTTGTGCACCTTTCTTGTGTGGTTGTGGAGATTATCTTGAGCTTGTAAACATCTGGATGTTGCTTCCACTGTAGGTCCGGTGATTCCTGGTAGTAAAATACCGAAGTATTTTTCATCTTGCTTTTGTCATGTTGTTCAAAATCATAATTCTTGTAGATATAGGGGCAGGAAGAAAAGTAGAATGTTTATTATGCACAAGTTCATATGTCACTTTTCATCTCAATTCTGTTCGTACCACTTTACAGTCTTGCTTTTCATGTTTTCTTTCGACTAAAGAACTTTTGCTGATCAGCTTACTTGGTAAGATCAAACTTGGCTTGGCTTTTGGCCATTGTCATTTGTTACTTGCAATTCCAGATCCTTCACACAGTTTTCTGTGTGAATTTATGCTTTTCCTGCTTTCTGTTTCTACTTTCTTCTCTTGTCTTGAGTTCTACTTAATTAGGACATGTGTGAGTTCTAATGAGATTAATGAGGGACTGTGAAACTTTGAGTGAGTTGCTTTTAATTGTGATCTGCGCTATTCCTGTTGCTTCAGAGTTTATCCATCATTACTCAGTCCCAAAAGCTTTGTTAGAAGACCGTTAGAAGCTAGATTAATCTTTAAAGACTTGCATACATTTAACAGAAATCACGGTGAAAGATGCTGCTTTTTATTTAATATGAAAAAGACACAATGTTACTTTGTAGAAGTTGGTCTGTACTGAAAACTTCTGTAATGATTATGGAAATGTGGAAGTAGTTTTATTACATTTCTAGCAAGGGTGTTGTATGAAAAATGATATTGCTTTATTAAAATGCAGGAGAGAACAATAGTAGTGAATTGGTAGCATTCAGTGAGATGATCCTGGTTGCAGCTTCATAGTATGCAATTTTTTACTGGTGATTTCTTAGCTTAAAATATGTTTTTCTTATATGTTTACCAGCACCAAGAGCAAGTACTTAATGATACAGTGGATGGAAAAGAAATCTACAATACAATTCGTCGGAAAACAAAGGATGCTTTTTATAAAAATATTGTCAAAAAAGGTTATCTTCTGAAAAAAAGTGAGTTATGTTTACTTCTATATTTTTTATTTTTTTTTAAATAATGCAGATGTGGTTCATAGTATCATAGAGTATCTCAAGTTGGAAGGGACCCATAAGGATGATCGAGTCCAACTCCCTGCTCCGCACAGGACTACCTAAACCGTACAACTAAGAGTGTTGTCCAGATGCTCCTTGAACCCTGACAGGTTTGGTGCTGTGACCACTTCCCTGGGGAGCCTGTTCCAGGGGCTGACCACCCTCTCAGGAAAGAACCTTTTCCTGATGTCCAGCTTGAACTTCCCCTGATGCAGCTTCATTCCATTTCCTCATGTCCTATTGCTGGTCACCCAGGAGAGGAGATCAGCACCTCCTGCTCTGCTGGACCCCTTGATGGAGGTGTAGACTGTGATGAGGTCACCGCTCAGCTTTCTCTTCGCCAAGCTGAACATGCATATTTAGTGAATTTAGTATAGTAGTGGTACTAAAAGGACAAAACTGAAGTGGGGAGGAGGTTCTAGAACGTGTGTGAAGAGTATGAAAGGTTTCCTTAAGTAGTACATGAATAGAACAACATGATACATAAAATTGCATGCAGTGTGAAAATGCTGATTGGCAGTTTTCTGAAAAAAAACCCAAAACAGAGCACAGCACAAAAACTGGGCATCCTTGTCAAAGGTAGTGTTCAAACTTACTAAATGAAATATATTTTCATAAAACATAAAGTTTGTATTAATAGGAATAGGGAACTCATTAATTCTAGCTGATAGAGTAGGTTAGAGAGAGCTAGAATAGTATAAATGTGGACGTTTGCTGGAGTGTATATTCTGCTGTATGAGATGTATAGCAACTTTTTTAGGGTTCTAACACTGACACAGTCAACATAACATACAATAAGTACATTAAAAGATGACTGCTTGACTCATCTCAGTGTAACCCTGAAGAGCTGACACTGAGCAAGTCTTTGAAGCTCTGAGGAAGGCAGTCACTTCCCCAGTGTTACATTTCTACTTGTTAAAAATCAGCATTAATGGAAACAGAAGAACTATCAATAGTAAAATTTCTGCCAATGACAGAGACCATAACTAGAAGGGTAAGTTACAGACAGTAATCTGGATAGCAACCAAAAGTCAGAAAGTAAGTATGATTTTAAGTATAGCTAGCTATAACAGAGACGTTAAAAACCCCAAGCCACCCCAAACTGTAGACCCTCTGAACAGAACAAGGAATACATCCCTTACATTGAGAAGGCTGATTCTGAGAGAAGATGTAGAGGGGTGTTGTAGAGTGAGGTATCAAATAATGAATTGAAAACCTTTAGGTAAAAGAGATCATGAGATACTTTAAATGTGCAAACTGGAGTACTGAGCAGGTGTCGAGAGGTGGCACACAACTGCATATGGAACAAATTCAACAAAAATCACTCTTCCATCTCGGAGGCAGAGTGTAGTAAGTGGATTTAGATTTGTCTTTTCAAAACAGTGCTAGTATTCATTTATTTGAGGCCCATGGTGGATTTATGATGATCAAAGCATAAAATTAAGGCTGAAAGTTTTTTCTAAATGGTAGTGACTTATGCATTAATTAGTTGCAGAAAGTTCCTAATCCACTGTAGTTCAGAGAATGTTTTCTCCGAAACAATCAGCCAAATTCTCAGACACAGTTCTGTTGGGGCATGTTCTGATTTAGGTTTGTACGTAACATAATCCCATTTCTGTTCTTCAGCCGTACTGTTTTAAGATGTGTAATGCAATGTGTTAAACATGGTTCAGAGTTCAGGAGCAACTTTGTCATGTCAGGAGTCTGTTTCTTAATTAAAACTGTAATAAATGGGATCCAAAGCATCATTATTTGCAAACTGTGTAGATACAGTCTTAACAGTGACAGGAATTCACTGTCCAGGCAGCTCATACACACTTACTCAATCCTGTTGAAATTAGCGAAAATGTTTAGAGAACCTTTTGCAACTCTACCTGCATCTGTGAAGAGGGTCTAGTTATAGCTACATGTTGCATAAAATTGAGTATGTGTGTTGATACTATAACTTCAGTGTGATTACCTGTACATTTTTCTTCTGTTTGCAATTTGACAAAAACTTTACTGCCCTCTTTTGTTATCTTCATTTACAAAGTTTACACTTTATTTTAAACAATATCGTAACTTTTTTTGCTTGACTCTTCGACAGGTAAAGGAAAGAGATGGAAAAACTTGTACTTTATATTAGAGGGAAACGATGCCCAGCTTATTTATTTTGAAAGTGAAAAACGAGCCACAAAACCCAAAGGACTAATAGACCTTAGCGTGTGTTCCGTCTACGGAGTACATGACAGCTTGTTTGGCAGGTAGGACACTGGCTTTTAATTCTCGTATGTGCAGCAGCAGAGTTGGCTGCTAGTTAGAGGCATGTACAAGACGTGGGCAATATGTCACTAGTGAGCAAGTAGCCTTGGCTCGCATCGTGGCTCATACCAAGAGTCTGTCATTGGTGTGGATTGCAAGAGCAGATGTAGTTGATGAATAATAACTTGTTTAGCCGTGGCAACTCCATTGCTAGCAACCATACATAAAACAACTTCTCGTAAGAAATCTTAGAATTGACCGTTAAATTTTTATTGTGAGATGAGATGTGATGATGATTACAGCTTTTTTGCATTATCACTTTTTTCAATATTGAGTGCATTAGTTGCTCCATGTTTCATTTTCCAGACATCAGCATTTAGGAACTGAGGGTTTTAAACCTTTTGAACTAAGAATTGCCAAGATCAAGAACTTGTCAATTCTGAAAGGTCTACATTCTTTTGATAGGTTTTTGAAAGCTAGCTTCGTTAGACAGAGCCTGTAAGTACTTCTCTATTTAAGAAAAAGTACTTTTGTTAGATTAGACCAACTTAGCAGTAAACTAATTCATGTAAGTCGATATTCTCAGAAATTGTTTTTGTAGAGTTACTATGTGCAGAGATAATTTTCACATCAAATCTTATTTACTGTAATACGTTTGATATTCAAAATATGCCAACAGCAAGGAATGTGATTATCAGCAAAGAAGCTGAGAACCTGATATCTGAAGTCTTTCAGATATCATTGGTGCTCAACAAGAAAAAGTTTACATATTTGTTCATTGGTATTTACAAAAAAAAAAAGTCCACTGTTTTGTATGGAAGAAATAGGTACATTTACTCCTACAAACATTAGATGGAAATTCTGGTTATCCCATGGATCTTAATATTTATTAAAAAGTTATATATATAGTCAACTTCTAGTTACCTTTGTGAAAAAACTTCAAGACAAATGCTTAAAATTGTAGCATTTCTTAAGATGCAAAGACTGGTGCTTTTGTTTGATATGTTGTGGTTTTTTAATCTTTTTAATAATTTTGAAAAACCCATTAAACTAATGGAATGGGGAGCCTAGGTACAGGTAGAGTACCAGGACAGTAATAAAAAAATTACTGAAATGTTCCTTCTGTAAGTTGGCAATTATGCAGGAAGCTTTGGTGCGTATTGTAAACAAGGAACATTTTGGTCAACAGTGGCAGTCTCTTAATCAGCTTTTAGGAAGCGGTGCTCTGTGGGCTGAAGCGCAGCGGGGCAGTAAGTGGTACGAACTGTGGGTAGGAGGAGATGCCTGGTTGCACCGGCTTAGGAAGCTGCTAGTGAGGAAGCGTAGCTGAGATAAAGTTCCTCCTGCGTTTTAAGCAGCTGGTAAAAACGCCTTTGCCCCTTTTCTCAGAAGTACAGCGAAGTCTGTAGCTTTGCATAGTTCTCTGGTGGCGATGATTTAATTAGCCCCAGACCTGGCTGCTTCCTGCTCTCCCCGAGCCAGACCGGATGGCTGTTTTCTGCCTCAGCTGTAAGTCAGCATACATTCCTACTCAGTACACGCCATTCTAAAAGTTTCTCAGTATTTTGAAACAACCTAGCTGTACTGAAGTGAGGTTTTATTAAAATGACATAATACATTAAAAAAAAAAAATGCCGTTTTGAAGGACCTGAGAAATTTTCTAGTTGGAGTTCTTCCTCTTTCCATGTGTGATGATGCTACATGTATACAAACAAAAATCGATGCAATGTTCAATGCTCCTTACAGACAAACATCAGAAATGCATTAGTTCAGTGTAAACTTTGTTTTGGCACAGACCAACAAGTGAAGAGGTCTGTTAATATTACGAAGATTAATAAAACTTAACCTTTTTTTTTTTTTTTATTTTTAAGGCCAAACTGTTTTCAGATAGTAGTTCAGCACTTTAGTGAAGAGCATTACATCTTCTACTTCGCAGGCGAAACTCCAGAACAAGCACAGGTGAGAGCTTTTATTGGTAAATATAATTTAAAAAGTAATTTTTTTCATCTTGCGGTGCTTAATGATGTTGCCCTTCTTAAACAGGAAGCAAGTTGTTGTGGTTTTGGCCGGATTGGCCAATCAGAATGACAGATCCCCCCCACACACCAGAAAGGAGAGGAAGAAGTAAGGAGATTTATGAGTTCAGAAAAAGAACTAAACTACTTTAATGAAAATAATAATAAATAAGGAAATAAAAGATAATAAAATTTTTTTTTTAAAAAGTACACAATATATACAAAACCGTGTCCAGCTCCCAGGATGATGATTGCGTCACCAGCAGACACAGGGAAAGTCCCAGACTGGAGTCAGGGATGGACAGGAGCTGAATTCCAGAACTAGAGTCAGGAATGCTCGGATTGGGATCAAAGGCAGACGAACAGACAGGGTCCTTCTCAGACATCGGCCATTGAAGAAAGAGCGAGCCAAAGCAGCCTTGCCCCTTTGATCCCTCAGCTTTTATACTGAGCGTGATGCACATGGGATGGAATACCCTGTTGGTCAGTTTTGGGTCTCCTGTCCCGTCTGCTCCTCCCTGCAGGTGGGACCCCTCTATGCTTCTCCACCTCCAACCCTCCAACGGGGCAAACAGCGAAGTTATCTGACCTTGGTTGTTATAGCGATAAGTATAACCAAGAGCCTCTGTGCATACCGTCCCTTGGTATAATCAGGTCTTACCACTCTGAGAGTGAACAGTTTGTGAACAATGTGCTGTTAATTTCAGAGTTTAGTCAGTTAGAAGAGGCCCAGCTAAAAAGTAAAATTACAAAACAGAAAATTGGTTCTGTTTTACCTCAGACCAGGACACAAAGTCTATCACAAATAGTTAGTGGCTGTGTCTATATTAGCAGGTGTTATAATGGGGTAGTAGTAGATCTACAAGGGGAACGGTTGCTGCTGAGAACCCAGCACCTATGTTACCTGCACTTGGGGTTTTTACTTTGGACAAGCTCCAGTTGGGTGCCGTGGACTGAACTTGCTTTATTTTACACCGTATGTTTGCGGTGTAACGCAACATATTTTTTTGACATAGTACAATGCTGAAGAATAGTTTACGTTCCAAGAGTTTTGCAGGTTATAAACCAGAGCGTGATAAAGTGGGCGTTTTCCTTCAAAGGCGTATTCCTGATACGAACTAAAGTGCTAATGCACCTGTGTGTGCCCAGTGACCAAAGTATACTGAACAGCTGCCTCTGGCAGTTATTTGTCCTGTCCATGAACTGGTGGTTGTTCGTAGTCTTGGGCTCTGATCATGCACAAAAAGTGAGGTTTTCTGGTTTTAGTTGGTATCCTTTAGTTACTAGCTCTCCAGCGTTGATGTTTGCTGATTAAGAATTGAAGGATAGGAGCCTAATTCTCTGAAATTCACTCACCAGCAGAAGCGCATATCTAAGATGAGACAATGTCCTTGTTTATTGAGTTTATAGCTCTGAAAAACCACAGCTCTGAAAAATACATACTGCATCAGAAGTTAAGCTTTGCGTTTGGTTTTATTTGAATGGAATTAAAGCTGATTAGAGCACTTGTAATAGACTGCTGTTCACTAGAGCGTGAAGGCTGAATTAATTTAGTATCCTTCTTGTGCTGTATATAAAGGAAAGCACGAATTTTCCTGTTAAATTAATACAAATTTATGGAAGTCACTGGGATGACATCAGAATGATGCGGTAGCGTTTGCCACACAACTTTTAATGTCTTTGAGAAGCAGCACGCTGTACAGTAATTGAGGATCTATACATTAATTTCCACACGTGTTACTGTACATTCATTGTGTCTGCAGTCGGCATTCATGCAGTGTCTTTTGTGTTCAAGAAATTAAAAGAAGTAAAAATGTGCAGAAGGCAGAATATCCTGTCCTGTTCCCTGAACATTTGGTATAATCTGCTTTTGGGTTTGATCTGCTTAACAGGCTGTTCACTGCATTTATACAGAATACAGGGGGTTCTTATAATATGGCTTTGGCCCAGGAAAATTTCGCTCTGCAACATTTCATGGAAGAATAGTTTTATTTGTATATTGAGGCTCTCCTATAATGTGGCAAATAAAAGATCAGAGCAGTGCCATCCTATGGGCTGTGCGTTGTCTTTATGGTTTGTACAAAACAAAAGCGCATAGTAAAATGCAGCCTTACCTGCCGGTGCCACTGTGCTTGCTGTGCACGTTGTGAGCTGTGGCATTTAACGGGAAGGGTTTTCCTGCTGTGAGTGAGTGTAGAGGCGTACTAGGCATCCAGGAAATATTGCTGTTAAGAGTGTTTAGGAGGCATTTGTTTCTTCGATTGCTGCTCCTTCTGAGAGTAAGGAAACGAGCAGCTGAAACTTTGTGATGCACAGTTGAAAGCTTTTCCTTCTGTGGAAGGTTTTAAAACCTGGAACCCGACTCGCAAAGTGGTCTGTCAGAGAGCGGCTGCAGTAAGAGTTCCTGCATTTCTGAAATGTGGAAGGTATTGTGAAGGATAAGACTGAAGAGCGTCGTGGGTTTTTTAGTGACATAGTGAAATTGTACTTTGGGAATAGATGGCAGATCTTTGAGATA
Source organism: Larus michahellis (assembly GCF_964199755.1). Classification (NCBI taxonomy): domain Eukaryota; kingdom Metazoa; phylum Chordata; class Aves; order Charadriiformes; family Laridae; genus Larus; species Larus michahellis. Next base: position 82,107,673 of record NC_133930.1, read on the forward strand.
CAGACTTAAAAAGGCCGTGGGTCAAAACCTAAGTTTTGTGCTTTGCAAGAGCTATAGAAAACGTGGTGGCTGGGGGACAAAAACTGGCGACGGAGGCTGTAACACATCGTCCACCTTCCGCAGGCCCATTGCAAAGCTCCTCTCTTGGCAACTTTCTCATGCTGCAGTGACTTTTTCAGAGGTGGCCTGTCGAGCTGGCAGTGCCTCTTAGCAGCTTATTTGTTTAAAAAAAAAAAACAGGCACAAAGGTTCCACAGTCAGTTTGATGTTAAACAACCTGTTTATTTCCTTGATCAAAACAGAATCCGTCTGTCCGTTCATCCACTCTGCTTTACGCGTTTGTGAGCAAAGTGGGGAATGTTGTCTGTATTCCTCTGTGTTCCTTTGCTGATGCTGTTTTAGTTTTTGTTTGAAGTATACACAGTATTGCGACTCCCATGCAGAAGTACCGGAGAGAATAATCAGAACAGTTTGGCTTGTTAAGTGTAATTTTCTTAGAAGCAAACAACTTTTGCTTCATTTTATATACCATTTGTAATTTCATGTAATATTACTAGACTGGAAAATTGGTAAAGGTCATGCTGTATATCCATTAGTAATGCTTTATATTTCTAAAGGAGAAAATGGTTCAGATTTGCAAATCCTTTATTAGGTTTTGCTCAGTACAGATAAGGATTTTGCTTTAATATTCAAACTTGCATACTTCGGAATTACAGAAAACTTAGGTTTTGCCGAGCTAATGGGAAAACTTCAGATACTCTTTTTAGATATGTCTGTTCCGCTGCAAGAAGCTGTATCTGACTTTGTTTTATTGCATTATTCTGCGTCCTTCTCTCTTAGGACTGGATGAAAGCTCTGCAGATGTTTTGCAGTTTAAGAAAAACCAGTCCAGGAACATCTAATAAACGTCTGCGTCAGGTGAAGCTGATATTGCGGGGTTGGCGGTGCATGTGGAGGATGTTTTGTCTCCTCATTGCAAAACAATACCGATATATCTCGGAATTTTACTTTCAACAGTAGTAAATCCTGCATGTACTTGCTTTCCTTTTCGAAGCTATGCAGTATCCTTATGAAACCAACCAGAACTGTGTTGTTATATCCGTATACGTAAAACCCAGAATGGCTTTAGGTAATCTGCACGTTCTTTGCTAGGTATTAATTTCTGACCACATTTGAGTAAAAGTGTAAAGAAGTCAACGTCTGTATTGTCCTAACTTTTAAAATTTACCACATTTGGGAAACTTTAAAAATTTGACAGACTTCGGTGGCGTGTAAACAAAATACTTGTTTAACTAATGTTACTTATTTTCAGCAACAAATACATGCAGAACCATGCTTGTGGCTTAATTCTCTTGGCCTCTTGAAAGCGCTGTGTTTGACAGAATATCCTCGGAAGTAGAGGACAGTTAGTCATGAACGGCTGCAAGTCTTTGGAGAATAACAGGGAAATACTTCAAGAATCCCTGATAGTTTTGAATGTTAGGAATATTGAATGCAGTTGTTACAACAGACAGTGGAGAAATGAATAAAATAGGATGTTTTTCATTATGCAGAACTGTTCTGTAGATAACATTAAAGGTGCTTGGATACTTCTGAAAAAATGAGCTAAATTAGGTGAGTTCACAGCTGGAGTGGTAAGCGAAATTGAGGGCGTCAAGCTGCAAAAGCAAAGCAAAAAGAGTGATAAGCTGAAATAATTCTTTACTTTAAAAAGCAAAGAAAATGCTCATCTACGTAAAGAAATAGAATGTGTTGCAGAAGGGAATTTTACATAATCTATTAGGAAAGCACCAAATAAGCCATTGTGTTTGGAATCGTCCGTGGCTCTTATTCAAGGTGCCAGTCTTTGATTTCAGTAAAATTTCCTGTGCATAGAAAAGTTAGTATTTTCAAATCCTAATGCCTCAAAGATAATTTTAAAATAAAATAACAAGATGCCTTAAGAGCATGGGGCTGGAGATTTTTTTTTCAGTAATTATTTGAGTTATTTTGTCACTGGTGCCTCTTAGAATGTTGTTCCATTACTTCTGTTCCTCGATGCTCTTATTAGAAAATTTTTGTTCGTATTCAGAACTCATATATAAACATTAAGCCTCCACACAGAGAATAAAAAATGATTTATTCATGTGTTTCGTGTTTCTATTTCAGGAAAAAAAAGTAAATTTTCTGTATTTTTTTTTTTTAGGTCAGCAGTCTTATTTTGCATGTAGAAGAAGCTCATACTCTCCCAGTGAAGCATTTTACTAATCCGTATTGTAACATCTACCTGAACAGTGTCCAGGTAGCCAAAACACACATCAGGGAAGGGCAGAACCCTGTGTGGTCAGAAGAATTTGTCTTTGAGTAAGTGTGAATCTTCTTCAATTACTGAATTTGACTTGTAAGTTGCATTGCATTTAAGATTCTTAACACTGTGTACTGTTTTGCATATGCTTTTGAAAAATACCGAATGTGTTTTTATACAGCCGCAACCTTTCAGCCAAATTCTGCATGGGCAGAATTGTCCGTAGGCACCTAAATGTCTTTGTTAATACAAGTGTCTTTGGCTGTTAATGAGAACTCAGGATTGAAATGAGTTTAGAATAAGGTTAAATTTCAGCCACATACAGTATTAATTGAGGCTTTCTGTGTTTTCTCCTAGTGATCTTTCATCTGACATTAATAGATTTGAGATAAGTCTTAGTAACAAAACAAAGAAAAGTAAAGATCCAGATATATGTAAGTATTTTTCTGTAAAAGATGCATATATATATATATATATTGCAGCGATGGATACTTTGTGTGGTTTTCATTACTCCTGTCAAACATTGTCACAAGAGAACAAAGTATATTTTCACGCTCACCATACTGCTGTGTTTGTGTGTTTTGGATGTCTGGTGCTGGCCTGCCATTAATGTTTTTACAATGAGAACGTGCATGTTTTTTAGTAGTAAAATGCAGAGTATTCCAGTCCCATGTATCTGATGGCTTTCCTAGCTCTGTGGTAGAATAGCCGTCGCGTTACACAATGACGGCGCTCACCAAAAAGCAAGGGGCAAGAGAAGCTGTCAGCGTTAGTCTGCTCCATATCCACGGAGATTTAAGTCTCCTTGCACTGAATTCTTTTCAGGTTTTTTGTTGCATCCAGTGAGAAAAAGAAAGGGAGGAAAGGTGTACTATTTTCATAATTAATTTTTTTTTTTTAAATTCTTTGTGATCTCTGAAAAAAATTTGCCTCATTTTCTTTCCATTTTACTTCATCCGTCTACTTTCCTTGTACTACTCTTGGGCTTAAACCTGAAGTTACCTCAGTATCACTTTGAATGGGAAAGGATCCATATTTTCTCCTGCCTTTTACAGAAGTTCCCAAGAACTTACTTTCCTCATGTTACCCAGACAGCTGCTGCTTCAACTGTGATTTTGGTTTTGTTCCAGCAAATTAGCAGCAAGCTGGTAAGATCTGTCAGCTTTCTAGGAAAGAAAGCGTGTGAAGAATGTGGATTCTGAGCTCTTAGGAAAAAAAAAATAGAATTTTAATTTCTTTTTTAGTTCTCTTCCCATGCAATGTGTTCTTTTAGGGTTGTTTTGGGGTTTTGTTTTTTTTTTTTGTCTTATTCAAGGTATCTTGTTTCCCACCATACTTGTGGAACAGCTTCAGCCCTCTGCCTCCTCTTTGCTGCCTGCAGGGCAGGACGCCCTCCGCGCGCTCTTCAGATTTGTTCCAAGATTGTTTTATTTTCCGTTGTGTTCAAAGCTGTCTGTTCCAGAGCCTGTCAGAGTATTTATAATCTATTGCAGTTCTTTTCGGTTTGCATGTATTGTATTACTGGCCTGTTACATTTGCCTCCGTGGTAATGTCTTGATTTTTTTTTTTTTGAGATCTGTAACGAAACCTTGACCAAAGCAGAAGAACTACTCCTCATTTTAAATGCTCTTGCAGAACCTAATTCAATTTCAGACCTCTTTCTCCTTTCTCTGACTAGAAAACTTTCTGCATAGCAGGAGGAAAAATACGCTCCCTCTGGGAGACAAAAGGGCTGTAATTGCAGTTGTGACCACCTTCTTGTGGTGTTCTTTTTTGAGCTGGAAAGCTCGTTATCTGTCCACACCAAAGCTCTGTTGGTAAAAGGATCTTTAAAAGGATAATTCTTTAATGGGATATTTTAGCAATGTCTTCAAAAATGTTTTTGTAGTTCCCTCCTGTCTGTCCAGATTAAGGAGGTTGTGTTGGCTTTGGATGTGTCCAGCTGATGGGAGGTGATAGAAGGTTTCCTTACCTAGGTCAGGAGCAGAATGGGTTGAGTTTATTAATTCTGTTAGGTACACTCTTACAGCATAACCCAACAGTCCTTCCGTTGTGGGATAAGGATTAGACTAAGTCAGCTTGAGTGAACACGTATCTTTGCTTACATCCCCGAGCCCTATTTAATATGTTAAGTGGAGGGAGGAGAAAAAAAGAGCTAAACCACACCTTATCTGACTTACCGATGTGCTGTGCTGCCTGCGTAACCCTTGAACTCTTCAAAAGTAAGAGAAATTAGTTCCTTTCCTGAACATTCTCCTTTGCAGCCACAGCTCTTACATGCAGACTGCTATGAAGGGAGCATCACGTGAAGCTGGTACTACTCGTCCTCCCAGTTAATTGGTTAAGTCAGCTTTTCTGATTACTTTTCCTGCCGTGTAATGCAGATTGAAGGCCCAAAATTCTATTATTGGCCTCACTGCTTTATTTCTTTCATCGTAACACACAGAAGCTAAATACCAAAACGATAATAGCATGGAAGCTATTTTTTCAGTATTTTAAAATATTGCCTGAGCTTTCGAGTCTTACACTTTGAAGTTTGCCTGGTATGAGTGTTCCATAATTATTTCAGTATTTTTATTTTTTAAAAGTATTTCAAATATCACACAGTATTGAAATGGAGTGGAAGTTCAGGTTTGGTTTTGCACCACGATAGTTGGTTAATTTCAAATTAATTCACGTTGAAAATGAAACATTTTTATAACGGCAGGGGTCACCTTATCTAGGCAAGCCTGCAGAGCAAAGTGTTAGCCACTGTCTTTCCTTTCAGGCACAGTTACTATTTGCAGAAATGCCAAAGCTTGTTTTTGAAACTGGTATCTGAGATTATAGGAGGGTGGGCTGTGCTAACGTGGCAGTGACTAGTGTCTGCGAAAGGCAGGATTTAGTATGTCCATGTATCGAGCGTTTTCTTCTTTCTCAAGATTTCAAACGGCTTTTATTCTGAATCAGTAATTAGAATTTTTTAGGATTTTTTTGATGGTTCCATTTTGTTCTGGCAGGGTTAGACAAAGTTTTGATGGTAAATTCGGGTTCATTTCCCATCTACAAAGTGGAACAAACCTAAGTTTGAACGACTTTCCACTGTGATTCCCAAATAAGCCATTAAAAGACCTCAGTCTTTTTTTTTTTCTTTCTTTTTTCGTACTAGCGTTCATCATGTAAAACATTGCAATTCTTTTTGGATCAAGATCATTCTAAAGAGAGTTCTACTTGTATCTGGAGAGAAGAGATCAACTATTGTTTTGATGATTTTCTGTATATTTGTTTCTCTTTTAAAATGTGCTGTATTGCAAAGTGTAAATATCCTGAATTTTTCAACTAATAGCATCCTCTTAGTTAAGGTAGCTTACTATTTCAGTGTGAGCTGCTAAATGGGAAACAGTCATGTTCCTTTAAAGTTATTGAATATAAATTATGACAGCAACTGTTCTGCAGTCTCTGTACGTATATTTTTCTTCTGGCTTTTTTTTTTTTTAAATCAAAGCAAGATTATAGTATTTCTATTACAACTATGCAGTGCTGCTATAACCAGAGGGAAAAATTAAATCATCAGTTTATTCTAGAGCCTGTATTTCATTCACCGTTCCTTTCTGCCTTACGTGTGCAAGCGAAATAAGAAGAAAACCACATTGCTCAGTTGCGGGTACAGGAGCTTCGATGCTGGGGAGGAATATTCTGGGAAAGTCAATTGATTATCTGGTCTAAAGACATCGTCCCATCCACACTGGAGATAAGTAGCAGCTGGTGATGAATTGTTTTTCACACTACTGGACTGATTTGAATGCATGAGCTTCTGTCAGGTCATCAGCTCCACATAATATGAATCAGGCAACAGGAGTGTCCTGAAGGAGAGCATTATAAATGGGATGGTTGTCTGTTCCGGTATCAAACGATACCCGGCTGCGTATGGCAACCCTGGGGCCACGGGAAGTCTGCTGGAACTGCTGACGGTTTCTGCAGGCGGTGTGGTGTATGGGCTTTGTAGAAACATGAAAAAAAACCCAAAACTCCTGGTTGTTCTTTTTAATGCGGGGAACTTAAAAGCAGATCTCCCTGAGAGGCACGGAAAGAAAGCTTGCTTGGACAATCCAGACTGACAGGCTAAATGTGAAACTGGAACCGTGGACCCCTCCCGGAGCGTGGGGGGTGTTTTGCAGGCACAGTGTCAGCTCTGACGGTGTCTGAGCACTTTTTGTGTGAAATAACTCGGCTCAGGAGCGCGTCTGCCGGTGGTCCGGCTGCTGCAGCCTGCTAGCCAGACGCGGGGCCAGAACGCAGCTGTGGTCCGGGGCACTGCTGGCGATTGCAAGGTACCAGCACCACTGAAGGATGCGTTAATGGTTTGGCCATTCTTGAGTTGACTTTCATCGTTATCCAGGCAGCAAGCTGCTTGGGAACACTTATTTTACATAATTTGCATAAACTGTTACAGCCTTAACCTGGGAATTAGTATAGAAGAAATACATATTGCAATATTCGGGAAAGCCATAACAACGCTATAATAATGAGTAGTAAGGAGTAACAAAGTGGTCCAGGAGCAAACTCGATGGTGGTGTCAGCCCAAGGCTGGAAAGAGGACAGTGAGCCCTGAACACTTTATCTCATTTTAGTTTCTGGCTGCTGCCTGGATTTGCAGAGTAGCATTTGTTTACTCACTACGTGGATGTTACAAAGAGAACTGTGCCAATATCCGTGTCACTTTTGAACATTTGTTTATACATTCTTTACAGAATGCTTTCTATTTCTTCAGTTTACAGGAGTTTGTTAAACCATTGAAGAGAGAATCTGTCAATATATTGATGGCAAAAATCTTGATTACTCTTAATAAGACTCTTGCTGAAACAAAATGACATATGCTGAAAATAAACTGTTTTTTTTTATTCAATACTAGCACTGTTTTGCTGGAGATAATTTACTTGAACAATGCTTTTTTTCCTTAAGTGTTCATGCGCTGCCAATTAAGCCGATTGCAAAAAGGACATGCAACAGATGAGTGGTTTCAACTCAGTTCCCATGTACCACTAAAGGGTATCGAGCCAGGATCTTTGCGTGTTCGAGCACGGTATTCTGTGGAGAAGATTATGCCAGAAGAGGAGTACAATGAGTTTAAAGAGGTATGAAGTTGTTTAATTTTCCTTGGTTTATCTGTCAAAAATGATTTTGTTGTTTGAGATGGGTCCTAATAACACTGGTTGACATCATTAAATAATATTTATAGTGACATCTATATATCACTACAGATGTATATCAGTTTTTCCACAGCTGTTACATGTTAGGAAAAGCTTCTGAATATCTTAAAATTCTGTTTTTCTTTCAGCTTATACTCCAGAAAGAACTTCACGTAGTCTACGCCCTATCACACGTTTGTGGACAGGATAGAACTCTGTTGGCTGGCATTTTATTGAAGATTTTTCTTCATGAAAAGCTTGAGTCCTTGTTGTTACGAACACTAAATGACAGGGAGATAAGCATGGAAGGTACTGTGCTAAATTACGCTAAAGTTTACTGGAACTCTGGGCAGGTGGGGAGGGAAGGGCTTCGGCGCCTTCCTTTTTTTTTTTTTAACCTCATTCAGTTACAACATATATCAAAGTGTAAAGACAGCACACTTATCCTCTGCTTTTTTCTCAGTTTTCACTTTTTTTTTTTTTTTTCCAGATGAAGCCACTACCTTGTTTCGTGCCACCACTTTAGCAAGTACACTCATGGAGCAGTACATGAAAGCCACAGCAACAAGCTTTGTTCACCACGCACTGAAAGACTCTATATTAAAGATAATGGAGAGCAAGCAGTCCTGTGAGGTGATACCTTCAACTATGCTTTTAAACATTTTGGTTTGTTGGCACAATTAATACTAGCTTCAGAGACATTAATCTCTCAGAGCTAAAATTAGTTTACATAAGAAATAACGGAACTGAATTCATGAGATATTTTTTTTTCCCCCCCTAGATTTTGGCTTTGAACAATATTCATAGTAGAACTTTATAAGGTTTTTAATTAAAATTTCTTTCAATTATCTATTATTTAGCAATTGTCAGCTGTTTTGTAGCAGTTACTGAGTGTCCTAACCTAAGTATCTTCTGGTAAACTCAAGATACTGTAAAGCCAATGTCTGAACTTTAGTTTTAATTTAAAACTTCCTGATATTAAACGATTTCTATTGATCCTGAAACTGTTTTTAAAATGACTCTCGTGACTTCTGTGTTTAACTTAATTGTGGAAAGCATTTGAGTCCTCAGAAATTTGGATTGAGAGAGACAGAAAGGTCATGCAGAGGGATAGTGGCGAATATCTGAGCTGTTAAAAGCCTCATGTATTAGAACTCAAAACCATTGCTGCTTCGCATTTCCTGAGTAGCCATTGAAACAGACTTGTGAGCTTTAAGAGAACTGTACAGCAGCAGAATATTTAATTTACTCTGAAGTAGTATTCAACTACATACATAAGTTGGTTTCTTAATATCTAGTTCTAGTTAGGAGAAGAAACATAATCTTTTTCTCTTTTTTGTTTCAGTTAAATCCCTCAAAGTTAGAAAAAAATGAAGATGTAAACACTAATTTGGCACATCTACTCAGTATACTTTCAGAACTGGTGGAGAAAATATTCATGGCTGCGGAGATACTGCCTCCGTAAGTTTGCACTTTCCTGTTCAGATTTGTATTTGAAAATTCCTGTTTGTGTGAATTACGTTGCACCTTAAAATGATGTTCGTACTGGTTCATCTTCTGCTAATCAGTCATAAGGCCACTGTCATTAGGGTTGGTTGCTGTATGCACACAGAGAATACAGACAGGGGAAAAAAAATAACTCTCAGGAATTAATAGTGCTTTTTCCAAAAGTCTCTGTCTAGCACATGTGCTTTTCTTTAAAGGAGAAGATACTAGACCCAAGAGGTCAGGGGAAGAAGAATAATCTCATATTTCCACAGAAAGGTAGAAGAAGGTAGTAGTTAGCAGATGATTATATGTATGTAAGTTGATTACAAATTATTTCCAGTCCCCCTCCTCTGAGAAAGAGATGGAACTACTAACAGCATATTAAAAATACAAGCAGGCAGTAGTAGAATGGTACCATGGTGTGACTGCTTCTGTCCACTAGGGAAATGCAGAGGTTATGTATTTTTTCTTTTTTTAATTGCTAACATTACTTGTGTCCATCGTTTAGAATTCGAACCATCTAATAAAAAGAGGATAGTACTGCCAGTTTTCTTTTGCTGTGTCATTAGCTTTTAAAGTAAAAACCTTCAGTTTTGAGGTGGCAAAGTAGCAGAAAAGCCTTCTGTGTTACTGCTGGCAAGATTAGCATTAAAGGTTGCGCTTCTTTTAAGTACATGATGCAGCTCTCAACATTTTCTAAAATACACCACAACTTTCCCATTTTTTAATGCAAGAGGACTATTGTTGTGGCTGCTTAACTTTTAAATACCTAACCCTCATTTATGTAAAAAATAGTTGTTTAGTTAAGAAGAAGGAAAAAAATCAAACCCTAAACATTGTCTTTTTTAAAAGGAGATGCTACTTAGGAAACAGACAGTTATAAAACATTTAATGCACATCTGAATAACCACCGAATTGCGTATAGAATTGTGTATTAATGAAGGCGTTCCCTTGCCATTCATAAATTTACTTTTTAATATAGAGATTGACTTGATAAATGTATTAACTTATAAATTAACTCTTAGTTAAAATTAATTTAAAGCTTATAAATGTAGTATTAATAATGGCTCTGCAACAAGTAAGGGGGTTGGTCCAGATCCTTTCTGACCAGCTGTTTTGGTTTTATAAGTTTAATGAAATGAGTAAATGGGTATTACTTTTGCAGGACATTGCGGTATATCTATGGGTGCCTACAGAAATCTGTTCAAAACAAGTGGCCAGCGAATACCACCATGAGAACCAGAGTTGTTAGGTAAGTTACTTGTCACTTTATTCTGACAATAGTCTTCTCAAGTCTTGCTAAAGAGATACTTTAATGTGCTTATCTATGTTTCTTTCAGTGACAAGACTGTATAGTACTAACATAGGTTACAGCAGTATTTAAGATATTTACGATGCTGAGGCATGATATCCCAGTTAATTATGAGCTTGCTAGGTTTTTAATCATCGTCTTAGAGCCTTGCCAAAATAAGATGATGTACTATAGAGGTCGGTATAGCTTTACTTAATAGTTTTAACTCTTAATTTACTTGTGTTCTGTCAAGTTTTACAAACTAATTTAGAATAGCAATTCCCCTTTTTGTGCTGGAAAAGAAGAACTTCTGTGGAAGCAATAGTTAACCTTTGTGATACCTGCAGAGAGCAGTGACCGCTGAAGATCATGTCCCTGTCATATGCCATCTGGGAGGACTGCGCCTTACCCAGGGACTATTATGTAGAGTGCGTTAATTGCTGGAGAAGTCTTAGATGGTTTAAGGTCTGTGCTCTTTAAAATGCAGACCCCACACGGTAAGGAAGCTAGTGCCTTCTCATGAAGACAAGTGGACTGTTGTGAGATTTTGCTGAGGTGCTGAGCGCTTTCTTCCCCAGCTTTCTAGATGTCAGCAATTACTTCATGGAGGAAAGTAGTAGATCCTGTATTATTTTTCTACTGTAGCGTGCCGTCATCAGGATGTGGATCGGCTTAAGCTGACCTAAGGCTGCGTTGCTGCCAGAAGAGAGGTTCCCTTTGCCCTCCTCCTCCATACATTGGCCGGGGGGAGTGGGTGGCTCGGTGGCTCCTGCATCCTGTGGGATGGATGCGTGGGATGGATGCCGTGAGGTGGCAGACAATGGAAAATCTTTGGGAGGTCAGAGACCAAGGGCGGCTACTTTTTGAAGCCAATGTGGTCTGAGATCAGCTTTACAATTGAGTTCTCCCCGCGTGTTTTCAGCGACTCACCTTTAATTGGGAAATCAATATGCCAGGTTTTTTCAGCTTTTATCATAGTTCAAGTCATAGCATGATATTCTTAATTTGTTAACGTATTCACAGAGCGCAGGGCTGGTTGGTTGGTGTCTGTCTCAAAAAGATTCCACGCTAACTTGAATCCTTAAAGACTACACAATATCTACATTAATTCTCTCATTTTATTGAACAAAATACAATTTCCTTCCCGTTTCAGTGGCTTTGTTTTTCTTCGACTGATTTGTCCTGCTATCCTGAACCCAAGGATGTTTAATATCATCTCAGGTGAGTATAGGCTTCAGATTGAATTCATACTTTATATAGTGGTAGGCATGGAATTACTGTAGTGTCTAATGTAGCAAAATACGACGCTTTTTTGAATGCTGTGTCCAAAGTCATCTTATCCACGTCACTTGGCTGACTTCTCCATAAGGCAGCCAGCGTATGCTTTTCACCCTGAAAGGTTAGATTGTGGTTAACCCCAGTGTCATTTTACAGTCCAGAAAAACAGGCATGGTAGTATTTAATAATACAATTTTGAGTTAAAGTCTAGTGTGCTATGTGGAATATATTCTACCAGTGTGAAAAATCTAAGCATGTGATCTTCAGCTGTCACTTTGAGTACAACGTGGTGCCAAAGTTAATGGCTGAAACTCAATGGTATCTCCTAAATAAACAAGATTTATAAAGTTGAAAATGTGTCTGCAGAGCTTGGAATACATTTGTGCACCTAGAAAATTATGCTGGAATATCTTGTTCAAATGTGCTGTTTCCAGCCATTGGGGAAGCCTTTACTTTCACTCATTAAGTATGGTTAATCCCAAAAAAGGAATCTTAGAGATGAGACGGGGGTGGCATTTAGAAAGGGTGCGTTGTGCAGGCTTGAGGTGGTAATCCTGGTTGACTTAAAGGCCATATATGGGAGAGTTCCCATGGGCTTGCCTCAGGGAACGTTTTCACTGTGTCAAGTCCTACCCTGTTTTTTGATGCTCTCTTGGTGGCATCCATAGCAGCTAACTAAAGCAGCGGCAGGGAACGTGCCTGTTTGCAAGACCGGGGTTGCGGAGCTGCTGTGCTGCCCTGCGGCACAGTGCTGGACGGTACCAGATAGCTGCTTTTTTTTTTTTTCCTCCCCTTTGTTCACTTCCTTTTTTAAGACAATGTAGCCTGTTTTCTGTAGTATCTCTTTAAGCTATACATAATGAGAAGGGCTGTGTTGAACAGAAAGTTCCTTTCTCTCACCCAGTAATCATTTCCATCCGTGCTTTGGAGAAAGCAAGCATTTGAGAAGCAAGGGCTGGTACACAGTGACACTTTCTTTAGGATTACCTTATCTTCAGGTAATTTCCAAGTTAGGTACCTCCTAACTTGGGTTGCACTGTGTCTGCAGGTGTAAAAGGTTACCTATGAATTTGAGTAATCCCCTTTAAGCTTGTCTGTCAGTGTTAACGTCTTGTTCTGTATGCAACTATTACACAAAATCAGATGTTCGTATTGATATATTTTTGTGGACGTTACTAAAGCAGTATCAGTTTTACTTCACCAAGTGATATTTTCCACATGCACTTCTGTTATAATATTAAAAATATTTTATTCCTTAAAATTGTGACTTGGAGAAGAGCTTTACTTTAATGTATCTGCTGTTAGTTTTAAATGGAATGGTCAGTAACTCTCTACTTTCTTTTCCTGCCAGATTCTCCTTCCCCCACTGCTGCAAGAACACTGACGCTGGTCGCCAAGTCTGTGCAGAATTTAGCAAATCTGGTTGAATTTGGAGCTAAGGTGAATATAATTTTACACACAGAGAACAGCTCAGAACTACGCTTCCAGCACACTTCAATGTTTCTGTGTAATACAGGCAAAAATCTGTTGCTGTCTTCTCGTGCAAAGCCCAACGTGTGACCTGTTTGTCCTCATCAGCAAGGAGGCCTCGTTACTGCAATGGCTTCTGTCCTCTGCATTTAGAGCTAAACAGGGTGTTGATCTGAACCAGAGCAGTAGCATAAAGCCTGGCCACGTTGGGAAGAAGAGCCATCACCATTTGAGAGGAAGTGATCTAGAAACTCACGTTAATGACTAGGTTGAACCCATGAAGGTTTTGAATCTGGTAGTAGGAACACCAGCAATGGTCTGTTAAAATAACTGATGAACAAATGACCACACCAGTAGGTATGCAGGGTGTGATGCAACCCTATACTGATGCTATGAGAACGCAGCAAGCAGTTTGCTCCAGAGACACCAGTGGAAGTGGCAGCCACCCCTCCACAACAGCAGTGTCCGTGATGGTAAAACGGGCACGTTTTCTTTTGGAATATCCGTATCAAGAAAGACAACTGAGAATCGCTGGAGCAGGAACCTGCGATGGGAAAGAATTAAAAGGATAAATATTCTGCCTTAAATAGATGATGAGAGGGGTTTTTTTGCATTTCCATTGATTATTTGATGGCAAAGGGGAGGCATCTTTCAGTAATATCGGCATGCTTCTCTACACAATCTTGAAATGCATTCCATGCACATATTCTATCTACATAGTAATTAACTTTCAGATTGAGACTAATCTAATTCTCAGTGTGGTATAGATTATCCAATTCTGAAACAAATGAAGAACTGCCAACCTCTGATGCTTCACCCTGCATCCTTCGGTTGGTGTTTTCTGTGGTAGAGCACTTCAAAGCACCCCTTCTATTTGTACTCACTTCCATATTGCTGGACATAATTAATATTGTACATCAAGCGTACATATTGTACTAAAAAGCCCAGCTTTCAATAAAGTTTCTATTATAACATTAAGAGAATGCCAGCAATGGCCTGTCTCAGTTCCCAGGCCGAAACTTGGTTGGAAAGTAAATCTGCTGACTTGAGCATAATGAAAGTGACTTTAGGCTGGCATTATGAAGTTATTTCTCTGACACACGTAACTTGGAATGTAAGCGTTAATGAAAGAACAAGAAAGAGGGCACTTGTTCCTGATCATACCTTTGAAAGCAGAGCATTTGTTCATGGCAGCTTGGTAGCAAGAGACGTTGGTCTTAATGCAAATTCATGTCAGTATGGATGTGTAAGAAAACCTCTGAATCAGAGATTCTGAATGTAAGAAAATACCAAATTCTGTAGTCTTTCGACTGGCTGCACACCAGACATTAGAAATTCATTTGAAAAAATAAAATCACTGCAGATGACATCTGTTTTGCAGTGTCATTTGTCTGACTGCGCATACTTCAGGTATGATAATTATCTTGGCATTGACTTGTTCTAATGAATACTTTTAAAAATTACTAGGAACCATATATGGAAGGGGTAAATCCATTCATCAAGAGCAACAAACATCGCATGATCATGTTCTTGGATGAACTCGGGGTAAGTGGTTAAACAAGTCTTTACTGGAAGTTACATAGCAACATTGAAACTGAAAATTCTTTACACTTACTAACTTGCTCAAAAGTGCATCAGCTGCCGTACAATTTTGAATTCTTCTAACTGAATAAATTTTTCTTACGCGTGCTTAGAAACTGCAGATTGCTGGCCTGCCATACGGAATTAAAACCATCAAATGTCATCTTAGACTTGCTCAAATAAATTTTGTAGCTGAGGATTAGAAATTTTGGCCAAAAAAACACATCTTTAAAAAGATATTTTAAGAGAAGAGTTCTTATATGTAATTCGTTGTATGGTTTTGACCAGAGATTGAAATTATTTTTTGCTTTAAAAAGCATTAGGTTTCATTTCAGGTACGCATTAATGCATCACTCCATGCATTGTAGATATTGCAGTTTGAAAGTGAACTGCAGTTACTATATTCTTTTAAACTGTTAGGGTTTTATGTATGATGGCTACAACAGGACTAAGGTCCTTATGTTATATATGTGTATTTTTAAACCAAGAATTCATTTTAAAAACCAAGATGAAAAAAACGTGCCAAGCTTCCTGAGTTGATCCCTTAAAAATGACCTAGCAGATATCTCAGAATATTTTGATATGATATAAAAATAAGTGTGGCATTTGGGTAGATTAAGTGTCACCTTTTTCTTGTTAAATTGCAACTCCTGCATATGATGATACGTCACTTTTCTTTAAATGACAGATTTTGCATGAGGTCTCTGAAAACTCTTAACTTGAAAGTAACTTTTGCATTAATCTACTGTTTTAATTACAACCTTATTGTTTTATGACCAGTGTAATGAGTTACTTGGTAGTCACAGATTTTGCTGAATTTTCATTGCTGCTGTTCTCTCATTTAGACTGAAAAAAACCCAAACCTATTGGATGGATTCCCCCCCACTTAGGGCAAGGTTATGAGTATCTACATGCGGTAGCTTTCTGGTCCGCTCAATGGTAGTGTAGCAACATCGGATCTTTTAGGAAGAATCCTTCTAGCCAGGAGTAGAAACTGCAGTATACTCATAAAACGCATGCTTCTGGGCGGGAAAAAATGTGTAAATTGTAATAGAGAGATGGATTGGAGACTTAGCTGGAAAGATGAACATTGCAGTACTTGCTCGTGGTATAAAACAATTGTGTCGGCAGAGCTGTAGAGCTGTAATTTATCTTCCTGTGTGCCCGGCTACTCAGCACCCTAAATCTGCTCTCATCCTTTGTGTTGAAGAACGTTCCTGAGCTTCCAGACACTACAGAGCACTCTAGAACTGACCTATCTCGTGATCTGGCGGCCTTGCATGAGATATGTCTGGCACACTCAGATGAACTCCGGACGCTCAGTAATGAGCGAGGTGTAATGCAGGTAAGCAACAAACACAGGTACAGACGGTACGTCTTGAGTTAATCCTTCGTATCAGGATGCTTTGGTAGTATTTCTGGCCTGCAGTGTGGCTGATAAACATTCTAAAATACGTGCATTTTACCAGGAGGTTATTAGCTGTAAAGTAAGTATTTAGTCCATAGTTTTCTTTCTTCATGCAGCAAAACCAAAGAGGTTTTGTAAAGTTTCGAGAGGAAGTTTTAGTTTCTGGAGGAAACCTAGACCCACAACATTGCTGTCTCCTGGCAGGCTCTCTGGGTCGTTAGTTTTATGATCTTGGTTTTTTTTCAGTTGAGAACTAAATTTACTTCCATTAGCTGTCGGTACCTCATTTCTGCTTCCTGATTTCCCAGTCCATTTGTAAACCAACACGACAAACTTTTCTAGCAAAGCCCACCAGCGTTAGCAGCACGCTTTCATAGCTTCCCTGCTAAACCACACAGCGGCAAAAAGACCCATGGGTGGAGAGGCAAAGTTCGTAATGTTGTTTCAGACTTCCCTTTTGAAGGTAATGTTTTATTGATTAGGGAATTGCCCGTTTCCTTTTTTTGGTTTTGCTTTAATATACTTTAAGCTGTGTAGCAGGTGTGATAGGCTAATGCTGAAAAAGCTTCTCAAGCAAGACTGTTCTGTTTAACATATGGTTTTACCGACTGTCTCTCTACAGCATGTTCTTAAGAAGCTTCTGGCTATTACTGAACTGCTTCAACAGAAACAAAATCAGTATTCCGTGTCTAATAGCAACAGGTAGCAGCCCTCTACCTGAATTCTGCATGGATCCAGCATGCCCAACATGGTGACTCACACCAGTATCACTTTCTTCTTGCTCTTGCCAAAAATAGCACACCCTGTCACATTCCCAGTGATGTGTGAACTATGCAAAAAGAAAACAAAGATCCTGTTGGTGAATGATTGTACCAGCAGCTTTTTTTAAGCTATCTGTGCAGGACATTTGCACTTTTTTTTTTCCACTTGGAAACAGTTTTCACAACCTCTGAGCCTTGGTGTACAGTTCACCTTCCGCAAAGAAAATGCTGTGACTCTGTCTTGAACTTTGAAAATTATTTTCAGCACCTCTAGTTGCCAAAGTTCTGCTGTCTTGTTGGAAAAGAATTATCAACTGACATAAAAAGAAATCTGTTGTTTTGACAGCTACATATAACTGGATAACATTTCTTACTGTAATTTCTGACTGGTTACAATAATTACGACTTTTGACTGTTTCAACCACTTTAACTTGTATTTACAGTTTCCAGAATTTGATGTTATGGTAGAAACAATCTTTACTGTACACTTTTTATACCATGCTGTTTCTCTTGCTGGAATCATGTTGAAAGAGAATATGCAGAATGCGTCTTGTCAGCTTTATTTTTTGATGTTCCACTGATTCAGTCTGAATAGTTCTTCCATCAAGAACTGTAATATCCAGATAAATCACAATGCTTTTGTAAAATGTTTACAAAAGTAAATAATTATTGATCGTTGTATCAGACATGCATGCATTCATTAAAACATTTTATAAAATATGTATTGGTTGGTCTCTTGTGTACTGTAAGTCTAGCATAAATATTTTTATAAGTGAAAAAATAAGTTTTTAAAATAAATCAAGCTGCGGATCAACTCTTTACAGAAACTGGCTAACTTTGGCTGCTGTGGAAATTTTTTACAGTGTCTGCACACATGATGTACTTTGAAATGTTCTGTGGCGTCACTTTTTAGCATGAATCCTCCAAATGGCATTACTTTGTCCATATGCCTTAATTTGGTACTTCTGTCTTGTAGGATAAGAAAGTAGATGTTAAAATTGTTTAAAAAAACATTAAAATATGCAGTTGATTCAGAGGGTATTTCAGCATCACCATTCGTAACTTTTCTAGGAGGTGATCTCATAAGGAATACAAGGATGCTGAGATTCACTGACAAGACTAATGTGATAATCCCATAAATAAATGTGTAATATGAACATGGCTGTTACACCCTTAGAACAACTACACAGTCTCTCACGTCCAACAGAACTGCGTTTCCCACTCACTGTCCACTAAATTGTGTAGACTTTATCTTTGGGTCTTTACGGTAATGTAGTAATTTACACATGCAGTGCATGTTGTTTTAGGTTTGCGTTTGGCTCTTGCTGCGCTGCCCTGGTCTCTCCAGTTGGGGCAACTTTCTCAAAGGGGAGTGCCCAGGGCTGTAGTGAGAGGTGTCGTGGCTGCTACACGTAGTAGACAGAGGTGATGCTGTTAATGCAGCCTAGGGAAGACAAACCTGTTTGCAAGACCTTGGTATTACCAAGTTCTTCTTTAGATCGCCGCATAAAACCACTGCTTGACCTGTTGCTGTCAAGCTTGTATTAAACTGTATCTATCTATCTCAGACAAAAAGGTCACTAACAGTCTTTTTTTCAGCCCTATTTAGTTCTCTCTCTGTATAGTGTTAGGTCACGCAAGTCACAGCCCCAGTTTATAACTACTGCGGAATGCTCCACCTACAGTTTCCAACCAGTACACAACTTAACTTAAACCCTGTTAAATCAGACTGTCTTCACTTGATTATGGAGGTGGTGTGCAAATGGTGTCATGCTTTCTGAAGTGGAATTGCGATACCTGCTTTTCTTCCCTGACAAGTCAGCAGCTGACCCTGATATAAAAGGATTTGTCAAAAACAGAGTGGATAAAGTGGGTTATTGTGTAGCTTTAGTTGGCTGGGTGTAGGTAGTATAACATGGTAAAAATACAAACTTTGGAGAATAGATTTGGCTGGCTACATACAAAATGCAGTGATAAGAATGAAACCAGGACGCTCCCAAAGTTGCATTTAGGTGTGCATATTACAGAACTGATTATGTTCTAAAACAGGATATGAAAAGGGCGTACATTTTTGAGCCATCTAACTACTTAGGAAGATTTTTAAAACATTCTTCTCAGTTGTCCCCTGCTAAATTAGTCACAACAATCTAGTCTGCAACCACAGCTGCAGAGTAAGTCAGTCACAAAGGTGCGATTATTACTTTCCATATTGTAAAATATGTTGCTGCAGCCTGTCGGTACGCCTGAGAAGAGCTTCCCCCATGCACCCAGTGTTGTGGGCATGGCTGTATTCTTTTAGCTGCTTCAATGACAAGCTTGGGAAGGGAAGAGAGAGCACATCCTGCTGTAAAGCACACATGGGTTTGTTACCAGATCTGTCTCCTGCTTGCATTTATCCGCTTAATAAATGGCCAGTTTGACATTAAGTGTAGGATGACAGCATGGCAGGAGCTGTTCCTGAACCAAAACTCTTCCCCAGGTGACAAATGTCTTAAAGCAAACATTTCTTATGAATGTTTGACCTTGAATGGATGGGAGTTTAACAAACTTAGCGAAGTCACATACTTTATTGCAAAGATATTAAGAACTGACAGAATAAATACCTCATGATACAGAGCAAGGAACCTACTGCAGACAGGTTCACACTTGACATCGAACAGTAGTTTCCGTAGGGGTAGGATTCCATCTTCCTTCAAAGTTACACCAAATCCATAAGATCATCATCCGTCCACTCTTCCTAATGGAAGGGAAAAATATAATGCCTTGAGCAATGTCTGAATTCGGTGTGTTTTACAGCAAGGTGGGCCAGGCAATACGTGACTCTAGTAGGTACATACCCCTATGCACCTGCTGCCACAGTAACTGCCACTACACATGCCAGCTGAAGAGAATTTAAGTAGCCCATAACTTTTCACATCTCTGCACCGTGTCTGCTATGGGTAATAGACTCAAATAGCAAGTTTAAACTGATTTTAAACATAGTGCTTGTCCACATTACTTGAGAGATGAGCACTTCTGCCAGGACAGTTGACCATGCTTGTCTGGCGCGCTCCACTCATCCACTCTGCTCCTGACAGCCAGGCAGCAGCTGCCAGTCCTGGCTGACTTACAAGGCTAGCTCAACGGGAAATAAGAATTCATGCAAAGCATGCACACAAGTCACTTGATAAAATGCTCGTTTGTTAAGTTTCCCTTCAGACTAACCTTAAAGTCATGGAGGCCCAGCCATTTCAGCCACCCCTTTTTGAGGTTTAGTTCATGCTTATTCATTATGGACAACAATGTAGACACTTCCGTAAGAGCTCCTATTGCAACCTTTTACTAACGTCTTGTGCTTTTTACGGCTGTGCTCAACCAGTACCCTGTGTGTTTGTTTCTTCTATCAATCAGTTCACATTTATGAGCTCTCCATACCAGTTACAGCCTTGCTATTGCGTTTAACTTCAGCTGCAAACTATTAAATCAAGAAAAAAAATACCTTACAAGTAGATTAGAACCAACTCAGCACTTCTACATTACAGCCTTATTACTTAAAGCTATAAATACTGTTAGTATCAGCTAGCTACAGGATTAGTGAGGTCTCAAGGTCTGAGCACTATGCACATACATACTATAAGCTTTTTTCCAAAAAATGAAGCGCACTTTTTCCTTTATGTCCTGGACAGCTCAGATCTACTCTTGTATGTGATAATTACTCAGAATTGAGACTACAGAAGTACAAACTCTTGGCAGTTCATATACATCAGTATCTAAAAAGCCTTAAGTTTCAAAAGCTGTTAAAACTCTGCAAGAGCTTATTGTGAAATGCTGTAGGCTATGTGAATTCATCCAATCAGTTTATTCCTTTGGAAAAAGAATTGTGAATGTAAATTAATAACAAACCCCCAAAATCAGAACTTTCTTAAACCATAGCAGCATAACTAAAATAAGACCATCTTCAAGTTAAAGTGGGGTTGAGAAGAGTTGAGTCTCCAGAGCCTAGGTGGATCTGTTCTCTTAAGTCATTTTATGAGAAAGTAAAAAGTTATGAAAGTGCTAGTTTTACACAGTTGCCAGTTTCAATATGCTTTTTAAGACTGGCATTTGGAGTCAACACTGATCAAGTTTCTACAGCACTGAATAGTTAACATAAAAATATGCTTGAGGTGCCACATTTTGCTAGAACATGCTTTCAACGCTGATTTTATTATAATCTAGTTCAAAACATTTTTTAGATTCTAGTTTGACATCGTAGCATCAACCTACTATGGTAATTTATAAGAGCAAGACCACTTGAATTACAAAAAACCCACACATCCTGCATTTTATGTTAAAGATTTTGACAGACAACCCTCTTCAGCTGCTCGCACGCTTTTCTAAGTGCCACACCTATGGTGTCTTAGACTATTAGGTTATACAATGTCTTCAGTATCAAGAGGAGTCCAGTCAAAAAGGGTTCTTCACAAAGCTGTTCTCCACCAGAATGTATTCTCTACAACTTTCAGTCAATGTTACAAATGAAAGCTCTGAAAAGTATTCAGATTAAGTCTGAAGGATTACCTTAATTCTGTTTTGATTGGTTGAGTCCCCCTCCTCAGTCTATCTATCTGCCTTATTTATACTTGGTCTTACAACCTCAGGTAACAGCTACACATCTCTAATTTATGCATGCCTCGCTAGCAATTTGGCTGATGTAGAAATTTAATCCAGCAGTTGACTTCTCCTTTGTGCAAGAAGACAAAGAAAGTAAATGAAAACAACTCTGGCTCATGTTTTGTTTGTTTTGTTGTTTTGGGTTTTTTTTGTTCTTTTTTTTTTTTTAAAGTAGAAGAAGATTCTGTCTGAGCAACACATAAAAGAACATTAACATACGCAGAAGTTTGTCTCAGTAGCTATGCCACTTTTGTCTCAGCAGTTATGAATGGAAAAGCAACTACTTGTACAGTGCATTTACTGACCTCATCCATTTTAGACTTCTTTGCAACATATTCATCATCTTCATAGCCTTTCCTCTTCTTCCTAACACCCAACCAGGAAAAAAGTGAAATGTTTAGGTATTTTTATAACTCAGAGTCTCCTTATTTGGCGACAAGATTAGATTATGGACATATTTGTCACATAAACTACCAAAGCCTCAACTAGCAGCTTGCTGGCAGTTCGCAGTGGGTACTAAAGGGAAAACTAAAGGGAAAATGGCAGAAAAGAAAAACCAGGAAGTCCTTTGCCATCCACACGTTTCAAGAAAACATTACCCCTTTAATCATGTGATTTTAAAGCCCTTAATTCTCATAGCATATGACATCAAGCAGCCTTAGAAGCCACACAGGATTCCAGTTCTGTGTTACCAAATAATCAGTATTACAGCTTGCAGTGCAAATCAGCACAAAAGAACATATTTGTGTATTACTGAAAGCACTACTTTGAGTCTCGGTTCTCAGCTTCCAGCAGACGCTCACATAGTAAGTGAGCATGTGAACTGACATCCTTGGGTGTACATTTAGATCTTTTCATTTTCAATCACTCGCACAGATCAGAGAAACTTAATGTTTCTATGTAATAAAAAAAGGCAGAAGTTTGACATGTCAAAGAGTAAGTATCTACTTACGGGTTCACATTAAGCGAAAGTTCCGAGCCGTGACACTTCTCTAATTTCTGTTTTAGTGCAGCAACCTCTTCAGGCCTCGGCAGTTCGTATTTCTTTATGAGATTTTTCATGCCTACAGTGGCAACAACACAGCTCTAAGCAAATTGAATCATTTCTGATCTACCTTGTGAATTACACAAGCTTACCAATCAGTAGTACAGCTACTGTTATTGCTTATCCCTCACACTTAAACTTGAGACAACAGTTTACCCTCCCTTCCCTCATTCTAACAGGACAACAGTATACAATTTCAACATTTGTACTAGGGAAAAAAACACCTACACAAAAATAAAAAAAAATCAGAATGTTACACAGAGAAAAAACAGAATGTAAGAAGTTTTCAAGTCCACACCTCTGTAAGGTTTTGAAAGCATCATATCTAGTTTTTAAACAGACTCAAAAGGGCACTACAAGGCAACATACTGCAAACAGTTGAGACAGAAAGCTTAACAAGTAAAATCCTTGTATTTTCAAAGCAGGTATTAGACATTCCAACTCCCAAACTCCCCAAACTGCTTGCTTACAAAAATTCCCATTCCACATAGCACTCAAATTTTAGAGGACCAAAGATCACATGTGTTAAGACTCAACTATCATCTTACATCCAAGGATTAATTCTAAATAATGTCAAGGTACAGCAGAAACTGAGCACAAAGAACTACACCGAAGGTAAATTAGAAGGTAATTACAATACTGTAGAGTTCACATTACTCTTCTAACAAGCTGAAAAATACACGGGGATTTTTTGCTTACAGCATTGTAGCTCAGTCTTAAAAAAAGAAAAGATTGTTTTCAGTCTCTGTTAAGACTGCAAATTGAATTTACCCTGCAAGAAACAAGACTTTTTCCTCTGCCACCAGTTCTCTGTAAAACTAGTCATTTATAGATGCTTCGAAATTTCCTTCCAGCCATCATATGCTTACAGAAGAGCTACCTTTGGGCTAAAGCTACCTTCCAGAATAATGCAAGTGCAGAATAAGTGATCCCAGCTTTCCCTTTGCATCTCAGCAATGGAAACCTGCAGACACTGGATTTGTTAGCAGGAAGAGAAAAGGAAGAGCGTCTTTAAATTTAAATGGAATTTATAAAACTTATTGTAGACGCTGGTGACTTTTATGGTGTATTCACTACTACAGTCAGCTTAGTCAAAGGACTGAATTTTTAATGCTACTATTCTCCCATTTCAAATGTGTGCATTAGTTTAAAGCATTAAATAACTGATTACTTACTGGAAATTTTGTATCCCAGCCTTTTCATGTAATTAAAAAAAAGATAATAATCAGTGTACTACATTCCCCATTTATTTTAGCTAAACCATGCTAGCATTCTTGATATTATATATATATATGTGTTTGTTTATATATATGTTAAAATGTATATATATTTTCTCACACTAGCAAACCTGAACAACTTTTAAAGCATCTGTATAGCTGCAAAACAGAACTGAAGGATAAATCCTGGCCTGTCACCTAACACGAATCATTTAGCTTAGAAAAGGTACCCTCTGGTGGTAGAAATACTTACATGCAGGTTTTTGCCTGAAGCTAATTTTTAAGTCACAGTGACTGAAAAGAGGCGTTTCATCCTGACTTACAAAAACCATCATCTAGTTCCCAAAACAGATTTCTCACTTTTGAGTCAATCAGTAGCACTTAATTGAATGCAACACTATTGTTCTGAGAAGCATCAGGCTCTTTGCCTCTTACTTTAATCTCTTTGTATCATAGGCAAATCTCAGTGTTTTCTCCCCCTGAGTTCACACGCTAGGTAGTTCGTTCTACTGCCCATGTTTTACTTACCTCATGCCAGCCCTGAGGTGAAGAAAACCACTTGAAGCACACCTTTCTGCTTAAAGCTTTTGTTGCTTGGAAAAAAATGGCTTTCTTCCTTTAAAGATAGTATTTATCATATTTTTTCCAATGTTTACTTACATTTCATGCCATCTAGTAGCTTTGCTAAGGATATTCTGTCTTCTTTCAGCATAAGACTTTCTGATAAATAACTGCAAAGAGACACGGAAGAGTAAGTTCTTAAAATGAAGTGTCATAATTATTTGTGACAGCTACCATTAGTTGACAAAACATGTATTACTTATTATTTATATCTGCTAGAGCTTTATGATTAGACTTAGTAAGGACGCTTTGGTTACATAAGTGCTATAAAGAGATAAAAATCTAAATCTGTCACTTGGAACATCCTTCTTCTGTAAAAAAATGACAGAAGTATTCTCTGGCCATCTGAAGAACTGAAGTTCCAATGTTGTAGAATTAAACATTTGTAAGTGAGCCTCACTGAGTTAAGTCAACTTAAGTTTAAAGTTCTGTGAAGTGTCATCACACTAGTGCACAGCATGACTGCTGGAAAAGCAAATACTACAGAAGGGTAGCCTTCCAACAGACCAACAGTCAGCAAAGCTTGCAAGATGGGACTGCTTCTTTTGGCAGCTGGAAGCAAATCCTAAATGCTGTCGAGTCTCTTAGTCCCTCCCTCTTCCCTCAGAGAGTCCAACTTGCTTTTAGTAAGAACATTAACACACACACGCACGACCTGCACAGAATTCCAACGCATATAAGCAACAATCCTCACCAAGACCCAAAACAACCAAGTAGTTTTATCCCTTCCCGGGAATTGCACTCATGGATGAATTACAAAAAAAACCAAAGACTCTAAAGTACATCAGTCTGTTCTAGCTTCAAACTCACTTCATAGACATACACAGCTTTATCAGTTGCAGCTCCCAGACTGAGGCACCAGCCACCACGAAGGTGGTAACTGCTAAGCTAAGAGCTGCTCTGTTAGCACCACTGCTCTTGTAGTGCTCAAGTTTAAGAGTATTATTCAACCTTGTGCTGATACCAGATCTGAAGATTAATTTGGAGCCACCTATTCGCCAGAGCAGTGGCACTTGTTTATTCCCGAAGCTTGAACTTTTTCAAGACTGACCTATACACTGACATCATGGGAGCAACAGGTTTTCACACCTTCCATGTCCCATCCCACCTACTCACAGGTCCATGAGACCCAAGCTGCAGCATTAGTTTCTCTCGTGTCCGGCTGCTCAAACTTACGTAAAACAGTAAGTGACAAGGTTGTAGCAACTGTATGGTGCCAACATGGTGACAAATAACTAAGTTCTTCGTGAATACACAAAGATACATTCATGTAGCTTGATTCACACGCTATCTACAAATTATTCTAGCTCTTTTTGTAAGCATGCTTTTCTGAATTTTGGCACAAGTAGTATACAATATATATTCAGGAACGAGATCAACAAGTTTCAAGTTATAGTAAGCATCTGAGCATTTTTACGCTACTCCGAGAGGGCGTGAACCCTGTAGAGGATACTACCACACTGTCTCATTCTTTTAGGACAGGAGAGATCTGAGATACATTATGGGCAGGTGGAAGGAAAGCTTCTTTAAAGAGAACTATTCGCATTTACCAGTAGCCCTTGTGCCTGTAGGCATTACACTCTAAATGCAAAATGCTCACATGGACTGTCATGCAATTCAAACGCTCCAGATCCAGCTACTTACAACTACTTCAGTTGTTTTTCTGAAGAAAAGAGCATGTTTTGTCCTTAAATAAAACCAAACCAAACAAGCCATGCCTTTCAGCAATGATATCGAAGTGTTTGATAATGCCTTTGCAAACACCAGTAGCTAGACCACAGAAAGGAAAGGAACTGATTTAAAAGAGCACCTTATTATTAGTCCATCAAAACTGAACAGTTTTACCAGCCAAATACATCACTTTGCTTCAGCATGCCTAGTAGCTGTCAGTTCACCGTAATTTCATTTGAGTCTGTAACCTCAGATACCTTAAAAATCTTACTTTTTCTATAATTGATTCTTTAGGTGTTTCATACTCTCAGCTTCTACTGCATTTCAACTTTCTTCGCTCTAATCTCAAGATAAGTCTGAAAATCCTATGCTATTCTAATTAGGGAAAAGTCATTGGTTTGAAATATTATTTTTTTTTCCTTCTTCCGAGGGAATATGAAAAACAGACCCAAACTAAGTGCCTTTATCACCTACGTTTTGAACATGGAGAAAATTTTTTAAAAATGCCACTTCAGTTTTGAAACATAAAGAACATACCAGAGTATTAACAATCTGTAAATTCACGCTTCTACTAGTTAAGAATGTCTGAACAAAACAACTCTATACCAGAAGCAAATGAACTGTTTAAATCATACCCATAACAAAAAAAGACTACCTTTCCATATTAATTCCTGCTCTTGAACCACTAGATAATATAGCAGTGAGAGCTATCTGTGAGGGAGAAAAGAGCAGATACGCATCTGTCAGAGCCACTCGACTGAGGAAGTCATCAGCTGTTTTCCTTAAAACTTCAGGGTTGTCCAGCACTGGATAACGAGTCTAAAAAGTAAGAATTGAGGAAAGTAAGTAGCTGTTCTTCATGCTCTGCTTCATAAGGTCAGAACACACAATTCAACAATATTTTGTAAAACTAAAAAGTAGCAGGCCATCTTCTTATTCCAAAAATAATCTAAAGTACCTAAAGACCACAAGTAAACCGCCTTCCTTTCAGATATTTGCCTATCACTTTAGAACCTAGGTCTTTTAAGATCACAGGCACAAAAGAAAATCAAGTTTTCTAACACAAACCACAACAGATTTGTATTACATTAGAATACGGAGTACACAGCGTATAAAACAATACTACCTTCAAATCAATTAGAAATCCCTCAAATGGCCTGTATGGATTGTGGACAATAAGGTGGAAGTTCAGTTGCTGAATAAGCAGTAGTTCATATTCCAGTATTTGTTCAAGAGCCTTCTCCTGTCCAAGAGGGCTTTCTCGAAGGTTACCAACAAACTGTGCACTGGACACATTAAATTCATCTACTTTACAAGCCAAAAATGCACATGTGAGCCTTGAGGAGGAAAAAAAAAAAAAAAGCAATTGACATTCGCAGCATCAACCTTATTATCAAGAGTTCTGTTCAGAAAATTTGTATCTTCAAAACACCATGTTCTGAACACAGCAAACTTTTCC
Organism: Larus michahellis; assembly: GCF_964199755.1. NCBI lineage: Eukaryota > Metazoa > Chordata > Aves > Charadriiformes > Laridae > Larus > Larus michahellis. The sequence goes on from NC_133930.1 coordinate 82,135,047, forward strand.
AGATGCAAACCGGAAGTAACCATACTTTGTCTTTACTAATATTTCTCAGGTGGCCTTTCTCATTTTTTTCAAGTCTTTACAGATATGAAAATTATACTTCCAACGCTCTGCTTGACAGAATAACTCAAGATGCATTGATAACTCACATTATTATCCGAGGATGATACTCCATCACTGAGTTATTGAGGTAAAAACGTTTGAAATACACGCAAGCTGTTCCCTAAATAAAAAAAAAAGGTAGGAGAAAGTAAGTATAGAAACAAAAAGGCATTAAGAAAAATAATTAAAAAAATAACATCACAAAACAGAACCGGAAAGTCTGAATATATACTGTAGACATACAGGATACATTAAGGCACTAAGATGCACACAATACCATATCATTAAATATTTCAAAGTCTAACACATTTATGCCTGCAAAAGCCCTACAAAGTGGCAGTTTAGTTATCTTTTCATCCATTTTTATACATATATTTAGGAAGATAATGCTCAAGAAGTGGTCAAAAATATCTTCCAGAGAAAAACCTGATACTGAAATTAAATTTAAAAACCAAAGACTGAAAAAATTACCCTGAAAGTTGTGAGTAATCCCAGCCAAAATATCTGACTTTTTAAATCAATTTCCCCAATATGTTCAACATTTATGCCTCTCTGTGTGCCTAGAAGTACTGCAGTCTGTCAATGCCACATTTCCAAGTTGATCTGAACGTCATTGGCATGAAAGCAGGTGTTTTCCAAAAACACTACTCAGTGAGTCTGACCCAGCACAGACACTCTACAGGGGCCATTTTTGAAACAGAAGGTCTGGTTCCACAGAGCATACAAAGGCAGCCTACTGCTATGTTTCAAACACGTCTTTAGACAAAGCAGTCTTCATCTCTGTTATTCACCACACCTGCCAGAAAAAGGCAGGACTGACAGGGGACAGTATACACTGAGCAACAAAAGAAGCACAAATTCATTCCCTGCTTCAGCTGTTAAGTCCCCACTGCCTCTCTTCTGAAACACACTCTTAAGTCAGTTCAAAGATTTATTTTTTTCCTTTGTAGGCTAGTTTACTGCCAGTACAGGTGCTTGAAAGAGCTTGCTTTGTGGTCAGACAAGCACCAATGCTTGAGAAACAAATGGACCAGACAGCCCAATTTTGGGACTGCCTTCAGTAGCCACAGCGAGATCATTTTATTGTATCATCAAGCCATACATCTTTAGGTTTGTTTCTACTTTTTCCTTAAGGGAGAGGAAAGAAAAAGGCTAAAAGTCATCCATGCAGGTGTAACAGCCGCAAGAAATCAATGAAGTTGAGAAGTAACTCTGGTTTTGAAATAGCTGCACTGCCCAGAAAACACAAAGAGAAAAAAAGGTGGCAGACCACAGCACTGGAAAACAAAAAACTTGAAAGATATCCGTGGCCTCAAGGACAAGACAAGTAAGCAGCAAGCGAGGGAACAAGAGGCAAGGAGGGGACAAAGCCTACAGCTCCGTTAGCTCTCAAACCGTAAGTGCATCACATTGTCTAGGTTGGAAGGGACCTTTAAGATCATCGAGTCCAACCATCAACCTAAAACTGCCAATTTACCACTAAAACAAGCTGAGCACCACATCTACCCATCTTTTAAATACCTCCAGGGATGGCAACTCCATCACTACCCTGGGCAGCACATTCCAATGCTTGATAACTCTTTTTTGGTGAAGGAATTCTTCCTACCATCCAATCTAAACCTCCCTTGGTGTAACTTGAGGCCGTTTCCTCCTGTCCTATCGCCTGTTACTTGCCAAAGCCACAGCGAGCGGGCACGGCTCCTTACCACCACGGATCTCGGCATGGCAGGCTTGAAGACGGCGCAGAAGTCCACCAACCGCTTTTCGTAGTACTTGCATATCGCTAGCTCCTCGTGGGGCTCCAGAAGGATAGGGTCGTTCTGCTGGACCTTCAAAGGAGCAAAGCGAGCCTGACGGAAGCGCTGGGCTCCCCCGTTCCCCCGCAGCTCTCCCCGTCAGAGGCGCAGGGACCGCCGGCCGGGAGGAGGCCGCAACGCTCCCCGTCCCCCTCCCCGCCGCCCCCTTCCTCACAGCCCCCCCCTCCCCGGCCCCGCACCTTCCCGCTGGACACCGCTTTGAAGCGGAACTTGCGGTTAGCCTCGGCCCGGCAGCGGGCCAGGTCCTCCTCGCTGCTGAAAGTCCAGTGCCGCTTCTGCGTGCTGCTGTGGTACATGATGGCGGCGGCTGACCGACCTCCGCGCTTTACGGCAGCGCGCTTTACGGCGGGCGCGGAGGGTGCCGGGAGTTGTAGTTCGGCGGGAAGCGGGCGATGGGCTGCCTGAGGGCGCGGAGAGGAGGACGGCCGCGATACCGGCCGGGGGCTGCGGGAGTCGGAGGGGCTGGAGACAGCTCTGGTGGCGGGGGTGAAGGTAGCGAGCCCCGCGGGAGGGGGCGGGAAAGGCCCCGGCCGCCATTGGGTGCAGGGAACGGCTGGAATAGGCGGGAGTGATATGCTTCTCCTCAGAGCTGGGATGCTGCTCTTCATGCAAAAACACCGCCATTAATCTGTCGTTGGGCCTTTTAATGTAATGAAAAACTAGCTTGTACGAGTAAGGGAGCTGGGATCCATCCCAGAGGGAGCACATGGTGGAAAACCTTTCGGTGTAGGAAAGCCTGTCAATGAGGAATGCTTTTTTTCTTGTGAAAATGGTGTAGCAAGAGGACTTGCAGCCCAGCATGAAAGCTCTGCGTGGCATGGAGAGACAGAATCCGCGGCACCATAGTGCCAGCAAGGGCAAAGCGTCTGCTCCTCGTACAGGGAGTGCCCTTCACGATCGTCTGGGAGCGCAGCGGCCCCGTGGCCTGTCGTGGATGGGGCAGAGAGCTGGGCTGACAGTGGTCCTTCTCACAGCGTGTTACAGTAATGCACGGCCATAAAATGCGGCTTCACAGTTTTTCAAGCTTCTTGAAAATTCCATGAAGCGTGCGGACCTCAAAAAAGAAGTTCACTGTACAGTTTCCATCCATGTCGCTATGAAACCATTGTAAGAAAGGCAGGTATTGTTTTTGCAGTGGAGAAAAGCCGTTTCCATCAGAGGTGACATGATAAGGGAATGACTACAACAAAGAGGCTCCAGCAAAGGCTTGTAGAACATCTGTTATCACACAGACAGAACTGATTCATACTGGATTAGTGACTAGAAGGCTAGTCAAACATTTAACCAGGGCTAATGACATTGAGCAATTTTACCAAAAGGAAAGAAAGAAACTAGTCAGATAATCCCTTTAGGTGTAGCATAAGGAGAAGTAAACAGAGGCAAGATATCAGGGAAGGATTTTAGGCGCTCTGGACAGACTGTGAACCCTGGAGTACCTAACCAATGGGAAACGGGAGGGAAAATTCGGCTGGGGATTAGGAAATAAAAAGGTGTGTTTCAAGAACCAAAAGTGTGCCTACTTGCTAGGTCACCCGTTCTTGCAAGACTGCTCAAATAAAATGTGCTTCGTATCGTTCACTGCCTGAGCCGTTGTTATTGGATAAGGAGCGTTTCTCAAACCATGTTAATTTATCAACATCAAATAGTAATACTGTTTGAAAAAAAAAACAAAACGGCAGGAAATCCTTTATGTTATACCAAATGAAAACAATCTTGGGGACTTTTCAAATGAATATCTGAGAAGAAATAGTCCTGTAGCAGTTCTTCTAGTCTGTATCCCTATCTCATGTCAGGGTTGATTTCATTACTGTTAATCTTAGGCTGTCAGTTGATGTATGGTTTCCATGAATATCTCTATAAAGGTGATTTAACAACTTGTCGGGGTAGCTTGTCCCATCACTTCACCAATCATATGGTTCTTTCCAGTATTTTGAATATTTTCCTTGTTGCTGCTTTCATTGTTGCTAATTATTGAGCTGTTTTCATAGAGGCACGCCAGTGGCTTTGACATTTAGATACAGACACTCGAGTTTCTGTTCAGTCTAATTTTCTAGACAGTTCCTACCCAGTTGTCGGAACTTTCTTTATTCTGGTCTTACCTTGCAAAATTTTTACCATTCTTATTTCTTACAATATTTTTCACTATTGTTTAAACGAGAAAGTTAAAAAATGAGTTACCAAGTGACTGTGGCCTCACATTCTGCTCCTGCTACAGTGTGGGTTGACCCCAGCTTGTTAGGGTCCACGTAGCCACTTGCTACCCTCTCGTCTGGGATGGAGAGAAAATAGAAGAAGGGCTCGTGGATTATGATCCATGAGTAATGGCACATTAATAGCGAAGGCAAAAGCTGCACATGTGAGCAAAGCAAAAAAAAAAATAATTTAAAATAGAATCATAGAATGTGTTGGGTTGGAAGGGACCTTTAAAGGCCATCTAGTCCAACCCCCCTGCAGTCAGCAGGGACATCTTCAACTAGATCAGGTTGCTCAGAGCCCCATCCAGCCTGGCCTTGAATGTCTCCAGGGATGGGGCCTCCACCACCTCTCTGGGCAACCTGGGCCAGTGTCTCACCACCCTGAGTGTAAAGAACTTCTTCCTAATGTCTAATCTAAACCTGCCCTGCTCTAGTTTAAAACCATTGCCCCTCGTCCTATCGCTACATGCCCTTGCAAACAGCCCCTCCCCAGCTTTCCTGTAGCCCCCTTCAGGTACTGGAAGGGGCTCTGAGGTCTCCCTGGATCCTTCCCTTCTCCAGGCAGAACAACCCCAGCTCTCTCAGCCTGTCAGAGCAGCCTCTGCACAGGAGTCTGTGGGAGTGCCCCGTGCACTGGCGAGTGTTCTGACAGAGGTAACAATCCGGCCTCCTCTTCGGGCGAAGATATGTGACTTTTTATTACACAAAATAAAAGGCACCACGGTACGGGAGGGAGGAGGAACCTCTCCACAGATGGAGAGTGTCTGTTCTGCAGGAGAATCCATCAGAGGTCCGTCTGATGCTGTGTGAACTCGGGGTTCCCAGCGTCTGAAGGGACATTAAGATTGAATCACTGCCATTGCCACTAATTATGCAAAAAGACCCAAACCCATTGATCATGTGTTCCTCTCCCTACTTCACCTACTTCACCAGGAATAAATCTTAAAGTGTGACAACTCTTTCAGAAAGTCAGAGTTATTACCAGTGATGTATTTTCTATATTAGAACTGAGAACGCACAATTAATTAACCTTTCTTTTTTTTTTTTTTTTTTGCCTTTATCTTTTTGCACACATATTCCTGTTTACAGCAGTAAGAAACAAATATCATTTGCAAGAAGCTGGTCAGCATTTTTGTTTATCATTTAGTCCTCTTAGCTTCACAGACAATGAGGGTGTGTTCAGCCAAGCACGGTGTCAACACGCTGTAAGCCACTACACAGCACATAGCTGCGAGCTTTCTTTGCTTAAAGTTGGGAAAGATGTACCATAAAATTCAGCGGGTACAGCTGTGGATTTATCTTCGGCGCATGTAGATATCAAGAAACGCTGGTGTGTTATCAACACTGCTTTAGTCACAAATCCAAAACACAGCACTATACGGGCTGCTGTGAAGAAAGTTAACTCCATCCCAGCCAGACCCAGGGCGTATGGGTAGGGTGATTTAGAGCTGAGATTAGAATTAAAAATTCAAGTCTTACCTGAAAAGTTCCTCAAGGAATAATATGAACCTTGGCAAAGAGCATGTGATAGACTTTTGCGGAATAGCAACACTCTCTCTTTCAGTTTTATCCATGTACACCTACAGGTTCCTACTGCTCCCTTTGGTTTCTTGCTCCCTCAAGATAATCGTTACACAGAAGACCCAATTAAGTTTGGAAGCAGCATGTCATAGCCTCCGTGCTTTAGCAAGTGAATTTTAGATATTACTGCACTTGTATTTGAAGTATATAAGATAAATATGTTAGGCACATGTGGGTGTGTGCAGGGTTGGTAGTTAAAATGCTTTCTTTTAGTCTGAAATGTCAAAGGTCCTTTTCCTAAACTACACAGGAAATAATTTTATTCTCTACGTAGTCTGACTCTATCATTTCTTTGCCTTAATTGCAGCAATTGAATGTCTGTAGTTTGAAATCAGAACAAATCTGATTTTTAAGAATTGCTGATACCAAAAATACCAAGACAGGTACAGGTTTTTTGTTGTGCATCTAATCATAACAGTTCCAGAGCAAATTAGAGAAACCTAGTGAGATAGCAGAGCAAACCTTGTGAAATAATAAAAGTTATCCGGTTGGCTAGACATTTGAAAATGTGCGTAGCAATTTCTCCGAAAAATTACCTGAAAGCATAAATAATGTCCACCACCTAAGTATTATAAACAGAGCATAATTTGTTTCTCCCGTATCTGTTTGTCAAAAGTTAGGAGTTTCCTTGAGGACAACTCTGATGAGCAGTGTGTGACGGGAGGTAAAAGGTCTGAAGCTTGCCTGTGGTTTGATGACAGGGTGGGCTCGTCAATGTGGGTACAATTTGCTGAGCAAATGTGTGTATTTGCTATATATAGTATATAGGGTAGACCTATCACAGCGCATTTATCTTTGATGGACAGGTTTCCCCAAGGCTTCCAGTGCTCGGTTGTATGGCAAGGAGGAGCACTGACTTCTGCAGGAAGAAGTTTTGGAAGGCAAGAAATGGTAATCCTCCAGTCAAAATGAGACAGATCGGCATCCCTGGGACAGCATCTCTTCATTTCTCTTTCTCTGGCCTCTTCCAGGTTTGCAGTGCTCTGCATCCTTGGACTCTTCTTTTGCTTCTGGTTCCTGGGAGCTCTCCCCCTTCAAAGCAGCCATCGGTTGAGCTCAGTCACATTTCCACATCTGAGGCCTTCATGTGACTCCCCACTCCACCCATTCCCCAGGGAGGTTCACACTCACCAGCCAAGTCTGACAGGATTTTCTGTCTGTGATGTCCTTTTTGCCTGAAGGGAGATAGTTTGGAAGGGGCCTGTGACACGGGACTCTCATAAAAATAGCTGTTAAATTTCCAGGATCCCGAAAATATTCTGCCTTTGCTATATACCAGGAATAAGTGAGTAGCCCAGTATTTAAATTCAGAATAAAGCTTCCATTGCCTTCAGTGTCAGCCAGCTGGGTTCTTACTCTATGTATAACGCATGGTATCAGGTAGAGCATGAGGATTTTGCAGACCGCAACTGTGCATTTTTCCATTCCTCGTTGCAGTTGGCTCACATGTAGCTGTGCTGTTGTTGGTGCTGTTGTTACCATAGATATGGCCTGGACAGGAGGCGACAGAGCTATATTCTTGGGACCACAGGGAAGTTTTTTGTACAAAGGAAGTGTCATCAAGGGGTCCAGCCTTGCCCAACTAAGTCCAAGGTGTCCTTCAGACTTGTGCCCCTCCTAGCCCGAGAAAACCTAAGTGCTGCAATAATGGCCATGGCTGCTCTAAATGTTCTTGGTGTTGGATGATACAGAGAACCAGGATCTCTTGGAACAGGTAAAGGTGGCTGAGCAGGACTGAGCAGCACTGCACACAGTACCTAAGAAGAGAAAGGTACCTAAAGCCCAGTGGCTTGCCCTGTAGAGATTACTGATAAAAAGAAACATTCATAAAACCTTTCAACTTTGTTGTTGGTAATGTCCTTTTAAAAAAATACAGGTGTGAGTCTTCTAAAAAGTTTGATTAGCTGTGGCCACGGGGAAAACTCCATATTCATTTTTTACAAAATGCATGAACACGTGAATGAGTTTTTAAAACCACGATGAGTTGTTAAGACCATGCCATCCTCATTAGGATGAGTTTTTAAAAGCTGTTCTAAAGGCAATCCCTTGTTACAATGATGTGTGAAAGGGACACAGCGTGTATTGGGTTTGCATGGCAAGGTTTTGGTAGCTGTGGGGCAACAGGAGTGGCTTCTGTGAGAAGCTGACAGAAGCTTCACCCATGTCCAACACAGCCCATGCCAGACAGCTCCAAGATGGACCCATTACTGGCCAAGGCCAAGCCCATCAGCGATGGTGGTGGTGTCTCTGGGATAACATCATTAAGATAGGGGGAAAAAACGTGCTAGGGAGCAACCAGAGAGAAGAGTGAGAATATGTGAGAGGAACAGCTCTGCAGACACCAAGGTCAGTGAAGCAGGAGGGAGAGGAGGTGCTCCAGGCGCTGGAGCAGAGGTTCCCCTGCAGCCCATGGACGTCCATGGTGGAACAGATATCCACCTGCAGCCCGTGGTGGACCCCACATTATTTTTTCTCTCCCCTGTCCAGCTGAGGAGGGGAGCAACAGACTGGCTTTGGTGGGCACTGGGCATCCAGCTAGGGTCAGCCCACCACACAGGGATATCCAGAAGCCGTGGAGAGGGGATGCTGCTGTTCTCTCTAAAGTAATTCCTATCCTGTTTTCTCCAGAAGTCCTCCCCTGACTGAGCCTTCAATACAGCCATATCTGATATATTGTGGGGACCCTGAAGTAAGGTCAGGCAAAGTGTCTGTCCATTGGACAGAATTAATTTAGCCCTGACCAGTGGGTGTGTATCATATTGAAGCCACCCCCAAAACTGTAGGGAATATGTCCCATTCATATAGAGAGCCTAATTGGTAGAGCAAGTTGTTCTTCATCTCAGTTGAGGTCCAGAAGCTGTCATCATTTTCATTTAAAAAAAAAAAAAAGGCATGTTGCTGAATCAAAGACTAGAAATGGCAGGAATTTTGTGTAGAGCTATTTACAGTGGCACGGCAGTCCCCGTGGCACTAGTGTAAACTGCTGCAGTACTCATGCGAAGTGGTACAAGGAAAATGATGATGACAGAGTAGTCGCACGGCTGAGGATCTTTTTATTCTGACAATAATATGTTGCTCTTTTCTGTGACGGAAAACAAACCATATCATTCATAAGATTCTGTCGTTTTTCAATCTGCTGATAGGTATATTATTTTTTGATAAATTAAATATAAAACCCTATTGAATTTATTCCTCTTCTATATTACTTTTAAAGTAATAAATACACCTTCTACTGATGAGAGAGTGTCACCAAATCCAACAGGAAAAGATTTGGAGATCAGTTTATGCTTGGAGAAGCTCCTCTGAAACCATTATTCCTTGAGTGCTTTTGGATGTTATCTTCAAGGTTCATCTTTCTGAAATACTTTTCAGCTTGTTATGTACTGTGTTTCAATTATACCAGATGTAAGTTGTTGACCGTACTGGAAATTACAAGCACACAGCAAATACAGGTCTCCAAGTTACCCCTCTTGAAGTTCTTTTTCTTTTAAGAAAAAAAAGACATTGCTGTTCTGGGGTATGTCCAGGGATATATTTCAGATTATTTTTCCTCCAGTCACACAGTGAATTCAATAATTAAAGCAGAGAAACTGCTTTAACCAATTGATTTTCTTTCTCTTGCATCTTCCTGATTTAAATCTGTAAATTCAAGATGGTGAGAAAAATGTGACCAAGGCTGCATCTAGAGTGCTGTGTCCAGTTCTGGGCTTCCCAGTTCAAGAAGGACAGGGAACTGCTGGAGAGGGGACAGCAAAGGGCTACCAAGATGATTAGGGGGCTGTAACACCTCTCTTAGGAAGAAAGGCTGAGGGAATTGGGTTCTTCAGTCCGGAACAAAGACGGCTGAGGGGGGATCTTATCAACACTTATAAATACTGAAAGGGTGGGTGTCAGGAGGATGGGGCCAGGCTCTTCTCAGTGGTGCCTGGGGACAGGACAAGAGGTAATGGGCACAAACTTGAGCACAGGAAATTCCACCTAAACCTGAGGAGGAACTTGTTTACTTTGAGGGTGGCAGAGCCCTGGCACAGGCTGCCCAGAGAGGTGGTGGAGTCTCCAACTCTGGAGACATTCAAAACCCGCCTGGACGCGTTCCTGTGCCACCTGCTCTGGGCGACCCTGCTCTGGCAGGGGGTTGGAATAGATGGTCTCCAGAGGTCCCTTCCAACCCTATGATTCTGTGATTCTGTGACTTTGTGACAGTAGTTTAGTTACTTAGGTATTTTCTAAGTGACTATAATGTAGAAGGATTAGATAGCTAAAGAGAGGCAAACGGAGAGGCAGGAACCCTAACCAGTCCATCCTAATTCTTTTTATATGCTGCTCAGCCATTGCACATATGTAAAACAGTAATGGAAAGCAGAACAGGACCAGTGCATGTTACCAGGGGTGACTATAAAATTATGCCACAAAAATACTTAGTCTCTGAGCGCCAGCAACATCTTCTCTGTCATTTACTGCTCACAACGTCCCATTATTTTATTAGCTGAAGTACTGTGCAGTTCGTATGTGCTGCATACTGAAAGCACCCAGTGACAAAATATCTAAATGTTGCCTGGCAAGCATCTTCCTGTACTGATGTAGAGGTTAGAGAAATAAGATATCTGTAATGCAGATCCTGTGGAATATATTTATCGGGACTACCTAAAATCTCTAATTAACTTCTACCACCCATGTGTATGCATCCATGCAGCAATTCTACAGTGTTACAGTATATTCATTTTCCTCCTCATATAACAAAGCTGTAAGGGTTTTTTTGGCATTTTTTGAAATAAAGAAAGAATAGACATATCTAATTATAAAAATCTGTAAAAATATTTACAGATTATGCAACACCTCTTATCTGATGATTTCAGAATGCTTCTCAAAAAATTATTTATGGTTCCATCGCTGCCCTGAGCCATATCCTGGGAGTTTTATGGTTGCCACTCATAAAGCTCATTCATAAACTTCTCTGTCTTAAACTTGGTAGGTTGTTTGGACCCAGTGTTCCAAGCAGAAGGTTGTCACAGAGTATATTGTCCTAGAAGTCATTAACGTACTTTTCAGTCTCCTTGTATTCATGGCTACGTTAAGCACATCGGGTTTGTGGCAGCGCACTTCATTGGCTTAAGCAGATCTTCTCCCTCACCCTTAGCCCACAGTTTGTCAGGCTCAACATTTTTAGTGTCCCGTAAGACAGACTTTCTGTTTCTCAGGTCATGCAAACATACTTTCTCTTCACTGACCCCAGTTCCAATTTCCTTTGACCGGAAATGTATGTCCTGGTAAACATCTTATCATTGCTCTGGGTAATGGAATTAACTTCCCTGTCTGTGCTGAAGAAGTTTTCCTGCTATGTATTTAGATTTTCTTTGTTTGGGTTTTTGTTGTTGCTGTTTTATCTTTTGGGGGTTTTTTTGGTTGTTTGGTTGGTTTTTTTTGTCATGGCTTCATTATATCACAGTCATCCTATCATCAGCAGAGACCTCAGCTTTTGGTTTTGGACTTTACTTTTGCCTCTCATCATTTTCAATGTGGACTCAATATTCCTAGCGCAAATTCAGGTTAACAGCTAGACACATGACGTTGTATTTCAGCCTATTTAATGTAATCGTTTCTCTGTTATTCTCTCCCCAAGGTCACCTGGTTATTGCTAGGTGATATTCTGACCCTCTTCAGCCTCAACGATGCAACGTCACCCAGCTTAGGTGCTTGGTTAAGAAGCTTCATCATGTTCTCCAAGAGAACATATAAGGTGTAATCCCACTCTGGACCATCTTTTTAAAAATGCTCTCTGATTCTCTTCATTGTCTGCGAAGAGATGTTAAATCATGGTGATTCTTATGCACAATGACGTGAATATTCCTCTTTACACTCTAAAACTTTGTCCTTAGCAAGTGTGCTTGACATGCTCTGATTTTTTTTCGTGACAAGGTCACTGATGGAAATATCAGAACAGATTAGTCCTGAGGAAGTCCACTAATAAATTCCTTTCTGACACCCTTTTGTTACTAATCTATTGTTCATTAACTATCTTGGCATTAATCCTCATCCTTTCAGTTTTAAGCTCCCATTTGATATCATATCAGATGCTTTACTGAGAAAGAGATGCTTCACTGGGATCCCTGCTGAAATGAGATCCAATCCAATTCCTTTGTCTGGGTAATGGATTGTTAAATTCACCATAATATATATTGGGTAATCTTATGTTGCAGTTTGGCCTATATCCCACTTAATTTCCTGAGGATATAATAAATGCACAAGTGTTTTCATAAGTATTTGTGCTAGCCTTTCTGTCCTCTTGTCAAAAAGTCTCAGATTTCTGTCTTTGTCTCAATAGATAAATTAAAAAAAAAACCCTTGCAACTGAACTTTAAGTTTTATTAGTTCTTTTGGGAAAGAGATGGATGCTTATTTTAGCATGTGAGGATATTTATGTCTACCCTACACGTAATAGCTGTTTTCCTGTCTTTTACTCATGCTAGACCTCATCATTTTCAGTCTTACTGAAAACTCAAGACTCGTTAAGATTTGGGGCCAATTATTCTTTATGCTTCTGCTGCCCAGGAAAGTGACACACTGTAGTCCTCGGGTGCAGGTCTGTCCTCATCCCTGGCAATGCAGGAAACGCTGGATAGTCAAGGAAGTAAATCACATTTTCTCATTTAATGCAGACCCCAATTTCAAGAATAATTGTAGCAAAACCTTCTACTGTTCAATGTATTTCTCTTTGCCTATTGTTGACAAATGAATATTTGAAAGACTGATTGTTGTAACCTGTGTGCAGATTTCACAAATAAAAGAGGATTTCACAAATAAAAGGGTGTTTTCCCCTTGAAAGCCTAGGAGACAGTTTTACTCTGCAGAAGTTAATACCAGTACATAATATAAAACTCTCTGCAACCTTGAACTTCCACAGGTATTTTTTCCCTTTTCATTTTATTGAATGTCCTACAACTACTCTCTATTGTACAGACTACAACTCAGCAGGCAGAAAAAATGAAAAGCAACGTCTAGTGGTTTCTGCCTTTGAAGAGAGAGAAAGGTGATGGTACTGTGTATAGATAGGTGGCTCTCATCACTCCTGTCTTAGGAACCTCCTTCTGCGAGTTGTGATCTCTGGAAAACTTCATTCGAGGTATAGCAATGTTGGCAACACAAGGGCAGTTAAGAAAAGAAGAATAAAGTAGAATGCTTTAAAATAATTTTGTTTGACATTAAGGTTTCCTACCTAAATTTTTATCCCACTTACTTTTCTTCCCAGGTGTTTCTTCGGGAGAGAAGATTTCTGTGTCTCTAAGGACACATAACTGTAACCTGTTGAGAGCACATGGAAGCCAAATGGGGTTTCATCACTGTCACACTCTGTCTTATGAAAATTAGTTTTCGTAAGGACTTAGAAGGGAATCAGTGCCTGTTGCTGTGCAGATACGTTTGCTGCTGCTGCACACAGATTGGTGAAGCCAAGGTTTAGTGTTGTGTTCTGGAGCCGTGACAGTGATTGAATAGCCGAGGCTGTTTAATAGTTCCCATTATATCCCTGAGTTCACCTGCCCAGCTGGTTGGGCACGGGAGAGCGGGGAAGGGAAGATCCGAAAGTACTGGCAGGAAGGGAAACGATTTTCTAGCTGAAATTTACTGCTGATTACTTCAACATTTTTTCATTGTTTGCTGTGATTTTTGTCAATTGGATGCAAAAGCTGTGGTTGAGATACTACATTTCAGAGAAGATGGGAAGTAGGTGACGTATAATGGCAAAAATCTACAGGATACTATTCACAGAGAACTTCTCTTTCTTCAAAACAGGATCTTTAGAAAGAAATGGAAATCAGTAGGGGTTCTGTTGGGATCATACTTTCCTTTTAAGATGAGATTTTGAAAGAGGGAAAGATATTATCTTTTTACTATGGATTTTTTTTTATGTGGGTCTTCTGTATGGGGGGTGGTGGGCTTACTTTCCTTGCCTTTGCATGAGTATGCTGATTCTGGCAAGAAGAATTCTTTTGATTTCATTTTCTTTCTCTGTATTCAGCACCTATTTGACTTTCTCTTTTCCAAGCTCTTTCTTCATTTCACCTGTTTGCCCTGGGAACATGGATTTCCTCTTCAAGTACTTAGCATATGATAGCGTATAGGACCACTCAGGAATATGATATTTCTTATCCATTTTTTTAAATACTTAAAAATTAATAAAATTGCTTTAGAAATATATTAATCTGTCAGATTTGCCAAGTTTTCTATTGTGTACTGCTATATATACTGTATTCTGCCTGATTTACACATTTAGTGAAAGCCCTGCAGAAATAATATATAGTCTGTAGAAAGAGTAGTCCTTAAAAAGACCACTAACTCACAACGTCTTGTCCACACTGTTGCCTGAAAGGATGACCTGAAGCTTTTGGGAAGCTTAGATTTAAACTAATATTTTATATCTTTCTCCAATGTAGGAGGAGATCCTCATGTCTCCCCTTCCTCTAGATTAATTCTGAATTTCTGGTTTCCATCAGGATTGCTTTATGACACTCTTATTATATGTGGTCTTAAAATGGGCATAACTCATTCTTTTGGTTTTGCATGAGCATTGATTTACAGTCTCAACATGTGTCTTCACCGGAGAAACGAGAAAACTAGAAGTCCGGTTTTCTCGTAACGCAGGGTTTGCCACTGCCACCGCACCACCACTCACTCTGACACCATGGCAGCGTCATGCTTTGCTGTTGTAAGTCAAAATCAGATGCACTATTTTTGGGCAGCTGGAGGAACGAAAATTATTTGGCAGCTGTCTTAATTACAAACACAGAAGGAAAACAGAAGAAAATGTAGAGAGCCAGGACTGAAGTCATATAACTGTGGGGTGGGGTGGGGTTTTTTTCTGCTTTTAATCAAGTCATATCATCTTGCAAAACCTAGTGATTTGTTTCGTTTCAAATGGGAAGATACCTGTGATTTGATGTATGGGTTATCGGTGAATTGGCATACGAGTGAGTTTGTCCTTCCCTGGAATTTCATCAATTGTGCTCTCCTTTTACTGTCTTGGAAAAGCACTTTAGACTGATTGAATTATACTTGGTGGTGGACTTGGCAGCGTTAGGTTTACGATTGGACTTCATGATCTCAGAGGTCTTTTCCGACCTAAATGATTCTGTGATTCCATGGCCTTAGTAGTATTCTGTCCATCATCTGCCCTTGCTGCAAAGCTTTTAGTGCATCCACAGAACAGTGAGATAAGATTTTCTCGAAGAGGGAATTGGCTTTCCAAAATGGAAAACTTGCAGAAATCTGAGCTATTAGAGACCTGAGGAGATTCCAGCCGCTGTGTGTTATTGAAAATCAGCAGAAACAGGTTAGGAGGCAGTTACGTTACAAAGTATGACGGAGCATATTCACAGATATTCAGAAAAATTCTCTTCACTTTTTCTCATTTGGTTAAAATTCTACTGTCTTCCACTTTTTTACGGTCTTTTCAAAAGAAAAACGTGAAAGAGCTAGTTTGTTTCCTACATATAGGTATCTGTCACACGAAGGATTTTGAAAAGCTGCATTTTGCAATGGTTCTGTTATGGAATTTGTAGTTTACTGGTCCTGTGAGTAAAGCATAACTTAGTGGAAATTAAGTTCTGTGTAACAGAACTATTAAGCCTGATACAAATCTACTTCAAATCAAATAAAAGCTGTGATTTCTGCAGTCATACTATCATTCTGTATTTTTAAGTGATTGAGATAACTGCTGATATAAATGTTCTGGTAATTAATTATGCTACAAACGCCTTATTTTGATACAATGAATTCAGTTTAGCCATTCCTGACACCCTTTCAGGAGCATTTCTACGACACCACGGACTGCAGTAATTAATCTCAGACTCCCCAAACTATACGTATTTCCTGACAGATTTGCTGTACAGCACTGGATTTTATCCCTGCCCTCCCCTGAAGAGGAGATCTCAGAAGAACCTCTGGCCCGTCCAGAGACAAGAAGGATGAAACAGCTGGGTCGGGTCCCTGGACCAACTGCTGCATTGGTCTCCAGCCTCATTTGTGGTGGCGTTGGGTGTCCAATGTGTCCACACAGGACTAGTAGATGGGACACAGCACCTATGGGAGAGTTTCAGTGTTCCGAAACATCAAATGGAACACAACCAGAATAAACTGCAGCATCTTAAATGGCACTGGACTCCAACATGCAGCAGATTTCAACCAAATCCCCTCTTTCTTGTCAATTTTTTTGCAGTTGCATAATTTGACATGCACTGGCTTCCTTTCACCCTTACCAGTCCGTGCTGGTGCCGTCATTTGGAGTGGTTGGAGTCTGGAGTATCGACATTGTTAATCAGTGTCACATCTCTATTAAGATGCTGTTTGAAAACAAACAAACAAAACACCCTCCAAAATCCTTAAAACAAGAAAAGGGAAGAGCTTATTTCCCTTTGGACAGAAGTGACATTTTCTGAATTGTGCTTATGGCATTAGAGGCTGCTTTTATTGTAGCTACTGTTCTTTATCCCCAAATTAAAACAGGCTTAGGTGAAGTGAAAGCACAGGGTTACTTTTTACATGTTGAAAGTCAGGACTGCAGTGTTATTGGTCATCCCTCCTCAATGTAGACTTATGTGCATGTTAATCAATTAGTAATATTCAGGAGGTACCGTAAGGAATAATATTCTTTGATAGAGAGCTGTGATAGATGCTGCACATTTCTGTCTCTGTATTTGAAATTAATTGCTGAAACGTGGAAGACTCATTGCCAAAGCAGGTAGTACACGGGATAGTCCAGGAGGAATAAATTTTAGTCGTCACAAGTGTCTTGAATTTATCCTGGAGGAAAAAGCACATGTCCCTGAAGTGCTGTTGGAATCCTTGGGCTGAAGACTGTGTTCCCTAGTTTTTGCTGAGCTCCTGCCTTATGCTGTTGCCTAAATCCCACCTCATTCAGCAGCAGCAGCAGCAATGGCGGTGGCAGCCAGAAGGGCTTGGTCATCCTTGCCATGTTCGTCCTTCCTCCTCAAAGGACCACAAGTGCTCTTCTCACTCCATCCTTACTGCTTTTGTGCCTGTTGATATGTGCCATGAATATTTAGTAGCTGGGTGTACCTGGCTCATTTACTTGGGAAATTAGGAAGATTTGACACTGGCAAAATCTAGAAATAATTTTTTTCAATTTATTTTGTAGTCAAAGTTCTCCCATTCTTCTTGACTACCGCTACCACCAGAATTAGTGATCTCCATAGTCTCAGTTATATGTGCTAATACTAGTAAGAAATCATGATACCGCTTGTTTGCTATCAAATATAGAGCAACAAATATCATCTAGCATCCAACACCAAAATAACACATTGTATCTCAGATTTCTGTGCCCATGGCATCCAGGATCGTGCTCCCATTTCATCTGTTTAGTTTATCTCCCTGGAAATTACCTTAGAAATCATAGAGTAACTTCTGCGTCTACCATGGCTCTACTCTGGTATTTTAAGAGGTAAAATTTATGTCTTTTTATTGTTGATACAGCATCGGTGTTACAGCATCCAAGGACACTTAACCACTTTCCTAAGACATGATTTGAAGTAGACGGTGTTTTGTATAAAAATATCAGCAGGTTTCAAACAGGACATTTCTGTACAAAGACATGGAAATAATTTCTTCACAATGTGTGAGTGCAGGCAGAAGCTGTTATTGTATTAATTTTGTTTAAATAACAAAATAAGCTTCATGTATGTGTTGTTTGCTCAGACTATCAAGTCCCTGAGGACTTTTGTCCTTTCACTGCACATTTTCTCATTCCATAAAATCCTGGCAGTTTCATTGAAAATACAGATTTCTCCCTGTAATAAACTTAAAAGGGTGTTCCTTTAGTTTATTAAGGAAACTGTTGTCTTGTGATCTTTAATTTCCTAGTCCTAATCTCGTTAAAGAAAACCAAGTATTTTTAGAGTTTCACAGTGAACACTAACAGCTGCAATGCTGCCTTTGATCTATAAGTGGCAGTATGTGTTTGTTGGAGCTGGTAGGATTTGTAGCAGGAATGTCTGATGTTTGTGAAGTCCTGTGTGTCACGTTGCTTCATTTCCAACTCTGCTGTATGTAAATCAACTGCAGTTTCACGCCAGCGAGAAGCACAATTTACAGAATAATTGCTGGCGTTTTGCAATGATTTCCATTTTTGTGCTACAGCCCAGTTAATACACATTTGAGAGGTTTTCATAAACAAAAATCCCACAAATATTCTGTAACCACCCCAATTTTGATATATTTGTCTTTATCCATGTTTAGAAATACCTTTCCATCCATTTATTATTCATTCAGTCAATGACTGTGTAGCAAGTGGAATACATTGTTGTAATGCCATTGCATGTGTGGTTTGACCTACCTCCATCCTCCAGTTTTGGCTAAGCTACAGTATCTGGATCCGATCCTCACAAATCTTATGGAAGGGCTTGGAATATGAGCCCCAATCCCTTCTTCATCTGCTGTCTCACCAAGTGTTTACTGCGCACAACTTGAGCTGAAGTTATAATGCAAAGGTTTCCGCTTAATTTGGGTTGTGCCTGTACACAGAAGATCTGAGGGATGGCTTGAACTGGCTGGGTCTTTGAGAGACTTAAGTGACGGCTGCCAAGTGCTCTCCCATTGTCTAGCACTTGCATTTTTTCAGCATGTTGCTTTGCCACCCTCACAAAGTCATTCTGCACCGAAGGCGTATCTTTGAGTGGTCCAAAAAAACTCATCAAAAAGCTTCTAAAAAGTTTTTAGAAGCAGGTGTGTGAAATCATGCACAGATACTTTTAGGTTGCATCACTCCCTCGTGAGCACGGAGGTGACTGTACTGGAGAATCGTTGCGCTCCATACAGCCCCCCAGGGTCTGCCTTGTACTGATAACCGTCTTGTTGGGTGTCTGCCTCTGATGGGTATCCACTGTAACTGTGTTCACCATAAACTGAAAGAGAACCATTGCACAGTACGTGTTTAAGTATTTCTGTGCTAAATTTCATTAATTTAAATGCCTCTGCATTGTAGTCAACTATTGCCACCTTCCAGAGCTACATGCTGGATACCAATAGGACCTTTCTGAAAGAACAGAACTTCTCCTTCTAATTTGGCAGGCCGTGGTACTTTTCAGCTGTGACATTCAGAGCTAAGGAGGGTGTTAAGTTTGGAGATTGAGAGCTGCCCTTCCTGAACCATGATGAGTCTGCTAAATTTGCTGCTCGAGAGATTATTTTCAGAAACATACAAGAGACACAGCCATTAACTTTATCGCCTGAGTCAGAAAAAGAAGCATGCTGAAAGACTCTAGGATATCAGCCTGGATTATAAGCCTCTTAAGGGTTACACTGATAATTTTTCTCAAAAAAATCCACGTGCATTCTAGTCAAAACAAAACCTTTACTGTATTCCTTTTCCTTAGTTCAGCCTCAGCAGGGGGTTAAATACCTATATTGCTTCCTAAAATTGCCTAATGCAGTTTGATCTCCTTACTTAATAGGATCTCACTTGGTCGTTTCAAAGTCACGATATTTCCAGAAAGGCATAAGTGTTAATCTTTCTGATAATACATATTTATCTGATATGAATAGATTTGATGTGTGTGTGTATGCAGGAGATATCAGGTAAAGTCTGTGGCCTGGTATTCCAGGTGTGAGAGATGCTGAGTGCCATATCACTGAAACGTGGGAAGGTACCTGTATCAAACAGGTGGTGTCTGGGATTACCAGACTTGTTTGGTACAACACGTTCCTCAAAGGCACAAAGTCTTTTCAGGGAGATCTGAATGCAGAAGGTTCTTCTCTGGACGAGTCTTTTCATTGGATGCTGCTTATCGTTGGGTTAACAGCATAAACTAATTACAGCGCGCTCTTCTCAGACTTCATGGCGTTGAACATTTCTCACTACAGCCTTGAGAGATGAGGACTGACGTAGTAATACAGGTCCTCAGCTCCTTGCCCTGAGGGATTTTTGACATTCACAGCAACGTTGCTCAGATACAACAACCTTGCCCTCGCCTACGTGTTTCATTATGGGCACTAAGATCTGTGTACTACACAGGTAGGAAGAAAGTGGTGGAGATCTGTATGTGTAGGGAAAATGAGGGACGGGCTGGTGTTCTGGAGGGAGGTGTTTGGTATGGGAAGTCAGTTATTCACTCAGTGTTGCTTGTCCATGTGGGATTATGGGTCCAACTGCCTCCCACAGTATTTTCTATACCCCAAAACCAGCTCAACAAGGGAGTTTCTCAGATATTTTCACTTTATGATTCTGGTGTTATTTGCTCGAAAATCAGCACTGTGGTAGAGTGGAAAAATGTCTTTCAAAATCGTTCTTCCTTATCAGCCGCCTTGACGCTAAGTTTCCTCTGTTTCTGCCTCTGGTTTGTGTGGGGTACCTCAGGATTTACTCAAAATACCCATATTTTTTAGAGGAATATGGATTATTTGAGGTGCAAGTTGTAAGTCTGCAGTATTACAAGAGGTGTTCATTTTGTTATAATACATTACAAGAAAATTGCAATATAGAACAGGAAAACAATCTCCTGCTCACACTAAGTGTGCAACTATGCAGCTGTTGTCACTCAATAAATTATGCTCTGAGCTTAGGTCAAGCAGCAGTTTTATTTAAAAGATGAAAAGTAGAATGGTTTCACATAATGTAACATTCATGTAATGTATTATGTGTTATATTCATTAATATTGTATAACATGTATAATAGATAGCATATACGTATGATGTATATTTTCGAAGTGATATAACGCAAAATTTAAACACTTTAGAACGAAGTCACTAAATTTTGTATGCAAATATATGAAGCAAGAACAATATATTTGTGCTATGTGTGCTACTCAACTGCAGAGGGCTGCAGAGTCGACCTGGAGGTAGAAGGCTCTTCTATGTAAATGCTCCTCCTCCTCTTGTCACTCATAATGCCTGAATGAAATTAGCATTTTAACCCGTGCCTGTGCCTTTGCAATGAATGTCGTCTTCTCTAAAACTCTTCCTTTCAGAAGGTGGTATATGTGCTGTGCCTTGATAACAGCTGATATAAATGGGTGGAAAGAGGGGCCTTGACCTAGAAATGTTCTAGGTTTGTTGGCAACATTAAGTTTAATCTTTTTTTTCTGTTTTAGCAAGTTTTCAGGTGACTGTTCCAGCAAAGATCTCTCCCGTAGTTTTAAGTGTGTAACTTCTGTAGAGGTGGCACTACCAAATCTCCCTTCTGAATGACCGAAAGGCTCACATACTTTGTTTTGTATTTATATACTTGGTCCAAAATAAGTGTTGAAAAATAAGTCTGTCCTAGAAGCCAGAAAGTATATTTGTTTTCCATACAGGATACAGCACATGACTGCACTCATTTTTAACGAGGAGGTGTAGAAGATGCATATCTATATCTATCATCTATCTATCTATCAATCTATGTATCCCCTGATAAGGTACAGTTTAAGCAGAGTATTTTTAGCATCACTGTTTTACCTCATATTCTGCTTTAGTATACACTTCCGCCTTCGGTAATTTACATAAACATACATAGTCTATGAATAATGCATAAGACTCACTTTAAATGCAGGGCTTCCAGCTCCCACAGTGCAGCAGTGTATACAACAATTCGATTGGCTCTGCTCTGTTTTCATTACTGGCAATTTCTGGGAACACAAAAGAGGTTGAAAAGGCTGACAGGAATGGACAATATTTATTTTGTGAGACATATTTGTAGCCTTTTCAAGGCAATTGTATTGCAAAGTTTTGCCTGCCATTGTTGTTCCTTGAATTTTTTTTTTTTCCCCCCCCCCCCCCCGGGAAGAATGCATTAAAAGGTTTGTGATTGCTCTTTTGTAGATTCAGTCAGATCTGTGATTTTTTTATTTTAAAGGATACTGCTGGATTTTTTCCCTATTTGCATAAATGTGAGCACAAGCTATAAATAAGTAAAGAACCATCAGATTTCTTAAGGTCTCTCAATTAAAGTAGCAAGGCAATGCTAAGAAACACCTGAAGAAGAACTTGAAATATCTTAAGATAGAGAAATTAAAATTTTTAATTTATAGTATTCTAGTTTTTAGTTTAGCCATTTTAGTTTAATATTATAGTTTTCAGTTTATATTATTCTAGGATTTTTTCAGGACAATGAAATGGCTTCTAAAATGTACATTCATTTTTTTCATCTGAGTCAGCTGATGCTGTTACAATGTACAGGTTATCCTTACCTTAAATAGTCACATGTATTTTTAATAGAGGACAAAGACACAGTGTTAATTAACGAAGTTGCACAAAGGTTTTACTTTTAGCAATATCTTAGTCAAGTCATTATGTTTATGCAGCAAGAAAATTGATTCTTTCTCTTCCTCTCCCTCCAAAGAACCATCGTTCATTAATAAGGTTGGGGGTCCTTATGCTTCCAATGATTTGATTTGACCAGTAATTTTCCAAGCACTTCAAGCATGTTCAGGAAAGTAAATAGTATTTTTCCTGAAAGAAAATGAAGGTCAGTTTGCCAGCCTGACTGTGCACCTGTAAGGATCCTTTGGTTTCATCCAGATACACGAACCGGGTTGTTTTAAAAATTCTTCTATCTATAAATCACTTGAAAAAAAACTTTTCTGATTTCTTTCAATATTATGGGGAAGTATCGAAGGTTACGATAGCAAACAGTTTCACAAGGTGTTTAACTGGCACTGTAGATGGTCAGGCCATGTACAAGTTCTCACAGTTAGCTTTGATTAATATTTTTAATAGCTGAGGATACTGTCACTTCACCATCTGCTGCTGATATTAACTGTCCTGTAAATGAGTTGTTTTTAGCTGCCGATAACACATCACATCTGAACACACACACACAATGCTGAAATGTCTTTTTTTCTCCCTTTAACAACGACAGCTGAACTTTGTCAAGCAGTTAGTATTTCAAGTCCATGACTGCTTGTTTCTGATAGGTTACCTGAGCAAAACTTTACTTTTCTTACTCCTGACCTGACCAAGACAAATAAACGAACGAACGAGCAAAGGGACAACTTCTGAGGAGTAAATAACCTGTATAAAGGCAAGGCAAATTGCAGAGCCTGCTCTCCTACACTGCTAAAATGTAAAGCACCTTTTCGTGTTGCTGATCACCACAGAAGAGAAGCATTTTTCCAGAGACGTGCAAACGTCTGGACAGAAATCCCGAGCCAGTGAAGCTGCCAGATTGCATAGTTCTCTACAAACAAAAAATTCAGATAATTTTCTCTTACTTTCACAAACTGAGGCCCTCTTTTTAGTGAACTTTGCACTAAATTAGCTTTTGATGAGTTTTTTTTTTGTGATTGAACTTGGCGGAAAGGTAGAAAGTTAAGTTGCAGGATTTGGAAGGTTTTGGGTTTTCTTTTTTGTTTTGTTCTTTTAATTTTTTTTTTTTCCTGGTTGAGGGGCAAAGGAAGGCAATTCCTGAGCATTGAATAATTCTAAACAAAAACGAGAAAGAAGAAAACCTTTGGTTGGCTCTGATCTTCCCACAACTACTGTAAATTTAATACAGTGGAATCCTAATCAAGATGCCCTGGCAGATGGCCCTTTGTCTCCATTAAGAAGAATACTTGATTAACTGAAGACGTTGCTTGAATAATGATTTATTTGGGAAGATACAGTGCCCATCAAATGACTGAGAGGCTCTCAAGCCAGGTCCTCGGTGGGTGCAAGTCAGAAGGGCTCCACTGGAGCCAGCAGAAATGTCTGAGCCTGCAGCCGGGCTTCACAAAGTTAGAAACCAGCGTATCTGAGTACGAACACAACTCCGGGCCTGAAAGGTATTTTGGCATATTGATTCTATGTACATGGTGAACTGCAAGTGGCCAGCCAAATCACTTTCCAAATCAAGTCTATCAAGGGATGTGGTCAACATCAGGGTGGCTGTGAGATACCTGCCGTGGTACCAGCGACGTGCAGCTGAGATGAAACAAATCACTGAGATGCAGGAAGGAATGTTGGAATTATCGTGCACCGAAGAAGACAAGGCAGTGGACAAAAATGCTCACCAAGAAATCAGAAAAAGGAATTGGTGAAGCATGGAAACACCAAAAAAATCGCGGATGCCACTGTGTCATTAGGTCATGCCCCTGATGTAGAGAGCAGTTGTCTTTATTTCACAGTGAACACTGAGAATAAGAATTTAATTTAAACTTATTCCTTTCTCATAAAAAATATGATACAATAGCAGTAAGCAATCTCAGCAAGACAGTTTTCCTTTAACAACACCTTTTCTTGGCTAGTATTCAGCAACTGTATCGTGCAAATCACTTTCTAGTCCTAATGACTTGAGAAGAGCTTAGCATCCTACAAGCGTTCACTCCCATCAGAAGTGGGTCATAAGGTCATCCTGATCACATCTGCCTTTTGTATACCTGATACTGATCTGTCGTGCCTCACCTCCATCCTGTCAAGACACAATCAATCATGAAACAAAAATGAAAACATCTCGTTTTGGTGTTGAGTACCTGAAATCGGTTTTCCTCTTTTTCTGTAATCACCGGGATTCTGATTCTTGTGGTCCTTTCCTTTCTGAGAAGACTATTCAGTGTGTGTCGTTTCAGCAGGTGTGCAATTATTTCCATTGTTGGTGTATCGCGCTGGTGTCAAAGTGCTCTCACACCATTAACATCAGTGCCAGGGCTGGGGGCTGTTGGGTCTGGGGCAGACCCGAATGCTGAACAGCTCTGCGTTGCCTCGTGTCAGGGTGCAGGACAGTGGACCAGGGTGGAAGCAGTTTCCGTGCAGAAGAACAAGATGCAACCAAGCTTCCAGAGGCTGGGCAAACTCATGCTGTTTCAAAATCTCTTGCTCAGAAAGGTCTTTTCATGGGCACACCGGTCCCAATACCACTCAGTCAAACTGTTATCACTAACACAGAAGGAAGGCTAAATCACAAAAGCCAAATGCTAATCCTGAATCTGGTTTTACCATGAGTGTACCAGAGATATGAGAAGTTTTGTGAAGTCCTCAGTAAATTTTGCCAATGGTTCAGTGCCGGTGTGCAGCCATTTCCATCATGATAATTGAATATGTGGGACAGGTGGTGTTCTTAATTTCTGAGTTTCTCTGCTGTTTTTCTTGTAGACAGTTTGACTTCCTATAGTTACCAAAATTTTGAGATCAGGAGAACTGATGGCATCTGTTTTATAGTGCCTTTCATGCACCTTAAATGCACCACCTTCTGGATGCGGGGAAGGCTGTGGACGTTGTCTGTCTGGACTTTGGTAAGGCCTTTGACACCGTCCCCCACAGCATTCTCCTGGAGAAGCTGGCAAATCGTGGCATAGACAAGTGTACTCTTCGCTGGGTTAAAAACTGGCTGGATGGCCGTGCCCAGAGAGTTGTGATTAATGGGGTGAAATCCTCTTGGTGGCCGGTCACCAGTGGTGTCCCCCAGGGCTCAGTTTTGGGGCCAGTCTTGTTCAATATCTTTATCAGTGATCTGGATAAGGGGATTGAGTGCACCCTCAGTAAGTTTGCAGATGACACCAAACTAGGCGGGAGTGTTGATCTGCTTGAGGGTAGGAAGGCTCTACAGAGGGACCTGGGCAGGCTGGAGCGATGGGCCAAGGACAACTGTATGAGGTTTAATAAGGCCAAGTGCCGGGTCCTGCATTTCGGTCACAACAACCCCAAGCAACGCTACAGGCTTGGGGAAGAGTGGCTGGAAAGCTGCCCAGCAGAAAAGGACCTGGGGGTGCTGGTGGACGGCCAGCTTAACATGAGCCAGCAGTGTGCCCAGGGGGCCAAGAAGGCCAAGAGCATTCTGGCTTGTATCAGGAATAGCGTGGCCAGCAGGAGCAGGGAAGTGATGGTGCTTCTGTACTGGGCACCGGTGAGGCCTCACCTCGAGTACTGTGTTCAGTTCTGGGCCCCGCTGTACAAGAGGGACATTGAGGTGCTGGAGCGTGTCCAGAGGAGAGCCACCAAGCTGGTGAGGGGTCTGGAGACCAGGGCATATGAGGAGAGGCTGAGGGAGCTGGGCATGTTTAGCTTGGAGAAGAGGAGGCTGAGGGGAGACCTCATTGCCCTCTACAACTCCCTGAAAGGAGGGTGGAGAGAGGTGGGTGGTGGCCTCTTCTCCTGGGTGAATAATGACAGGACCAGAGGAAATGGTCTGAAGCTGCAGCAGGGGAGGTTTAGATTAGATATTGGGAAGAATTACTTTACTGAAAGAGTGGTCAGGCACTGGAACAGCCTGCCCAGGGAGGGGGTTGAGTCACCATCCCTAGAGGGATTTAAGAGACGTCTAGATGTGGCACTTCGGGGCATGCTGTAGTGGCAGAGGTTGTAGGTTGTTTGTTTGTGGTGAGGTTTTTTGTTTGTTTTTTTGTTTGTTTTTTTTTTGGTTTTTTTGTGTGTGTGTATGGTTGGACTCGATGATCTCAAAGGTCCTTTCCAACCATGAAGATTCTATGATTCTATGATTCTATAAATCAAGCCAAATGGTTACCTGGATGAAATTCAGTAAAGCCAATATCCCAGAAATCCTGATCTGATGTCATGCTTCAGGCACTGTTCAGCATTATCGTTTTTAATTGGGAGCTGAGCCGCGGAAATGCTACGTTACAATTTTTGAGATGCCTTTTGAAGTTCAGTTTGAAAGTGTTAATGTCGGTATGAGCAGGGTTTTTAGACGCTGTTGTTGTTTTATGCCTTGCCTGTTTCATGAAGGAAAATGGATAAAATCAGGGTACCGCTTGTTCAACTATGAGCAGCGACACAGCGATCACATGAAAAACACTCCGCTTCAGAGCAATCGAAGAGAACACATCCGTTGGTCAGTCCGGTTCACACGAGGGGGACTCCATTAATTGCTGTGAGCACGAGAAGGGTTACCTGACCCTGCCGGAGAGAGCTGGCTTCTTTCTTCTGCTGTGAAGAAATTGCTTTGCCACTTAGGTCAGCATCAGGGTGTAAATCTTAATGAAAGATTCTGAGATGTCTGAGCAAATCAAGCCACTTGGCCACCCTGGTGCTCGTTAATCTATCTCCCTGCCTTTTTCTCCTTGCACTTTTTATTTTTGAGGTAAGTAGTAGGAGGAAAGCACAGTTTAGTCATAGAGCAGTAGCTACTACAATCACTTCAGTCTTTTCCTCTCTTGCAGCTTGGGCAGGACGGGCATCTTGATTATTATTGTCTTTATCAGACTCCCTTACTGTAAGTAAAGCAAAACTTTAATATTTTGAAAATTATCCCTATCAATTCAAATTTTAGTCTTCCAGGGCTGCGTCCTTAAGTCCTGACGCAATCCTTAGTCAAAACTCTCACTGCAGGTGTTTGCCTGATTAGGAGATTTTCCTGATCTGCAGGGACGGTATTGCAGCAACTGTCAGCATTGAGCCTGGCATCTGTTCTCTGTGCTGCAAGAAAAGATGCATTTCTTCCCTATTGGGGAAAAAAACCCACCCACCTTTATATATTTCAATATACTGTAATAGCCATCAAACTTTTGTAGCTGTTTTTCAAAATGCTGGGAGACAGATTTTTAGCTGATACGAATCTGCTTGGTGAAGCTAAATTTAATGGAACTATATGTTTTTTACCTTTGCTGGTTATATGCCCTTAGATCTATTGAAGAGCTACAAAACTTTTCTGCTGGTTCACTGTTACACTCATCTGGAAAGATGTGACATCCTAGAACTTCCCTCCCTTTTGGGACCTCTTTGCTCTCCTTGTCTTGCTAACCAAAATGTAAATGGATGAGGCGTTACATCTGCATCCAAGAAAGGCTATCCTTACAGGTTTATCCATTCAATATCCAATTAAAATTCCCAAATTAATTCTATTAACCACCAGTTGCCTGAACTTTCTGAGGTTCCAACTTTTTCTCTTCCTCTTCTTTCACAGATTTTAATTTTGTAACATCCTGGTTAGTTGTCAAGGAGACTGTAGTGGAAAAAGCCGACATTCCCGGGGATATTTCCTTGCATGTGTCTCTGTGAACAAACTATGCTTTGTAAATCCTTTCAGAACCCTAGTGTAAGACCCAGTATTTCTTGGCGGGTTCATCGTTTCCATGTGTATGCCTGGTGATGTAGGATGTATTTTCAATCAAATATCAATGATTTCCTGACATTTGCTACTGCTGCTTTAGAAAGAAGTTGTGGATGGATTCTCAAATCTCAAAAACCTTTTTTTTGGCAGACAGATGCGCATGTTATCTGGAAAAGCTTATCAGGAAAGTAGCTGAAAACCACTGTAATCCTAGGAGAAGATCAATTACCCTGAGAAAATGCTGACAAGGATGGAGGTGAAGGTATGAGAAAGATTCTGAACAGTATCAAACTTTACAGTGCAATCCCAGAGCCCATATGTGTGCAAAAATATAATTTAGATTTGCATTCTTTCTCTCCTTCAGCTCTTTTTTTTGGGTTAGCTTTTAGATCTGAAAAATAAATCCATTTGTGTCATTCAAGAAACAGAGATCCAACAGAAGTCTGGGCTCCCTTCCAGCATCCACAACATGCAAATGTAAGTTGGTTTATTTGGAGAACTATTTATTTCATTTAGGATGTCCAAATCTTGAATGACACCTGTTCATTAGATTACCATCTATCACCATAATAGCTGTATGGTCAAATAAATATAAGAGTTTCATTGTCCTTGTAGACACACCAGAGGGATGACTGTGCCTGAAGGCTGCCTGCACTCTGTTACTCTTTTCAAAGTGCTTCTTTAGGTCTGATTTTCATAGAATCACAGAATGGTTTGGGTTGGAAGGGGCCTTAAAACTCATCTTGTTCCACCCCCCTGCCGACACCTCCCACCAGACCAGGTTGCTCCAAGCCCCCTCCAGCCTGGGCTTGAGCACCTCCAGGGATGGGGCAGCCACAGCTTCTCTGGGCAACCTGGGCCAAGGGCTCACCACCTTCACAGCAAAGAATTTCTTCCTCATATCTCATCTAAATCTACCCTCTTTCAGTTTAAAACCGTTACCCCTCATCCTGTCATTACACTCCCCAATCAAGAGTCCCTCCCCAGCTTTCCTGGAGCCTCTTTAGGGACTACAAGGGGCTATAAGGTCTCCTCAGAGCCTTCTCTTCTCCAGGCTCCAGTGGGCTTGAGGCAGCCTTTGGGCTACATCACAAGAGAACGCTTGTATGTGTTTTACCTCTTGGTGTGGATGGGATGGGTTTGTCCCAGCCACCTCCATGGATTTCATCCGTCCTTGGGACAATGCGAGGAGGTGACAAACACTTTCCTTGATGGAGCCTGAACTCGTTGGCATGAGTATGAAAATCATGCAATCCAATGCAGCAAAACAAAGCTGAAAATGCAGCCAGTGCTAGTTCAGTTTTGCTAATTTAAGTTAAAAAATGGAGGCAAGCATGGTGACATAGGCACAACATAGTGATATCCAGGGGAATATTAATCCACAGTTCCCAAGGTGTCATCTTCCAGCTACATTGGCTGAAGCCCACCTTAACACATTTTTGTGTTTGCCACAATCTGAACCAGCCAGATGGTTAGATCTCTGTCTGCTGTCTGTGTTTTGCCGCATAAGCATGTTCTTGATCTGAATATGACTTCCCATAAAGAGATGATGATAAGGGAGTTCCGTTTGGTTTTAAAATCCATTCATCTACAGAAGACCATTTCCTTATAAGCATGCACATTTTCCCTACTTACCCGGGAGCTATGGCTGAGAAACTTTGAGTAATCCGCACCATTCCCATGCTTGCCGTTGTTTTGACACATCTGATGCAATTATTCACATTCTGTCTCTGCGTAGCTTGTAGCACGCTGACACAAAGCTGTATGTGAATGTATGTCCTTTATGTCCTCCTGTTAAGGCCGTGCCTACTGTGACCAGTGCTGCTTCTATTCATGTGATAAACAGAAAGCTGCAGCCACTTCACATTATTATGTAGCCTATTAGTTTTCAGGTGGTGCCCTTGTTGGCTACAACTGCTGTGGGGGAAAGGAGCCTCATTACACAAAACCAATCGCAGATTTTACATTTAAAAAAAAAAAAAAAAAAGACAAAAAGACAGCAGCTAATCTGCAGAAAAGATAAAGAGAGTTTGAAATGAAGTTTTACAGTTGCTCCGGGCCACTGGAAATCTCAGCAGATAAATCTGATAGTTCAAAGTCTCCAGCCAGGGATTAGCAAAGAGCGTGAAGTGGGATTAAGACGTGGGAGGTTTGTCACCTGCTGTGATCCTGCAGGTCGTGTCCAATGTAATACCAGAACTTTGGGTTATAAACAAACTATGTCCGATCCTGCTAAAAAATTCAAAGCGGAGGCTCTCATCATGAGCGCCACAGTGATCCTGCCTTCTCGGGCAGCACAACTTGGGAAGAACCTCTTCGAAATGTCACGATCGTCTGCTTAATGACTCATTAATTTTTTTGCTCTTTGCACATTCTTAAGAAAATGCTGATGTGTTCAGGCTCCCTCTTTTCCTTCAGCAGAAGTGAAATTCATTGATTACGAAAGGCCTTTAATAGCATCATCCAAGCAGAAAGCTGAGAGATTATGTGTTAAATCAAGTCTCTGTGTTGGCCTGTACTGTGCTTTGCAATATTTGTGTCCTATTTCTCCACTCTTTGTGCAAGAACGGGAAGAGGAATGTATTTTCTTTACCTTTTATCTTTTTGTGGCAGATGTCCTAGGCATCCAAGTGCTCCGGGCGTTCCCGGCAAGACTGGAGCTGTGCCTGCTCTGAAACCTCTCCTTGTACAGCCAAATACTTTAAACTTTCTTTTATTCACAGCCATTACTTCCCCTTAAATCTCAACAGCCTCAAATTTAGCCGCAGTTTTGAAGGTAAAGATGTTTCCCCACCTGCCCTTACTATTAATGCCTTTTTTAACTTGCCTTTCTCCAGTCCATTTCCATGTAAATGAAGTGGAAGAGGACTTGGGCTGACAAAGCACATGTTTCTCCTGACGCTCTATTTCTAGAGAGACTACCAGGACTCGGTGCTGGCAGCCCCTTGCCCTTTGCTTAAAAAATGAGTCTGCGAATGCAGCCGTGAAGAGTTTTTTCATGACGTGTAAAATGTTGTCAGGAAAGAACAGTACTTTCCAGGCACATTCCCAGGTGACGAGTTGATGTGTGCGTGTTGGGCCATTGTCTGGGCCATTGGCTCCATGGCTTCGCCAATACTTGATACCATGTTGGCTACCAGCCCTCCCATTCTAAAAGACGTTTCTGTCTCGTCACTGACTCTTGTCTTTTACAAAAATGTAATTTCTTTCTTCAGTGGGTAAGATTTCAAGAACATCACTACTAAATTCCTCAGAAGCTAGAGTAAAATTGATTTACCTGAACTAGTCTTCACTCAGAAGCATTTTTCAGGCATAGTGGTGCAGGTAGAGCTACCCTAATAGCTTATTAGCTAAGCCAACAAAAGCTTATTAGCTTATGTCTATGAAATAACTTATTTCCATTCTACACCAGTTTCCTGGTTAAAACATTAAAATCTGCCATTTCTGACCATTAAGATTTGTGCAATGGCAGGGTTTTTGCTGGCCACCTGGCAATCTGTAGAATCGCTGGCTTTTTTGGTGGAGCACCAAAATCGGGCTCACGTGGCAGAGGTTCAGACAAGCCAAGTGCGCAGCAGGCTTCTGCAGGGTGGTGAGAGGTCCTGGCTGCCACCAACTGAGGTCGGAAGAAGTGAGGTACTTCGTGGGCTTCACTCTTGTCTTACGGGGAATTTGACACTATCGATGTAATGATGGACATCAAGTCAGTGAGTGGGAACTAAGAAACAAGAAAGAAGAGATGTCTGAGAAACAGACAGCCCAGTACTTTTCTTCCGAGCACCTTGTGTAATCGCTATCAGCTATGCAAAGTGTACGGTGGACAAAAATCCCATCCGTGTGCTCCATCATCATTTTGCACCACACTGGAAGTGATAAGGTAAGGTGTAAAGTCATGGTAAATCAAGGATTGTTTAATTGCAACAAACAATATACCATCTCAAACTTTGCATAATGGGCATTAAAGGACTATTAGAGGTTTTCTAGGCTTCAGAGTTTCTGATTAACGTTATGGAAATAAAACTGCCAGCCCAGGAACTGGGCTACATTTCACTGTGCATATTAAAATCTTATTTCAGTCGTTCTTGTTGTACTTTTTCTAGCGTGCTGTATTTATCTGCTTCAGATCTTGTTGCTGTTATTCCATCATTGTGTGCAGTCCAGAGGAGTTAGTGTTTTGCAAATGTTACAAAAGATGTAATGGTTTACTACTGGGTGCCTTGCAGTTAAATAAATTACCTGTTGGAAGGGAGAAAAGGATAAGCCTTTCAAAGCAATATTTTAAGAAAATTAACATATTTATTGTGTTTATTTTGTGCATCAAGGTCATCTTTGGAATTTTTTTTCTTTCCTTCAGCTAAGGCCATACGTTGCCTCTGGAAGTTGGGCTGGGGTCACTGTGCCACGTAGCAAACATCAATTTGGGAGCGTAAAAATATACGGCAGGTCTGCAAAAGCGTATTTTTTTCCTCCAAAAATTGCTTTGTGTTGAAAAAAATCCACTGGCAAAACGGAAGAAAATTGTAAGTGAACTGTAATGAAGTGGAGAACTCAGACACAAATCTGCAAAGGTGCAGGTTTGTAGAACCATGCTGAGGTTTTAGCAAATAAGCTTTATTTTCACAGTTGGGACAGGGTAGCTGTGTGCACCCAGCTGGTTTCTGTGACTCATTTGACAGATGGTAATGTATGACATCACCAAAACTCATGTTTTATCCTGTATTTTGAACATTGATTTTGCCCATAAGTGCAGTTATATACATTCTATCAGCCCAGCTTTTTGGGAAAATGATACATATTTGATCACACTACCTGTCTCTTAGAGTTCAATGAATAATTTTTAGACTTTTTAGCCAGTTCTGACAGACAGCCGGAGGGCTCAAAGATATTCATTTCTTGTGAATGCTGTAAAGAGTTGGCAGCTAGTCACAGAAAGGGACCTGTATTGAGCCGTGACACAAGTGGAGATGTGAAGAACTTGGCCATCCTCTCCTAGCTGGCAGCAGCCAGCAAACTGAGGGCTGGGTGGAAAATGCAAGCTCCAATTAGTGCTCCCCGGTGAGGCAAAGGCAGTTATAATTCAGATCCTTGTCCTTTCTAAGAGGCAACAGCCAGCTGGTCAATCAGCACGCTCGCAGTGGCTGATCCACCAGCACACACATAATATGGCACATGCTGCCAAGCATGGCAAACAGGGGATAGGAGAGGGATAAACAGCAGGAAAAAATTAGGGGGCACAGGGCACACGTCCTTAGGAAAACGGTCCTTCTTAGTTCATTTACTATGCAGTAAGCAACTTTTTTCCTCCACTGTCACCACGTGTCCAGGCTGGAGAGACTGGCCAGCAGCACGAGAAGGAATATTTGAAGGACAAGATGCTCTTCAATGTGCTTGTCACTGCGTCTCCTGTTGGCACCTGGTTGTCTATAGCATGATCAGCTGTATGTAACAGGCAAAAATAATGCACACAAAGGGTGGCGTTTTTTTGGTGGGATTTAGGGTTGTCGGCCTGAAAGGAATGTAACAAAAGCCAAAGATCACTCTGGAAGACCCCATGAGTTTGTTAGAATATGGCTAAATCTGCACTTTGAAATTCATTGTTGGCTTTAATCAGACTTATCCAGGCTTATAAGTCTGATGACTTTGGTGACCTTTAAAAAAAGATCAGACTTGCTTGCCAGGTAGATTTTCTGCATTGGAAACATGTGTAATTATCATAAAAATTATGAAGAGTGTAGACCTTCCGCAAACTCAGTGGAAGATTGTTCTTTTATTCTTTGTCTTCAGCAGTAACAGCTGAGGGCAGTAAATCCTGTGATTTTATTAATATGCTCTCTTTTGTTAGGCATATTTTGCAAAATATTCAGTAAAGTCATATTTTTAGAATTCTTCTTTTTGTGAGATGATTAGACAACATCTTTGGATACCTCCTTTTCCTTCCGTAAGAACAGA
Organism: Larus michahellis; assembly: GCF_964199755.1. NCBI lineage: Eukaryota > Metazoa > Chordata > Aves > Charadriiformes > Laridae > Larus > Larus michahellis. The sequence continues at coordinate 82,168,656 of NC_133930.1, forward strand.
AAACCTGAGTCTAAACGTAGACCTCTGATCCATCTGCATTCAAATTTCAGCAAGGTACTTAAGACTGCTGCTTTATTTGTATTTCAAGAGTTGTTTTGGACAGAAACAACAAAAAAAGAGGATCTGATACCACTAGTATTTCCTTTAAAAAGAGAACAAGGAGAGTGCTCCACTGCCTATTTCTCTTGAATCATTCCCCGCTCCTCAGAGAAATGCAGTTAGATGGGGTCACATCTACTGACTCAGTACGAGGCAGATGTCTTAATGGTATGATGCTGAGCAAACATCCTTTCAAACATTTTTTATCAGAGTGGCTGTCTGCTGTCAGATTTCCTCACTGTGCCACGTAGCACGCGAAAGGCGGTGTGAAAGGAAGGGTCTTTCTTTGGATGTACAGGGAGGAATTAGAGTCTGGGTACAGGGGATGCCTTTTTTAAGACTTTGCAATTTGCCAGGATGGGAATCTGTAAGACACGGTATAGGAGATTGGATGGTGGAGAGGAGGCATCTGGAGACTCATGTGATCAAGGGAGGGAAAAATCGCATGGAGAGAAATTCCTGTCAATTGATCTCAGTTCATCTGCAAAACCAAGGGCTGAAAGGAACTGAAAAAAGTCTACCCCTTCTCCAAGGGCAATCACCATGCGCTGATTGTGGTACAAGCTCAGTTTAACTGTTCATAAAAGTCTCTGGAGATGGAGAGTCCATAACATCCCCAAGCAATTTGTTTCAGGGTTTCGACACCCTTACTGTTTGAGAGTTTTTCTAATAGTGAATCATCCTTGTTCAGACATGGATGTAGAATCATAGAATGGTTTGGTTTGGAAAGGAACCTAAAGATCATCTAGCTCCAACCGCCCTGCCATGGGCAGGGACATCTCCCACTAGACCAGGTCGCTCAATCGGTTTGGATCAAGCACTAGAGCCTTTTAGATTAGGTCAAGAATAACAATGTTAAAATTGCTGGAGAGAGATTGTTTTTGATATTGTGACAGCATTTTCTTAGAGAATATTTGGATCACATTCATTCACAGTGATGTTTGTCTAGTAAAAGCAGGGAACTTACTATTTGAAGACACGATGTCTAGATTAAAATATGAGCAAGCTGTAATTCAGAGGAAAATTTTCATTACTATTAAAATAATTCTAAAGGTAATAAAGAAAATAGCCCACTCTTCTAAATTTAGTCTGTGGACCATTCCCAAGCAGTCCAAATTGGGAAGCTTGCATCTAATTTTCATTGTGTTAGAGTGGAATCCTGCTTTAAAAACAAGGAGTTGGAAGAACAGTTGGAAAGAGATAAACCAGAGCAAGAATATTGCCAATTCATCCATTCTTGCTTTTGAAGTGGATAACATATTCCTTAAGTCAATAACACTATTGCTGTCGGGGAAAAAAAAAAAAAAGAAGAAAAGTGATAGGGACTTTGTGTTGGAATTGATATAAATGTTGTGTTTTGTTATGTCTTGGATGAGGATTTAGCTTTGAAAGCCGTCTCTCTTGGATAATTTATGTTGTTCTCCATCCAGAAGCGTTTGCATGTTCATGTTTACAGTGCCTTCATACTTGTGCTATGATAGATATATATATATTCATACATAAATATGAACTATACTCCAACTTCTGGATTTAAAAGGGCACAGCTGGGAGCCCCTCCAGGATCAGGGTCCCTGATGCTGGGATTCAGGAATGCTTCTGCCCAGGTTAGGCTTCTTTTTGCGCTGTAAACATCCCTATCATTTTGAATCATCTTTGAAAGGTCTTCGGGATGCTCTACAAGCTTTAGTTCTCACTGTTTCCACGACATTTTACAGGCTATAACTTTAACACAGAGGTGAGGCCTATGAAGAGCAGAACTACAAAACAAAAGCAAAAATGCACAACAATGGAAAGGCTACTAAGCCTATTTACCATCAAAAATATTCTTTGAAAAATTATTCATTGCTTTTTAAATTTCAAATTCAACCATGCACCTTAATAAGCCAGGGAAATCGCAGCTCAAGATGCTTCTTCTCTAATCAATACTTCAAATTAGTCCCTTTCAAGGTTTGTCTCTTCTAGAAAATTAGGTCAGGATAGAACATGTACTTGGGAAATGGTGTCAGTTAGCTGCAAATCTAACTTTAGTAAGGTTTTCCCTGTGGGAAATCTTTTCCCTGCCACAATATTAAGTGACAGCCTATGTCTATGTGAATGATAAAATTATTTTAGCATCCTCTTGGTAAATGAATGTCCTAGAGTTCATGTCCTAACTTGATCTAGTTTTCTAACAAAGGAGCGGACGGACTTTGGCTTCAGATTGGTATGTGAAGTGACATGAAGGGTGCTGTCAGATTATTTTAATTTTCATTCTAGCAGAAAGTTTTAGTTTTTATTTCAGCAATATCAGACAGTATTCAAGAGGGACAGTGTCATGACGCTAATCTGTGGGGAAAAAAAGAAAAAAGATGACAACCAAGACATTGATGGTGTAAAACTTGGAGGATCCTCGATTTGTCTACCACATTATTTGAAAAGTTGGAGAAGTCATTATTCAAAATCATTTGAGGGAAACAAAAGTATGCACTATAAACTGAACCTGGAAACAATGTTTTCATACAGTGTTTAGATAATTTAGGTAATTCCAGGAGCTAACTGCTCCTGGAAGTAAGTACTCTTATTCACTGCACACAAATTAATTGCACTGTGATAGAAGGATTCAGTGGTCAGAAGGTGAAAGTAAAAAAAGTTCAATTAAAAGTAAGGCAAAGATATTCATCGCTGATTAATGAATGAAAAACCTTCCCTAGGGATGAGATGGGTTCCCCATCGTTGGAAATAATGAAAACATGACTGTTTATCTTTCTAAAATATCTGCTATTGTTCTACTATAAATTATGGGTCAATGTGTAAATAGTGGTCGAGTTTGTGTGCCCTGTGACGCAGAGGAGGTCAGATTTGGTGATCACAGCAGATCTGTCAAGGCTTAAAGCGCAATTAACATTGTTTTTTAGACAAAATATAAGATCAGGCTTCTTGGACATTGTTCTGTTTGAAATGATGGACTTTTAAAGCAAGTTGAGAGCACAAAATAGGTAACACTTTAGCAGCACCAGGTTGCATTTGGAAACAATAACATTTTACTAGACTTTCTGTTGAATTAGTTATATAAGAAGTGGGTAAAAAAAGCGCCTTTCTCCTTGTTCTCTATCTAAAATAACCACACTCTAAGTATTTTTAATTCCTTGAGCTTAAAAAGAATAACTGAATAGAAAATTATTTCAGGTCCATTTTTTTTCCTTTTCTGATGCATTCATATTCAGGAGTATGTATGTGTGTATGCATTTTAGGTGAATTTGGTTTACTCCAAGTTATACTTGATTGCATAAATTAGCAAAACTTTATTACAAAGTCAAATCTTTTCCTGTTTCTAGGAATTGCAATGTTGTTGCTTTTGTAATTGGGCAGTAAGTTTCTTAGGGGACAGGTACAAAAAACATAAATCAACAGTCAGACTCTTTTTTTTATGGTCTTTTTGACTTCAGAGTTGTGATGCCTGATGAACATGACAGTAATAAATTTTGCAGTATAGGGGAGAACACTTGTAATGTATTAATTCATGGATGCCTGGCAAGGAATTGGGACAGTCTGGCAGGGTAGAAGTGGTTGTGTGAGTTCTGCACGGTGCACTTTTGTGTTTTGGTTGTGTTTGTGTGCACGCCGATGTTTGAGCCTATGTGCATGCGTGTTAGATTTAGAAATCTGTAAAATGCAGGTAAATAAGATAGCAATCTACACATGCAATTATCTCATGTAGACTTTATTTTTTTTCAACTTCGTAAAAACTTTTCTGTATTAAGTACAGGTCAGTCATGTAACTTCTACAGTTTGCTATTATAGTATTTCTTGAGCACAAATACTTTTTTTCTCCCTAGCACATGATAGTCAACGAATCCTGTTTTATTACGTAAAAAAAGAAAATTGCTTTTCAAGCAGGTACTGCTTGTCCACCTCCCTTCTCCCTGTCTTAACTGCTCCCCAAACATCCCTCCCTGCCACATCTAATTCCCGACTCAGCATGATGTGCTGCTGCCAAACCAGGTCTTACCTCCCCTAGTTGGTTTGGCCGAGTAAAGCATTTCCCGTGTCCACAGAAGTTAAGTCCGAAATGTGCCAGATTTGTGTTTTCAGTCTTTGAGCCAAACTGAAAACCAATACGAGCAATGTACGCCCATAAAAGTCATTGTAAATTTTCTCTTAGATTTTAAATAAGGTTTCAAAATGTAATTAAGCTAAATCACCTGGTCAGCAGATGAAACCTTATCTATAAGCTATCTATGCAATATACTATATATTATATATCTATACAATATATTATATACTAACTACTTCTTTTGTGCGTGTGTGTGTAGAAAATGGAGTCATCAGATGTTATTTCTTCAAGATAATTTGAAAGGCCAACGACAGATGAGAATTCAAAGCAGGAAAAAGGCCCCCAGTTCAACACCCGCTAGGTAACTCAGCACTTTGGAAATTTTTAGGATTACTTCAGCAGAAGGCTTTCAAAACCATCGTTGGCTTAAAATGGCTATTGCAACCCTCAGTTCCCTCTTGCCTTGCATGATGTTCTGTCTGGGATTGGGAAGGTGAAACCTATCAAATTAAATGGCAAATTTTCTCCTTAGCTGCTGCAGGAAGCCCATAAACAGAGCTAACCAGAAAGCAGGATACCATTTCAATCAGGGACCTGGCGTTCTCATAGCCCAAATAAATGTCCTGAGCAAAGTCTGTCTCTTTCTATTGCTGAGTTCAGGACATCATAGCACTTCTGAATGAAAATACTTCAAAACAGGAACATCACTGGAAGTTTGTTTGTTTTTCTCTTTTCTTCAAGAAGAGTTTTAGTCTCTTTTTTTTTTTTTTCTTTCCCTTGATTTCATTCAATGAATGCTGACTCAGCCACAAAAGGCCCTATTTTCAGAAAAAGCTTGGCACCAACAGGTGGGCACCAAACTGTCAAAAGAACTTGTCCCAGCGAGGGACCAAAATTAGTAACCACGTTTTCAAAAGAGATGAGCACATTTTAGTGTCTCTTCAAACCCTGGGCCGTGTGTGTGACAATGAGAGCCGGGCTGTTGGGTACTGAGCTCTTCTGAAAATCTGACACTCCTTTAAGAGACTAAATTGGAACTGAGTCTTTTTGTAAGTTTGGACTCAATTGTGCTGTGCAGAGCTCTTTTTAAAATAGAGATCTGTACGTGCATCTCTGAGAGGGATGCGTTACGAAGGCTGTCTGCGCTAGGCAGTGAATCACATGAAATTTTGTATGGAAGGCTTTCTTGTTAGGGAACACTATTAATAAAAACTGCACAGTAAGGTGTAGTGAGAGGAGGATGATTTAGGGTGGCAGAAATCCCCAACCTTCTTTTCCTTTCCTTTGAGAATCTACACTGACATGACATTTCTCTTTCCTTTATTAGTGGAAGATAGGTGAGTAGTATTCCCCCTGTTTCAGGCCAGTGATTGACACGATATCTGTGCATTGAAAAATACCTGCCGGCTGCAGATCGCTATTGCCAAACTGAGGAGAAGTTTTGAAGAATGAGAATTTTTTACTAACTTTGATCTAGCTGAATTGTTTTATAAATGCCGCTAAGGTTGCAAAAGAATAGTGCAAATTTTTCCATTGAAAAATTCCAGTTCCTAAGAAATCTGTGTCAGTATTGTGCTGCAAATGTGTTCCAACCTGGGCTGGTAAGTTGTAACCTGACAAAGCGATGTGAACCAGCTTCTTGGAGCCTAAAAATGTTATCTGTGCCAGAACGAATGCAGAGTTGCATTTCATGTGGTTTTATTTTTTCCTCATTACACATCTTTGTCATTACTGCTGCTGACTCCTGGTTTGCACTGTAGAATTTCACAGTCTCGGTTTCAGGCACAGTTTGTTTTGTGCTGAACGGGGCTAAAACCATGCAACTGGTCGGGTGCAAAACAGTTTAGGGGGAAATTTCAACTATCATAGAATCATAGAATCATAGAATTAGGCTGGAAGGGACCTTTCAGGTCATCAAGTCCAACCACCAACCTAACTCTGACAAAAACCAACACTAAACCATATCTCCAAGCACTTTGTCTACTGTCTTGTAAATACCTCCAGGGATGGTGCCTCAACAACTTCCCTGGGCAGCCTGGTCCTATGCTTAATAAAGCTTTCAGTGTAAAAAATTTTCCAAATATCCAGTCTAAACCTCCCCTGGTGCAACTTGAGGCCATTTCATAGAATCATAGAATCATAGGGTTGGAAGGGACCTCTGGAGATCATCTAGTCCAACCCCCCTGCCAGAGCAGGGTCACCTAGAGCAGGTTACACAGGAACACGTCCAGGTGGGTTTTGAATGTCTCCAGAGTTGGAGACTCCACCACCTCTCTGGGCAGCCTGTTCCAGTGCTCTGCCACCCTCAGGGTAAAGAAGTTCCTCCTCATGTTTCCTCTTGTCCTATCACCTGTTACTTGGGAGAAGAGACCGACCCCCACCTCTCTACAACTATGGATATGTGCATGACAGACTGTCATTTATGGAGGGATTTGCATGGCCAGGTATTTCTATTTAATTTTTTTAAAGTTTGCAATGCATAGAGTCATGAAATATGGCTAGAATAACTGATACTTTTCCCTCCCATCAACATGAATAGATGCTTGTTGGCCACCATGACAGGGATGAACGAATGGGTGTGAACTGTTTAATTACATCTGTGGCATTTATTTCCTTTAGCCACATTTTGCTAACTTATTCAGATACTGCACAGCTGCATCTTGGAGTGAATTCATCATGATGTCATCAAACAGCTTTATTCTAATTATGCATAATCATATCTATTGAGCACGAGTGATTACAACAGTTTCTAGAGAAAAGATATTCTTAGCTTCATTTAAAGGAAGGTGTACAAAGTTAAGAAATATCACAGAATCACAGAATGGAAGGGTTGGAAGGGAGCTCTGGGGACCATCCAGTCCAACCCTCTGCCAGAGCAGGTTGCACAGGACCATGTCCAGGCAGGTTTTGAATGTCTCCAGAGTTGGAGACTCCACCACCTCTCTGGGCAGCCTGTGCCAGGGCTCTGCCACCCTCACAGGAAAGAAGTTCCTCCTCATGTTTAGGTGGAACTTCTGATGCTCAAGTTTGTGCCCGTTAACCTCTTGTCCTGTCCCTGGGCACCACTGAAAAGAGCCTGGCCCCATCCTCCTGACACCCACCCTTTCAGTACTTATAAGTGTTGATAAGATTCCCCCTCAGCCATCTTTGTTCCAGACTGAAGAGACCCAAATCCCTCAGCCTTTCTTCATAAGAGAGGTGTTCCAGTCCCCTCAGCATCTTGGCAGCCCTTCGCTGTCCCCTCTCCAGCAGTTCCCTGTCCTTCTTGAACCGGGGAGCCCAGAACTGGACACAGCACTCCAGGTGTGGCCTCACCAAGGCAGAGCAGAGGGGGGGGATGACCTCCCTCCACCTGCTGGCCACACTCTTCTTGATGCACCCCAGCATGCCATTGGCCTTTTTGGCCACGAGGGCACATTGCCGGCTCATGGTCATCCTGTTGTCCCCCCGGACTCCCAGGTCTCTTTCCACAGAGCTGCTCTCCAGCAGGTCAGGCCCAACCTGTCCTGGTGCAGGGGGTTATTCCTCCCCAGGTGCAGCACCCTGCACTTGCCCTGGTTGAATTTCATAAGGTTCCTCTTTGCCCAGATCGCCAGCCTGTCCACGTCTCTCTGGATGGCGGCACAGTCTTCTGGTGTGTCACCCACCCCCCCCAGCTTTGTGTCATCAGCAAACCTGCTGAGGGTGCACTCCATCCCTTCATCCAGGTCATTGATGAATATATTGAAGAGGAGTGGACCCAGTACTGACCCCTGGGGAACACCACTCGTCACTGGCCTCCAGCTAGACTCTGTGCCCCTAACCACAACCCTCTGAGCTCTGTCTTTCAGCCAGTTATCTATCCACTTTACTGTCCATTCATCTAGCCCACTCTTCCTCAGCTTCCCTATGAGGATGCTGTGGGAGACTGTGTTGAACACCTTGCTGAAGTCAAGGTAGACAACATCCACTGCCCTCCTCTCATCTATCCATTCCATCATGCCACCATAGAAGGCTTGTAGGCATGGAGGGTGTTTAACACATTCAAAGGTGTATGCTCCAGGCAACAAGGAACCCCATACTGGGGCACTGTGAAAAGCGGACTTTAAAGAACTGGGAGGTTTGCAACTGAAGAGCCCTGAGTGCCTAACCGTGTCTGAAGATTTGGGTGTCAGTCCGCCTGGAGAGTAGTTCTGCAGCTGGCGTTGCCCTACAGGGACCATCACGCTCTGGAGAGCGGTGAAGTTTCACATGAATCTGGGGAAACATCATCTGGTTTCACAGCAGATTCAGAGAGCGGCAGGTTTCATGAGGGAGGGGATGCAACAAGCCCTCCTTTAGCACCCTGCGTCAGCACCTGCTCTTCAGGCAAGAAATGCATATGCATTACCTCATTTTAACCGGGGAGTATTGCTGAAGTATAGGAGACCTTGGGAACTTGCTGCACCCCCCTGCTCAGGTTTAATTCTTTGTAGAAAATATTGAGCAGAAGGCACTCTGAAAATCTGCACTGGATAAGTGCAGTTCTGTGTATCATTGCACCATCTTAAAACCATGTGCTGAAAAACAGTGCTTTTTGTAATAATCCATGTGTTCAATAAGAATTTATTTTAAAATGTTCCTGTCTTTCCAGTGTAATAGTGTATTGAATATTGCAGCCCTAGTATAAACCATATACTCTTTCTAATAGGGAATAATTCTCTTCCATTCTTTGTAGTAGTCACTGCTGACCACTGATAAGTAAAAAAAAAAAAAAAGTCTAATTGTCTTTTTCATTACTGATTTACACTAAAGTAGGGAAAACCATGCTGCAATCAAATTATCGAGAGTATCAGATCAGCTTCTGAGTTTCACACCAAGAATTCAGCTGGGTGAAAAAAAGGACATTAAATTTCCTGCAACACCGAAGCCATATAAAAGCAGGATGGAAGACTATTTGCAGTCCCTCAAACTGCGACCTCCTATTGCAAAGCACCTGGGGCTCTGTTCTTATTTGTCTTATGGTGATATAAATTTGAAGCAGCCTCACTGCATCCAGTGGCATCCCTCCAGAATTAGAGTGAGGAAGGGACAGAGAGCCTGCTCTCAATAATGCTTTTTTTTACCAGTATTTTGGAGTCTATATTCGTTACTTATTCTTTGTAAATTCTCCCAAGGCTAACCTAGCATATCTATGACACTTGTTTATGTTAAAGTCTTGGAGGTGGATTCAGAGCGGACAGCAAAGTGATAGGAGATCAATGGTATGGATTAGGGGAAACATTACACTTACAAATTCAGTGGTGGACATTTGATGTCACAGATTACAAACTTTAGATGTCAAAGACTACAAACTAATCTTAAATGACTGCATTTGATCAATGCGCTGCCTTCTGCTGGGGGATTTTCTGATTGCCAAAAATTATAGTTTTTGTAAGAAAACCTCCTTGTTCCGCTTGACAGGTGTCCTGTGAAATAGTATCTGCTGATTTAATTTGATGTGCTCTGAACAGTTTTAGCATACGTTCCCAAAATATCCCCAGGAGGATGTTGCTGGACTATTGAAGTCTCCTTCAAGCAGCATTATAAAAATCTTAATAGTGTGGTATGTACAGTTAGGTTTAAATGTTGTTGCATGTTAAATCAGCTGATGCAGAAAAGGATGGTGATTTTACAGATATTTTTGTCTCAAAACTCATTGAAAGAAGCATGCTTAAGGATCGTTTTCTACCAGTGCTCTGTATATATGACAACCACCTGTATTCCAGCTGTTACTAAAGAATTGGAGTACATTTTGGACAAGGACAAATTTTCATTAAAAATGCAAAAAGAACGATGATCTGAAGTTTAAAAGTTGGAATCTTGCAGTAAGACTTCACTCACAAGAATTCAGTGTAAATGTTTGTGACTGCCCCAGGGAGAGCAAGAACAGCTCTAACAGCAAGAACAGCAGGTCCTCAAGCACTGAAGGTTACAAGTGAAAATGGGTAGAATATTAATAAAAATTTTAAAGAAATTCAGTCCTGTTTTGAAGACCTCTGCCACTACCCCTGCTCCTGCAAGCCGAGGTCTCATCCTTGCATCAGCTATGTGTTGGTCACCCTCAGTGGGAATACTGTCCTGGGCTTTGGACAGGTGGTACCTCAGGGAATGGTGGAATAATTTTCTGTTATTCCTTGATCACAAGACAAAATGAACAATTTACAGAACTTTGGAAGGACTCTGGGAAAGCAGAGTTGTCCCTCTGCATTCATTTTGTATTATGAAGCAGGACAGATGTAGCTCCATCCCATTGTAGCTCAGCTGGTCACATCAGACATGGAGTCCCTTTCCCTCAGGGGAAGGAGCCGAGGGAAGTTCTCAGTGTGGATGTCTCTCAGTGTGTCTGAGCCTCCGGAGCGCGGGACGGCCGGCAGCCCCCATCTCCTCCCTGCCTGCCACGGGGGATGACTGGTGACCGGCAGGAGCAGAGCGGAGGCAGGCTTTCCCTTCCTCTTTTACGGTAGGGGATCCGGGTGCGAGACACATCTGGAGACAGCCAGGGCTCACTGTGTTGGCTCAGCATCAGCTCTGGCTCAGCAGGGTCAACACAGGCATGTTCGTGTGCATTCCTCCTTCATGATGAGTATATCGGAGCTTTAAAATAACGTGTCTTATCCATCACTTTGTGACATAGATGTACACTTATATAGTTTATTTATAGAAATGGTTAGTTGCACCTTAAACTAAAAAAAAAAATATATATATATATATATATTGAAAGAAAACACTGTGAAGGAACTTGATTACTGTAAATGTTTTATGCCACAAACAGTTAAGTGCAAGCAGCTGCGGAAGTACATAGGATTATCATAATAACATTAGCAGCACTGGTTTATATTCTACCTTTCATCATTATGGAAGAATACAGTCCTTGGGGGATAGATGTGAATAGCCCTATTTATTACCTTTTAAAATGGGTTAAAATAGTTCAGGGTAATTATTCTTGCAATTTTATTTGCCCTTCTTTTAATACTTCTACTTCAACACCACTTTTATTATTTTATTTTCCCCCAGCAAAGTCTGGCTGTTTGCTGGACTTCTCAATTGTAGATAATAAAGTGCGTCAGAGGAAAGGAAGAAGAGACAGAAGGATTAATACTGCCCTCTGACGCAAGAGCTGTCTTGTTAAAAAAAGAATAAATAACTGCTTGGCGGTAATTATTCAGCTCTTCAGTGTGTAAAAAGCGGTAAAATACAAGATGCAGGTGTCAAATGCTGCCACTGAGCTGGTTAAACTCAGAGCCAGGCTATCAAATGTGTTTAGGTGCCTACAGGATGCAGATGTGGGCGTGTGGGGGGTTTTCAGAAGCATTGTAACAAATTAACGGGTAAACTACCACTGAGGTCAATAGACATCAAAGCTGTGTGGGTGAGTGTTAAGTGGCTGTAGTATCAGGTGTCTAATCTTAAAGAGCAGTAAAAAATACATGTGAGCCCATCGGTGCAAAAGGATTCTTTGGCTCTTACCGTTAACATCCCTGAACCAAACAGGTATAATATATGTAGCTATGGGAGTGTGTCTATCTCCCTTTTTCAGCCAAGGTTACTATCTGCAGTAGATGCATGGGAAGAGGACCCCAACCAACAAATACAACAGGAACCTGCCCCGATCTGTTTTTGTAAGCCAGGAGGATCTCCTTGCAACCTTGGTCTCCTCCAGTATCTCCTGATCTGGAAATCCCAGATGCCTCCAAATGACTCTGTTGCACCTCTTTTCTTAAAGTTACAGAACCCATTGTTTTACTTTTCATAACCAAAATGAGAATGACTTACAGCCTGCGGATCCCCAGCTGTTTTAAATGGCACCGACACACAAGGGCTGCCCTTATAGAATCATGGAATGGTTTGGCATGGAAAGGAGCTTTGAAGGCCATCTGGTCCAACCCTTATGCAATAAGCACGGACATCTTCAAGGGGATCAGGTTGTTCAAAGCCCCATCTAACCTGACCTGGAATGTTTCCAGGGAAGGGGCATCTACAGCTTCTCTGGGCAACCTGGGCCAGTGCCTCACCACCCTCACGGTAAAGAATTTCTTCCTAATACCTAATCTAAATCTCTCCTCTTTCAGTTTAAAACCGTTACCCCTCATCCTTTGGCTCCCCTCCCTGACCCAGAGTCCTTCCCCAGCTTTCGTGGAGCCTCTTCAGGTACTGGAAGGGGCTCTAAGGTTTCCCCGGAGCCTTCTCTTCTCCAGGCTGAACACCCCCAGCTCCCTCAGCCTGTCCTCATAGCAGAGGTGCTCCATTCTTTCTGGTCCCCCACCTCATCGCTGAAACGGGGAACATAAATCCTGCTGTGAACTCCTTGCAAGTATGAGGACTGGTATGGGAGAAAATGAGAAAGAATTTGAGTGATACACAGGGAAGTGGCTTCGTGGACTGAGAGTGAGATCTAGCTTCCCAAGTCTGTACACAACTTTGAAAGTGGGAAACAAAACTAGTATTTGAAAAGGGGAGCTAAAGCAGGAGGCCATAGAAAAAAATGATGTGGTCAAAAGAGTAGAGCAGAAGATGAGGTTTGCAGCAACGTTTTACTGTCTCCATAAATCTGAGGATGCTGAGCAATGTGACCCATGTGAAATGAGAGCAGGAAGCTAGTTCTGCTGTGAAGGACTTGAAAGCCTTCCAAAAAGTCAAGGACTTTGAAAAAGGTTATTGAGTTTCTGTTCTCACCCTGGCCGCAACACAGAAGCAATATAAAAATGTAGCAATGGCTTGTTCTCTGGTCTGAATCAGAACCAAGGGATAAAAGAACATTTTCAGGATTTAAGTCCCTGATCACTGGCTGGCTAACAGAAATGAACAAATAGTAGAAAACTGTTTCACAAATATGTGCTTTACTTTGAAAAATAAACCTTGATTTAGTTCAGGTCTGTATTCTTTCGTCTTCTCGTAACATTGAATTGAATAACATTGAACATTCTCATAAAATTGAACACTCAAGCTTCACTAGTGAGGATATGCAGAAAGAGCAGAGTTTGAGCTCAGATATTTAGTTGTCCAATTTAAATTTTGCTTTTGGCCATTGTAAATTCACAGCTTGATATAGCACATGAGCTACATTAAGTTGTTCAGTTTTTTGTTTGGTTCATGCAATAAGATTGATCAAATTGCCGAAGCTACAAGAAAGTAATGAGTGCTGGTGCTGTCTAGATTTACAGCACAACATCCTCCTTATGCTTCACGTCATACAAGAAGGTAAGAAAAGCTTGCAGACCAAAGAGTTGAACAACACAAATTATTTTGTAGGGATTCTAGATAACACAAATAATGTTAGGGATATGCAAATGCAGAGTGAGGACTTTGTGAAGGATGGCAAGTGAAGGTAACAGAGCAAAAGATCTTGTTCAAGTAAAAGTAAGGAGCTAGTGCGAGGTCAGAAATTGGTGGTGAAGTTATTAAAATATGTGGAAAAATAAAGGGTGAGGAGAGGCAGATTTCCCAGCTGACACCATTCCCCATCAGGCTGAGAGGTGACATGAAAGGGACAACAAATCAGTGGGAAATCAGCAAAGAGAAAATAAAATCCAGACATTCATTTCCAGCACTGTCAATTCATCTCAGCAGCTTCTTTCCAGGTACAAGCCCTGTTTCCCTGTGAAAGAAGAAGGAGTTGATGGGTTCAATAACCAAGTTATAGCCTGCTGGGAAGACTACGGTGGTATCTACAGAAAACATGACCATGTATAGATAACTGTTGTCTTTCAGGTGGTATCCCTGACTTGTACCGACTTATCGTACACTCTTCTGAGGCAGAGATTTTTTTTTGGTTCTTCTTTGCTCAGCACAAAGCCTAGATCTGTCACTGTGACTATTGCTGCTACGATAGTGCAACTAATAACAACAGCAGTGAAAAACAAAGAGTCATTTGGGGCTTGATGATTGGACAGAAATGTTATCAGCTGGGTGCCCTCAGTTTTGCTGGGCTATCCACTACTGAACTTCGCCAAGAAGATTGCCCCAGACAACACCTGGCATTTCCTGGTCTCCATGAAGTCCTCTCTGCCATGGCTCCATTTCAGCAGCCCATGGTAATAAATTTATTCCCATTTTTTCCCATGCTGGTTGTTCTAGGAGGTCTCATGTGCCCATGCTTTCAGCCTCCACTCTCATCTTAGGGCTTGCTAGGACCATGGTGATCTGTGACCATATCACCTTAAGTGTGGAGTCAGCGTAAGCAGAGATAAGTGTGGTTTTTTGATGCTGGCAGTATATACTTATCAGAGAATGGTTTGGGTTGGAAGGGGTCTTAAAGATCACCTAGTTCCAACCCCTCTGCCCTGGGCAGGGACACCTCCCACTAGACTAGGTTGCTCCAAGCCCCATCCAACCTGGCCTTGAACACTTCCAGGGATGGGGCAGCCACAGCTTCTCTGGGAAACCTGGGCCAGGGGCTCACTACCCTCAGAGTGAAAAATTTCTTTCTGATATCTAATCCAAATCTGCCCTCCTCCAGTTTTAAGCCATTATGCCTTTGTAAGAAGTCCCTATCGAGCTCTCTTGTAGGCCCTGTTCAGGTACTGGAAGGCCGCTATAAGGTCTCCAAGGAGCCTTCTCTTCTCCAGGCTGAACACTGCCAACTCTCTCAGCCTGTCCTCACAGCAGAGGGGCTCCAGCCCTCGCATCGTCTTTGTGGCCCTCCTCTGGACCTGCTCCAACAGGTCCATGTCCTTCTGATGTTGGGAGCCCAAGAGCTGGACGCAGTACTCCAAGTGGGGTCTCACGAGAGCAGAGTAGAGGGGGAGAATCACCTCCCTCAACCTGCTGGACACGCTTCCTTTGATGCAGCCCAGGATGCAGTTGGCTTTCTGGGCCGCCAGCGCACATTGTTGGCTCGTGTTGAGCTTCTCATCCACCAACAGCCCCAATATACACATACAGCCAACATACTGTTTGCTCATAGGAACATCACGAATATTGTACCACTTTTTGAAATATTTTACTTTATATAAAAATGTTGGGATGAACAACAACAAAGATTCAGTGGTCTTAGGAGGGAAACCTGTCTTCATAAAGAACCGAAAAAACAAGTGCAAAAATCTCTTCATCTTTATCAGGTAACATCTTAGTGTTGGCTCCTGGGAGGATGTCTGCTCCCAGGAGAAGGGTCATTAGTTTTAACTGTGTGTTGTAGCTGTACAGAAATTATTCCTTACCTCCTTCAGATAGACTGAATCATCGACCCAAATCCTACAAAATCAAAGGTAATCTGTTTTTTTATGTGCTTCTGCTGCTGTTGCTCCTCTTGAGGCACTCTGTCCCTCTGGGTGGTCAGAAAAAGGAGAAAAATTGACTCCCGAAGCACTTTGTAGCTTTGGTAGAGTTAGCAGAAACTCCTGCCAGAGTTTTGGTGTCTCTTGCTGTTTGTGTTCCCCTTTGTCCATGCCACTTTTCCTTTCCACCTTTTGAGTTTCTCATAGTTTAACGCAGGGACGTAAAATAAGGCTCTCTATTTTTGCTCTTTTTCGAATTATTTTAATGAGGCAACTTTTCTCATCTCACGAGCTCTGCAGCATCCACTCAAGCTACCCCTGAGGTGAGTTATTTTATTAATCACACGGGTAATATTATGGTCACAGCGAGCATATTTCCACCTCTGAGTTTTGACCCTGCTGCAGAGCATCTTTAAACACTGGAAATCAGAGGGAAAACGCATAGCTCAGATCACAGAACAAATGGGATTAGTCATATGGGAGCAGGGCTGAAGTCTGGGCTTCAGACTTAGCCTGCAACAGCAATACTTCTGACCCAAGGCCATCCACCATCTGAGTCCCAAAATCACAGGAGCAGCTGGAAATATATATATAGTCATCTTGGGTTATTTTTATTTGCCTTCTGCTTTAGAAGTCTTTGTGCAGAGGCTCTGTGTTTGCACTCTCTTCATATCTGCAAGCTTCTCTCCAGAGTCAGGAGGGATGGAAACTTGGCTTTTCATTAGAAAAAAAAAAAGGATGTGGAAAGTTGCATGCAATCTCTTGATACCAGCCACCGGCTCTTCAATGAAATCTCCAAATAGCGGGAGACTTCTGATAAACTCGTAAGAGTTACAGCTGCCACTCCAAAAGCTGCAAGATTTGGCCAGAAGTAAGGACTTCAGTCTGTTTCCTCTCTCACCTTTACAGCTCATTTAATCTTATATCAGCTTCCAGAAACTCTGGTAATTAAAAAAATCTGCTCTCATCTTACCCTCTGTCCCTAGAAAAATGTATGAAAGACCCTCTGATGAGGACAGGAGAGAAATTCTTCCATCTTCCTCTTTATTGTGGTACCCTAGCACATCAGTGCTCTGCTATTTAGACTATTTTTGAGACTTCCTTTTCCCTTGCAGACATTTCTGACAATTTTTTCTCATCGCTGATGCAAAAGAAAAGTTGGGCTGCCAACTTCCTGAAAATTGTTTTTATCACCACAAAAAAATATCAATAGCCTTTCTAAAACATAAAAATACAATATATGAAACTTCTACTTAATATAAAATTAACCTTTTATGGAATTATTTTCAGATGGTTATTACTACTTCAACTTTTATATGTATAAGTGCTATATTGTGATTTATACTATAACATAAAAGTGAAAAACATAATGCATCATGGCCTTATAGGAGCAATGTGTTGCAGTAATCTTTTTTTTTATTATTTATTTTGACAAATGCAATATTTTTTGGAAAATATTTCTCACAAATTACCCCTAATTTTCAATCACCAGCAGTTTACTTAATTTCTTTTCTGTGAAAATGGATTTTTTCAGAGCACAATATAAGAAAACTAATAAAAATACGTCTTTCCCAATCACCACTGAAAAACTTAAAAGATTTTTTTGGCCAGATTTTTACAGCAGTGAAGTTTGATTATAAGGATCAGAAAGTCTTCATGCTTTGCCTGTGAAACTTTTTGTAATCGTTTAGGTGGGTATCTTGAATGTCAGGTTTTTGCAAAGTCTGGAGATGACGACCTGTCATGCTCTAGTGTTGCTGCATTAGTAGATCAGTTCTACAATTCACAGAATGTATTTTGACTTAAGTTTGGGGCAATTTGAAAGTTGTTCGTACCTTTTCAGTTATAAAGTGAAGTAGGATGCTCTCTGATTTTCAATTTTGTTTGTAATTCATTTTGATATGAATATTTGAGTTATTCTGAAGGACTGGGTTCTGGGCCCCTACAGAGACTTTCTTGCTTTTGTTAAGAAAGATAGAATAGCTAGCTCTCACTTGTATTAGCAATTTTATTTCTTAGTGAAACCTCAGAATTGCAAAAGTGGTTACGCAGATTTTTAGTGAAACCATGGAGTTTCAGGATTTTAAATATAAATGATCATTGAGGTACTTATATGTCTCTTTGGAGATGTGTTCATATGTGCATGTACACAGAGGTCCTGCACAGACACAGGGAATACAACCGCTTATACAAGGAAGACCAAATTTGAAAAAACATAGTCTTTCTTTTCTCTTCAAGGCTCTTTTGCATATTTTGTATTGTATCCTCCATCCTCTTTTCTTTCTTAATCTTTCCTCTAGAGGATAAGAACCCAATAATGTTCAAATGCACTTTGCAAACTCCCAGTGTTCAAACAGTTCCCAAATTAGATGTTATAATGAATTCACTCCTTCAACTAATAGCTGAAGAATATTTTTACTCATTGAACTCTGACACATGGTTATTATGTTTAGCTTCATTTTTGATGGCTGCAAAGCACCCAACACACCTACAGACAGCATTAAAATCTGTAGCGTTCACAGACTACAAAAATCTTGACAGGGCTTTGATCTCTTTGTTCACGTCTCAAATTTTTTTCCCCACTTTACGGTCATGAAAGTTGCACTTATCTGTTCTTTTCACTGAAGTGATGAAAGCAACGTATTTATCGAACTTGGTCTAAAATATTGATAGCTGTGATGACTGAGCACCAGAGTTTGAGACCTTCACAGGCATCCAATAGGTCTGTGGTTTCTATTAGCAATGACAGTTTCAAGCACTGGCCAAGGATAGCCTATTTGAACAACAAACAGCCCGACAGCTCTTATTGCACACCGCAGAGAGCAAAGAACACCTTTGCCTACAAATGCCACCTTAGGTCTCTCAAGATGTTACTTTTTCCTCAGCCTTTTGAGACACAAAAATGGCTTTTATGGTTTTCCTCCAGTGTACCATTATCAAAGGCACATTAATTGGTAAGCATTGCATTCAATTTCTCTTTTGTAAGATTTTCTTGAAAGTATAATTACTAGACTTTGAGTATGTCCCATTATGACCCATATCTATAGAATTGTATTCATATTAAAACAGGGGTGTGTAATGCGTGAACTACACCGTTATCAAAGCAGCAGTTGGGTGTATTTTTTCTGGCCAACGTGCTGCCCTCCCCAAAGGTTTCCCTGAGGGACCAAAAGCTGTCTGCTTACATCAGCCAGGGCACCCTGGGAGCCCTTTGACACCAGCACCTTTTGTGGTTTCCCTTGTAACCTGTTCATAGTGTATGCTGTGTCTGGGACTTCTTGGCTGTGATGTTCATCTGCTGTCAAGTCACCAGTTATAAACCCTTTTCTTGTTGTCATCAATCTGACAGTCGAGAGAGAGAGCTACAACTGTTCTCAGATCACTTCCTTTGGCAAAATGGGAAACGTAGCCTCATCGTAAGGATTGTCTTTAGGAACAATCTGATAAAGAACCAAAAAAAAGAATATAGTAAGCGTGCTGGTTTCTGAAAGCTTTTCTGAACGACTCCATCCTTCAGGGAACATCCCTTTCTGAAAAACTATTCTGAACAGATATATCAATTTGTTCTATTACATGATTTACATAAAATAAACTTTTTTTTTTTGTCACCTTGCTTCAGTCGTGAAAACAATTTCTTTGAGGCATGAAGCAAGAGGAGTATCTGAAATGCTGAGAATGCTTCAGTATGGATTTTGATATCGAATGTGTTAGCTTTGTTGGCATATGTTGACTGTTCATCAAAGCACCAACCTTTCCATGCCATGTGTATGGTACATAGGAAAGGGACAGTATTTGATTGTATTTCCAAAGAAAATGGAGACCCAGCATTCTCAGATGGGTTTTTCTCAGGTTACAAAAAAAAAGGGGTATTAACCGTGTTAGGAAACTGTGTTGTAGACCTTGTGTGGGAACTGTTGTCTCTTTTCAGGAAAAGAAAAGCAAATAAACCCACATGCTCTATAAACCCACTGTTGCTCTATTAGGAAGTACGTTGGGTTTTGTAGTGTGTACAGATGACAGCGCTCATATATCTGGAAAGTTCAAGCTTTCCAGTTGGAACTTTTCCATGTTGCATTCCCTGCCTTCCCTCAGCTAATTGGTTAAAAAAAAATACTTGGAAGACTGAAAGGCAGGAGGAAAAAAGACGCCTGAATCTTATGTCTCAGTGGCAGATAGCCTGTGCTCAGGTTTATTCTTTGTGCTTGATTTTGAGTCCCTAAGATGAAATTTTCAGAGACAGAGGACTGACAGACAGATTGCTTTTTGACCCCACAAGTTTTTAATTTCTGCTAAAAGCCACGTATGGGTTCAGGCTGAAAAAGGTTGAAGAAGCTTTAGTCATTATTAATTCTATCATAAAGTAAAGTAGGGGAGAGAAACATTCTTTTGTGCTCCAAGAATGAGCATCCCAACAAGAGCCATCCTTTGTTCTGAATTTTCCCCTCTCTAAAGGGACAATACGAATCCTTGGAAACTCTTCACCACTTTCCCAGACCCTCTCTGACTAGGTCATTCATCCCTAGCAACCTGGAGATACAGAACACTTGCTATTCAAAAGAAAGAAAAAAAAAAAAAGGCAAACACTGAAATTCTTTAATTTTTTATTCCTGCTGCTGAATATCATATATATCACATTCACTAAAGAAGTGGTATAAAACATATATCAGATTATTAACACTCACTGCCAGCCTTGACACCTTTCACATACAGACTTGGGTAATTACTTTTATTTTTTCAGTTCCTATGCAAAATTATACCTTCCACAGGGGACCTCAGCTCCAACCCAGGGAGCCAGTTTCCAGACCTTGCAGGACTTTGTTCACAGCACATAATCTGTACCTTCATGTTACAGAACAATGTTTCAGTACTAGAATCAGTTAATCTATTTTTTTCCCTCTTTTTTTTTTTTTTTTCCTTCCCTGTGAACAGATTTACCAGTGGCACCTTGTCTTTTATGTTGCTTGAAAGTGAGATTTTTATACTCATATTACATTGTGTGTCCATTCAAAGGGCCACCTGCGGGTGTAGTGATCACAAAAAAGAATTCCTCTAGGAGCAGATACTTTTCAAAGCAGCTATTGGCAGACCTCCTGGAGCAGGAGGTATCAAGAAATTGGAATCCAGAGGTGATTTTTGAAAGTAGGGCCTTCACTCTTTTCTCTTTCTAGTCTGGATTGTGGCTCTAGTCCTGTCTCCAAATGCCCTTACTGTACCACTTGCCTGTGGAAAGAGACATTGAGTCCATCGCTATCCCGCGCTTTGATTTCCCATACCCTAGGTGACAGCAGAGTGTTTTGAAAAGAGAGAAGGCTTTCATGTACGTTCATGCAATGTTTTTTTTTTTTTTTTTTTTTTTTTTAAATAGTGCAGCATATTGCTACCTGCTGTGCTTAATTCTAAAATCCCATTAGGTCGTAAAAATAAATGTTTGCTCTTTCATTTCTCCTCCATCTTGCACTAGTTCTCATAAAAAAAATGTTTGTCTGCAGCACAAATTTCCCCTTACCCTCATCGTAGCAGGTTTGCCCTGCAAATGTATTTTTGTCTCATCCAAGCTAATGGCACAAACACTGTAAAAGCGTTTCCACCCTCACACACACCCCCACAGCCCTCCACACTCTTTAATCTTTACTTCTGTTTGGAGGTAATGGTTTTCTTATCTCAGAAGTCAGTACTTCCACTAGCACAAAAAGTTCACTTCTTGGTTTTTTTTGGTATGGATGAATCTTCCAGGCATTTCTGTGATGGTTTATGGTATAATTGCTTTCTTTAAAACAGAGTTGGAATGTTTTTTGTGTAATTTTTGAGTGGCCACCTCTCAGTTTTCTCTATTGACTCTTCAATGGTATGTGACGCAACCTTATGTTTCCTTTTTGTTCCCTTGTAATTTTCCCAGCTGCGTCTAATTTCCCATGACGCCTAACCTATCTTTATGTTACATGGGGTCAAACTTTCCTGACGCAATGTGTCTGGGCAGTTACGTTGGCATGGGTATATACTGCCCTTGTCTCACAAATAGCTAGTGATGGAATGACGATGCCAGGAGAGGGAGGATTTGAAATGGGCTTTGGTGTGGGTGGGAAGAGCAGGAAAGTCACTAACTAGGAGTAAACATTTGGTTATTAGGACAGCAGCTGAGAGACAAGAGAAGGATAAAGGGAGAAGGAGACAGAAAAATATGAAAAGAGGAAATGTTGCTGAAGGAAGGAAGGGAAAATGGTGAGAGATGAGCTGATGCAGGGAGCTGAATCCCGTGCAGACATGCTGCTTTGACAAGAAGCAACAAACCTGTTGTTATGGAGACGTCTTCAACACTGTCTTTTCCAAAATGTGAGGTGAAATCCTCGGGAGCGTGGTTTGAGTCATGCATCAGTAGGGTTTTGCGGTGTGAGTCGCTATTTTTATTGCCTTGGACATCCAGGAGATACGCACCATTTGGGTGAGCGTATGAAGTGTTTTCTTCTGCATGTCTTTCTGTCATTCAGCTTTGGAAACAGCGTGAATGCCTGAGGTTAAACAGATGCACGTGGTCTCTGCAGGAAAGGGCAAGCCAGCACAGCTCTCCCCTCTTTATCTAAATGATGGTGAAATAGTGGCAGGATAGTCATTTCCACATGTGGGCTTCTGGAAAGTAGCTAAATCTCCAGTATTGTCACTAATCCAGAGGTTAGAAAGTGAAGTTGCTTTTCTGCTCCACTTACGGCATTTGCTGTAGAATAAATAAATAAATAAATGGGGGAGAGAAAAATGGAAAACTTTATTACCATGCGTTTTCCACTTTGCCATTCCATGCTTTACAATCGCCTAATTGTTCAGCTTCACAATAGAAATGCCTTTTATTTTTCTCCAGGCACTTAGAGATGACTTAAGTATCATTTAGTCAATCAGCAGAACAAAGAAGTCAATTTATAGATTGGATTTTCTCAGTTTCTTTATTCTTTAAAATAATTTACTTTATTGGTTTAGTGTTCCTGAAAGGTGAGGGATTGACAGGACTACAGTGCAGAAATATCACTTCACAGAATCAGGTCATATACGTACATCTGTGCTAAAGCTGGAGTTGAAAAGGTAGGACTTTGTCAACTTCCAATTCCATTTAAATTTAAATTCCCTTTTTTTGAAAAAGAAAAAAAGAAAGGGAAAAAGAAGCAGCTAGCTCCATAGCACGTTCTGAATCACATTGTGCAAAGTGTTCGAAATAAATGCATGTAAGTACCTGAGAATAAGACTAAAGACTGCTGGAAAAGCCAACACCACCTCACCCACCCACAACTGATCCCGCCCCACCGAATCCATTGGGAAACTAGCTGCTGACAGCCAAACTGTGGTCCTTGCAAAGTGAAAAAGTTGATTAAGGCCCCTCACAATTTCTTCATATTCTGTTCTCATTTCTAGTTCCTACATATGCCTGCTTGTTTGCATACCCATTTATCTTATGAATGAGGTGCTGGTGCACCAAATCATTGCATCAATGCTCACATGTGCTTCCAGCTCTGTTCACGGATGAATATTTATGATGTTGCAGCTGGCGTTGTGTCCAACATGGGAAGACACTTCTTCTCTGAAAACAAGAGTTTTTTTAGACTTATTTCTCTTAAGGAGAAATGGAAAAACTTGGAAGCACTTGAGTCCTATTAGATCTTCATGAACTTTCCAAAAACTTCATCGAATAATTTGAAATTGCCCCATGCCTGCCTTGAAAATAGAAAAGTCCTTGTGTTCCTTTTTTTTTTTTTTGTGGGTGATGCGGAGGAAATCAGTGTGTGTTTGTTCTCCCTATTATTTTTTTTAAATGCATATAGTTATATTCACCAGTTGATTGATCTCCTACTGGATCTTTATTAAGCAACTGATCATGAGACCCCAGTTCCTGTTACAAGCCTCCTCTGTATAGGAGTGAATGCAGGACTGCCTCTTCTCTTGGCCTTCTGCCCTCCATCCTTGCCCCTGCAACCAACTGCCCTTGTCCTCAGATACCTTTCTTTTTCTTACGTTGAGGACCCAGCCTTTCATAAACATGTGAGCACTCTGCATTTTCCGTTTAACTACTTGGATATCTGCGGTGATGTTGATGCCATAAGATACATAGGCTTTCTAAGGATCTGTAAGCACAATTATCCTTCATGTAAGTCAAGACAAATGATTAGACGTAGATAAACGCATTTCTACTCCTACAGAATTTTTTGACCTTTTGGAAAGTTCATCTTTCAAGACACAGCTTTCTCTCAGGCTGTGTGGCATCTCACTTTTTTTTTTTTTCCCTATCAAGGTTAGCTTTCTTGCCCTTAGAGGTCCTCAGCCAGGCAGGAATTCATTGTCATCCAAGTAGGTGAGCCTGGTTCCTTTCTTTGCTCTGAGCAGCCTGTCTCTTACCTGTTAGGGCCCTCTGCTTCATGCCTTGTGCCACCCACAAGGAGCTTTGGCATACCATGGCCAAAGAGTCTCTTTGCCCTTGTTCAGGTACCAACATGTCCACTGGCACCTTGCAGCCAGTAGCCTTGCTGCGTGGTCCTGAATCTCCCAATAAGCAACGGCATCAACTCAGAAGTCATAAGCTGGTACAGCAAATTCCACAGTCCTCTCTAGGACTAGTGGAAACATTGAGAATGGGATGGTCTTCACAAGCAAAACTGGCAGTGGAGTCTCCATGGTGATGAAGCCAAGGGTATACCTCGATTTCTTGCAGCAGGACCATCACTCCACATTCTGAGAAGCTGCATTTGATCTCAACTCATCTTACCAGGAAGGAAAGCCCATCAGCTTCCTACAAGCTTCCTACTAATCTGATAGCCTTCTATGATAGCATGACTGGATGGGTAGATGGGGGGAGTGCGGTAGATGTGGTCTACCTTGACTTCAGCAAGGCGTTCGACATGGTCTCCCACAGCATCCTCATAGGGAAGCTGAGAAAGAGCGGGCTTGATGAATGGACAGTAAGGTTGAAAGGCTGTCCATTCAACCAGACAACTGATTGAAAGACAGAGCTCAGAGGGTAGTGATAGGGGCACAGAGTCTAGCTGGAGGCCAGTGACGAGTGGTGTTCCCCAGGGGTCAGTACTGGGTCCACTCCTCTTCAATATATTCATCAATGACCTGGATGAGGGGATAGATAGAGTGCACCCTCAGCAGGTTTGCTGATGACACAAAGCTGGTGGGGGTGGCTGACACAGCAGAAGGCTGTGCCGCCATCCAGAGAGACCTGGACAGGCTGGAGATCTGGGCAAAGAGGAACCTTATGAAATTCAACCAGGGCAAGTGCAGGGTGCTGCACCTGGGGAGGAGTAACCCCCTGCACCAGGACAGGTTGGGGCTGACCTGCTGGAGAGCAGCTCTGTGGAAAGAGACCTGGGAGTCCTGATGGACAACAGGATGACCATGAGCCGGCAATGTGCCCTCGTGGCCAAAAAGGCCAATGGCATGCTGGGGTGCATCAAGAAGAGTGTGGCCAGCAGGTGGAGGGAGGTCATCCTCCCCCTCTACTCTGCCTTGGTGAGGCCGCACCTGGAGTACTGTGTCCAGTTCTGGGCTCCCCGGTTCAAGAAGGACAGGGAACTGCTGGAGAAGGTGCAGCAAAGGGCTACCAAGATGGTGAGGGGACTGGAACACCTCTCTTATGAAGAAAGGCTGAGGGAATTGGGTCTCTTCACTCTGGAACAAAGATGGCTGAGGGGGGATCTTATCAACACTTATAAATACTGAAAGGGTGGGTGTCAGGAGGATGGGGCCAGGCTCTTTTCAGTGGTGCCCAGCGACAGGACAAGAGGTAACGGGCACAAACTTGAGCATCAGAAGTTCCACCTAAACCTGAGGAGGAACTTCTTTGCTGTGAGGGTGGCAGAGCCCTGGCAGAGGCTGCCCAGAGAGGTGGTGGAGTCTCTGTCTCTGGAGACATTCCAAACCCGCCTGGAGGCGTTCCTGTGCCACCTGCTCTGGGTGACCCTGCTCTGGCAGGGGGTTGGACTAGATGATCTCCAGAGGTCCCTTCCAACCCTACGGTTCTATGATTCTATAAGCCAGCAATCCCTGTTCTTGTGTGCCCATGGAGGAGCAGCTTCTGCTGGGCTCTGTTTTGGTGGTTGTTGGTTTTTTTCACCTGAAAAGTTATCTGCTAACAGCAGCCAATAGATATCAGTGGAAATCACAGAAAACTTAAAAGCCAGATGTACTTATTGATCCATAATTCAAATATCTTGTATGAGATGGTTTCATCTGATCCGTCTTAAAACTTGAATAACAATGGCACTATTTATGCACGTTTATCTACAAATGGGAAGCTCTCCTGAAAGTGTAATTTGTTGATAGAAATAAATGGAAAAGGTTACAATGTAATATACTACAGAAGAGTAGGATTTATATATATATATATATATATATATATATATATATATATATATATATATTTTCTTGCTTACCAGGGAAATGGCAATGCTGATATACTATATCTTTCAGATTTTAAAATATGTCATTGTAAAAAAGCATTATCAGTTTTACTGATTACCATATTAAGAACTTGAATCGGTATATTTGAACCTGATTTGAGAAGTAGCATTTTATGTAAATTTCACATGTATTTTAGTTTTTAGTTGTAAGAAAGCATGGTCTTTTCAAAATTTCTTCAGACCGAGAAAAAGCCCAGTGCAAGAATAATATTAGCTATATCACATGCGAGCCTGCATCTGGAATGAAGCAGCTACACATCTAAATTAAGATAGCAAGGAGCTAAATTTCCTTTTTAGTGGGCTCCCACTGGCACACTCTACTTTTCTCTATCCTTTCACTTGAGAAGGCAGCCTCAAATTAAAGACTTAATAAAGTGTAACACAAGCCTGTGGGTTTTGTTCCTAATGTATTAAAATATAATTTTTTGTTGTAATTATTTTTTCACCTGCTTGATACGCTTAAGGACTCTGCTTACACAGTTACAGAATAAATAAAGCTGACAAACATTAGTGATACTGTCTTGTACGATGACGATAATTACAGAATCGCACATTGTAGAAAAATACCTGATAGACCTAAAAATGGTGTGATTAGATAAAGCTTTTAAAAACTGTTATTCATGTAAGTCTTTAAATATTTTACTATACTGCTTGCTCTCCTTCACAGATTTATTTGTTCCTATTCTCTATTTTTCTGCTGTTCACAGTGTTTGTAGGCTATGGCAACCAATCCCCTTGGGCTTTCTTTTGCTTTAATTTGCATAAACACAGGCACCATATGAATATTCAGTGAGTGGCTTTGCATTAAGTAAGTGCCCTTAATCAGCTTTTCAGTTCAGTTTTATTGGTTGCGTGCACAGTCAGTTATTTCATCCAGAAAACCTGAGGGTCCTACAGAGCTAACCAGGTAAGGATTGCAATTCGTGGATGCATTTAATGAAGGAGCGTTATCATTGATTGTATATAGATTCTGGGGATGGCTCAAAGATTGATAGTTTGCTTAGGGAGAGGCTGCGCCTGTATTTTTTTTTGTATTATCATCATCGTTGTTGTTGTTGTTGTTGTTGTTGTTATTAACCCATGATGGCCAGGTGGGCACATGCTTCTGTAATTTGCATAAACATCAACTCTTAATGAATAATGCATAAGGGTTATTTTAAACACCGGGCTCCGAGCGCGGCGGGCTGTGTAGCAGTGCAGTTTGATTGGCTCCGTGGCGTTTTCATCACCAGCAAATATTCCTATAACAAGAAAGCCACCGAAGAAGCTGAAATGAACATACGGTATTTGTTTTTTGAAAATGTCGGCTATTTTTTCAAAGAAAATCACACAGATCTCCCATCACACCCTCCCCGGCTATTAACGCTTCTCGCTTTCCATGAAAATTTTGTTACGAGCTTGGTTGTGGCTGCTTTTTGTAGCTTGGCCGGTGCCTGGGGTTGCCGGGGAAGGCATCAGCAGCTGTATTTGTCTTTAACTTGCATAAACATGAGCAACATGTAAATAAGAAGCCACAGAGTTGGTGTGCAACGTGCACCCCCCCATTCGCACGCTGGAAACCTCTCCGCTCACCTCCTTTTAAACAGGGATGCAATCTGGAAAAGGAATTAATTACACAGTAAATAAGTTATTTATAATGCTGGTTTGATTTTTCTGCTATGTAAGATGTCATTTGAAGAGGAGGGTGGGAGGAAGGGATACCTTTTCCTAAACTAAGGAGAGGCGATTAGGAAAGAGTTAATTGAGGACTCAGCACTTGGGAAACAAGGTATAGAGAGTCAAAGCTAGTCTATGTATTTCAATTACTGCAGAAAATTAGCATCGTTCTTATTCTTAGCTTAGTACTCGGCTTTTGTTAGTGCCTTGAAGTAAGCCGTTAGGGGATGAATTAATCACATCTAGAACTTGCTTGCTCCAAAGGGTTCCGATCTAGAAGCTGGTAGGGATGCTGGCCCTTGGGGGAGTCAGTGTCCCAGGCAAAATATAGCATATGTTAGCACTAACGATGGCCAAACAGAAAAGGAAAATCAGTAAGACAGAAGCATGATACACAATAAGAGTTTCGGCAAAAGTCGTGTTAAATACTATGCATAATCAGAGCATCTATGCGTTAAACTGAATCAACTATAATAATGCGTGTGTTTCATACACGATAACGAGGAGGTACTGATTTATCCATGGCTTCAGAATGTAGGTAGAACCTCTAAACCTGAAATAGGTGGATTTTAATGATGCCGCATTACTAAAATTACACATTACACTGACTCCGGGCAAGCTGGAGCAATGCGATACAGACGATGGAAGCTGATGTGTTTTCCACCACATAGTAATCTCTAATGAGAAGATACTGAATAAAGAATGTGTTTTCACTGCTAGTATCAACTATTCCTGTGAAGCTGGTGCAAGCCAAAACCTGGGGGAACAAACTAAAAAGCAAAAATGCCTTGTTTGGTTTAGTTGCTAGTTTTCTCGTTTGCGGTAATGTTATTTCTTCAAACAAATATTGCTGATATTTCTTAAGTGGCATTAAAGGAATATTTTTAGGATTCCTATCATGGGTCCTGCCAGGAGCATGTATTATTATTTGGCCTATTTGTCAATTTTTGTTCTACTTTTTCCCCTTAAATCATTTCAAAGGGGAAACAGGAAAGTGGATTAAAACTTAAGATTTAAAAATAGGAGAAAAAACCCAAAACTCTCTCATGATTAGATGCACCTATTCAAGAGATGTTACATTTCATGCAGAATTATTAAAACTAATTTTAAATTTACATCTCCTGCCAAGTACATTTAATTAAATCTTTCAGGTTTTAATAAGTTCACTGTGCATTTAATCATCAGTCATTAAATGTTTACAGCTACAATAAACACCAGGCAATCTGTAACACACTATCGGGATTTTAGGGCTGGCAGTTTTAAAAGAACATCCTTGCCCTAGAAACAGAAGACGTATCAAAGAAATGGCATGAAGGATACCTGTATTAATAAACATATTATTACCGGATGGTTATAGGATGCAGGACCTTATTCTACGCTAAGCCCTTCCTCAGTGTCTGGCCTTTTTCACAGTGAAAAGAAAATAGCTCGTTAATATCCTGATGACAGTTTTTCACCCGTGACTGTTGCCATTGCTGCTTAGGTGAAATTTCCAGAGGCAGTGTGGGGATTTTGCACGTAGGAAAGGCTTCAGGGCTTGGCCTTTGTCAGTCATTTCTGAACAGCAGAGGATGTCCTTGTTGGCTCAGCAGAGGGGAAGGGAGATGCTGCCTGAGGCATCTTCTGGAGGAAAAACAAAAGGGGGTGACGAGCACACCATAATTGTCCATAAGGAGGTATGTGGTGGGAAATGCTTTAGTGTCTTCTCCGAGAAAGGATGCTATGAAAGTCAGAAATCCAGTCCTCCATGCCGTGTGCTTGGAGACAACCATGACAAACTTGTCCCTCCTGTACGCACCCGGGCTCGGCCGAGCATCTCCGAAATACCCATTGCCGCTCTTCTTAAAAATACAGCAATTTTCTTTTCACCTATGACATGAAACCACCCTGTCTGGTGAGAGTGGGATTCGTCTGTTTTGTGCAAGCGGAATCAGAAATGAAACAGTGCCTGGCTTCAGAGATCTCGCTGGTATTCTTTTTTTCCCCTTTTCTTTAATTTTTTTCCCTTTTTTTTTCCCTAAGGGAAATAAATACTTATGGGAAGGATATCTTTAATAACTATGATAGGAGAGTGAACTTTGAACTCTATTCATCCTTAATTGCCCGGCAGGGTGGGCGAGCAATGTGTGTATTTTAATCCAGCTGTTTTGTAGGTTTTAATTGAACGGGCATAAAAAGGAGAAGGGAATCTGAATATAAATGTTCCTGCTTCCACCTTCTTTGCTCCTGCCATCCTCCTGACGGTGTACTCCTGCTTCTCCAGGCTGACCGCAGCGTGCAACAAAGCCTGTATTTCTGGTACTGGAAAAAGTTGTGGGGACAAAAAGGGAGCAAAGAGGCTTGTGGGTTTTCTGTATATATTTTAAAAAAGACAAAGAAACAAACTCTTTTTCATTTTTTGTTGCGAGTAACCTTTAGCCAGGCACAGTACTACTGGTTGTGGTTGCCATGCCGGGGAACCGTAGGACTGAGCCCTAAAAGGAAAATAATGTCTTGACATGAAGGAATAAATTAGGATGATGGTTGTCTCTCTCTCACCCCAGTTTTACACTAGTATAACACCATTGGCATCAGTGGTGGTATTGCTGACGTACCTTGAGGAAAGAAAGAAGAAAATCAAGCTTTCACAGTTTTCCTAGTGATAAAAGAAAAATCTTACGGATAGTTACTCTGGATGTGTCACTATAGCCCCTGGTACAAAGCACAGACTTGCAATTTGTGCAGCTCGAATTTATTTCACCTTTATGCATTCCCAAAAAGCAAAACTGCAATTACACCCAGCAAAGAGGTTTTTTCCCAACCATTTACCCACACTAGACCGCCTGCCTTCATGTATTTATATCCATTTAGCCTTCCGCAAACTCTTCTCTCCGTCAACGTCAAAAATCTTGGTATTTTTGAAGATGTTTTGCTGCAAACCACTGGTACTCAGGATTTAGAATGAAGGTGCTGACAGATTATTAAAAATAGAAAAATAGCTATAATGAAAAGAAGCATTTTTACATAATGAATGAGTTGTTAGCATATCCAGAACTGCAATGTGGATCAGACCCGTAGAATTATTGTTTCTTTAAATATCAGATGCTTGGGTTATTATTGTTCTCAGGAGCAAAGCAGAGCATATTAGAAAAAAAAATATATTTCAAATACGTGTTGGCATGATGCTACAGGAATAAAAGGCTAATAGCCCTGGGTGCTGTACAATCAATTTTTACACATGTGGAACAAGCATGTTTTCTACAGTAGAAAAAGAGAGAACAGTTCAAACTTTAGAAAGCGTCTACAGATATTTTCAGGTCATGTATTCTGTTTTAGTTTGGGATTTTATCTCATGGCTCTTGTTTTTTTTCTGGTTTGAGGGTTGAGGAGTGGGAAAAATACTGAAGGAGGTGTCATTCAAGTGTAATTTTCAAAGAGCGTTTAAAAACACCATTAGACTCAGCTTTCTGTTTTACCAGGAAGTCAAACAGAGATGTGCTGGGGTGAGTCTGAGCCAATGCATCAGAAGAATTTCAGTTTAGCAAGTGCAGTTTTTCATTCTTGGCTTGGCTACGGTTTGCCTGAAAAGGCTGGAGAAGTCCTTTCAGTGCCTGTGCTCTCCTCCCCGTGATCGTGACAGGGAGAGCTGCTCATCATTTAGCTTTCATCACTAAACACCTCTGGTGGGGCTTCATTGTACTCGTGGTTGTGTCTTTATGTCACAGAAGGGGGAACCAGTTGTTCTATTGATTTCATTTTCCTGGGAGGAGAAATGGAGGGATAGGTTCGTAGGAATTGTCACCATAGGCTGTCTGCTGCTCTCTGGCCCTTCAGGAATTATTAAGGAAAGATAATACATCTTATAACTCAGTCCTATGTACCAGTGGGCACTGGTACAGACATGGGGCTGGAGGGAAAAAAGGTGTTCCCACACATCTCCAGGCACCATCCTTGCCCTTCTCCAGGGAGAAATATCATCCTTCCAGCTCAAGGTGTCCCCAAGGGAGGATTTCTGTAGAAGGATCTTCCAGTTTTCCTCCACCCTGATGACCCTTCAGTGGCTTTCTCACAGGATTCTCCTCCCAGGGTGTTGGAAGGAGCAATTAATTCATCGTCATTCATCACTTCAGGGATGTGTAGAGCTGCATCATGGCTAAGTGTTATAATCATTTTAGTTCAGGATCACATGAATCATTTTCCAGTTTTGCTAGGGTCCACAGTTTATTCATTGTAAGCTGGTAGTGTCTTCGGTAACGAGTGGTGACTTCTCAGTCATAAGTAATGACTTTATTGCTATATAGGGCCTGGTGCCCGGCCCAGGAGATCTCGCAGAGTTAATCTCGCTGGAAAGAGGATTGGGCCCCATTGTGATACGAGTGCACAAAGTCCAGATATTTCCATAGCGGACAGCTCACCAAATAAATTTTAATCATGGTCCTAGGCTGATGCATGGAAGAGAGTCAACAGCAGGTAGCGCGCACTGTCCAAGGACTTAGGACTATCTTCTTCCTGAGCACTCGGCAATAGTAGAAATCTGCTCATACAGTAAAAACTGCAAGTGTGGCACATACAACATCGCATTTATTCACCTAAAGCACTCCAAAAAAATCCGATTCCTAAGTAGCCTTATATGTTTATGGTGTCATTTGCTATGTTTTCCAAATGGTAACAAAGTTTTTCCCAAACGTTGTTATTTTTTGGATGTATAGTATAATTGTACTGCATTACATTCAAAAATTATGTCTAAAATGCATCATTGGAGAGGTACAGAACATGATGTGCCAGGCACTAAATCAGTACGTAAGCCCTGACATCACATCATTAACAATTCTCCTTGCCACCATGATTTTGTTTATCTATTTATTTATATGGTTTCTTTTTTAACAAACTGAAATACGTCAATATTTCCTCTTTGCATAATGTTGTCGGAGTCCACATTTTATACAATAAAGGGAAGTACAATACAGATTTACCAATCTCTTTATTCATGATACCATAAATGAAAAGAAAACAAACAAGAAACCCATAAAAAATATTTAGTAGAAATATTTTTGCTTTACCTTTATTGTAAGGTTTGGCTTTAGAATTCAGCGTGACCTGTGTACTTCAGAATATTAACTTTTTCACGCAATCTCCTCCTGATTTTTCAGCACGGGAAGTGACTTAAGTGCTCTTATCACAAGTTTATTGACAAGAAACAAACAAAAAAAGCCCCAACAATAACACTAAAATACAGTATTGCCTCCTCGCCATGGCAGTTCCCATTGCTCCCCTCGCAGCATGGAAGGCTGAAGAGTGAATAATTTTAATGTCAATATTAATTATTTAATTATTGCTTGTGGTTTATTTGCTGTAGCTGAATTTAGGTAAAGATTCTGTGTACAAGGGACGAATACGCTAAGAAAAGCTAGAGTATTTCAATCTTCAGCATAGACGTCGGGAGAGAGAAGAAACCGAGGAATGTTTTCAGGAAAATTGAGGTTGTTAAGGCAGAGATCAACTTCCAGGTGCAAAATTCAAAATATTAGGGAGGAAAGGAAAAATCACCTATGTGCACCTCTTCTGAAGGCAAGTTAACAAAAATATAATCCAAAGTCAAGCTTTTAAACACATTTGTATTAAACAATTAAGATGTGCTGTCACGTGTGTGCCTTAGGACATTAGCTTCAAAATAATTTTGTAGCTTTTCTCACAGATTTTAAAAAGAGATTGCTGAATCTGAGGAGAAAATATATTCATTGATGTTTGACAGTAATCTGTGGAGTTTCTCCTACTTTAGAGAACAAAAACTGTCCTTCTATCGACACTGTTATTTAGCCTGCTGGATTCTGTAAAGGACAGATGATGCTTGGGAGATAGCTCTAAAAAATAACTCTGCCTATCTACCTATTTATTCTCTCTTTATGGACCGAATCCCAAACAGCATTAAATACTTGAAACCAATGCAAGCACCTTCAGAATCCAGACCTGTATTACTCAAGTGAATTGCTAGGGAAGACAATTTTTGATTCTCCAGCATTTCATCTATGCCCAGCCTATATTCTCCATGTGAAATTATGACCTATCTCCTGAAATATTACAGCTGTTCCAACACCAGCCACATGTCCCGAGCAAACAGACCAATCCGACAGGCAGGATAAGGTGTAAACTTTTAAAAATTAAGGTGATTCCCCCCGCACCTCATGGAGGTCTCCAGAGAGCAAAGAAGTAAATAGGGAAAACCACAGTGGCCTGAATTTTGGGGTGCTGAGATTGAAAAGAGGGGTGATTTCATATCATGTGGCCCACCCAAACTGATTTCCTGGGCAGTAAATGGTAAACGACAAATTTTCTTGCAGGTCGCAGAGGCCCAGCTCACAGCAGCATTGGTTCAATGGAGGGCTAGAAGCAGAGACCAGCAGGGACATTGGCAGGGACAGGGACCTGCACGTTTGGCTAATGCCCTCTGAAGGGGATGCCAACCAGCAGATTTCCCCTCTTGGATGAAAAGAAAGATAAAGAAAAGAAATAATTAAACAAAACAAAACAAAACAAAACAAAACAGAAGAGTCCCGCTGTGCCCAGACTCGTTGA
Organism: Larus michahellis; assembly: GCF_964199755.1. Lineage (NCBI taxonomy): Eukaryota > Metazoa > Chordata > Aves > Charadriiformes > Laridae > Larus > Larus michahellis. The sequence continues at coordinate 82,202,648 of NC_133930.1, forward strand.
GGAAAAAAGATTCGTTGAACCATATAGATTTTACCATATTGGTTGTCCTTCTGCCTTTTAGAGATATTTAGGTTTCCTGCAGGCTGGGGATAAACCTAAAATATCTTTTCAGCAAAGGCAAAGAAAAGGTGTCAATCTGCTAGGAATCACTTATTATTCATCTAATCTGCAATAATTCATCCATAAATCAGCTCCCTCTAAATATCATGGATGTATTTTTGGCAGCATGTAAAAGGCAAAGGTTGTGAGACTGGTAGTAGAAATGTTTAAAAAAAATCAGGGCAAATACAATGAGAAGAAAATAAATGTAATTTTATAAAGGAACAAAAAGTCCAGGACCCCAGCCTAAAATGAGGCATCAGCTGAGGTTGTGAGTGGCTCCTCAGAGGTACGTGTGGTGGGTTTTTTGCTGTCCATGAGACCTCATTACAGCACTGCACACAAATAGACCAAGTTTTTAAACAGCTTCAAATGTACCAAAACGGGCTGGCAATACTGAATATTCTCACTTGTAAAACAGGATGCTCAGCCTTTCGTTTGAGTTATCCACATATCATCAGAAATGTAGACGTGCATGGAGAAGGAGAGAGTGAGAGAAGCATTTCAGAAAATTGACAGCTTTGTGGATGAGTTGAAAGCAGAAGCAAGATATATTAAAAATACCAGAGAGAGAGATATGCATGGAAATACAGAGAACCTGGTGATTAAGGGTGTCGTTAATATGCTCTGACAGTAGGCATGCCCTGAGAGCGGAGGTATTTCAAATACAGACACTATAATGCTGGAAAGGTAAACACATATCTCTAGTGACTCCCTCATCAGGATTGACTAATTTTACCCCGATCATCCTGCAGTCAATGAAATGATCTGTTAAGCTGATTTCTGTGGTTATTCCACGGGCAGCACCGACCCTGAGATTTTGCTGGTCAAAGCTGCCTTAAGGAGCTGTGTTCCATCTTTTGTCTTTAAATATCAGACAGATAAGCTTGAGGCTGGGAACAGGGAATGTTGGATACCAGGACTGGAGGCGCTCGTGGTTCGTGTGGAGCCCCTTTGGAAGGAGCTCCTACCACATAGCCACTTCTTGGATTAAGTAACACCAAAGAGGCAAAGCTCGTGGTTTCTTGGCCCATTAATCAGTTCACTAGGGTAGCTTGCTCTGGTGGTGGATGTTAACACCTGCGGTCTTAAAGAACTGATGTATCTTACCTACCACAACGCGTCTACTCGGCTTAGCGAGGTTACGGGGGTAAAGCACATCAGTACATGGCTGATGCCTGCAGGCAATCAGATTACTGCCCTGAGACACCGGCTCTGATTTTCCTCCTTGCGCTCACTTTGCCCGCATAACAGAAAATGTTAAAAGCCTACAAAAATTATTCAGTCCTTTGAAAAAATCCTGCTGAATTATTTTTTGTGCCAAGCTCTCACAATCTGATGGTAAGACAGTGTGAACTGCATTAAAAAGATTTCCTTTCAATTTACTTTGTGTTACTTTCTTTTTCATTGATCGTTTGTTGGGGGGGGAGGGGGCAAACAGGAGTATCAGATTAATTTTCCACTCTGCCCTTCTGATTTCACTCAGTCTTGACCTTTTCCTTCTCCTCTCAGTGTTAAATAAGCCATCTCTGTGCTAAAAACCTCTGCCCCTCTAATTATTACTATTGCTCTTCTCTATGCAGTAACTGTTGGGCAGGATCAGACACACTGCTAGCCCAGCCATCACACAGCTGAGATAATTTTTTGGCATTTAACTTCTTCTCTTATTATTTGGTATCATTAATTCCACACTGGGGGGAGGGGTGTGTGTGGAAGGAGAGCGGGATAGATGCACTTCTGCTAAAACAGGTAACAGCTAATTTAGTTTCTGAGCTGACACAATATTCCATATAATAAGAAATAATTGTGTTTGCTGGGGAAAACAGTCCTAGCACCCAAGTGAGACACAAACAAAGTCTGTGCACTGCCGAGATCTTTTGAAATCCATCAGAAAGGTGACCTTCATCTTTGGATGCCAAAGGCGGAGACTAAGTGTTGTGGGGCAGGCTGGTAATAGCATCAGCAACTGAAATGTTCCATTTTTCCCCGATATGGGAGGGGATTAAGAGATTCCTTGACCCAAATGTAAAAAAGTGGACATTTTGGCTTCCTAAATCTTTTCCCACCTTTCCTCAGATAAGAGACAAACTGATGGCCATAGCCTCCAACGGTTGTTGTGGAGTTGTTACAATTGTCGTAGCCCATGGCAGGGGGGTTGGAATTAGATGATATTTAAGGCCCCTTCCAACCTGAACCATTCTATGATTCTATATATAGAAATATGAGTTATGTACAGTAATAGCTATGCAGAAAAAAATACTGATTCAGTGCAATTACCTGTGGTTGCTTACCCTTTGGGTCCCCTTTAGAAGACGCATGTATCACCATTCACGAACTCAAAGATCTGGGTGAATTTTGGCTCGTGACACATTAAACTTGTATGATCACATCCAGATTAGTGAGTTCTGAATCCTTTCGCATGCATACAGCTGTGCTTTGTATACACTACCCTGCTTCGTTCCCCTCGAGCAGAATTAACGAGACAGTGTTTTGAATCCAAGCAATTTAGATACCATTGCAGGAATACTTCCAGCTCCCCAGCCTAAGAGAGGTTTGCCCTATAATTATACCTAAAAGTGCTTATTTTGCTCATCCTGTTTATGAAACTAATGACCAAGCTGAAAATGAGAGTTACAGGGAGGCTCTCTTTTCCTCTTCAAAGAGCAGGATGATGTGGCAGCTCAGAACTTTTTAAAATGCCGATATTGTTGTCACAAGCCCACTTATTACAGTGAATAGCTTTATAATATAATATTATTATTTTACAGTCAGTTAAGACATTTATTGAAATTAAACAAGCGTCCCCAAACAGCTGCACAATAGGCTCTTTAAAACCACTTAATGTTTAACTTCTGACAGGATGCTGTGTTCTTGCAATTTAAAAGTAGTTAACAGATCTTTTCCTTATTGTGTATTAAAAAGTTTACTCTTTAGCTGAGAATATTGTGATAACATTTTACAGAAAAGGCTCCAGCACCACGTTCAATGTTTCTCCAGAGCAGGCAATGTGTGCATCGGCACATTGCAAACATGTACAGCACAGTGATAAATACAATCCCAGCCCAAATCTCTATATGGAGATCTATTTCTTTGACTCCTGGAGCCTGTGGACAGTTTCGTTGACAACAGTGGTTTTATCGGATCAGAAGGTGAGAGTAATGGAAGTATTGGACGACTTTAAAAAATTGCACTGTGAAAAAGTGTCCGGTAAAACAATTTCTGGCATTTATTTTCTTTTTAATGTAGTTGTTGATATTGTTGATGGTACACTGACACTGATCTTTCGTGCCTGGGCTTTGGCCATTCTCCAACATAAGCAAGTATTTGTATCACACGTTTTGAGCACAAGCACATAATCACGTTGAGTTTGACTTGTAAATGCATACAGGGAAATCCAGTGAAACCTGTTCATGGTGACCAGCTTCTAAACTCTCTTGTTGAGCTAGGAAAATACTGACCTTATCAGAACTCCTCATGTCACATAAGTGGAAGCAATTTCCTAAACAGGCCTACTGAGTAAAAACTTGGAAAAAAAAAAACATAGAACCAATTATAGATGCTAACATTTAGGTTTTGAGAGTTGTTAAGTTTCTCACTCTTTTCTGTGCCCAGCTGTGAAAACTGTAGGCGTAACGTTAGCCACATGGCTGGAAACTAGGCACTAGGATCCTTCTCTTCCAGTGTCATAAAATAACAATTTGCTTGTGGTATTTGTGGGTGGAAGTCCTGCTTGGGTTGTGTTTGGCTTCGCTTTGGTGCCAGCTCTGCAGCTAAGTCAATACGGATTTTCATAACGGAGAGAAACCCTCTTGTAACGAACTCCAGCTCATGGCTGTGAAAAGCGTGCTCTGTTCACAATGAAATATTGCACAAGCCCCAACCATATAAACGACGATAATAGTCCCAGCAGCTACAGCTCATCTTTAGAAATAATAAAACTGAGCCACAGAAAATAACTTCAGTTAATGCTTCTCCGCTGTAGTGGGCTTAAATGTAAAGGTATTTTCCTTTATTTTAATCCTCAGTATTTTCCCTTCCTGCTCAGTATTCGCAGGACTATATTGTTTTCTTTAACATAAAAAAAAAACCCCAACTTCTATTTAGCTTGCATTCTTAATGTACCATCACATACTGTTGTATCATATTATATAGACGTCACACTAGTTCGATACAGCAGTGTTAGGTATTACTACAATGTAATAGTCTGGTATTTTAACTGTGAGATCTCCATCGTATTGCATTAGTGCCCTTTGTCCTATTAATCTCATACTATTGGAGGGAAAATCAATAGGGAACTGTGAGTATGGTCTGCTAACACTTTCATATCCTATTGGTGCTGTTTTTAATTCATGATGTGCTATTTTGTGTATCTCGTGGAATTTGAAACACAGGAAGACAGAACAGGATGGAATAGCCATTTATATATAAACACTTTCTGATTAAAAAGAGAAAAAAACCAAACTGATAATGCAAAGCAACCTCAAAGTTACCTTAACGATCTCTGAATACTTAATAAATTGCTGGCTGACATTCTGGAAGTTACTTTTATATTATGAGGTGTTTGTCCTTGGGGTTTGGCGCTCGCATCTGTCAAATCTGGGCCATTTCAAGGGTGCACCACTGGATAATGTACTTCCTTCCACCCAGCTTTGCAGCAATAGCAGCCTTCAGAGGGGTTCCTCTGGGGTCCCTCAAAATCATTACCAGAGGTCAAACGAGTGTCGTGGAGACTATGGGTAGTGGCCTGAGATGGGTAAGAAGGATCTGAAAGGAGGGATCTCTCCTGTCCCAGCAGTGGGAGCCCAGTGGCACCTGATGCAGGTCCCCAGAGCAAGTTCAGTGCTTAAGTGCAAGGTGTCTCGTAAAAAGTCTGAAAGAATCATAGAAGGTGTTGGGTTGGAAGGGACCTTTAAAGGTCATCCAGTCCAACCCCCCTGCAGTCAGCAGGGACATCTTCAACTAGATCAGGTTGCTCAGGGCCTCACCAAGCCTGGCCTTGAATGTCTCCAGGGATGGGGCCTCCACCACCTCTCTGGGCAACCTGTCCCAGTGTCTCACCAGCCTCAGTGTAAAGAACTTCTTCCTAATGTCTAATCTAAACCTGCCCTGCTCTCGTTTAAAACCATTGCCCCTCGTCCTATCGCTACATGCCCTTGCCAACAGCCCCTCCCCAGCTTTCCTGTAGCCCCCTTTAGGGACTGGAAGGGGCTCTAAGGTCTCCCCGGAGCCTTCTCTTCTCCAGGCTGAACAACGCCAACTCTCTCAGCCTGTCCTCACAGCAGAGGTGCTCAAGCCCTCTCGTCATCAATCAGAATGAGAAGGGTAAGTGCAAAAAGCACTCAGTTTTGCTCATTAAGCACATTTCTATAAGTTTACGGCGCATGAGAAGTGTCAGACCTGTACAGCAGCTCCAGCAATCCTGTAGTGTTATACCGATGTTGCTGCTGTCGCTGATAACAGAATTTAGGCTTATTTCACCCATCATCTTCGCTGGCAGCAGGACCCTTTTTCAGTGAGAAGCTGCCACTTTGCCTAAGCTGGGCATTGGCCCTTCTCCCTAAGAGTTCATACTTACGTGCCCTGTTTGCTTGACTGATTACAACATCTTTTTTTATGTAAAACCTACTGTGCATTGTATGGAAGTTTGCATTCAAGTTGGGGGCCTCTTTTTCAAAATATTTCCCTTCATGTTCATCTACATTTCAAAAGATTGGCAAATGCTGTTAGAAAATCCTGGAAATATAAAACATTTTGAGTATTTTTGTCATTTGGAAGTGTGATTTAGGCATTTCTCTTATTGGTTTGTGCCACTTATTTGAAAAAAAAATCTTAGAGTTCCTGTGGAGCCTTTTATTTGCTTTTTTTCAAATAAGCACAGGTTTTGTGCCAGGAGGCTTTGAAGAGAAAACTCTAAAGGCTCGGTCCTACCCTTTTCTATGCTTTGGGGATTAAATACCTTGAAAAACGTGATGATAAAGGGGAGCAGGGAGATGGGATAACCAAAAGAGAGGTGAGGGTGAGAGGTGATTTGATTTGGGAGAAGACAAACTGGGTAGAGGCGGAGAAAACAAAAGGGGGAAAATGATTGATGAGAAGGTTAAGGAGAGGTTCTGTGCTGTGATCTATCTTGTGTTATACATAGGAATATGCCTTATCTTGAGAGCAATACATCCACAGAAGATGTTTGTATGTGAAGCAACTGTAGAGACAGTTTCTGATTATATAAAAAAGGAAATGATTACTACACGGCCATTGCCATTAATGCCTTGACAGGGCAATAGTGAAATCAGCAGTGAAATTTCATAGAATCATAGAATTTCTCCTAATCTGTAGCCCTCTGGTACATTTAACTTCTCTCACTTAAATATCTTCACTGTGTGTGGGGGGGGTTTGATAAAAATCTTTAAAATTGTCTGAAACCAGGCAGTGAATGCTTTTATTCAGGTACAAGGATGACTTACTCTACTGCAGATAAATGGAAGCGCCTCATCGTCCTTCAGGCAGATGTCGTCAAAGCAGAGCAACATCTGCTATGAAAGAACGCTTTTGGTGGAGGCATATCTTGCTGCTGAAGGGCTCTCCCTCTAGCAACCAGCATCAGCTGTGATGGTGTTACCCCAGGTGTCTGTGTCTCCCCCGCGTTCTTCATGGGATGCTGCTGAGAGGTGAAACCTTGCACCTCTGGAAGGGGATGGATTCACTTTGCACGTGCCATCGTTGTAGCTCTGCTTGGAACAAGGACCTTGAAATATGGTGGTTTTTCTTCTGCGACAAAGACAAAAGAGCTTTTTGTGCACTTTGGAGGATCATTAGCTTATGAAAAAGGGAGTCTGATGATGGGAGAGAGCCCCCGGAGCAAGCATTTATCTGTAACACACATGGTTTCACATCATGTTCGACCTAGTCAAGCTCAGGCTCGTACTGGGCAGAGGGGACAGCCGTTGCACTCTTGATCTTGGATATTTAGTGGCATCAATTTTAAAACAGAATTCCCCATTCCTTTAGGGGGGGCAAACATCTTTTAGCTGCACACAGCCTTTCCCCCAAACTGTATTTTTACCTGAAATCCCCATCTGATACACAAAACTGTGGCACAGCAGCGTTAGCTGTAAGCTTCACTCGGAAATTAATGTCCTTCAATTCAAAAGGGTCTTTAAATATTATAAACCTATATTTAAATAATCCAAGTGCATGATTTAGACAGACCACTTCAAGCATCATCCCTCAGTTATTCCTGGTCTTTTTTTTTTTTTTTTGCTCATAAATGATTATTCATTACTTCAGTGCATTATAATAACCCTTGGATAACTCAGGGCTCCGTTAATCCGGGCATTGTGCATGGAAAAAAGGAGGTGGAGAAAAGAAAAGAAGAGAAAAAAAAAATCCAGCCCACATTCCTGAGATCATACCACATAGATGTGAGGAATCTACATGAAATAAGCCTAAATAAAAGGTTTAAATGAATTGTTATTTATAATAGGTCGTATTTTTTATTCAGTTTCCATCTTCATCACAGCAAACTTCAATCGAAGTCAGTGAGAACCTGACCTGATAAAAAGAGTCTTTGTGTGTGGTTTATCATTGTGTTATCTGAACATGTCACAAACACTGAGGAATTGAACCTGATATTACTGGCATAAGGAAGGTATTACTTGTCCTGCCTTTGAGGGAAACTGGAAACACACTATTGAAATGCTCTCTCTACGAAAACGGAGTATTTTGTAGCAGACAGAGAAATACAATATTTGGCTTCCAGCCATTTGCATTAAGAATTCCAAGATTTTTCCTCCTTTATAAGCTTGGCTAATTTTAAGTTTTTATATTTATATAGACAGAAGAGATGGTAGTCTCAGCCACCAAAGCATTAAAGTGGCATCTCAGAGGGAAATACTTTACCGCTGTGTATTTTCCTTTACTAATTCCTCACTCATCACATTATGCCCCAAACTCATGATGCTATTTTTATAAAATGGGTCCCTACTTTTTCATCTGAAAAACACACAGAAAGTAGGTGAGGAAATCAGTAAAGAGGTATAGCTATCCCTTTGACATTCCCTGGATATTTGCTGTGCTTAATTGTTGAAGAGACAACCCAAAAGTGGCCAACACCGAAAATCAGAATCATTGCCCTTGGATATTAATTGATTGCTTCCCATTCTGGGTTCATGGTGGGTTTTGCCAGTTTATGAGGAAAAGTGAAAAATACCAAGGACTGGCATTAAGTCCAAAACGGAATAGTTTTTGTGCAGAATGCCAGCTCCAAACATACCTGTACCGTATGCACTGGACTGTGCTCACCCTGGGTTTGCACAGGTTTCATTCCAGTAAATGGATGTCCTGAGATGACAGTACAGAGAAGAGAAGTTTGGAGAAGCTCAGAAAGACACAAGAGCCATCCTTAGCAGTTCTGCTCAGAGATAAGCGTGTGGATAAAAGAAGAGCAGCGTCTCTATGACGCATTTCTGTTCACTTTTTGGCGATCTCATCACGGCCACGGTGTTTTATTGAACAAGTCCGGTGCTTTCTTTCTCACACTATGCAAAACCAGTTTCCAATACCTTGTTTATTGTTCATCCCAATCCAAACACTGGCTAACAAAGAGCAGGGTAAATAATGAGAAATTCAGCATCACTTGTGTAAGGACACAAAAATATATGGAAGACCAGAGTGCTAGAAAAAAAATCCAAACAAACAAAGAATGCTCTAATTTGCATAATGTAACATAAAAAAGGAAAGCAAGTATTGGAGGGGGGGGATGAGAAGAGGGGGATCAGAAGATGAGGTATGGTTCTGAATCTGCTGAGGCAGACTGGCCAAGGGAAAAGGACTCACCCTCCCTCTCTGGGGGGAACCTCTCGGTTGCAGGAGAGGGATCTTCCTGATGCAGTCCTCTGATAAATTTTCTGGAATAAGAAGATAATTTAGATCTCTCAGGCTTCTGAAATCGTTATAAAACTAAGACTTAAGAAATATTTAAAAATGTAAATAAGGCATTTCATGGATTTCTCCGTGGTTGCAGAAATGAATTATTCAGTATCAATTATAAACCAAATATTAATGCTGAGTGAATAATTCACAATTAATATTTTATTCAGTGAAATTAGCTCCTTTTGCTGCTTGTGGGATACCTTAATTTTATTTTTTTAATTTGATTTGGTATGACATCCTCACTGGTATTTTGGCAAAGTTTATTACCATCTCCCATTGAACTGCCCCAAACTGGATCTCTCTTTATACTCATGGTTTAATGTTTAGGTTCTTTGTGATTGGGCAGATTTGTCTCATGGCATTGTGTAAATTGACTGATTAGATTAGCGCATGGACTTCCCTTGCATGAATACACAGCTATGGATCTGCCATTCATTTTCTTCAAATATTTGTGCACACGGGTGTGAAATTCACTTTTTGCAGATACTCATGCAAGTAAAATGTGACTGAATGAGTGTTTCTGAAAAGCAACACATGCAGAAGTTCGTGTGCTTGCTGCGGCAAATTCTTCAAGCAATTTGCATGATTAATTTTAGGAACCTTCTTCGGGCTTTCTCAGGTTTTCACTTTTTAAATTTTCTCAGATCAAAACTCTTCTTGAATGTTTATCAGGAGTGCAATTATTGTTTTAGTGCGGCTGCTCTCCTGGAACACTTTGTTCATTTTTTTTTCCATCTGTACAAATTATCTGAACTCTGTTCTTTGCAACGTAACAGCTTTACTGCTGTTATCGTTACTAGCCTGTACATATGAGTCCCTCCTTTTCAGGGTCATTTTTGGAACGCAAACATTCACACCACTGTGTGAAAAAAGAGGGGGAAAAAATGTGTTAATTCATTTGTTATGGATAGTGAGTGTACACGTGAAGGATATTGTTCGCAAGAAAACAAAGGCGAAACACATCAGTCAATCACGACACTTGTCAAGTAAGTTTTACAACGATCATGGGAAGATTTTCCTTTTAAAAAAGTACCAGACTTCCCCCCCCACCCCACCCCCCGCCCCCCATTTTCCTGGTTAAAACATTGGCAGAGTAACGCTGTAAATTCCATGTGTTTTGTATGTAACCCTTCTGGATTATGGGTCCTTTTTTATCTCATGTGATGAGCCACAGAGGAAATCTCAGGAGACGATGCAGCTCTGATCACCTCTCACGAAAGTGATGCGGATTGTCTGCTCCCAGTCCTGAAAGCTAAAGACAAAGAGATGCACATTTTAATTTATATATTTAATTTTAATTCTTACCTTCCTTCTGTCAAAAATTCATTGACATTACTGGCACCCACAGTCAAATCCCACCCTGAAATGCACAAACTATCCTATACCAGCAGGATTGGAGCTTCCGTTCACAGCCAAATAATCCCAGAATTCTGTTTCTGTGAGTGTGTAGAAAGGCAGACATACTTTGAAATGTTTATCCTGTTTAAAAATTAAACATCATGTAGTTAACACTTTGTCCCTTCCCTCTCAGAAGTTCCTCTGTCAACTGGTGGTACCCCATGAAGGAAATATTTGTTGTGTGAAAAAGAAATTTATTTATTTTGAAGTTGCTTCCTCCTTTTTTTTGGTATTTTTTATTTCAATCCACATTGGAGCCAAATAAACATTTTTCAGTTTTTTCTAGTGTGTTGCTGTAGAGTTGCTTCTATATTTGAGCACTCTAAAATATTCTGCATCTGGGTTTTTTTCCTGAGAAATAAGAGTTTCCATTGAGTGTTCATCAAGACATTTCTGACAAAACTAGGTCCTGAATAGAAATTAATTGGATGTCAAAAATATGCAAAATTTCTGATGCAAAACCCGCCTTTTTTTCTGTCTTTTTTTTTTTTTTTTTTTAAGCAAATGCAAAGATGTGGTGACACAGCTGTATTGTGCAATCTTGTTTAAATTTCCTGATTTTCCAGCAAAATTCTGCAGAATGAAAAGGATGAGTCTGGCACAATTCCCCTGGCAGCGCAGCTGAATTCCCTCCTGTTGTACCAACTGAAGTAACCCTCAAACAGGAGTGAAGCAGTACTTGGAGTCACCAGCTTCTCTCTTCTTCTGAACCCCTAGGTCTCATCTTACTAAACCCTTCTACACTGTTAAAGTCTTAAATTATTTATCAAGATCATCTTCAAAACTGACTAGTTCTGTTGCATGCTGAAGCGGGGAGCTGTTAAGTCACTAGGAGAAAGTATATTTTCGCTGCCACTAATTAAGTGTACTATTTTTTCTGGTGTTTGAATTCTGATTTGTGGCATTTCATGAAACTCTTTGATAATCCGTGAGAGTTCACATTCAACTGGGTTTCAGTAACAGTCTAATAGACTTTTTTCAGAGCTTCTCATTCCTCCAGAATTTATACTCATTTTAAAAAATTACGGGGAAAAAAAACCACCCTGAGAACTAGAACAACATGACTGCTCCAGAGATCCATTTTTGGTCTGCAAGGAAGGCTCATTAATGAGATTTTTGATTGTCAAAGCTGCTGGCTTTGCAGCTCAGACTTTAAAACAAATTAAAACTTTATTTCTGACTGGTACTTAGTATCAGGTAGGATATTAGGATTTTAAGGTTTCAGTGCAAACATTAAGAAAATCTGTTACCACTATACATTTTTTAAGAGTGTATCTAGTTGTTCTTTATGATCTTAATGGAGTGTATAATACTTGGGTCCTAATTCTAGAGAACAGTATGATGTATGACCAAAAAATCTGTATTTCAGAAATTGTCTGTTCTGCTAAATTAGATTTTTAGAAGTTTAGGACAAGATTCACTGTGGTAAATTTAACATCATTAGAATTATAATGGTGTAAGGGAGATCAGAAATGGCTCCCCAAAGACCTCAGCTTGGTGCAAAATCTGGCTTCGATGTGTGTCTTTACATGACACCACAGCAGCCTTTGGAGCATGCGGGTGCACTGAATATATTTCTTTGAAAAAGCTGTCAGGTCAGTTAGGTTAAATGTGCTGAAACAAATTAACAAAATGGGAGGGAAACAGAGCCAATCTTAATAAAATGCAAAAAGTAAACATAAGGTCAACAAAAAGATAAACACAAGAAAAAAAATTCATAGTATGCAGAAGGCAATTGTCTGCAAATGGTGTCGAAAAAGTGCTTTAAGAGGATATCTATCTATTGTGTTTCAATAACTCCTGGCTTACTTATTTTTTATGTAAGTAAAACGATCATTTTCTAAACTTCAGAAATCAACATAGGATCCAAAAATCAAAATGGATTCTCCTCTCTTCCTGCACCGTCTCCCAAAATTAAGATGTTATCAACTAGATTTACACTTTCACATACATTAGCCAGTGGAATTTCCATCTCCAACTCAATATGAGGCAAATTTAGGTTGATGATACACTGTGGGGATGTGGAAACCCATGTGAGCTGAGCTTCGATGTTTCACTTACCTGGATGGCTAATAAAAATGTTGATTTTGTCCTAAAAACTCAGCAGCATGTGGCAGAGCAGTGGCAATTTTCATCTATAGGGCTGGCCAGATTTTGTGTTTAAGGTTTGATGTAGAATTAGTGGAGGTGCATAGAGAGCCCATATTCCACTTATAAAGTCAGTTGTCAGAGTAACACAACACTCTGTGGGAATTACAAAGAGGCTTCAAATATGTCAGTACAAACACTAGATAAATAGATCTATTAACAAATGAGGTAGAATAGGGAAATCAGTAACGAATTGTAAAATGGCTGAGTAGCTGAACTGCATTTATAAGTATGTCCTGGTTTAGAAGGACAAGAAAAAGAGGTATAGCCAATCTGAAAGTCCTGAAGAGCTGGAATCCTTGCAGATTAAATTATTATTAAATATCAGGTGGAACAACACTTAGAAAAATACGCCGTTTTGAAGCAACAAATCATAAGATTTTGGGCTATCTACACGCTTAGAAGGAACACTGCAGGTGTAAGAAAAAAGAAACAGTAAAATAGGCTTGATGAGAGTAAGGGTGAACTGAATTTACTGTTTACTAAACATGAGAAAGAAGAAAATAGAGGTTTGATTTGTGAACATGCTCAGGATTTCGTGCTAGTGTATAAAAAATTGAAAATATTTAGGAACAGGAACACAAAATGAAATAAGAATATCAGTGGTGCTTTAGATGGATGACTGTTACAGAGAAAAGAGCTAGCATCTCAGCAATCATGAGAGAGAAACTGCTGACATCGGTCATTAAGAACTACTCTCAACTGTTTGTTTGATTTTTTTGAATGAGAAATAGACTGCTGAAGAATCATTGTTGCCTGTGTTGCAATTCCATGGATATTATACCTAGACAAGCACATCCTGGGATAAAAGTGTGTGGCTAATTAATGAATGTTCCTACTGAATATGAGCTTAAACAACATTGTTGGCCAAGGTTTTGACAAAACTGAAGGGTGAGGTTGATGGAATAACGGTTATTCACCAATAATCAAGCCAAACTGGTACGAATTTACACCATCCTTCATTAAGGTGCCAAAACCAGTAATAAGTGTAGCTGATTGGAAAACATAAACTCTTTTCTGTGATTTGTGGACTTTGCAGCCTGTCCATCCCCCAGTTTTATCTCATCGGATTCCCACAAGTACCATGTTTATCCACTGCACATACTAGGAACTTTATGAGTTGGTCTAGGAAAAGGCAGTTTCTTGGAAGTGGGAATAGTAAGAAAGTTGATAATGGGAAGGGGAGGACTGGTTCTTCAAAACATTATACTGTTTTAAAAGGTTCACTTGATTGCTATTCAATTTGCCTTGAAGAGCGGGAATATCATTATTCACACCTAAGACAAATTAATTTGAAAGTTCTGAATGACACAAGATGGAGCTGCTAATAACGGAGTCTAACTTCAATTAACCAAACAATAAAGGCATTAATAACAACTCTGTAGAAACTGACAAATACCACAGGTGATTGGAAGACATATGCCAAATTGACTGAACTAACAATATGCCATAAACTGATCCCATTTTGCGTTTGTTTTACATATTGATCATGCTAGGGTTTTGCCTCTTGGTTTGGTTTCCCTAGTTCCTCAGTCTCAGGATGTCTGCTGCGATACAGACCACGTAACAGCCTAAAAGAAAAAAAAAGGTTTCCAGTCCAAAGTGACTATTTAGGTCAAATCTGAACAGAAGTGGCTTGCGTGTTGATACATTTCCACTAACATGAAGAAAATGAGTGGTATCATCTAGAACTTATGACAATATAACAGCACTTTATGTAAAGGAGAATAATTTTATTGCAGTTGTAAGTGACCTTGCAATTCCAGATTTGGAACAGACAATGCAACGATCAGCAAGAAGTAATCAAGGAATTTGGCTTTTGGCATCCTCAGCGTACGACCTATTGTATTAGTGAGGAGTGTATGTTTGTGAGTTGGAAGACATGATCCCATTGATATTGACTCAGCCAGTGAAGGCACTGCATTCAAACTGCGAGAGAAAATGCGTTTGGCATCTTGCTCAAATATACTGGATGTACCACAGACAGTTCCCTGAGACCATAAAGACTTCAGGGCGTTACAGAAAATTGCTTTGGCTCTGCCTACAGCGTTCACACTTAAATGTGAACGTACTTTCAGTAAACAGACATAGTAAGAATGGTCTGAGATCCACAGTAGGAAAAAAAAATCAGTCAAAAGCTACGATGGTGATGATGATGATGATGATGATGGTTATGGTGATGATGATGATGATAAGCGTGGCATGGCTACAGGTGGGATATTAATGCATGTGTAAGTTCATTCAAAACAAGAAACTTGGCACTTACTCATATCTTGATTTATAACAGGTGTAGCTCTACACCATGGATTTAGACTTATTTAAACATCATTTTCATCTTCCTTTCCCTGGCTACAAATTATATATAGTCATTAAAGAGATATAGTTGCTCTTTTATTTCATTTGAAGGGAAATAGATTAGTGTGAACCTCTGCAGCCTGGTGACACTTTGCTTCTCTCCTTAAATCCAGGCTGATAGTATCTTTAGCTGTATGCCAGAACATCCTTTGATGCCAGAGAAACTATTGGAGAAGCGTCAGTGATGCGACGGCCTCTGAAAAGACAGTTCCATGAATGAGGACGGTGTTTCTCAGAGCTGTGACTGCATTTAGCACATTTCAGTACAGGCAGACTCCCAGAGCAGGCAGTATGCAAACTGTTTTCTCATGAACAAATAATAATTCAAATGGGGTTTTTTTGGATGGTTATAGTTGGAAAATGTCTTCCAGTTGCCTTCTGAGAGCACTGGTGGTGAAGGGGAAAAAATAGTCCTGAGCATTTTCTCATTAATGTATGTAATGCACCTTGGTCTTATATTCAATGCTCATGTACAAAATTGCCTCCTGATTTTGCACTGTATGAATGATTACATTTGCCTTACTAAATATGTGAACACATTTGATCTCATAAATTTCACAGCAGTATGACATCATCAGTTTTTATAGGAACACTCCAGCTGGTGACAAAGGACTGAGACCAGGGATTCTATTATTAGCAGTTATCATCTCTTATTAATATACCCTCCTCACTCCTGACTGTCACAGCAATAAAAATATCATGCAGGTTCTTTTCCTTTTATCCTTAAAGATATTTTTAAAAATCCATTTCAGCAAAGAACGTTAGCCTGGTATCCTCTCCCAGGTTCCAGTGATTAAAGCTTGTGTCCACCCTTCTAGAGGATTGTAGGATCCTGTTAATTTGGACTGTGTTTTCTATGCAGATATGACATATTTATAAGCAAAAAGACTTCCTTTCCATTCACCCTATTGCAGGCTGTTTTTACTGAGCCACACACACCTTTCTTTTGAACACAAGTGGTAATCAAAGAGAGCTAAGTCATAAGGAACTGTGAGGTATGAAAGTGTGTCTTTGGTGATGAGAGTAATAGCGCGGGAAAGGTTGCGAGGATTGCCAGGTGGGTAACAGCAAAGGCAGATGCAGTTTTATTCTTATGAAATCCTTTTGATTTGCACTTTGAATCCGTACTGCTCACTGCCTTGCATGTCAGAATGAATAACTCTGTAAAAAAGACGCTGTAGCACCATTAACGACAAGAAAGACAAAAACGCTTGTTAATGCTGGTAACCTCAGGTGAAATATATCTGTTTTCTTCATACACCTGGAAAAATTGGCAGACTGATACCCTTCCCCCTAACTCTCTATAAAGACCCTGAAAAGCCTATCTGCTTTGCAAAGCATTCCACTTCAATAGCTGAAGCCCACTTCCTGAATTTTTATGCAGGGTATTTATACTTTAGACTTTAGTCTTTATTCTTCTTGGGACAAGGATCCTGCTCTACATGGCTTACTTTAAAATCTATTTGAAAGTGTCAGACTACAATAAAGTGTTTGCGTAACAAATTGTTGATAAATCCTCTTCCACCCAAAAACAAAGTTATAGAAACATTAGGGTTGCAAAACTTACCCTTCTAAAAGTGCACAATATTGGTTGAGCCCCTTGTTTGTGTTTAATCCATTTAAATGGTATTGCAATGCATCCACACATCAGGGCAATCCCATGCACAAATATAGGCTGGGTGGAGAATATGAGCAGCCCTGAGGACTTGTGGGTGTTGGTTGATGAGAAGCTCAACATGAGCCGACAATGTGCCCTGGCAGCCCAGAAAGCAAACTGCATCCTGGGCTGCATCAATGGAAGTGTGGCCAGCAGGGCAAGGGGGGAGATTCTGCCTCTCTGCTCCACTCTGGGGAGACCCCACCTGGAGCACTGTGTCCAGCTCTGGGGGCTCCAACATCAGAAGGACATGGACCTGTTGGAGCACGTTCAGAGGAGGCCACGAAGATGGTCCGAGGGCTGGAGCCCCTCTGCTGTGAGGACAGGCTGAGAGAGTTGGGGGTGTTCAGCCTGGAGAAGAGAAGGCTCCGGGGAGACCTTAGAGCCCCTTCCAGTCCCTAAAGGGGCTCCAGGAAAGCTGGGGAGGGACTCTGGATCAGGGAGGGGAACCATGGGACGAGGGGGAATGGCTTAAAACTGAAAGAGGGGGGATTTAGATGAGATATTGTGAAGAAATTCTTTGCTGTGAGGGTGGTGAGCCCCTGGCCCAGGTTGCCCAGAGAAGCTGTGGCTGCCCCGTCGCTGAAGGGGTTCAAGGCCGGGTTGGACAGGGCTTGGAGCAACCTGGGCTGGTGGGAGGTGTCCCTGCCCAGGGCAGGGGGTTGGAACTAGGTGATTTTTAAAGTCCCTTCCAACTCTAACCATTCTAAGATTCTATGATTAAAGACGATCCTAGTCTGGAATATCTGCCATAGAGCGTCTGAATTTTCTTTCAAAACTTTGGTTTGGACATGGTTGTCTAAAATCTTAAAAATTCAGCAACTGAGGGAAGAAACAAACGCAGATATGAAAGTTTGCTATCTGTGTAGGCAGTGTGCTTGATCTAACAGGTGGCCTTAGGACTACATGCCTTCAAAATGCTAAATGGTCATACTAAGTCTGACTTTCTGCTCTCTGTGTGAAACTCTGGGTAAGTGTAGTAGGAAATGATGCTTAAAGTATTGGTGTGGAGAGGGAAGGTCTTTTGTCATTCAAATGTTGTTTCTGTCTCCATCAAGTTCCTGTCTTTCTCTGCATCTGCCTTAGGAGCATTCCCAGAGCAGCCACAAGCAGAGCATGGGTTCCCATCACCTCTCCATTCAATAGCAGGTGGGCTGAAAATTTTAGAAAGAAGCTGACAGCTCTGGTGGGGCCACCTCATATCTGACATCTCAGGGTTCCCCTGGGCCAGGGGGAAATCACGATTTTTAATGTCTGCAGTGACCTTTCACAGATTCCACAAGCTCCCTTCACGAGAGACAAGCGGGTGTTTTGGAAATCAGTGCTACAATTGTCCTCCTGGCAAATGCCTTTGGAGGAGCCCAGACACAATGCTGTCTGTGGAATGGTATTTTCACGAGCTTTTTAATTCCACAGAGGAGAATACAGCACCAGTGCTCAGTCTCACCAGTACAATTTATACTGAATTTAGAGGGGTAATATGCTGTCTGTACAGCCCTGTGTGCATTACATTTTACTAGTTAAGGTGTGATAAAGTGATATCAGTTGACAGAGGATTGGAATTCACAGAAAGATACGCAATTTGCTTTGTGAGCACACTTTGTTTTCAAATAACTTTTTCGTCTTTGATTAGCTGAAACTTTGTGAAAGGTAAGCACACTTATGCACTAATGTTCAAATGAGAGCATTTGAGTCAAATGGAATCCTCTTTCTTTAGTTACATTTTGGGGTTGTTTTTCTCAACAAGAACAATTTTGCTTTTGATGATTGCATTGCTGAGTTACAGACTTATGCAACCAGTTCACACTTCCCACAGTCCTTGGCATACAAGAAAGTCTTTGGCACCGAATTATTCTTGCACATCAAAGAAAAATGCCACCAAAAGGCCTTAGCTTCAAAAGAACATCCTTTTTTAATGCTGTGTCTTTTGTACAGCACTTTTTATTTACCAGGTAATGATGTCAAGGTCTTGACATCCAGAACTTTTTTTTTGGATGAAAAGTAAAAGCCAAAGCCTTGCACCTGTCTGGAGGCTGCTGTGGGTTCTAGTGGCTGAGACTGGAAGTATCTTCTGCTCTTAACTTGGCACCACAGGTGGGGACATGATGGAGGGGCTCAGCACTGCCGTGTGCGTGTTCTGTGTTAGGCACCTTGGCACCTCTGGTTAGTGTTGCTGCGGAATTTAGAATCATAGAACGGTTAGAGTTGGAAGAGACCTTAAAGATCATGTCGTTCCAACCCCCTGCCCTGGGCAGGGTCACCTCCCACCAGCCCAGGTTGCTCCAAGCCCCGTCCAACCTGGCCTTGAACCCCTCCAGGGATGGGGCAGCCACAGCTTCTCTGGGCAACCTGGGCCAGGGGCTCACCACCCTCACACCACCGAATTTCTTCTTGATATCTCCTGGCCTCCTCTGGACCCATACCAACAGGTCCTTCTTATGATGGTGGCCCCAGAGCTGGACACAGCACTGTGAGTGGTGTCTCACCAGAGCAGGGTGGAGGGGCAGAATGCCCTCCCTCAATCTGCTCGCCACGCTGCTTTTGTAGAGTTATTGTAGGTTATTTGTAGGTTATTGTAGGAATCACCTTTCAAAGGAGACCAAGGAAAGGAGATTTCACTGTATGTCCGTTAAAATGTGAAGCAGAAGCGTACAGCATTTGATGGGCTTTCTTTTTTTTTCCTGCCAAGTAGGAAAAGGGTAATCATTGGAATCTGAGGTCTTCCAACAAAAAATGGTGACGAATTTTTCATTCAGGATTTATGAAGGACGTTTTCTCCTTTTCACTAACTGTAAAGAACAAATGAAATACTAGCTTTCAGACCTGAAAATTAGTACACCCTAGAGAGCCAATTAAACATTACTCACATATCTCAGCCCCATATTAATGTTCTTCTTTCAAAGCACATTCCAAGTCTTCCTCACAAGAGAGGTAGTTGGTATTATCAGACCAATTTAAGGAGAGTTATCATTATAATATAGCTTTTGCAATTACGTGGTATACCAGGTGGCAAGACAGCATGGCTTTGCATTGCCAAGGTGCAAAACAAATTCAGTGTTCAATCAACCCGAGAGAAAAAGGACAATTCTCATTTGCATAAACATGTAGCCACGGAAACTAGATGCACGGAGGTATAAGGAAAAGAGACCTATTTTACATGATGTGCATAGAATATTTGACAGTTTAGATTGGAGGCGTCATTGATGTGGGTAGGAATGGTGCAGTTGGTTGCCATGGATATGATTTTCCCTACTGGCAGTGCAAAGATTGGCAGGGATGGATGCTAAAAAAATAAATAAATAAAAGACACACACACACACACACACACAAAGACTCATACACGCACACACATGCATGCACACGAAAAAGCCCAAACCACTGCAACGCCCTGGCAGCCTCATTCTCTTCCGTTGTTGAAAAGCTGTGTATCCTTTTTTTTTTGCTAATGACAGCTCATCTACTATGCAGTGTAATCTAGAAACATTGATATTTCTATAATAAATCATTTACGTACAATAGGTATTTATACCCTGCACACAAAACTACAGACATATAAAGTATACTTTATATGCATATATTCTATGAAATAGACAGAAAGATATAGATATCTAATATTTAGGGGAAAATGTATATGTGTCTGTATGTGTTTATAATAAGATTCTATTTTCCTGCTTTAATTTATAATCTGAGACACCTGTCAGCATTTATAGACACACTCAAACTTGAACTGCAAAATACGCATGCCACAGATATAAATGTGAGTTTGTGCAAAAAGGAAGAAGATTGCCTTTTCACTGGTGGTCTGCAGTAGCTTTTTGATCAGCTGGTCACTAGTTCATGTATGAACTACTCAAAATTTCACTTGCCAATTAAAAACCACCAAACAATCCCAAGCAAAACACAAGTTCTGCTGTCATTTTACAGGTTCTGCAAGTGGTCATTCAAGGTGCTTTGATCTTAATGCAGCAACATTGAAATATATACTTCACTTAGCCCTGTCAGAAGCCCTACTGATGTCAGCAGGACAATGTGGAGTCTCAAGTGTTAATGCTTCGCTGATTTGCCACTCGAGTGCTGAGCATCTCAGGTGCTGTAGCAAGAACCAAGCCCGTGCTTTCCTACATTCTAGCTCAGAAATAAAAATGCTTATTTTAGCTTTCCTCCAAAGTGCTCTAATGAATGAGGTCAGGTTCCACTCTCAAATAAAGCAGAGCAAACTGCAGCCAGATATATGTTAAATGAATTCTCATCCATTCATGATCTTCTAGGTATCCATATAATACCAGCATAGTCCTTCTTTTGAAGCAATGACATTTAGAATTGACATGTGACTTTTTCATCCTTGATGTTGCGTGTTTTTTTAATAAAATCATATTAAAAAATAGAGGGTCTGCTTATCAAAAAAAAAAAAAAGCACAAGGCGAAATAAAAGTCTACATTTCTGATGATCCTTTTCTGTACAAAAGTGATATTCAGGCTTGAGTCACTGCCCCCATACAATGCAATAACCTTACAGCAAAGGAACAAAAATTGACAGTGTCAGTTCTTTATTGTAATCTAGGAGACAGATTTATGGGCAAAGAACTGGGTGCTAAGGTCTCTGTCTAGTCCTATTTCTTTATGGGTAGATTGTGTTTAAGAATTAATTTGACTTTCTCTTTCTGTAGCCTCACTAAAAATAGGAATAATTACAAAGTGCAAAGTGTCTTGGGATTTGTGGATGAAAAATAAACATCTAAAAGTCGTCATGTATTAGTATTACCTTTCTCCTAGTTTGCACAGTTGAAACAAGTAGTTCGTCTCAGTGGTGAACCTGTATGTGAATCAGCTTCTTCACCTTCTGCTCTGAAATCTGAGATGCTTGGCTTCCCCATGGCTGTTACCCAGGCGTGCTGCATTAGAGCTACAGGGACAGCAAGTTTTGCGTTGTAGCAAATCCAGCACATAAATGAGACAGAGAGATTGGGAGGAGGGGGGAAAAAAAAACAACAGGGAGAAGGAGAAAACCAAGACTGAACTCCCAATCAGCAGAGATGAAGTCCTCCGCTTTCAGTCTGAATGAGGAGGTGGTGACCAGCACGGCACTGATGCGCCAGAACCGATCTGAAGGAGCTATGTCCAAGAATTTCATCCCTTCTTCAGCTTCCTATGGAGAACATGATCCAAGCACCAGTGGTGATGGAACAGTAGTTGATGCCTTTCAAACCTTAATGATTTTAATCTGTTTGCCTCAAGAACACAGGTTTATTTAATTCTCATCAAAGAGGACGTGCGTATTTCTCTTTAGTCGTCTCTTGTTCATTTCTCCATTTTATTCTGCTCCAAATAACTTTTGAACTTCTTGACTAATTTCAGCCAAGCTTGCTAGCTAGGCTGATGCATCAAAGACATTAAGTTCCCATAAGGTTTCTAACTGTTAGATAAAGGTGAGGGATCTTATTAATGTCCCAACAGACTATATGGGAAAGATCCTTTGGAAATTATACTTCATTACTTTCCCTGATCATGAAACTATGTGCTTTGATATCTAATTATAAAGATGAGGGTATGAATCGTAAATATTCTTCTGAATGGATCTCCTTTCATGTGCCTGGCGGTTCAGGTGGGAAGAGATCACAGAGGCCGTGACAGGCACTGTAGTCCATGGCAGCACCTGAAAAGCAGTATTTCTCCATTTTCCCTTTCCCTGCTGCCCTTCCGTCAGCTCATGGAGTGGGAGATACCCTGAGCTTTTACTGGAGCACAGATGATGATTATCTTTCTGAATAAAAATCCCTTTGGTCTTTGGTCTTCAAACCTTTTTTCCTAGGAGCACCAGAGATGAATTTTATTGCAACATTGCACAAACCTTTTCTGTATTTTGAGCTGTGTGTATAACTCTCAGTGGTCGGTGGCGGGATTTTGCAAAAATCTGGTCTTCTTGGGTGAGCAACCACCTGCCTGAACTGCTCTCTGGGTCTATGGTCTTGAATGCTCCTTCTCAGTCCAGATAACCAGTAGGAACCCTACTGAAGCCTTCCCAAGATGTTAATTTAATGCTGGGGTCACCTTCTCGTTCCAGCTGTGTTGGTGATTTATTCAGATACAGGTTATATGGCAATGCATGCAAGAAATCTTCCCTGTTTTCAGCATGCTTATTTCACTATCTGGATGTGTTTTCAAGATGCTGTTTTCTGGTTGATTTAAATGTTCTGATTTCCTTCGTGATCTCGCCCTCTCTCTTTTTTTTCTTTTCTCTTCTGGGTGAAAGTTGTGCCCAGCTTTGTAAATAAAACTTCAGGAAAAAGATATTTTGGGTTTTGCTTTCTGACTAGCATTGCCAGTACTAGATCAAAAACAGCCTCATGATATCTCTCTCTTTTGTGTAGAAAACAGCTCTGCTCCTTGTTTCCTGAGCCACTCAAATTAAAGCTTGAAATGAAGGGAAAACGATGAACAAGATAGATGTAGCCTGACATTTAATTATATATTAATAATCGCTCACAACGACATTTCTTTTCATATAGGAGTTTCAGGGCCCTGTGAAGCAAATCTAGTCTCACCTCCATGGAGAATACTGCATGTCTCTCATCTGAAAAAATGTCAACAGAAGTTCTCACTCCTATGAAGCTGGTCTAACTGATCTTATACTGCAGTTTCCTCACACCTAAATTAAAAATATAAATGCATCCATTTTCCTGCTTCAGTGGTGAAAACGGATGTATATAGGATTTTTAATGGCCCGTCTGATATCTCTTTTGTAAAGAGAGATAAAGGAGTCATCATAACGATCAGCCACTTGAACGATGCAGTCAGACGAAGCTTCTTCGATGCCTTCTTTGGGTAGCCTTTGAATCACATTGCCACCGTTACCAGTAACAGTAAAATGAACGTGGGTCACCAAAATGATGAAAACCAGCATATCAAGGAATGCAATGCTGGAAGTCCCACCTTTCCAATGCGTCTCAGCTTTGCTAAGGAAAATATTATGCATAATACCCCCTGCATTGCCACTTCTCACTGCCAAGTTCATGCTTCTTTCTTTCAGACCACTGGAAAAATCAGTGTATACAGCCATACAAATGTTTGTTTGGATCCAGCAGTGTACATTCCATCCCAGGTTTACCTGCAAATTTATATTTTGGGACCATTCAAAACATCACAGATATCAACATACTCCTGTTTCTGCACTGTCAGCCATGATGAGTCAAACTGTGCAAACATGGACATAGTATAATCGACGGCTCAACACAGTGGTGCTCATCGCCATTCAAACGAAATTTGAGCTGTATGTCACGGCTCCTAACCCCTACTCATAATTTTTTTAAAATATGGTCACATAACTGCATTATGGCTTCTTCTAATGTGCCTATCTCTACCATTAATTTTTCCTAAAGACAAAGAAAGTACCGAATGCTATGATTTACAGCTTAATAGGTTGACTTTTAAAACCATTATGTAAACTAGCAAATAAGGCTCTGCAAGAAGCTGGACCTTAGTTTCTTCAAGTCAATTTTTTTCTCCCCCTTTCTTTGATATGCTCTTTCTCTGAGCATATTGCCTCTGAACTTCATGTGGTAAATATGGTAGAGAAACTACAGCATAATAAATAAATAAAAATATCAAATATGACTTACTTCTTTTGAAGTATTCCTTTAATAATCCAGTATGAAATCTTGATGATAATATCACTGAAAACAAAAACAAGGCTTTTTTGCACATGTTGGTGATAGAGTTTGTCTTTCTTTTAACAGTGAACCTGATTTTCCACGCCAACCAAAAGCAATATTGAACTATGGAGTTAGGCATACACCATACATTACCTATGCATAATCTATGCACTGTCTCATTTTCCAAGTATATATATGTATATAAGAACCAGAGAAGAAGAAGAACTGAACTCTTCCTTTTGCCTCTGAAACACCCAAAGGATGCTCCCTCACACTCCTCAAAACCTGCTCCTTTCATCTTTGTACCACTAAACTCCATTCTGGTGGTAGCTACTTGCTGCACTCTCTTTCTCATGTAATATTTTAAGAAAGTCTATCAACAGTTATTAAATGTCTGTTCAAAATAATTTTTGTGCTAACTCTTGTGCATTTTCTGTGAGGCAGAACAAGGATTAGGACTCTGATTGTGTCTTGAAAGAAATCAGATTACTTGATAGATGAAGTTCATGGGGAATCACAATGTCTTCTCCAAAGTCCTGCCACAGAGGAAATTAAACAATTCAGGTAGACATCCATCCAATTGAACCTTCTACTCTGCAGGCTCAGCTGGTATCAACAAATCAAAATGGAAATTTTGCTTTGCATGCACTCAGTCAGTTTGTCTTCCAGTGGCCCGTTTTTTAAGAATGGTGTTTCGTGCTGTGATGTTTCGGTCCTAAAAGCCCAAGGTTCCTTGAAACTCATTTCTCCCCATCTAATTATTTTCTCATTTCATCTCTAGGAAAATTAAAACTTCCATTCTACTTGAGGCTTTCCTTCTAACAATATAGGTTCATGTGACTGAATTACAGAAAACATCCACCCAATAACGTACAAGACCAATTGCAGGTTATTAACCAAAAATCTATTTTGCATATTGATTGCTTAGGGCAAGATATTAGGCTTATGTCCTTGGGACGTGATGGTAGGTGGAACATTGACAAGGGTAAAGGGCAGAGACAATGACAGAGCAAAACCAAAATACTTTCAGATCAGTAAATTCAAGACACAGTTAATTTCTTTGGGAATATCCTATGTACCCTAGATACCATACTATTTTTCATTTGTATTTAAAAATATGAAATCATAACTGAAACTCACGTTGAGATAAAACAAATCAAGCAGCCCCTGCTGCAGGTAGTGCTTATTCTGCCTTCAGTTTGAAGAACCTGTTGGATCTTATCTCCCTGATATATCTGTACGTGTGTATTTCAGGAGACTAGAGGTGAGGTGACTATGAAGCAGGTTTATTTCTTGTCCAGAAGAAAAAAAAAGACTAAAGAGATCCATGGCAATTAGCTGGCAGAAGACTATCAGTGGAACATGTCAACTAAATTGTGAGCCAGCTTTGACATCTGATCTATGAACGTTTTGGTTTTATTTGAAAGAACTGGAAATAGGCAAAAAACTCCAATCCTTCTGCCAGAGCTTAACCAGGACTCATGAAAACAGAAATATTTTTGCCTTCTAACTATGTGCAGTGGGAGACACCATGAAGTTTTGTATCGTTTGCATTTTCTTAACATTGTGGTCTTTCCTGGTCATGATCACCTTCAGCAATCCCACGTTTTATATGCCCTGGATGTGAGTGCAAGTGCAGGCTGTGAATACCTTGTGATTAGAAATAACAAGACAGCTCCTCTGATGCTCTAAAATAAAAGGTAGGGCAGATTTAACCTGAATGTTACTGATAGAGATTAGAACAAAGGAATTCCTTCCAAAGTGTCTGATTCCAATACCTTTAGAATAGTCTAATTTTTCACCTTTTCTTTCCAGAAAAGACTGTCACGGAGGCAGAAAATTAAAAAAAAAAAAGGTCCCTTGAGCCATGTAGTCCTCCTCCCATCACCCAGGGTCAATTGCCTTGTCTCGTTGTATGATTTTCTAATGCTTAGTCCAGATAATCAAATACCATGAAGGACACCGGGGTGGACAACAGGGTCTGAATAGGCAAAAGTATCAGTGGTGCTCTCTTAAACGTAACCCACAGTACTGCGTTAAGCAAACTGTGTTCCTGTGCAAGAGACTGTCTTGCTTAGGATCATAACAACAGGCACGAGCAAAATGCCCCTGTGGCTGGCCATAATGTGGCACAACAGCTGTTCTTTGGGGAATGACCGTTTACAGCTTTTTTTTCTTAATGAGCCAGTGCTGCCAGACTGTTGCATATCTTACGGAAGAT
The DNA here is from genome assembly GCF_964199755.1 of Larus michahellis. NCBI lineage: Eukaryota > Metazoa > Chordata > Aves > Charadriiformes > Laridae > Larus > Larus michahellis. The sequence goes on from NC_133930.1 coordinate 82,229,103, forward strand.
GTCATGCAGACAATTTTTTAATGAAGTCTTAAATGTATTTTGCATACTTTTACCCAGCAGCCTGGCCACACTTCAAAGTTCCAATGTTTTGATTGATCTTGTTGATCCTGTTTGGAAGATCTTCAGTAGCTGGTTGGGGGTAGATCCCACAAAAAGTCAATAAACTTCTGGATGAAATAAGCCTCTAATGTAAGTGGACAAATTCTTTGTTTTTGGTGTTAATTCTGTTTCCATTCTATTAGTACACTTTCATGACCATGGTTTTCTCCTTGTCAAACCACTCATTAACTATAGCCCACAGTAGTTCATTTCTCCAACTCTCTCTCCTAGGGTTTCACTTTATTTGTTTAGCTGACAGGATTTTATGCAAGCAGGGCTGTGTCCTGGACATTATAAGTGCTCTTACTGCATTAGAGAGACTGACATGTTGCTAGCATTTATATTCTGTCTGCAAACCTCACCAAAGTTTCTGTCTTTTGGGAAGCGATCAATTTGCCTTGGGATGATTAAGCGCGTTTATTTGCATTACAATAGAGGGTGATGAAAGGTGCCAAACCAAAGCTGAAAAAACTCTAAGGTGACACAAGAAATGTCTCTCAAGAATATACACACATTGAGCTACTGATGAGCGTGGGTGCCTTGAGGACACCAAGAAAGGACAATCTGATTACAGTTTTAAGTTGACTATTGATCCAACCCTTTCTGTTGCTTTTCAGGCATCTTTGACATCTTCTCCAGCTCTGGTGCATGAATTTTGTATGAAACCTACCACTGACCAGAACCAGAAGTTATCACAGAAAACAGGTCTTAATCCACTTAGTTTCTCCTGCACTATCTCCTGCTAAAGCTATGTGAAGCCTTGTAGCTCCTGCCCTCACAGCATTCTGCAGACTTTCGTCTGGTTCACGTCATGCACAAATTGCAAGCCGTACATTCATGAATAGTCCATGTTTGCATGAACGCAAAGTCCCCCTTTTTACCAAAGGTGATCTCTGCGGTTCCCTGCAAACACCAAGCCTTTGCTGGTGAGTTCGTCCAAGTGCACTGGTATTCATGGAAAGTCACTGATCCTGGATAGGGAGGGAAAGTCATTTTTTATGACTTTTTTGTGTGTTTCTATCAGAAGATAACATGGAACAGAAAAGGAATCATTGACATACCAGTGCAGAGTAAGAAAGACAAAAGTATGCCCATTTAACACCCCTACTCATAGGGACAGAACTTGTCCAGCAAAGTACTAGCACGCAGAGGGCTTAATAAATAAATAATTTCCAAACCATCTTCCATTTATGAGAAAAGGCTCTCACCATAATAACAAAATACATGGTGATTGGGGCCATCAGACCCTGCCTGTGTGATGCCATGTGTTTGACTCAAACTCCTCATGGGAACCAACGACCAGCTTAATAGCAGAGATGGAAAGAAAACAGAGATTTGGTGAGAGTCTCAGGTTTACTTGGGACTTGGAAAACCTGCCAGTCTTTTTTTATTAAACCAATACATGCCCCAAAATATCCCAGGTCTGAGAAAATTACACGGTACTTTAGCAGCAAGAAAAGCCGTCAAAATGTAAGCACCAGCTAGAGTAGGTGTTTATGCAAGTATGGTATTGTAGATACTGAACGAGAAAGAGCACTAACAGAATTTTAATCCAGATTTTAAAGAATACAGACCTTCCTCTATCCAACACTGTAATGCACGTTTGATTTCAGGGCCTATGCTTCACTGAGAGTCCCCATGATGAGAAAGTACTGGCAAATTATGGGGATGTAAATATTAAGTGTGTCAGGAGGAGCTAGAGGAGGCACTGGCAGTAGCGTTCCCAGCACTAATGCCCCTACCAACATACATTTTGAATGGTGAGTTTATTCAAAGGATAAATCTGTGCATCAACTTAGACTCAGGCAAGCTTCTGTATTAAGTTCTCATAGACTTATTTCCAGAAGCATCGGAAGTTTAATAAATGACAAAGGCATTCATAAGCTGAGGTTCCCTGGGTGCTACCAGGGAAAACATAGAAATTGTCGTAGTGATCTATAAATAAACTATAATCCCACCTGAAGGTGTGCAAAGACTTACTTGGAACTGTGTTTAAAAGGGCATCAAAGAGGCTCAGTTCTTAGATCTGGAACAGCTGGGATATCATTTTTTGGAAGTTTTGCCTCAGTGAAATTTGTGACCTTCTTCAGGAAAAATAATGAAGGATTCAGCTGCAGGACTTGTGTTTGTAGTAGGGAATATGCCCTCAGAGCCTCATGCTTTATGCAAACCTGGCAAGCCTGACACAGGGTCTGGTGGAAATCCAAGCCCTTCTGAAATGCTGGGCAGGCAGTATACCTTAGGCCTTCTCAAATGGCTTTAGAAACCTACGTCTTGGTGACCAAATCAAGCCCTAAGCGTAGCACTGCCACAGGATGAAGAGAGCGTTGTAAATCTGAAGCTTTCTCTTCATCATTCTGCTGAACTATCATGGTGACATTTTTCCCTAGATAAACTAAGGTCAGGTTGCAAATTAAATGTAGGACCTTCAGAAAAAGGGGTGGAAATTTTTCATGAAAAAAACCCAAGCTGTTCTAAGGCAGTATCTGTTGGAGCATGTGGAATTTTTTTTATTTTTTTTTTAACTTGGAAGTCTTAACTTGACCTTACATAACCTCATTTATCTTTTCTTACCCTTCCTTGAATTTTACCCACAAAACCTTCATGCCAGGTGTTGATGGCAGTGATGGGGCTGTGCTCAGATATCAAGGAGCATATTTTCACTGCAGTGCTCTTGCTAAACAGCACTTCTCTGTTTGAAACAAAGAAAATTTTATTTAGGGAAAGGATTGCATCATCAGTCTGGGGAGAGCACAACAATCCGTCAGTCATGGGGGTGCTTCCCCACAGCCAGGCACTCAGCGTTCACATCACCTTCTCCATCCATTGGTGTCAGTACCTGGCACACACATGTCCCTTGGATGACACACTTGTCTGCACGTTGTCTCCCCCTGGCCATGGTTTGTCATCTCTGACCACTGATGTCCCCAACACCAGGGAACATCTCAGGCAAGTCCAGCACCAAGCCCACAGAGACCCCATTTCCATCAGATCTGCTACCCCCAGTGCATCCAGACCTGCTGTACCACCAACTGAGATACCACGCTGCACTTTGATCCCACCTCTCGCTCTCCTTTGTCACCATGCCAGGGCTCAGTCTTTCAGCTCCTGAGCAGTTGCAGCTCTGCGGGTATCAGACAGTCTTGTTTCCATGTCCCGCATCTGGGTCTGGAAACTCTGTTTTTAAGGAGGTAATTAGAATGCTGTGGTGGTGGCTAGAGACAGCTAGCTACTCATTCTCTGCCTTCCCATGTTGTCCAGCCTGGAGCTTGAGACTCTTGCCTTCAAGCTGGACGTAGAGATGTTAATTCTGTAGTTAAACTCTGCAGCAGGTTCAGTGCAGTGTAGCACCCCCATAGCACCTATACTCTGGGGATTTTATTCCTCATGAAATAAGAGGAAATTCTCCTCACTGAGCTTACTCTCGACGTAAGTCTTGACCAAAATTGACTGAGAGCCATGTCTCAAGAACCCTTCTCTGCTCCAGCAGACTATTGCCTAAGATGTACATTTTCCCATTTTCTTTATTTCTTCCATTCATCTATGATTTTAAGTTGAATTTCTTCTCTTTGCCTAACTTCTCATCACCGTTTATCTTAACGTCCTTCAAAAATTTATGTTACAGTTGTTTTTTACTGCTGTAAACAGTTGCAGTAGCAGCACTCTCACCGTACTAAAAATGATGCAAACACTTGAGGCTGCATTTATTCCTGTAAAACTCTCTGCCTGTCACCATGGCTATTTCAGCTCCTTTCCCGGCACGGATGGGAGGGCTGCTAGTAAATTCATCCGCCAATGATTTAAACACCACGGCATTGATACCCATTCAGAATAAGTTCAAATGCCAGCAATTTGGGGCAACTGATTCCTTTCTTCTGCCATATCAGAGTCTGTTCCTACTTAGCAAGAATGACAGAATCTATCCTAAAGCATTGAGAAAGAAGTTGGTTAAAAGGTGTCTTACAAAGATCCGTTTCCCTGGTGAATTAGTACCCTTTCATTCACGGAATAATTAGAAAGAAAAGTACCCAGCAGAAAAGACTTTAAAAACCTGAATAAGTTTCTTCCCTTTTCGCCCATTCATTTTAAGATTTGTCCTTTTATAAATATATACCACTATTAATAGCGTGTCCTAACCAGAGCTCGAGCATAATCCCATCTACAAAAAAAGCAACCCAATTTTCTTGATGTCATAATAGCAAATAAAAATTACATTTTTCTTGTCATACAGGGCCTGATTCTCACTTTTATATATAATACTTATCAGAAGGTGATATTATGTCACCCTAATACAGCCCCAGGAACCGTGGTGACATAATCTTTAAGACAAAAAAAATTTCCTACTTCTCCCTAGTTTTATGGAGAAAGTTATTTCTGGTTAGTTTATTTTTGGTTAGCCTACTACAGCATTTAGCTGCAACACCTCCTTGGTAATTAAATCAGCCTGGACAGAAAGGTGGAATTAGGTCCTGAGTCTCTTCCCTTTGTCCTGTGTTACAGGAAAGGTGTCATCCCTGGAGTGATTGTCTCCTCGCACCACTGCTCCTGATCATGGTGTCTGAAAGCCCGCTCAATGTCTCTTGAAGAATTTTCCATGGATTCCTGGCTATGTCCCTGAACTCCTCATGGCATTTCAATTCTGTAGGAATTACAGGATTTTGCGTGTTTCCTCAGTGCTTCCAGACAACCAAGAGCTCAGCTGAGACATACTGCATACCAGAAAATCTAGATACGTGCACTTCACATAGGTAGATAGGGTCTGTGGTGCATGTGCAGAGTCCAGCCCTTCTATGGATGTCAAATCTATAATGGACTTGCAAAAAATCTGTCCCAGACTTATTGGAAGCACTGCAAATATGCATCCCAGCTCTGTAGAGCGTTTGGTGTAAGTCTGGAGCTTCTGAGAAGCATTAGCCTCATGATGTACGCTTTAAACAGTGTGCACGTACCTTTTTTTTGCCTGGATCCTACCTTTACACCAAAGAAATAACTCCTCCTCAGGGTTATTCATATCCTAGAACTTTGATTCAAGACACCTGATAACATTTCCTAGTGCCAGTTGTACCACAGTGTTGTTAGTTCTTATACAGCAGTAGCAATACCATGCAGTCGCAGAAATAATTCATTATTCCAGCACCCATGCCTTCTAACATGTGGGAGAAGACATATACAAAGCAAAACCTCAATTTCTGTGCTCAATTAAGTAGTCTGCCAACAGTTACGGTGTGCTTCCTCCATGCCTTGACACCCAGAGCTCTCACGTTGATCCTGGGTGCAGAGTTAGACTGTTCCTGGACAATGAAAGCCTCCCTCAATAACTAATTTTCTAGGCATTAGTCTACAGTAGAAATGCAGGGTCTGTCTAACCTTTGGTAAAGTGACTGCCAGTGTCAGACTGGAAAGTAGTTTAAGGAAAATGGTATAAAATTTCTCAAAGGAAGTGCGAAACCAGACATTTTAGGAGTACCAGTCTGGGGTAAAGTTTGCTAGCCTTTGCTTGGAGCTGGACTTATTGAATATTTCCATGAAGGGTCTTGGCAGAAGAAATCTGACGGTGCTGATGGCATGCATTGGCAGCACAGAGGCGGGAGGCATTGTTACTACAAAGGTGGATCAGAATACCACATAGGGAGAGCTACTGAGCCTTGAGATAAAATGGGAGGAATTTTTTAAAGAATAGATAAAAGGTGTCTTGATTAGGGAGTAATCAAACGGATTTCTACTATAGGGTGGGGCTAATCAGCCGGAAACAGCAGATGAAGACCTGTCTGTCCCTGCTGGCAAGGGGATGGCTGTGGTCTGCCAGTCTGATGCAAGGAATGAAGGTGGCAGATGTGACCCTTAGCTCCATGAAGAAAGACAGTGCCAGAGGGGAGTGCAAATAAAGCAATGAAAGGCAATACTAAGATCTCATCTAGAGTCACCACAGTCATCCAAATCCATTAAATATATATTGAAATTAGGCAAGTGTGGAGAAGTGCTACTAGAGTATGACAGGCCTTGGAATTCAAGCATATTGCCTTGGACATCGCTCATGACCAGGAGGCTGGCTTGCCACAAGGCAGCTTGGGTGTGGGTGGAGGAGCCCAAGCTCCTTGAGACCATCTGTACCCATCTATTAGATATTTTCTAAAAAAAAAAATGTTTGGTTTTAAAAGAAGGTTGCACATTAATTAGTTTTTATTTTATGAATATGCAAATGCTATTTAATATTGATCAAATAAGAGGTACTGAGGCTAAAGTGAAAAACAAGAAGAAATAGGTATAAACAGGAAGTATCAGAGCTAAGGCTGTCTAATGGCCTTCTCATATGTGGGCAAAACAAGTTAATACAGACTCATCTGCTCTCAAAAAGAAACTGGGTTTCCTTTTGCAGTTGGAGACTTTTAGATCTATATTCCTCAGTCAGATGCAAAAAATAATACAAATACGTCCACACTGAAGGCTATCTGTCTTGTCTGAGATTTGGAAGGGGTGGTACAGGTTGCAAGAGAAATATATCGACATGAAGAGACCATGGAAAGGCATCTGCCATTGTTTCTATTTCTGGCTGAAAATTTTTCTTTTTGTTTTTTTGTTGATTTTTTTTTTCCCTGGAAAAAGTCATCCAGACTATCAGAAAACTCAGGGGAAGAGGAGATAATTGACATAATTGTTATTGAGAAGCTGTGGGAGGATGGTGGAGAATGAGGTCGGTCGGTCGGGAAAGGACAGTTAAAAATACCTGTCTGGAGCCTGGGAGGGGACTGGTGGCTTGTAGCCTGCCCAGCACTGAGTACTGGGGAGAACCTCCTCCCAGAGCTGTAGGCAAAGCTGGTGGATGAGAAACCTGTTTGTCTTTGCATTTATTTAATTTTTTGCTTTGTCTGGATGTGTAAGAAACACTTATGGTCCTAGGCTTCTCTTTAGAGAGCAGGAACAAAAGCCTTTATCACACCTCTCAAAGAGAAGCGGCGTGTCCAGGTGAACCTGATCCACCGCATAACACCATCTCATGGTGGCTCTATGCTTTGATTTATGGGCAAGAATGTATAATGTCAAGAACTAGGAGTTCTCAGTATCTAAGTCACTGAAAGCTGAAGTCATCACCTCCATTTCCATGCTGTTTAAATTTTTGCTTATCACACCAACAGGAGGGCAGCTGTGTGGCCAGGCTCTGTTGTCAGGCGGGATTAATCGTGTCTTGCCTGTGCCTGCCTCCTCCTTGACCTCCTGCCTTTTGTCCACCTCCATACCCACCTCCACGGTGTCTCATGTTTTACTTGCATCTGTGCTTCCAGGTGGATTTTTTTGTTGAAGTCAAGGTAAATCCGGCTCATGGGGCAAAGCCTGTGCCTGAAGTGTTGAAAATGGTTTCTTCCAGTAGAGGAATAGGGAGAAGATCTAGTCATTCTCACCTTGATTTCCTTTTAATCTTGCAATGTATTTTGTTCTTTTTTGACTCTTGCACTGCCAAAAAAACGTTGCCTGTGTGGACAAGATAACGTTGGTTACCTTTGAGAAATTTTGCCTTGTCAACCATAGAAAGAATAACTCCCATTACAGAAAAACACTGAACTTAGTTTTATTTTGAGAGCAGTAGAAAACTACTTGCAGTAGCGCAATTTTAATAAAAATACATATGTCAACATTCAGATCATTAGTATAAAAAATGAGAAAGGTTGTCAACAATTAGGTCAAGTCAACTTAAAAGAAAAAAAACTATTTGGGACCAATAGCACATAAAAGCGTAGATAGCCTTTTTACAAAGAAGTTTGCAAAATAAATGACACAGATTACGTTTAGGTCATGTGGCAAATAAACTGAGAGATTTTGAAATTTACATATTTTTATGTAACAATATTTTTAAAGAAAACAATGATCAAATGTAGCATGAGTAACAAAAAATAATGTCTGGTCAACAGACAAATTGTTAACAGTATTGGAGACAACCTAATTAGCAAACTTTCAGTGCATCACCAGTAGTTTGTAGGGATAAAAATCCATGATCTGGAAGAAGCGTGTCATCTGTTTGATGGCAGATGGTCTGGATTTTGAAGTGCAGCTGACATCTTAAGTATCTGGAAAACCATTCATGAACACCCTCCATCTCGTAATTGGCTGTAAACAAGTGGCCTGTTACACCTTCCTGCCACTCAGGACTCCCCTTTCATTCCTGTGTTCGGGGGTGTACAGGGTGGGTACATGGAGGAACTGTCTTCTCCAAATAAAGTAAAAAAAAAAAATTAAAAAAAAATTATTATTTGCCTAGTCCTTAGAGTTAGGCAAGTAAAGCTGTTCCCATTTCACAGATGGAAAAGGAGGCATAAATATGCTAAATAAATAACTCAAGGTTAAATAGGTCAACAAGAATTGTGTTGTGTGAACAACCACTAAGTTACTGGTAGTCAGAGGGAGAGGAAAGGTGTATTCTGTTAAGAGAGACATCAGGAGCACATACAGAAAAAGAGCTAGCAAGGAAAAGAAATTGCATAAGAAGGAACTCAGTGTCTCCCATTAGTAATCAACATTGTAAAACTACCTTTGGAATGTCATATGTAGTCAAATGTTGGTTGTAAAAATTAACTTTTCTTAAATTCTGAGAAGGAAGTAAGTGGAAACCATTTTGAAGTGAGATGTTAAGTGTTGTTTTAGACGTCTCTGTTCTCTGAATTTGAGTTCATAAAAGTGTAAACCAACGATAAGACTATGTGGAGATGGAGCTTTTTCTCTCATCTGTTATAGAGGGGGTTCCTTGCCTGAAATTTAGGACTTGCACTTTTTCTGTTGAGGTAAATGATGACAGGGTATGATTCAGCCCTTCTCACTAGTGACTAATACTATCTGCTAAGTTTGATTTCAGAAAGATTTTGTGGTTTTTCTTTCTGGAAGTCTCATTACGCCTGAAAACGTGGCTTTTATTTTCATAGAAGATATAATAAAATGTCAGTTTTTCTCTCTTCTCTAAAAAAATTACCATTTCCATAAAATCTATGAAGTTAGTGTTGAAATAAAGCATTACTAGGCTCTGTAAATTAATATTAAGATACATTTAATTAACTTGTGAGTTCTAACCTACATAAGAAAGGTTTCTCAAAGACTGGCAGACAGAAGAGCGAAAGGTCTTTGCTAAGAGAGCCCAAGTTATTGTTATAGTCTTGGACCACCACAGCTGTTCTCTGCCTGCCTAAGCATCTCCTGATGTACTTGTGATTGACTTTCTCCAGATGATGGGGGATGCAGACTGGTCTCATGCACAGGGCAGGAGATGGAGTCTAGGGGGAGCCCTGGCTCCATCCTTGGTGACTACATGTGCAGAGATAATAAGCTACTCTAGCAAAAAAGGAGGTCTAATAATTCACGGTTTTCCCGCTAGAAAAGGAAAACGAAGAAGAAATTCTGGCACATGGACAGTGCCAAACACCTGAGCACTTCATGGTCTGCTCAGTTTCTGGGTATCGTGGCCACACAACACGTCTTAGAGCAAAATACAAAATTATAATTATTGCATGATTGTTGTGATGATCACATGTTTCTTATTCGGTACAGAATTGTTTGTACGACCTACGCAGTGCACAGTACTGTGATCTTTGAAGTGTATAACTGTTATTATATATATCACATTAGCAGAGTGGATGAACAGTTTGTAATAGGTACGTTTTTCATGGATTTTTTTTATTTTCTTCAGTTTTTTTCTTCCTTTCAGGATGCCAAAAAATGGATCATAATTTTCACAGATGTATTTTTTGCTGGAAATTATTCAACCCATAATTTCTGTGAATTATCTTTAGCTTGCAGCTCATTTGCTGGCTGTTGGCTTTGTAATTCTGATAGTGAGAAGTTGTGCTATTTTGCCTGAACTGGGGGGTCACACCAGCAGTTTCTGTTATAGACTGAATGAACATCTCACTTTGAATTGGTTTTCTGTTGTAGATTTAATTCTAATTGATTATCTGAAAAGAGTGGTGTTTTTTTCTCTGTATTCGTGCCCAAAAAAAAACCCCTTACTTCCTGGATATTTCTGAGAACAGCTACAAATTTGTTCATGGGAAACTCAAAAAAAAAAAAAAAATACAAACAAATGCATTTATTTGTAAATGTGTACAGATACTCACTGAATATTTTAAATAATTCCCTTTACTCTGATGATCATTATCATTCCCCCTCCACTACTCTGGAATCTGAGAAGGATTACTGGATTTTTTCAAATATTCTTTTTGACCAACTGGCACATTAATACTAGAAATGTTTTATACTCACTCTATAGGGTATAAGATTTTATTGTACTAATGATAAAATATTGTGATAGATGGCAGTTCATGTCAGCTAATTGCACTAACAGCAAAAAGGCTTCTTCCTAATGAATATTCACAGCTTGTATAAATACAAATCTTTTCCTTTTCAATATATGTTGTAAGCCCCTTTTAGTCTAAAGGATCCCTCTGTCTTCAGTCCCAGTCCTTGGTAAGCTGCCAAACACAATGGGGCATTAATTAACATGTGCCAGGGATTCATCAACATGCACGGTGGTAGAGAGCAATTGTGGGCTTTTTTTTTTTTTGTCCCCATTTTTTTTTCCCTTTTTTTTTTTTTTTCTCCTTTCTCTTTTGCATTTCTGTGCAATTCATGAAAGATCTACTCCAGTATGTAAATCAGCTCTTGCTAAACGCCTGGTAATACAGTTCCCTTTATTTTCCAGGGCTGTTGCTGAATTTTTCACACATCCAGGAAAGACATTTACTCTGTCTCTTTTTCATGTTCAGAATCCATTTGCAGGGTGCAGACAGTAAAAATAACATATTTGTTTACTTGCCATACAGACCGCTCTGTAAATAAATCATCTGATAAACTACAAAAAAGGCAAGAGAATGAGATTCGTTCCCCTTAATGTTGTACCTGTGGGAATGGTGGAATTACTCTGCCTTTTAGCCCGGGGTGACAATAAGCTGGTCTGTTAACTTACGTGAGTGTAGTGAAAAATGCTGTAAGTCATTTGGTATCTAGCTTTTACCACCCAGCAGTGAGCAGTCAAATAAGTCAGAGATGTAAATTAAATTTCAATTAGTCTTCAGGAACACCTTATTCCCTTTATCTCCAAGGGAACCAAACTCTCTTCCCATTTCTTTGTTTGTTGTTGCTATTATCATTATTATTATTACTACTAATATTACTACTAATAATAGTAATAATTTTTTTTTAAAAAGACATTTATACAAATCCTAATCATTCTCTTTTTGTTATTCACTTCTGACCCCAACACCAAGGGAGTGTAATTTATAGCACAGAAATATGGAAGCAGATAACAGAGGGGAGTTTTGTTATCTATTTATATCATAAATATCTGATAAGCAAGACGGTGTACGGGCCAGCCTGAATGGTTTGAGAACTTCCCTTTTTCTTTCTTTTCTTCTCAATCACTTCATCTCTTTTACTTACACCCTTTTCAACTCATTTCAAACAAACATTTCTCTCTCTGACTGTACCAAGACCACTGTTTTTTTGAAAATATCCCAGGGGAATTGCAGGTTTTACTTTTCTTGTGTGCTTCTGGCTATGGATAACTTCTAGTTACGTTATTTCTTGGGATTCCCATTAAAACATGTTTCAGAAATGACCCCATTTTACCTTAGAATAAGAAAGGCTCAAAACCTGGGCGTCCCACTCGTCTCCACAGTCAGAGGTGAATTTGGCTCACAGGCAAAAGAGATGTTTTTTAGCAGGGCCGAACTCACAACAGCATGAGAAAAGAAAAGTAAAGGGCCCACTGGAACTTTTAAAAAGAAACGCTCTCCCACCTTTTTTATATTTAATAGCTGTTACAGAAAACTAAATATTACGTCAATTTGCACACCTTAGCCTCACCCTCATACGAGACGTGGATGCCAACAAAAGTTTGAAAACTATTGAGGCAAGGTAGTAACATTCAAATCAAGACTTTTTTTTCACATGATATCATGTAATCCAGAGATGTGAACGCAGTATTGTCTCACTGAAAGTTATGTTTCCTCTGCAGACATTGGGACAGTCAACAATCTAATTCGCTGAAGCATTTCTACAAGGAACAGGAAAAAAACATGTGTAGCACTCTAAAAAAGCTAAAGGGATTTGTGCATTTAGTCTTGCACCTAGATCAACAATTTTCCAGGTGTATCATTATCCAGACCTTGAGTTACTAAGTGCAAATGTCAAAAAATGTCACAGAAATTGTGCTGCACGGTGATGTGCATAACTGTAACACAGCAAATACTTCATGGAAGGACTGCTTTCTGAAAGTCCACACGTGGCATCACTTGCTGAAGTCAGGCAATACCCATTTTCCTCTGGACTTCATACAGACATCAATGTTTGAGGCAAATGGCTGTTATGGATGATTGCTGTATTGCTTAGGGTAAAAATAATTTCTGTGGCACAGGGAAGACTTTGGACAGAGGGTGGCTCCTGCTCAGAAGAGAACAAATTCCTGTGCTCTTTAAGGACAACTGAAGTCTGAGTTCCTAAACTTTTTGCAGTTTTATGCACGTACAGTGTAGCTGGCTTTAAAAAGGTTATTCTTGATAAGTAATGCAAACAAAATCACATTAAACACCTTCAGAATGTCTCCACGTAACTGTAAAGTACCGAGAGGAAATTTAGCATCTCTATATTATGTCCATGAGATATCTTCAAATAAGTTGTGTGACTGCAAAATTAGCGTATTTTTCCTCTTGGTTGTATTGTACAGAATTTGGTGCTGGTCATAAATCCATATGGTTCTGTCTGCCAGGCGCAAAAATGAGTTGTAAATACTGAGCTAGATAAAAATGCTATAAAGTCTAGCAAAGATAGGAATTAAACTCAACCACAGGCAAGGGTTTTAGAGCTTTGATGTCTGTGTTCTTCAGCTTCTCCCCACGTCATGGGCGAATAAGGGCTTCATGTAGGCATATGACCTGAATAAAAATAATGGGCAGTATTTTCCCAGGGAAGCCTGGGGGGTTGGAGGGATGTTGTACCAGGAAAGAGGCACATTTAAGTCCTCTTGCATATCACTGGCATACCGCTATCCTTTCATACTGCATGTTTAATCATCAGGTGACAATAACGCCTTCATTTCACGTAGTGAAATGCTACAGTGTGGTATTCTAAAAGACTGACTTATGTCACTTAAAAAATAAAGCATGACAATGACACAGCCCTTTGTCGATGTGTAGGACAAATAAAACCAACACAGAAATCCAGTGCAGAAATCCACAGCATCGAGACACACACGGGCACCGAGTCAGATCCCATTTAAAACAGCAAATCAGCCGGGCCAACGCCTGGCGCTCAACAACTGAATTTGCAGTAGCTCTGAAATAGAACCATCCCGTCACGTCACCACTGCTTGAAAGAAGCCAGGAAGACTTAACTTCTGCTAAGCAGCAACTCAAGAACACTGCAAGGAATCTTTTCAGCTATGCGGTGGGATATTTATCATGTGCATAGATACAGTAGTGTACATGTGCTCTTCTTTATGAGACCTAAAACAGACTTATCCCCAAAGTGAGGTGCCTTTGCCATGAAATAAAATACAGAATCAAAGTAGAGTATAAAAATTATGGGGATCTATATAGCTATCTGTAAAACAATTAGGAGCCTATTGACGCTAAGAGATGAACTATTGAGCAGCATACTTAGTCATACACTTTATTTGGGTATGGAGATGATAAAATAAAAAAAATTTGCAAGAATATATTCAGGGTGTCAGCATAATTTTTCCTCCCATTCAAAATTTTCTAAGAATTATTTTTCTGAAGTTTTTAATTTTGTCACAAGAATTAGTGTTGCTAAAAGCCACGAAATATGAAATCTCAGCCAGCTGCAGATGATCCCATCTTTGTGGCAATATGTAGTTTAAATCAGATATATGATTCTTCATTTTGCAAATAGTAAAATTTTCATTATCATTCATCTGACAAAACTTGTCTTCCTAAAGGATGGAAAGGTCTCTTTTGTGTCAATAGGCTTCAAAATTGTTTATTTTTCTGTCTGGGTAGGCATTTCTTGGATAATCATTGTGGTCTTAACTTCTTAGATATGTGGGAAGACCTTAAATTCTTGCTGCTTATAGAGCAAAACACCCTTCAGTGGTCAGTTTGACTTTTGTGGTCAATTTGATTTTCTATTCACCTGTCTTCTGAGATTCATAGTAATAAGTGCATAGCCCTTTCTTTTTGTGAACGTTTTTAATACAATTATGTTAGCACAATAAACGTAAACCTGTGTTGAAAACAAGGCACGCATATCTTTTCAGCAGCATCCTTTGAAACACTGAATTTTGGTACAGTAATTGCTATCATCTAGGGAGCCCTGCTGTCCTTCACATGGGATATCTCTGGTTCCTTTTTGTCACCATCTCCTTTTCCAGATTGTTGTGGGTATTGATTTGTCACCATCTCCTTTTCCAGATTGTTGTGGGTATTTTTTAGGAAACACATGAACAACAGGAATTACTAAGCCAGCCATCCCTAGATAACTAATTTGGTTACTTATGCTATTCAGTCTTGAAACTAATGATTCCTGGAGTGAGTGGTAGCTCTGTTCAAAACCTGCTTCACTGGCAGCAGAGCATCAGCACAGTTTTACCGAAGTTGCCTTACTAAATCAGTCCAGCGGCAAAAAGTCACGATAACAACAGAAAAGGCAGGCAAGCCCCACTTTCAAAGTAGCTCTTCCAGTCTGAAATGCATACGCTGAGAGACTTCCCCGAAATCAAACAGAATTCATAAACTGTAGAGAGACAGACTTTTCTGTGACTGATTCTTCACCCCCCAAAAATTACCTTAAAGGCAAGACACAGCTCAGAGCTCAAGCTAGTAAACACGTTGGGCTAATTAACTTGTCTCTGCATCAGCCTGGCACTGCCGCGAGGAAGCGGAGGTGGAGCATGTGCAAAGAACAAGGAAAGAGGAGAACGGCGGTAGCAGCGGCTTCTCACCTAAAAAAAAAACCTCAACCCATAAAGATACAGAATACCAGGCAGAATCACAACATAGAGAATTCTGCATATTTGCATTGTAGTTGCATGTAGAAAGTACTAGCTGGAGCGTATCAAACTCACTGTAAAGATTATTCAGCACAGATGATGGCACATGCTACCAGCAACTATTAAAAGTTACTATTAAAAGCAGAAGACATAAGGTCACATATGTGCGCATGAACTTCTCCCTGTTATATCATCTCTACAAACAGTAATTCGGGAATATTCTGATCTACAGTTTACATCTGGACTGCTACATTTCATAGGCATCAGTGAATTTGCCCCCCATGAATTTGTTCAATCCTTTTTTAACAAAGTAGTGCCCAGAACATGGGCTTCATTTTGCCCCCATAGAAGTGAATCTCACAGTTAAGTTATCTTCATCTATTTTTCATGTT
Organism: Larus michahellis; assembly: GCF_964199755.1. NCBI lineage: Eukaryota > Metazoa > Chordata > Aves > Charadriiformes > Laridae > Larus > Larus michahellis. Next base: position 82,244,577 of record NC_133930.1, read on the forward strand.
GCAAGTAATCACAGTTTGCAGCCCCATGTTCATTTTCTCTGTACTCTTTCCCGAGCCAAGAAGCCTAGTCTATTTAATCTCTTTTCATATAGATTCTGTTTCATATCTGATCATACTTTCTGCCCCTTCTCAATATCATTGCAAGCTCCAATACATCTTTTTTGAAATGGAAGAATCAGAACTTCACAGAATATTCAAGACATAGGAGCAGCAGAAATTTAAGCCATGGCATGATGGTATTTTCTGGTTTCTTAAGTTATTGTTTTCCTAGCACCTCAGTATATATTTTTTTCGGTTTTGGCTCTGCATTTCCTGTGTCTAAATGTTTAAAGTGACAGTCATCACTGTACACGTGCAGTTGCAATTCTTTTTTACCCGATTTGCATTACTTTGCAATGATTTGCCTCCACCTTTCTGCGAGAAGTTTTTGCAAGCAGCATTAGATCTGAATATCCTGAAAACGTTCTCAGCACTGAAAAACTTTGTCATGTCACCATTCGCCCATCATTTATTAAGATGCTAAAAAGCATAAAATTCATCGCTTTTCGTGGAAGCCACCCAGCAGACGGGTAACCGCACAGCTAAGAAAATGACAAAATCATCAAAACAAAGGGCTGGCCACTTTAACGGCAAGAATGTATTGGGGAAGTACAGCATATAGAAGCAAGAACTGAAATGAGCGAGTTCAAAAGCAGCAGAAGTCAAGTGCAGACCTGGCTCAAAAACGAGGACACAAGGAGCAAAGGATAAACAAGGGAGATGGGGGATAAACAGGCAGTTCACTTGAGTTTATAAAGAAATTCTTTAAAGTACTAGTTCTTTTGAAGGAAAAGGAAGTAAAATAGTCACAGAATTATAAAGGAACAGTAATTAATACAAGGAGAATTCACAAATAAGTAAAATATAACATCATGTTAAAAGAAAATTGAAACTGTAGGAAACCAGCCAAAGTAAATACAGTAACAGAATAATTTAATATCAGAAGTTGATTACGTGAAATGTGTAGGAAAATCAGTGTTCACCATAGCGTAACTTCCCCTTTCTACTGCTTCAGCCACTTGTGCTATCTTACACATACGTGAGCAGAGCATGTCATTTAAATTGAAGGAAGGAAGTCTCTGCGTGTGAATGACTGTTAGTTACATCCCGGGCCGAGTGCTCGTTTTGATTTACATTATCACTGACACTAGCATTCAGTGCCAGGATGCTAGTAATTATTAGGACATGAGTGAAAAACACAAAAGAGCTTTTTAATGTCACTGTGTAAATTCACAGGTACTCCCCAATCCCGAGCATCTAATGCGATTCTGAGCATTCTGCTATAGAAAGGATATGAAAACAAGAAAAGAATCCTTGGAAAAATGAATAGGAAAGACACAACTGATAGAGAGAATCACAGAGATCAACAAAATTGTGAGTGCTTTATGGAAGGTGAATAGGGACCTAACGTTCGGTTTCCTCATGATACCTTTGGGATACTGGGTGAAATTACTTGGTAGTGGGTTTCTAATGAAGAAGAGAAAGGGGCTTTCTCCCCCCTGCCCGCAGCATTTAATAGATTCTCAGGAGTCTGTGACACTCGTAGATCTAATTTGTCAAAAGTATCTGGATAAATTTACAACAGATTGATCCAACAAAGCCCCAAATGAAGCGTTGAGTCTGGAAGTCCTCAGGCCCGTGGCTGCCAGATGCCAGGAGGTGAGGAGGGACCGCTCGGCTGTGCTGAGGAAAGGGTCACGCTACCGCTGGTCTTGTCCCCCCCAGAGCCCGCTGCCAGCCGTGCTCTGTGGTTTACGTGAACTTCAGTCTGACCCAACGCGCTCGTTCTTGTGCTCTTCATCCCATTTGGATCCATTCAGACCCTACCTCCCAGCCGTCCTGGAACAACCTGTGATTGCTCAAAATCATTGTACTGCAAAAAACGTGCTACAACGAATATGAAGAAGTGTAATCCACTAGAAAACATAGTGCCCAGGAATACTCCTGAAGTTCGTCAAGCGTCAGAGAATCAGAACTTGAGATTAAAAGCATCCAGGAAAGCCTCTTTTTTAACTTGTGATGAATCAACGCCGTGTATTTACGCTCACAACATCGGATATTTTGCTACTTACCTCTACTGCCTCCTCTGTATGAGGCATTTGTAAGGGATTACATTTACGTAATTTTATTTAAAGGCGACTTCTTCCTTGGAGGGAGGAAAGGCATATATTAGAGCAGGAGATAGTTTCCAGTTATTTTCCATTTATGACGTTCTTTTGCAATTATTCTAAACCTTACCATATAGCAAACAGAAGCACCTTAGAAAGAATTTAATGAAGACAAAGGTTGTTAGAAGAAAAAAGTGTAAAAATGCCTGAACAAACAGAAGAAAAAGTAATAACTCATGTATCTATTCACATTTTAGAAAAGCAGTAGCATATTAATTTCCTCTTTTTCCAGAATTGAAGTGCTTGGATTTTGTGTTCTGTTAAGGTCTGCTTCTCTTCTTGACCCTGTTTGTCACCTTCTTTTTACTTACATGTTTTTAAATAGGGTATGAGAAAAAATAGGGCTAAGAGATTAGTGGAAGAAATTTCTTTTGCTCGGAACCAAGCAGGCACGTGTCTGAAATGAGCTTTACACACAAAATGAACCCTAATGCAATCTGGGCTTTCACTATCACAATAGTTTTGGGGGGGGTTTTTTGCAGAATTTCCCAGTGTAAGTATCTAGAATACCTTGACAAAAGTAAGTATTGTGGCGCAACATTAGTTCGCGGTGATGCTTGAACATCATTCAACAGCTACTGCAGAATCAGTAGAAAAAGGTTCATTCCTTCAAAAGGTCCTTTCCATCAGGTTGTGGAGGTTCATAGCGATGAAGTGCTTTTCAACTGGCATGCAAGTTTTCTGCAGATGATATGCCAAGGTTTTCCTTTCCTACGCACCCCCACAGTGCTCAGCACAGGGGTCTCTGCAAGGCAGAAGAGCGTGAAGCCACCATCACTGCTAACGTGGGGGCGAGAGGTCTCGGGGGGTTGTCCCCCGGGCTGTTGCAGGGAACTGGGTAAATCTTTCGTCAGATTTGCTGCGCACAAACTGACTTCAGGGTTTCAGCAGGAAACTAGCAAACATTGTACCACTTGCTGTAAAAGCACAACCGTTTTCATCAGATATGCCGACTAACGCCCATATCAAACCAGAAATGTCCCTCCCCTTTAGGTGAAACTGAACCCACCTTTGTAAAAGTCACGGAAACCTACCATCTTTCGGAGGAGTTACAATACCTGGGAAAAAAACCCCAAGTTTTCCTAAATTTATGCATACACTCTTTTTTTTAGATGTTTTTTGTGTCTGTGAAGCATCCTGTACTTTCAGATATCAAGTAGATATTCCAAAAGGACCAAGGAGCTACTTCACCTTACCACATTGTAAAGCATGCGCAAACACAAGCCCACAATTATTCCTCGCGGATATCTTTTAAATGTTGCCCTTTAACACTTAAATTTGCTGAGAAGAAGGGAAAAAACAGATCAGAGTCAGCATTCTGCCAGCATGTGGAAAGTGCAATGATTAAGGGAGTTGGTCCTGCGAATGTGTTTGGGAGCTAATGATTTCAGAAATTGTCTTAATTTGGCCGTTCTGCGGCAGCACCATCTGAGCAGAGCTGGAGGAGGCTGCTGGCCAGGGCTGGATGTATAACCTCCATCACCACAATGATGCGCCTCTGAGTTAGCTGTGGTCCTCTCCTGGGACAAATGCGCTCTCATATTTTATATATTCCTGGTCAGCGACATATGAAAACATCCAATTGCAGCCTGCCATTCAAAAAGAATATTTCTGTAAAGAAAAAGATGTGAAAATGTAGGCATTCGAGTGAAAATTCAATCCTTCACAGTACAGAGCCTCTGAGAAGTCTTTTAAATGACCCTTTTTATCATGATGCCATGTCTGTACCTTTCTGAATAGTGAGACCTGGTAAGAAAAATAGATGTATGTATACAAGTGGTTAAGTAATGTATTACTCATGTGCATTTTGTTCTTTTTGGCAAACTGACCTTATCAAAGGGGAGAAAGCGACACGCTGTGACAAGCTGAGCCCTACTGAAAAGTCTGAATTAGCAGAGAGTGAGGTTTCTCTCTCATCTCATTCTAAACGGTGATCAGTGAGAATCATCTTTTTCTCTTTTCTGGGGTGATGGTGCTAAGGCAATGTCAGCTGCTTGCTTTTTCTGTTATTCTTATCATTTTCTAATCAGACACTTCGTGTTGCGTCCTTTAAGGAGCAAGCCCAGTTTACAGTAATGATAGTAATTGTCACAGTAGCAATATAATAACGTGCTGACCCTCCAATTACTTTTCTGCCAATACAGAAGTAAGTATTGCTCAGATTCTAGATCGGCACCAGATTTTTAAAGGTAGCATTGCTCACGGTGTAAGTCAAGAAATGCCAAAGGCAGTTTTATCATTGCACTGAAGTGGAAGTCCGTAATGGCCATCGGTGGAAGGGCGACAGGACTGGGGTGACTGACACAGGGAGAAGACGTGGTCTTGTTTTGATCAGACAAGTGGAAGACGGTTGTCAGACCACCTCGCAGCGGTACCTGCACAGCTGTAAGGTTGGATCCTATTATTTGGCAGATGCCGCTCTGCCATTTGCTTCAGGAGGGTTGCTGCAGGTATATGGGACCTGTGAAGAATCAAGGACAGGCAGACATTGGAGATCATATGTGTGACTTACCTTTAGACCCTGTGGGTGAACTCCCTTCTTCCCCTCAAACTGGAAAAGGAGTGCGCTGGGGAAGGCTACAGGAGGACGTGATCGTAGGTTGCTGCTTTACAGACATGTTTCTGGAGGTTGGATAAAAATTTTAAATTTACCTTAAGTATATAGACTTATCAAAAAGCATTGTGTACACCAGGCCTTTCCCAACAGAAATGTTAGTAGAAGCTAAAATTGCTTCACTTTTGTTAAAACTTGCAGCAGCGACACTGACTTGCTGCAGGGAGTTTGATGTACGCAAGATAAAAAAGCTTTCTCTGTTCCTTTTTTTTGCGGTACCCAATACAGTAACCTCTCTTTCCTATTTTTTTTTTTCTTTAAATTGTAGACAAATGGAAAATAATTTCTGGTCAATATTTATTGTATTCTCCATGTCAACATACTCTTCCTTTTAACTGCCTCTGATTCTTCCCTTTCTAGACTTGTTCAACATTTTGCTTCTCACTAGGGAGTTTACTGGTACCATAAATGGAGACGTTCTGCCAATTGCTTAATTATTTTTGTTTGACTTTCCTAAAACCTTGGACTTTGGGCATTTTTTTTAGGGATGTCTTTGAACACTAACAAGTTTCCCCAGTCAGCAGGAATCTGGGCTGAACTGCCAGAAAACAATGTGCCCCACAGGTGTCTTCTTCTGGGAAAGGTCTTCTGTTGAAGATGAGGGCTGAAGAAGGCAGCTGAGGGGAGACCTCATTGCCCTCCACAACTCCCTGAAAGGAGGGTGGAGAGAGGTGGGTGTTGGCCTCTTCTCCCGGGTGAATAATGACAGGACCAGAGGAAATGGTCTGAAGCTGCGACAGGGGAGGTCTAGATTAGATATTAGGAAGAATTACTTTACTGAAAGAGTGGTCAGGCACTGGAACAGCCTGCCCAGGGAGGGGGTTGAGTCACCATCCCTAGAGGGATTCAAGAAACGTCTAGATGTGGCACTTCAGGGCATGCTCTAGTGGCAGAGATTGTAGGGGTTTTTGTGTGTGTGTGTGTGTGTGTGTATGGTTGGACTTGATGATCTCAAAGGTCCTTTCCAACCATGAAGATTCTATGATTCTATGATTCTATAAGATGCTGCCACCACTGGGTTCAGTGACCTGATAGAGCAACAGACCATGATCTGGCGTCCTGAGCTCCTGCCAATCCCATGACAAGGGAACTAACATTTTTTGACTCTCTGTCCTCATATGTCTCCTCAGCTGCTTAGTCTCTCTCTCTGCTCTCAGTAGTGGTGAAGCAAATTAACCAATATACTTTCAGAAATAAGACTATCAATTGTGAAGAAGCACTAGGGCCTCTAACATAGTCAAGGACACAGCTTTGTTCACCCTATCTGAATTTCTGCTGGCATTTTGAAATAGAGCAGCACGGAGAATAAATCTTTCGGAATATCCATAAGGAGCTCACCTATGATTAATATAACCGGTGAGTGGGTGGTGTAATTAATCACTACACAACACTATGGCTGAAGCAGTGTTTCTTCAGGAAAAAAAAAAAAAGGGAAAACCTCAAGCTAAAATAACTCGTCCGGATTTCTCTTTTAGGGCTCATTTCCCCAGGTCTCCTGGAATAATTCCATGAATATAGCAATCATCATGTCTGCCGGTCTCTGACTTTTACAAAGCATCCCTCCGCACAGTGAAGTAAGAATCATTAAAAAGTCATCATTTATGAACATTCAGTATGCTGTGATATCAGAGAGGTTGTTTTCTGGTGAAGTGCCCCAGCGCCCAAAGGGTTGAAAAATAGCGATAATGGCTGTTGATTACTGCACCTAGGAGATAATTACAAAGGTATGAAAGGGCAATTATCTAAAAAGGTGATTATTATTTAATGGGATGGGTACTGTTTTGCTTCACTTGCTTTTTTTGTCTTGCTAATGAACGGGAGGTTTTCCGTCACTTTTGGAAGGTTTTGGATAAATTTTGCTGAGCGGTGTACCTAGTGCAGTGGAGGGGCATCTGCACAGCGGCTGAGAAGGCAGAGCAAAGGGAGAGATGACTGTGGACACCCTGTTTTGCCTGCATCTGGGTAGCCAGTCTCGCTGCTGCTAATGAGAGCAAGGTAGGCATCAGTGCTGGTGGGCTGAATGCTTTGGAGACAGCAGTGGACACTGGCGACAACAGTAACAGGGCTCTGAAGCTCTCCGTCTCCTTCTTCTCCAACTATCCTATCTCCGATCCTTGTTTCCCAGCTTGACCCACGGTCAGGACAATCCTCCACTGCCGGGGTGCAATGCCTCGTGCACCGTTTCCCTGGCGCACAGCCTTTGGTCGGAAGGAAGCACAGGGGGGGGTTAGGGACACAGGGACTTGTCCCTTTACTAAGCTACTCGGAAAAAATGCTACGGTCGGAAAAGAGATGAAAAAAAAATTAAATTAAAAATTAATAATTATCAAGCTGACTTGACCAAAGCCACCATGAGCTCTTCATGCTGCACATTGTCCTGGTGAGCTGGAAGGCAACTCACCTTGCAACAGGTGTGGACTCATCTGTGCAAGCAGCGTGCCAATTTGAAATATATAATCCGAAAATAATACATGATCTGAGTAACTTTAGACAGATACCCCCAAATTTATCTGATTTTCATCCTCTTTATACACTTTCAAAGCTTGTTTTGGTGTTAGTTCCCTTTCTCTGAGCTCATTTTAAGTTAGGTAAACAATTAATTTGTAAAATTGCATTTTCTCTCTTTTTTTTTCATTGCGCCTTTTTCATCCTAGAGTATCAGCGTGGATGTAAAAGAAAGATTTTTGGAGTAATAGGTTGCAATACTCATAATGTAGCATTATCTGCTCCTATTGAAGTCAATGGCAAAATTCCTACTAGTATTAATGAACAAAAAACTGGGGTTTTAACATAAAACTGTTTGACTGGAATGAAGCAAATTATGCTGGTTCCCACGAGAAATCAGGTATGATCAGCATATTCATACAGAAGTGTTCGCACAGAACACCACTCATATAAAGTTCCTACCAAAACTCTGTCTCTGTTGCTCAGCACTGGGGACAGCCCAGGGCCAGCACTCAGTTTCAACTGGGGGAAAAAAAAAAACAACCCAAAAGCCATATTTTAAAAGACAGTGTTCCCTGTGTCACGTAGGGCCCCAGTTTCATAGAATCATAGAATCACAGGGTTGGAAGGGACCTCTGGAGATCATCTAGTCCAACCCCCTGCCAGAGCAGGGTCACCCAGAGCAGGTGGCACAGGAACGCCTCCAGGCGGGTTTGGAATGTCTCCAGAGATGGAGACTCCACCACCTCTGGGCAGCCTGTGCCAGGGCTCTGCCACCCTCACAGGAAAGAAGTTCCTCCTCATGTTTAGGTGGAACTTCCTGTGCTCAGGTTTGTGCCCGTTACCTCTTGTCCTGTCACTGAGCACCACTGAAAAAAGCCTGGCCCCATCCTCCTGACACCCACCCTTTCAGTATTTATAAGTGTTGATAAGGTCCCCCCTCAGCCATCTTTTTTCCAGACTGAAGAGACCCAAATCCCTCAGCCTTTCTTCATAAGAGAGGTGTTCCAGTCCCCTCACCATCTTGGTAGCCCTTTGCTGTCCCCTCTCCAGCAGTTCCCTGTCCTTCTTGAACCAGGGAGCCCAGAACTGGACACAGTACTCCAGGTGTGGCCTCACCAAGGCAGAGTAGAAGGGGAGGATGACCTCCCTCCACCTGCTGGCCACACTCTTCTTGATGCACCCCAGCATGCCATTGGCCTTTTTGGCCACAAGGGCACATTGCCGGCTCATGGTCATCCTGTTGTCCCCCCGGACTCCCAGGTCTCTTTCCACAGAGCTGCTCTCCAGCAGGTCACCCCCAACCTGTCCTGGTGCAGGGGGTTATTCCTCCCCAGGTGCAGCACCCTGCACTTGCCCTGGTTGAATTTCATAAGGTTCCTCTTTGCCCAGATCTCCAGCCTGTCCAGGTCTCTCTGGATGGCGGCACAGCCTTCCGCTGTGTCACCCACCCCCCCCAGCTTTGTGTCATCAGCAAACCTGCTGAGGGTGCACTCTATCTATCCCCTCGTCCAGGTCATTGATGAATATATTGAAGAGGAGTGGACCCAATACTGACCCCTGGGGAACACCACTCGTCACTGGCCTCCAGCTAGACTCTGTGCCCCTAACCACGACCCTCTGAGCTCTGTCTTTGAACCTGTTTTCTATCCACCTTACTGTCCATTCATCAAGCCCACTCTTCCTCAGCTTCCCTATGAGGGTGCTGTGTGAGACCATGTCGAATCATAGAATGGTTTGGGTTGGAAGAGACCTTAAAGATCATCCAGTCCCACCCCTGTCATGGGCAGGGACACCTCCCGCTAGACCAGGTTGCTCAAAGCCCCATCCAACCTGGACTTGAACACCTCCAGGGCAGCCACCAGAAGATGCACAAACTTACAGAGCATAATACGCCTCAGAAAGCATCATGCTCCAGAAAGCACCGGACTGTATTTCTGAGCTCCTCTGTGAATGTTTCAGGAACTTTCCCCTGTTGAAGTCACTGGGGTCACTTCTATCCTCGGTAGCGGGAGTTTGATTGATGGCTGTTAATTGCTGATCGCCGTGGTATCTGAGGATTGACTCACGGTCCTATACACTTAGTAAACTTGCATCCAGGTCCGTAACAAGTACAGAAAATATGGAGATGAGTGCAGACACTGTACGCAGCACAGATGTAAATGAGCCATTGAACCTCACTAGAACTTTTTTGCCTTGCAGAATCTTACCTGGAAATGAGAATACCACCCGCATTTTACTATGGTAACAGCGATGACACTCCTTTCTACGGTTCTTAAGTAGCACGTGTACTGCTCAGGTCTCTTGGCAGCGTTCATTTTCACTCTGTGGGGAGGTATAACATGAACCAATAAAAAAGTAAAATAAAATTAAATAAAAACAGGTTTAAATAAAAATACTTAAATATTTTTAAATATTATCTGTTTAAATAAAAATAAAATTAGATAAAAATCAATTTATAGCGACGACAATGGTGGAAAACAGCAAGGGCTGTGAGCGGCTGGATTGTGCGGGGCCGAACAGGTGCCGGCTCAGGGGCTGGAGACCATGGTGCGGGAGGTGAAGGAGACACCTTCGATGTCTACCCTTGATCTCCTCGCTGCAGAGCTCGCGAAGCGCAGGTTCGGTGGCTCTGCCCGCGCCCGCTTCATTACTGTAGCCCGTACAATAGCCAGTTCATTACTGTAGTTTACAAGAGTGAGGCTGCTCGGTGACTAGACGTTTCATTAAATTGCCACAAGCCATCTGTCATTTAACTTGTTTTGATTTGCACAATGCCACGCCGAACCACCGAGTGAATGGAGGGCTCATCGGGCATTGTGAGCTGCGGGGTGGAAGGCAGCCCAGAGGCAAAGTGAGGGACCCGCCATGGGAAAGCAGTTGCTCAAATGGGGATGAAAAGGGTTTTCTGTTTCCTTTAACAAGAAGCCGAGAAGGGAGAAGCATGGAGTGAAACAAAAGGTGCTCCGGAGCACCAGGAGATGCAGAGAGTGTGTGTGAAAATCAGAGGAGGTGTTAGGAACGGCAGAAGACACTAAGCTGCACAATGGGGACATTATGTATAAGCCTAAGATGGCAATGTTCACCCTTTAGGATTTAGTCTTAAAAAAAAGAAATCTTGGAGTAGCTACTGTCTTAAGAAAAATATTGAAGGCCCAGGACCTAAAATGTAGAAAACCAAGCTTCGGAATAGCTTTTTTTATGTAAGGACAGCAGCACAGACCATTCAGAAATCATTTTTTCCATTTCAGTGTGAAGTCTACTCAAATCAATAGCAGAATCAGAGCACAATTATATCAGACATGATTTCCTACTTTTAGATAAGGAATTACATGGGTAGCTGGATTATACGGAGCAATTATGAATTCTTCTCTGTTTTATGTGCAGCACAATGGTAGAATTCTGTTCTACCTGGAATGATATTCAAAACACAGCACATAATTTTGATATAAAAGTACCACTGTTTGCGTCCTTTCTGACTTAATGCAAAAAAATCTTATTCAACATGTCTAGGTTTTAAGTTTGTGCTCCAGACTGAACATCCAAATTGTTCTGTGACTCTGTAGAAATCCAAAAGGGAGCAAAAGAAAGTGTCACATGAAGCAAATTTGCAATAAAAAAAAGGACATTACATTGCTTTATGAAGGAAAGCAGGAAAACAGAGGTTTCAAGGCTAAAGAACAGATCTGGGGATATTTTAATCAGTTATTTGTTGAGAAATTATTCCAATGCAGATGGTACAATAAAACACTTCCTTCTGTTCTTTGGTGTGGTCCTGCAATGTTCTGCCATCTCCTTGTTGTTGTTTTGAATATGCCTGGTAGAAAAAAAACCGGTATTTTTTGCCTCACTTAGTATTCAGACTCAGATACTACTTGAGAGTCTTGAAGATGAAGGTTTGGGCTGATTTTGATGTTTTACAGCAGGACTCGGATACAACTTTTATTATGTTACTTTCTTAACAGATAATTAGTACTACCTGGATTTCCTTATTATGGTGTTTGAGGAATGTGAATGTTGAGCCATACATTTGCTCAATAATAATAATAATAATAATAATAATAATAATAATAATAATAATAATGATTTGTGCTTGTGAAGTCCTCATCACCATCTGCAACAGCCTTTTGTAATGGTGTGAGACAGAAAAGTTTGGAAATATTAGACAATAAAGGCTATATAAGAAGATCTGGAAATGGTGCTGATACATGCCAAAGGGAAGGGAAAAGTCTTTAACCAGCTCAGAGGTCTACGGCAAAATATACAGGTCCCAGGTTGGGTCAGAGTGGGAGCCCGCAGCAGGTCGGGGCTAAAGGGGAAAGTGGTGGGGCTATCAGAAGGGAAAAAATAAATACCTCTGAGCATCCAGAAGCAACACCTTAGATTCACAAATGGGCTGTAAAGTTAATTATTCCACATTATTCTGTGAAACCAACCAATTCCTCTCCATTATGTACCGAGAGAAGGTGTTCCTTTGTTACTGATTAAAGGCTGAAACACACAGCTGACATGGAGATTTGTGGTTTGGTCCATACATTCCTTCTGCCAACACAGGGAGAGGATAAAAAAAATAAAAACAAAACAAACGAAAACACGTTACAAAAGCGTTGCTGCCAGCTGGCTCGGAACCTCCTGATTTCAGGAGGAGCAGGTATTTGACTCGTAATTGCTCTGGTGAGCCGTCAAATACTTGGGATGCGGATTTAGGTACAGGGTATGTTATCCCGAAGGGATGCCTGGCGGGAGTCGCTAGATGGCAGGAGAGCACCGCGCAGCCCCGCGCAGCCCCGCGGGGCCGGACCAGCCCGACGCGCCCGGCAAATAAACGCGGCTGGGGTTTGTTTTCTCCCTGGGGAAAAAAAAAAAAAAAAAAAAGAAAAAGAAGAAGTCACGGGTTTGGTTTGGTTTGGTTTTATTTTGTTTTGTTTTATTTTGTTTTGTTTCTTTTTTTTTTTTCTTTTCCGTGAGAATTTACAACCGTCCCATTTGTTTTTTTCCTGGTGCAGATTTGCTGATTTCAGCGTGGTTGCATTAGGGATACTTTTGGCCCGCTGTCTATACTTTTGCAACACACCCACCAAGCTTTTCGCCACCACCTGCACCTTTATGGTGTGAAAAATCGCTATATTCCGGCATGCACCACCCTTTCCTCCATCACAAAATACCTGTTTATAAGTTCTTTTGATCCTTTGGATAACTGGCTTGATTTAAAGCAACGGCAAAAAAAGGTAAAATTAAGCCTCCCTGCTCAGCAATGCATGACTGCCAAATCTGTTGTAGTTTGGAGTACACTTTAAGAAACTCTTTTAATCCTGTTGTAGAAAAATTACATATTCTCAGAAAAGTTATTACACACTGGGAAACTGAACAGCGTGATTCATTTTATATGCTATTGATATAGTTAAGTTTATACAGATATAATAGATTTTCTAGCTTCTGATTTGCTATTATACAAGTGCATATCACCCACAAAGGTTTTAAACTTCATTGTATTTCCTAAAGTGATGAGAAACACAGAAATTTTTTGCCTTGGGCTCAAACTAAGATTTTATTTTCTTTCTCTTTCCAAGTTGAAATGTTTGAAGTTGCTAAATCATTAATTTCACATGGTTCCAACAAAAAGAAGAATTCAAAACCCAGACACCTCTAACCTGGCTAAAAACAAAGCTGAGATTTTTGTGGCCTATTTAAAACTTCTGTTGTGCCTAGCACAGCAAATTCTGAAACTGGACAATTTTTTGCATGATTTGGATTATGATATGGATGCCAGATATACCTCTCGGAGTTTTGGGGAGGATCTTTCCTTTTAAAGGTGTTTTAAATAAAATTGCCACATCTTGTAACAGAGACAGAATTAGGAGTTTATGTCTAAGTCATAGGCAAAACAGCACAGCCCTGAAAACCTTGAGGTGAGTCTTGCTACTCTGCAACCCAGACCTTTCTGGTGTCTTCTAAATATGTATGTATGTTTTTCCGTGTAAGTCAGTCTGTGTTTACACTTTTTGTTGAACTAACAGTCTTCCTTTTATCATCTTTTTTGTTTGTTTGTTTGTTTGTTTTTGTAGTATCTTACAATTTAAAATTCCTTATTATTACAAGTAATGGGATGAATCTTACAAAAAGCCTTGCAGATCTGAGTTGGGTTCAGCCCAGTTGGGTTCATTGAAGGGCCAGAAGGTCTATACTTCTATCACAAGCGTGTGAACTATGTATGGCGGAAAGCTGTAGGGCACAGTAAGTGCGAGCGAGTGCGGTTCCTTTGAACTATATTAGGAATCTGGCCCTGCTGTAGCAAATCTTATTGCGCATATGAATCCTTGCATAGAATTTTGTGCGGAAAATAATTTCTGGTTAAACTTTGTCAGATGAAGCATCTCCTCCCAAAATGGACTAAACCAAAATAGGTCTTTAAAAAAAAAAAAAGTGATGACAACTCATTGGGTACTCTTGAATTATCTAAGGCTTTTCCACAGGTATAAATAACACCTATAGCTTTACAGCCCCACCAGTGGATAGCATTCCTAAGCAGCAGTTTGGTGAGGTTTAACCTCGTGTCTCTGGGAGGCAGGTAATGTTAGTCTGCCGTGGAAAAAATCTGCAATAACCCAGCTATGAAGATGCAGGTGGCAAGATTTTCATTTTCGGCTCAAAAAGGTAGGTACTAATTCCCACGGAGGCACCCAGGGAGCAGCCTGTGGGGCAGGCACGGTACTGAAGGATGCGGGCAGTGCAGGTTCTTCATCCCAGACACCTTCGAGAGAGTTTGCCTCAGTCCCCTTTGGTGTCTGCATACACCCGAGCGGCAAAACTCACAGCAGAGCCTGATGCAAAACCATCAGCTCTTTCATTTTTGCGCGCACAAAACCGAGACAAGAAATGCAATTTAAAAGCAGCAGACTTTAACTTTTCTTGAACTGAAATGGTTTGGAAACCATCTTAAAAGCCGCAGTTGGCGTGACTACTGATAACTCTGACGTTATGATTTTGACAGACGTTAGTGCTCCCCAGCAGGACGGTAGAGCAATCGTATTTGTCCCTCTCGTTTAACCCACCGCTGTGGGAATAGCCAGGGAAAGTACAAAGAGCAGAGGCTCTAGTTAAGCTGAAGACTAAAGGTAGGGCTATGAAAAGGAAATAAAGGAATCCTTCTGTTACACCTGTGCACAAATAACACGAGTTCCGTAAGGGCTTTTGACTGCGTTACCCAATGTTTTGATTTGCATTACGCTTTTTTGCAAAGATAGACTTGTTTATTTGAAATATCTCTCTTCTGGCTGTGAACTTTCCCTCCTGCGTTTGCACAGCAGACACACTGACATAAATAAGAACTGGTGTTTTACTTTTCCTTTGGGATTTTTATGTGGCCTTGTGATATGGTCTTGGTTGTCTTATCATGCTGAATTACTGCTGAAAATTAACTCTGTGACTACCAACTGCATATGTCGAATGCTACTGCACTGTGTGTTAGAGCTTACACCTGTATTAATCCCTGAAGTTCTGTTCTTGGTGATGCAGCTCCACAGGAAAATCAGTACCTCCCTCTGCCCCTCCCCAAGAAAAAAAAAGAAACAAATCCGGAACAAAATGCTGCTTTTTTCATTAGGAAAGAAAAAACTCCTACATTTTTTAGGATTTTTAAATATAGGAACACTGTTATAAACTCTGTTTCAATTTCTTTATAACATCTCAAAATCCATTAAAAGCAAAATAACATAAAAGTCCAGTAAAGAAAGGGCATTCAGCCAGATACCAGCCAGCCACCATGGGTCAAACAGAACTGAAGGCAGGTATTAACAGAGATTAATATGTCCTGCTAAAGAAAAAACTAATTTCGCAGTAGCTTAATAGGTGTTTCCCATATCCTTAACACAGAAAATAAAGAAGAAAAGAAAATTAAGGGATGCTTTTTAACTTTTATTTTGTGCAGAGGGTCGCTTGAGCTTCCTTCATCTCACGCAATTGCCATCTCACCAACCAAAGTCAACAGGCACGCCAATGCCACCCTCAAAAACAACACACAGTTACCTGAGGAGTCTTCTCCTAGCAGCTTCCCACGTGGTTTTTTTGAAGTCCCGTCCACCTTGCAAGCTGCCCCCAGCAAAGCTCAACCTGGCCATCAGGAATAAAAATAATACACCTGGCTGCCACAAAGTGATTTTCCCAAGCTTTTGTTTTTGGAAGAAACAAGAGCAGGACAACTCTCTCTTCTTCTCCTTGGTGGATTTCTTATGCCAGGCAACCAGGGTGAAGGAAAAGCCTTCGCCAACACTGTCACTGCTGGTTAGCCAGCTGAGTTCAACAACACCGTACGGCTACAAACATCCCATCTGTGATGACGCAGCCTTTATTTACCAAGTGGATCAGAGCAGAGCTGCAGGGCTAGACTCCTTCCTCCACCGCATCACTTAAGCCAGGGCTGAGGAACTTGAGAAGGAAAGTGTCTCCTCTCCACAAGGCAAAGCAAACACCCAGCAAACACAAAAACGGGGCAGAAGGAAATAGACCAGAGGAATTGTTTCTCCAGTTGCTGCTTGGGAAAGCCATGGAGAGCACGGCTGGCTGCTCTCCCCATCCAGCGTACTCCTGCACACCAGTGGTCACCATGGCCAGAGAGGAGGGGGAGCCCTTTGTGAGTCTGTCTCAGCACTGCCCACATAGGGCCAGTTATTCTTGGATTTGTCATCAGAGAGTCTTCTTCGTAGAGAGGAGACTTAAAGATTGGAGTCCTTTGCTTTGACATCAGTTATAATCCAAGCAATGACATGTGACTTCTGCAAGGTGTCTCATACTCCTTGTTTTAGAGTGGGAAACACACAAGTACAGTAATAAATGTAGCTTCCATGGGCATAAATCGTTAACACTATAGATATCTTCATTGTATAAAAAACTAGAGGAGCTTCTATACCGAAAACCGTGACTGACACTGTTTTTGAGTTAAACCTCAGTTACTGGTGCTGTTGCCGTGGGTTGTCTACTGGCATGTTGAGTCAGGGAGGGCCTGTTTGATTCAGGAGACCAAATCATGCTTCTGCTAGCACCAACGGCAAATTGGACTTTCATCACAAAGGGACAGGATTTCACTCAGGAGACTTAAGAAAGGGAGAGCAAGAAGATAACAAGAAGTCCATCAGGCCACCATGTAGGTGCCAAATTAATGTGCAGTGAGGGAATACAGCTGGGCTTGAACACAGGCTTGCATTTCAGCTGGTTCGTAACACCCGAAACCATAGTTTCTTTCGTAGTAAGAAGAAGAAACGGTAGTAGGCAGCAGTGTTGTGTGCATATGGGCAAGGGTTTTTCTCACTGGGAACCCCCGTCATGGTTTCCCTCTGCCTTCTCCTCCGAACCATTACTAAACAGCATCCCTCTTCTTTTTTATGCCCTTTTCCACCATATCCCACAAGCAACACTTTTTCCTACTCAACGCTGAATAATCTTAGCACAATATCTAGTCTGAACCAATCATAACACTTGATGTTCTTTGCCCAAAATTAGAGTCGCTCCTTTCAGTTGAAGCACAGATGAATATATTTTTGGTCTCTCACGTCCCAGCTCTGCTTTGCAGGGTAGTATTTATAAAGAACGGCTACTCCGTATGACATTTTTAAAATGCATTATGCGGCCTTTCCCTGACAACGGAACTTTAATTTTAAGACAAGATTAGAAGTATTTATGATTCAAAGTACAAAACAACATTCATGGGATTTATCACGAAATGGTCATGTGGAACCTGGAAAGCTGGCACGGATTAGAGTCTTTCCACTGGCATTCATGGACAGAGGTTTGAGAGTCTTGCTGTATTTCTGTGACTTCATTCAGATAGCACCACCTAAAAAAAAAGGTTGTATAGAAGAAGTTAGTAGAAAAGTTAGTATTTTTTAAATTGTAAATCTTATCATCTTCCTAAGGTGGATTGCCTTCTGAAAGAGGACTGTCCCTTATCCGATGCAAAGCATCATCTCAGGTGTCTGTCATAGACCTTTTGACAGAGAGACACTCCTACACTCAAAAAAAGGAGAGAATGGAGCTATTTTCCAACAGAAGAGTGTAAAACTATGTCAGGGCTTGATTTTGCCTTTTTCTCTTCTTTAAAATCTGGAGTGAAGAAGTGAAAACTGGCAATCCAATCTCTACTATTGGCACAATTGCTATTTAAAACAATAAAAGTATACATGTTTACATTAGAAATATTTCATAATACAAATGGCAAATAACATTTATTTCCCTTCATTTATTATATAAAAGTAGGGGCTCAAATAACATCTGCTGACTCTGGTATGTTCTGTCTCTGCTGTCTGAGACAAAACAATTCTTATTTGACCATTTCTGTTTTGTGGAGTACTCTAATTATAGCACCAAATGTTTACAAATCTGCTGAAATACATAAATGATGCAAGAGTGAGTCTAATAGCAAAAACGCAATTTTTAGGAGTACATAAATGGATATGATGCAGGAGACAAGTGCTTTTCAGAAAACAAGTCGTTGTGGTAGAAGGTGGACAAATAATGCAGAGTCCAGAATGAATGCATGCCTCCTCAAAACAGCACAAGCTCCCTTTTGACATGCAAGGAATTCAATAAGGAAGAAAAAGGCTAGAATTGAATTTAGCTGATGCGAATGAAATTAAAGCTAAATTGGTTGTCACATCATGATGATGTTAACTATGTAAATGTTTGCTATTCATTAAGCCCCCCCGTTTAGAATTTAGACTGTCATAAAAGTATAAGACTCTCTTGTTGTACATTTAAGATACAAACTGCATTGAAAAGAGCATATATATGGATTATTCACCCCTTTCGCACCTTTGAGAAATAAATTTAAAATATGCTCTTTTTTTTCCCCAGTATTTTTCTGTAATTATAGCTCACATGTACTGTCGTTCCAGGCTAGCAAAAAAACCAAAACAAAACCAAAAAAACCCAAACCACCAGGCTTTTCTAGCTAAGCAGTATCCCATTACATCATTGCTTCAGATGCATTCACTGTCTACAATATTGTTGGCTGTTTCAGGTTAACTACCAAAATCATTTGCCTGAGAAGCAAGATTTAATTGTCTTACAACTACCTCTGTGAAGTACAATAGGGATTACAAGTACTCATTGATTATACTATCGGGTAGAATAAGGGACTCTTATTCTAGCATTTCTCATTCATTTTGTCATTGCATTCTCTTTGAAAGAGACCAAATGGGTCCCAGCAGGTGAAAGCAAAGAAACCTGAAAGGCCCCCTTTGATGAATGACAATACCACCACTGCCCTCCCCCCATTTTTTGGAGATTATAAAACCTTATTAAATCATGCCCTGTTAGGTATTGATTGAGAGGGAGCTAAACTAAAACCAACAATGGCAGCATGGCTCAGAGAACAGTGCTTTCATCAACGGACACTGAACACAGCTAAGCTTTCCCGTCCTTTTGCTGTGTCGGTTTAGGGATTATTTTTTTTTTATAAAGAAAGAAACCAAACTATTTACTTTTGTTTAAACCTTTACAGAAGAAAGTCATACAATTATACCAGCTTTATCAGTCACAGATAGACAGTAGCTGTCCCTGTAGTACTAATGATTCACCCTTCAGACTGTCACAAGAAATTCCACAAACAACTTTAAAGTTAGAACTCTGGGGCTTTTTTTCATTTTGATTTTTTTTTTACTGTTCTGAGCAATTATCACAACTGCCACTGACTTCAGGTTGCCCTTAATTATTACAAGGCTGGTTTTGAACGAACTGTGTGAATGAAACAAATTAAAACATTTGTAAAGACTGCTTCTGGAAAGCAACGAAAAAACCCCACGGTTTTTCAAAATCATATTATATTTTAGGCTACTTTTATTACTCCCTGTCTTATCACCCATTTGTGAAACCCACTACAAAAATTCCCTTCATGGCAGTCATCTCTGTATAGCTTGAATCTGCCTGCTTTTGAGGAGAGCTCTTTAGTAGGACTGTGTGTTAATTAACTGTCAGTGATTTATTTATATTTAAAGGATAGCGCATTTTAGACCATGGTAGGAAATGATGAAACATGAATAAGCACACATTTAATCCTACAAGTATCTTTCTTCTGATAACAGAGAGTCTCGGGCCAGCCTCTGAAGAATTTATTTGCTTTGAACATTTTGCTCGGGATTTAATTTCCTTTTTTCCTGCCAGGGGTCTACAGGTGTTCCTTGTCATAGGCAGAAGATCCCTGAATCAAGGACATTGCTTAAAGAAGTAAAAATAGAATAATGATGAAAACAATCTGGTTTTAAACAGCATCACTGTTCTATGTAAAAGTGATACATAAATTCAATAAACTGTGCAAAAATTTGGCTTTTGAATTAATTTTGGCCAAAGAATCAAATCATCATCAAGATCGTAACGATCTAAACACTAATGTTATTATTCATCACTATCAAAGAAATGCAGTATTTCTATATATTATTAATAGTCTTATTGGAGGTATTTGCACTATTCTGTATGAAAAGCCTCTTTTGGTAACCAAACGTATTTCTGGGAGAGCTGAAATTGTTACAGAATTTCTGAATCCACATGTCGGAGGTGAAAATTGTTTTGATAGTTGTAAAATAAAATTAGAAGATTAAAAATAATGCGTTCATACTATGAATATGAGAAATAAAATAGCTTTTACTGCTGAACATTTGCTGTATTTCACTAGTGCTGTGAAAGCATTTGAAGAAAATCCTGGGGAAAAAAAGATAAAAAGGCACAGAATAATGGAAGAATTATGCTTTTGAAAAGGATATAAAGAAATGAATTAATTATATTATAATCATATGTTTATGTCCATATTCTTTTTGATTGATTTACACTATCCTTATCCTAATAGCTGCCTTGCTGATATTTAATATTTTCCATTTGTTTGCCTTCTCCATGTCAAGTCCATCAGGATTATCCTGTGATTTCATACTGTAACTTGCATTAATCTAAAACATTAATAAATACTTATTACAATCCTCCCCTATTAAGCTAACTGCACATTCCTGTGTCTAAAAATTACAAAGGTTAATTGCTATTTAAATTGACACCAAAGTACCAAGTTTTGCAGCTATCTGTTTGGCTGTTTGTTGGGTTGGTTTTTTTTTTTTACACAATTTGTTAATGGCAAATTTGATAATGGTAAAATCCATATGCAATATAGAGATGAGATTTAAACCATTCATATTGTGAAAATTACTTCAGCTTATTGTGAAAATAAGCTTCAGAGTACAATGTCTTGAACAGGTTTTATAAATACAGCTTGCCAGTTACAGAGCTTTACATTTTTATATGCTGCTCAGGATGAATAATTAACTGGCTGAAATCTATGGCTAATTGTATTTTCATTTTGATTTGACTTTTCAAGCGCAAATGTTACATGCTAGTTTTATACTAATGATTACCCATTTCTAGGCAGATCTGTGCTGCCAGAAAGAACGTCTAACATCACTCTTTTGGTTGTGAGGGAACCCGGTGATTCAACCATCAGAAACTGTTTTGCAAAGTCTGTCTTCCTTAAAGAGCTCCATGAAAACATTACCTGAAGGCTCACAATGTTACAAGATTTTTCCTGGTTTATATTCTCTGCTTGCTAGGTATAGAGCTGCAGTAATTCTTCAAACTCTGTTTCAGAAAACAGTATATAGGCACTGTAATTTACTCAAATGACTGCAAATTACTTGATGGTAAACTACATCAAACTATTGTATTTCCATCTATTTTCTACCAGTTGCTGGCAATGATTGTAATTTTTAGCATAGGAGGTACTTTCAGTTATCTGTTAATGTTTCCTCCTGTGTTGCATTTTAATGGTGTCTTCCAAAACCAATAAATTTAATGCAGTCTAAGGAAGAGGCTGCACTTGAGAGTTTCCAAGATGAATGATTTGTTGGGGTTTTTAATCTTACATTTTAAATAATTTGCTGTCCCTTTAAGGCAGCAGTAATATAATGGAAGCCATATTTTGATGTCAAACATTCACTTTAACATTTCAATGGTGTTTAAGTTCTAGTGCTCTCAGGTAACCTGGACTAGAGTGGGCTGGCGTTTGTTGTCTAATTACACAGACCCATGAACTGTCATGCCCTATTAATTTTCTATAATATCCATTTTATTTAGTAGCAGAATTTATCAATGAGGTCATGATGCTGCGTCAGCCAACATGAGATGAGAGAAAACGTGCATGAGTTTGAGTATTTATATTTTTAAATAAGTATTTGAAGTTGATGTAAAATGAAGGTTACCAAAATAGGAAGTATGTTTATAGATCTTAAATATATTCACTAAATTATTTTAATGGCGTTCACAGAATTCATGTAAATTTTTAAAGCCGGCTGCAATTACTTTACTGCACATTTTCTAGCTTTACACAATCATTCCCATTTTTAGGTATATCTACTGAAGGACATACATGCAGACCTACATATGTACACAAATACATGTGCATTGCTTACTGATCAAAGTTTAATCAAACAGCTTTCATCAGAGGTGAACTTTTAGGGGACTTCTCACCAGGCACTTTTATGGTTTGAGGTGCTTTTTAGGCTCTCTGTAGGCTCCACAGAGGAAAACAGGTTTCTCCAGAGAGCCGTTCAGACCAAGGACCTCATGATGTGCCCTCGGAGATGACTAAACATCTCATGGTGTTGGTAACCAAACGCTGGTGGGTGAGCTCCTCTCCTTCCCTTCCCCTTTCCACTTTCAGGATGAAGGATGCTCATCTCACCTTCCTAAAGCGCACCTCCAGCACTCTGCCAGCCCCCCATCAGTGTTTTGGACACCAGCCCCTCCACAGGGGAGAAACCCACCCAGCACATGCCAGCAGTTGTTGCCTCAGCATGACAGAAGGCATTTTTCTTTGAAATCAGCTTAGGTGTTCAATCTAACATACCTTAAGGATTCATACCTTACCCTTTATAACCTTGGGTTGATTACTAGGTTCATCAGACTTTTTTCCAGACACCAGTTCACCAGTCCTCTCAGGACACGGTGTTGCCAATGCCTGCGGTGCCTAGTGCCTACACAGCACACTGCAACTTGATTTGTATAATCAAAAGTGAAAAAAAATAAATTCAGCTTATCTCATACGGACTCAGAAGGCAGGCTTCTTTAATGTTTTCTAGATAACCGAATGCTAAACTTATGCTAAATTAAACGATATGGAATGCTAAGTTACCAACATCAGTTTTAACTTGGACACTCTAAAAGGACAGAGCCTATATAATGAGTATACGCTTTTTCAGGTATAAGCACTCTTTTGCTTAGGCTTTCAGTCAGTGGAGACAGAAGAGCCCGTATTCAGTTGCAGTGGGAAGTGTAACTTCAATTTCCGACTCCTGTGTTTAAATTCTGAACTATAGCCTCTTATTAGCATAATTTCTGTATTTAATTTTCTCTATTAAAGAAATTATATGGAGTTGATTACACTTCTATAAACACACATTCAAAAGTTCCTGTTCAATTTTCATCTCTAGCATGGCATTAATGTTTTTTCATATTTCTTATTTTTTATTCCCCCTCTAAATTTCTTCAAGTCCCCTTTCCATGAATATTGGTGACAATGAAGCATTTATCAGCTGCTCTTGTTTGCTGAATAGATGGTTGTTTCCGTCAAGGAACTCAATTTTCACACATTCCAATTACTTAGGTTTGTTACCAATGTATGGTAATGTAAGGAAAGTGGAGATTTGTTCAATATCTTTGGAGGAGTCATTTAATATCATTAAGTTACAGTATGTTCACTTTGTACAAATTCCATAAAACTATTGCTGGCTGAGTATTTGAATGCAAGAGAATTAAAAAAAAATTTCGAAACCTGTTCTATATTGTTTCTAGGTACCATACATACATGTGTTTATCATGTTTGTATGTGTGGGGTTTTCTACATCTCTGTTTCTGCACTTGTACCATCACCACTGTACCTAGAAGCTACAGTGAAATCTGCAATGTCTCCAATGTCAAGATAGTAACGCATGCAAAATTATTCAAGGATAGTTTTTAAATGAAGTCTAACCCCTTACTGAATGCCCGTAAAAGTACAGGTGTGATACTCTGTCAGGCAGAGGTAATATATTAAATACACACAACAACTCAGAGGCACAAGAGGAGTTTTAACACATGAGTTTACAGAGGTAGTAGTTGGAGGGTGGGATGTGTTTTGGTTTGAAATTGCACTAAACTGATGAAGAACTAGATTGGCAGTGTATGGTTTTCCCAGGTGGTGGCATCTTTTATTCCTGTTGAAATCCATAGCACTTTGGGATTTCAACCCTCTTGCAGACCTTTAGTGTCACCTCAACTCTGTGAAGCCAAAGTTGATGTCTTACAACAGAAACAGCAATAGTTAAGAACTATCTCTTGGCTAGGCTAATTAAAGCGGGATGAGACTGGACAGAACATCGGAAATAGCCCAATACCTCCGGGAAGCTGAATTAAGTTGTCTGGTAATGACATGTGCTGTTAGAGTCAACTGTAAAACCTGAGAATGCTCTGCTTGGTGGGATGAGTGGCTCACATGATCACCAATTTTGATGTAATTTTTTTTTTAATAAGTAAAAGACATTAAAGAAAGGCCTCCTCAAAGTTTCAGGTATCCGTATATGTACTTAAAATACCAGCTCACTGATATATAGAAAAAACACAACTTCCTTCCATCAAGAGAAAAACCAAAAATATTCCATCAGCTAGTCTCAGCCCTTGCTGCACAAAACCAGGAAACTCAATCCTGACCACCTGGAAGTAAAAATTTGCTTTTTTAGTAGGAGACACCAGCCTTTTTTATGGCACACAGCAGTGGAAGGAGGGCTAGTACATTGTTATTACTCACTATTTCCAGGCACTGACTGATGGTGACACCAGGAACAAGTCCTCCTTCTTGAAGCAACCATTACTGAGGTCTGATCCGGTAAATTGGAGAGGCAAGCATGCTAAAATGACTGTTTTGAAAGGAGTCCCACTGCTGATGTGGTCCCTGGGAACTTGCTGCACCTTCCTAGTTCTCCATAAGTCCCATGCACACTCAGTTGCTAGATTGCTGCATCTTTTGATTATACTTCTCTCTATAGCATGTTTAAGTGGCAGAAGAAAAAAATCTTTTAATCCGTTTTTGTCCTTTCCTTACCTTGTCTGTCTCTCAGTACGTCTACAGAATATGCTTCACCGGGTAGTGCTTATGTTTTGAGGACTATTCCCATGTACTTCCTCATAAAAAAAAGGGCCTGGTGTCTATTACTAAAATATCACTTGGAAATCTAAACTATCATAATGCCTTGGTACTTTAAAATTATTTGGCTTAAAATCATAGGTGCATGCCGGGAAGAAAAGCATGTCATTTAACCATATGAGCGAAAAGGGAACAATAGGATGTGTATGCGACTACAAAACTGTTCTTACCCTGTTGTGATAAAAGAGTTTGCTGGGTGTTACATAGTGAAGGGCATCCAGGGGACAAAAGCTTACCAGAGTTAGCTTTGTTCGTCCCTGGGTTAATTGATAGCTGGTTAATTTCTGGGATAACAGGGAAGATCACTTCCAAGAAGCCTGTTTTTTGACAGAAAGCAAACCGCCTAACCACCAGTTTCGCATCCCGTTCAGCTTGTAGGCAGCCAGCTTATAATGGCTAACAACAAAAATGATGGACGTTATCATTTCGGTTTGGAGGAAGAAAAAAAGCGCAACTCTTGCTGTGCTGGTTTTTTTTTCCCCGCATCTTGCTATGTGATAAACGTTCATAAAAGTGGTATGTAAAGACTACTCCTTATCCCAAGTCTTTGAATTGAAGTTTGCACGAGACTTTGTGTTTGATTCTCAGCGAAAGGGCGGAGATGTCAGGTATATAGCATTTCAAGGCAGTATTACAGCGTGGCTGCTGTTCAAAGGGGTTGCTCTATCTGTTATGATTTTCTATTTACAGTGGCCGCTAACAGACGCTGCTTAAATGAGAGCTGCGAATGACCAAGCGCTGCATTCCCTGCAACCCTGAAGGAAGCCTTCTCCGCCACTGCTTTATGGGCAAAGATGGGGTATGTCATCCAAGTCTGTATTAACTTAATTCAGCTATTTCAAAATACACTAGAACCTTGATGACATTTACTTAGTAATCAGCTGATCTGATTTTTATTTTTTTTTTTGCGTGTATTTGTTCTTTGCTAGATTCAAGCTGTTATTTCCCTGAGGCTGTGAAAAGTGGTTGTAAAGGTACTTCATTTTGTCGCTAATTAGTGTGGTCTTTTTCCCCTCTGTCCCTTTATTTTCTTCCACACCTATCCGTTTCTATTGCTCCTGCCAATCTTGCTTTTATAATTTTCTTAGCACCCGTGTTAAGAGTGGCTCCAGCTGGTGGCAGCTTCACCACAGCAATGCATTACCATCACAAACAATTGTCTCCGTGTGCTAATTCATCGGCGTAATTTCATAGTGGAGCTTTTCTGACTTCTTACAGAAAATCTCCCTTCCCGGCCAGGCCAATATTAAGAAATCCTTCATGAGACAGTTCATATTGTCTGAGGTTACACGTCAGAATAAGAAAGAAAAGAGGGGGGGGGGGAAATAATGAAAACCGTGTAATGTACAGTTTATCTGTCTTGCCTATGCCATACATGACGCAAAGAAAGGAGAGAACTCAAATCTAAAACACAGCAATTTCAAGTTCTCAATTTTAAAAAGATTAATTTAATTTTATTTTTCCTGTTCTTATCTTTTTTTAGTGAAGTTCTTTCTGTTTTGTTTTTTTTCATTTTCTCCATTTGCAGGAAACCTTCCAACAGTGTGTAAAGTTACGTGGCTAGTATCAGTCATCTATGGCTTGTTTTCTCCTTCTTCATTTTGTCCCATGTTAAAGAAATGGGAGGAAAGGATCAGGAATAATCACAAAGAAAAACTATTCCTGCAATATATCCAACATAGTCAGAATCTAAAAATTACACAGTAGGTTCTTACAAAATATACTACAGCCTCATAGTTCCAAAATAATTTCTGGACAAAGAAAATAACATTGCAGAATAGAGGACTTTTTTTTTTTTTTCCTTAAAAATACTTTTTCTTTTCAAAGCCTTTAAACTACTTTTTTTTTTTTTAATTTGAAATTTCTTGTGTTTGATCATTCAGTACTGAGGACATACAGATTTTTGCATGAATATATCATAATAATTCACCAGAGAAATGATGATACACAGAAAAGATGCGGAGCAGATTAAAACAATTTATTTACATAAGTAAGTGATGAGTAGGCAGGTCAATTAAGGAAGGAAAGCAACTGAAGCACATACACAGTCTGATCCAAAAAGACCAAAATCTCATAGCTTCTGCTCGATACAGCAGGCACGTCTTCCACCGTAGACAGCTGTGGAGGTGGAAACATTTCGTGGTATAGCTGCCAAAATCTTGCTGTTAGTGATCTGCATCAGGGACTGCACCCTCACACCCAGGCACAAAGGAGGGCAACCTTTTTGGCTTGTGGTAATTCCTGGATAAAACGGAACCGTTCAACCGATGGCTGACAAAAATTAATGTATGGGATGTGCAGAGGTTGGAGCTGGACATGCACCAGCTCCTGGGGTGCTCGGGGTGCAAGAAGGCTAGGTGAGGAAAAATACAACAAAAATTATGCCCGGCTTGGTTTTGTATTGGCGTATGTTGGGATATGGTTTTTACTGCAGCATGGGCAGCGGGTAAGCTCCCAGCAATATTTCTTATTTCTACTGCAGCACTGGTGCTCACTGAAATCAATACTTGTGACTAAAGAGAAATAAAACATAAACGCTTATGAAGCCCGAGTTTACCAAAATCAAATTCTATGTGCCTGCCATGAAATGGTATCAATAGCACACATCCAAGATTGATGTGGCGAGTTTTGGGTAAAGAACATATCTACTGTAAAGAAAACGGAAAAATCGATGGAGGATTATTAATCAGTCTGCATCAGGGCACAGAATCAGTTGTCTATCTAAAAATCAATAAATCCTTTGGCATATCTCCTGTCACAAGCTCTCTTATCCCAAACTGTTTTACTGCGCTGGAGAGGAGCTGGCCCCATGCCTTCCCGACGAAGCCTTGCCCCCCAGAACACTTCAGCAGAAATTTCTAGGCTGAGGGCGCTGCCCTTCTAAAATTGAAGATAACCTTCATGGAAGAGTATTACATGTTGATTTTTTTGAGGACAGGTAAGCTGTTGTGAAAAAAAAATATGGATTTGGAAGCACGGAGATGATTGTAGAATCACCAAATCACAGAATGGTTGAGGTTGGAAGGGAAAAAATTTCAATATTTGTTTTCATTGATTTCCCCCTTAACCAAACCCTTCTGACTATTTTAATCCCTCCACGGTAAAGTATTCTTTGTGAAAAATGACAAAAATATTTTAAAAGTTTGAAGGAGAGATCTTAGACACCATGATGCCACTATGTCCCTTATCATAGTTTAGAAAATTCTGTAATGTCACTTTGGGTAAACCAAACCCAGGATCTAAAGCTGGTTAAAGAAAAGGTGTTGCTTTGGATTGGGAAATAATTATTTCACAGCTCTACTTCAAAGATAAATGAGAATTAAATCAATTCCTCTACTATGTTTGCCTGACTGTAAGGGTTGTTACTTCCTGCTGTTGTTGGAGTTTTATTCCAACTGGGCAAAGAGAAATAGGGCCAGCAAGGAGTAATATAGCACTCTAGTATGGCTATTCCTTGTACGAAAATGAGGGCAAATGGCTTCTATCAGTGCTCTCTACCCTCAGGAAAATCAAAATTACTGCTGCGCAAATTATAACTAATGCACTTCAAAATAAAAACGAGAAGCAATAAAAAAAAATTCACTTAATTTTCCATTTTTGCACAATCCTATATTTCCATGTGTGTATAAAATGATGACTAATTCATCATTTGGCACAATTGTTTCAATTGTGTGAACGTGTTTTGGCCAGAGGTAGACACATTGTGCTGTGAATATTTCACCCGGCTTCAGTGGTGTTAATATCCAGCCTGACCCACAACATTTGAACCCGTAACCAGTGAGCTGCAGGGGGAGGAACAGCTGGCATTTTAAAACATGTGGTTTCTGTTCCTCATGAATCTACAGCTGTAGCTCAGATACAGACACCCCCTTGAAGCTGAGCACACTCAAGTAAATTGTCTGCTGGGTATTTCGTTATGTGCTAATTTCTCGAATTATTTGTGCTGCATAAAAAGTCAGGTGAAAAGGCAACTAGGTCTCTCTCGTGCAGGGAAAAGTTAGTTATTTTTGTTGTTCATTCTTTTTTTTTATTATTTTTTATTTTTTTATTACATAGTGTTTGACACCTTCAGAGTTGCACCATGCTTCCACACGATTTTCTTTTGCAAGCCCTCCTCCACATTCAGCTCCCACTCTTTCCTCCATTCTGCCAGCTAATTAAACACATAAACCTGTGAGAAAGCCACAGCTAAACCCACCCTGCTAACAAAGACGGTTTCTCAATAGGCCTAATGTCGAATGTGTTTCAGATGCCTGATGAAACCTCTCCATGAAGCAATACATTTAGCCACACGGCTGCCACTTGAGGACGGTGATTACCCAAAACTATAAGGCAGGGACTGAGCACTGCGTCTGCATGCAGAAAAGTTTTAATGAATGCCCCAGCTACGGGTCTAAAAATGTGACGCTTGTGTGTGCAGGCATTGGTATGACCAAGAACTTCATGGAGTAGGCACTTACAACATTACGCTTATTGTTGCTAAATAAACTTATTCGTGCCATCCGCAGCAAGCTGCAATGGAAACGGGAGCTCATTTTGTAGCTCTTGTCACTAATTGGGATGTAGATGCCAAAATAATAATGCCTTAAAATACCTTGGATAGATGGATAGAGGGAGAGATAGGCTTTCTTTGCAGTCAAAACCACTCCTGCACTTTGTCCACTTCAAATAGCAAGTTTGTAAGCCCTGTGTGCCTGATTTATTAAATACACCCTTTGTATATTGGCTTTTTTAACTCATCTATTTTTACAGTTATAACATAATAATTATATGCAAGAATATTTACTGTCTGCAATAAATATAATTAATTAGTCCTGGTACACATAATTTTAATTTTATTTGGTGACTATAATGCATTTCTGATTCAGTAAATGGCACTGCCGAAAGGCTGGTAAACTAAATGCTGTTTCACTTAACCTTGCTAAATAATTGAATAAAAAGAAGTGCTGGGTAAATGGCGTGGAGTAATATCTAGCATCACTCTTATCAACATAAAAGTTCTTTAAAGCCAAACCCCAGCAAATGAAAAGCCTGAGCAAAAACTCCATTTGCTTACCTCTTTTAAAAGAAAAGACATATTTTAACCAAATATGAGATACACATGATTTTAATTTTACCAGAAATTGCATTTTATGTCAGTTATGCCATTAGCTTCCTGCAGAACTATTGGTAGCGCACACTGGAGCTTCATTTTTGGACTCACCAAACATTTGCCTAATTTTCTTGACTTATACTACAGTCAGAGAGAGTTTGGGGGGGGGGGGGCGTTCTTGGAAATCACTCTCTTAAACTTCCAATGCCTTCACCGTTATGATATTTACCCAAGAAAGCAACAGACAGGCACACACACACACGTCTATAGAGGATATATAATATGTATATTTATTTAGTAATAAATTAGTGGGTAACATAAAACTATGTCATAGTTCTTACCAGAATCATGTCTAAAACATGTATTTAAAAATTTATTGAGTAAACTGGCCAACAATATCAGTCGATGAGGTTTATTAACAAAATACTCTGTGGTTGTAAGGTAAATTGAAGGAAATGAAATAATGGCAAGGCGTCTTACGTATGCTTCAGAAGAACAGGTTCACAAAACCTCAAGAGAGGACCTGGGTAATGCTATAGGAGTACCAAATTACTTACCTGTAATGAAGATAAAGCAAAAACCAGAACTACTTATCTATAATGAAGATTAAAAAGAATACAAAAACATCCTAAAATGTCTTGATTAATCTGTGGCATTTGAAACAGTCTCCTTAGGTGATCAACTTAACCACTTCTTCACGCAGAAAGTGAGGCATATTGGCTGTGCATATTTTTGCAGTAGGTAATGAAGACGAAACTGAAACAGCTGACCAATTTCTGTTCGTTGAGTGCTTCGCTTGTGCCAGAGGAGAAGATCCTAGGTTTTGTGAGTGAGAGACAGTAAGAAGATGTTCAAGAGAAGAGAGGACCTGCTGGTCACTAGCATGTGTATCATAAAGATATCAGGTTATCTGATATCAGGTTATCTGATACGTGGTGGTGAGTGATCTCTTTAAAAGAAATATATACCTTGATAATTTTAAAATGTTGCAAACTTGGTTCTGTTTGGAAGAGGCGTTTGAGCCGGTCTTGGCAGAACAAATGTAGGTGGAACCAGGCAAAACAGCCATGAGGTCATGTTGGAACCAACGCTGGTGCATGCTGCGTGTGGTTTCTGGGTGCTACTGGGGGAGAGCGGTCACTCCCGGCATTGCAACGTCATCACCATGCTGAGCATTGGAGGGAGACAAAGGCCCTTAAACTTGTTCTGCTCTAACGTCCAGCGTCACACCCTCAGAAAGGAGGTCACATCACTACAGGTCTCCAACTCGTGTGTAATCTACCCCTAGAGCTCTCGAGGCAGCATCACGTGCAACACCATCAGAGCGTTGAGGAGGCTTCTTGGCACGTACTTCTGAATCATCTTTCTACTTGCAAGACTTCCATCTCAGAATGTTTTCTGGGTGATTTTTTTAGACATAATTAAAAAATCCTAAGCGCATTTATAACCGGTGGCTGTAGCTAAGCTCTCTGCCAGGAAGGAGGAATTCAGACAGGTTGTTTATTGCAGAGTAGAATCACTTGATGTACACGGGTTTATTACTTATATACCATTATTTATAAACTACTTATTTATTTATAAGTTACCTCATTCATTACCATGCAGGTATAGGGTTTCGAAGCTATTTTTTCCGGGTTCCCTATTTTTTATGCTTTTCAAGGCAGTGAAACTTCTCTGCCTGTACAGCTTTCTATTGGAAACACGGCAGCCTAGCTGCACACCACCAAATGCAATATCAAGGGCACATGGATCAAGAAAGTAATATATAGGTTCTATGAGAAGAAAAAAAAATCACAATTCTACAACCTACCACACATATGCTAAAGTTTTATCAATAGGATGGATGAACCATAAATATGTCAATGTAACATAATCTTTTGAGAAAATCCATCACTATTGGCTGTTAAGGAAAAAAAAGGTATTTTGACGTAAAAAAACAAAGTCCTGAAATAAACAAGATAGATTATCTATAAACAGACAATGGATTGAAAAACAGAAAAGAGAACTAGAAATACACAGTTTTTTTTATTTTAGCAAAGTATAATAATTAAATATTTTAAATCCTGAACAATAATTGATGTGCTCTATTTCCTAATGATCAAGCAAAGCCTAACAAAATCTTCAAGTAACAAAAAAGAATTCAGGTTAGTGAAGACAAAAAAGATTGCAAGAATGTGCAGAAGCAGCTAAGAAAGTTTGTGCCTGCAGATGTCAAAGCCAGGTGGAATTCAGTATCAGGATGTGTAAATGAAGATGCTCAAGGATGGCTCAAAGTCCTTCTAACATGCCTGGGTTCTGACTGAAATGCAGGCTTTCACATAGGAAAAAAACCCAAGGAAATACTGCGAGTAGGACAGGAAAAGATTCTCTGTACTGAGAATACCATGCCAACTGTTTAAAACATATCATTCCCTCACTTAAAATAGTCTGTTCAGATATATCGTCACCATATCATGAAAGAAAAGTAAAAAGAAGTGAAGGTAATGGAAATAATTCCATATGTAAAATATGTCCCGTCTGAAGAGCTACAGAAAAGGCAAGAATCCTCTTTTTAAAAGGGAATCCAATAAGAAATTGCATGCTAGATGCACATAAAACAAGCTGCATGCAGAAGGTGAATCATACCCACAACACGTGACACGGATGTTAGCCGAAAATATTATGATAACGAGGAAAGTCTTGTTTTGCAATATGTGTAATCTACCTGCAGAAATCACTGCCACCAGATACCACACAGGCTTACAGGTTAATGCAAGTAAACCAGATTTGGGTGCTGGCATAAATACTGAGGTTAACTGTAGTTGTATTAGATAGGGTCTCTATTAATTAATGGATAAATACCCAGCTGCTTCTGCTGTATGAGACAGTTTTGGACTCAGAGCAACAGAGATAAAGGCCCAAAGGGGGATATCCTGCATGGCCATAGGGTCTGCAGTTCCCGGTGAGGAATGTTGCCTGGAGCAGCATCGCTTAGGATGCCGACAGGGAAACATCTGGGGTGATGCACCAAGGCACTGTAGAATTCCCTGTTTTCATATTTAGAATTGGGTTAACGGTAAGAAAGTTGTTACTGCCAATTAAACTCGCTCCTGGCTTTATAATGCAGCAGCTAATTCTGTTTGGCTTACTTTTTCAAATCTGTTACGGGGGCTTTGAACAATGATACTGAAAAACATTTCAAGTACATCACTGTGCCTACTGAATTACAGAGCTCTTGATTAATGGCACTTGTTCAACATCACACTGACAGTAGTATGAAGTGTAAAAAAACCAGTGTTTCTGCCTGGTGTGTTTTCTCCAATGAGACAGACCAGACAGCGTCGGCACAGATTTTATTTTTTATATATTTTTTAATTGCCTCTTTTTTCTTTTTGTCTCTCGTTGTATTTTTCATTTTGCAAGTGTGGACTTCTGTCCCGCGCTGGAGCTTGGGTGAGGTGAGTTATCATCCAGGAGGTCTGCAGCAGGTTTTGCTGAAGTGTCGCTACTTAGCATTGACTCTGCAGCCAGAAAACTTCATCCAGAAAACTTCATCCAGAAAACTTCATCCCTGTATCCTAATGGGCAGCACAGCAGTGGGGAGGCAAAAAAGAGGGAGAGGAAAGGAGCTGAAGGCATGCACTGGTCAGATCCATCAGCAAACAAACCAAGCTGCTGGAGCATCCATCATGATGCCACCGGTGAATTGCAGTTGACTGGAGGCACACTTCACTGCCCAGTATCAGAGTTTATGTATTTTACTAACCTTATTTCACTGGATTGAGCCTGTACAGCTTTATGGGGCCTCCAGTCTCCACCAGTTTGAAATAAATCCCTGGTGAGCTGTATATCACAGCCTGATAAGGGTTGTGGGGCCATCCTTGTACATATAGGTGTTGCCTTGTATATACAGGTGTTGCTGCTTCTGGACCAGAAGGTCACTCTCCTCCTCTGGGATGAGCAGGAAGGCACGCCGTAGGACTAGGAGACAACAGCAATTTTCAACCTTTTGTTAGATTATTGCAAGCAGCTCACGGCACCGGTGGCGGGGAGGGTTTGTGTTACTGCATCTATGTCCCCTCTCCAGCATCCCCCTCTCCTCCCAGCAGCATCCGTGACACAGATTTCACAGCAGCTGTAAACCTAGTTTTGCTGTCGGAATTTCTTTCCCATTCATTATTTTGTTGTCTTAGCTAATGAACACAACTGATCTCTGCGCGAAAATGCTCACAACGCACCCTGGTCCTGCCTCGTCATCCTTAGGTGTGCCCTGTTCTTGAAAAAAACCCAACCAATCCTGCCTCTGGGCCTGAGTAAGAAGTGCTACAGAGGACCAGAGGTGAATTAAAATAGCTCCTGGAAATATAGCAGTTAATGGAATCATATGAGCAATCTATTTTTATGGTTTTTGGGGAATGAGCTCCACTGAGTATCAGGAAAGGATCCTTCACCCTTAATATACAGTACTGTAAGAGGAGCGTACTACTGGAGAAAGTAGGAACAGGATGAAGGCCACTGAAAAAAATCATTCTTTTTTTTCTCTGGCAGTGCCTCTGGGCTTTAAAGTAGTTTTCGGTAGTCTAAAGACATTTTCACTGCTGAAGCAACACTACTTCATCTGTAATGTCAGACAAAGTAATGTCCTTACCTGATCTTTCTCCAGTGGAAACACACAGAGCCTGATTTCCAGCAATGACATCTCTTTGGTGGACACAATTTCACACCGGCCCTGTGTACCAGCTCTTCACTGCAGCTAATAGACAGCTGCCAAAATGGTGACATTGCTTCCATCGTGAATTTGAACCTGTGACTTTTTGCTGCCCTGCAAAGTGGATAGAACTGGTAAAAAAAAAAAAAAAAAGAGTTATAAAGCCGAAGGACAAGCTCCTGCCTTGTCTTCGTTTGAAGGCAGATGTCACCCACACGTAGTCCAAGAGCCCTGAGTCTCTGCCATCATGGTATGTGGCTCTTAGAAATGTCCGCCTCAGCTTTGACACTCAAAATGGAGCAATATCATCAAACCCCCGCAGAGAGAGGCGGCGAGGGCTCACAGTCCGCAAAAAGGTCTGTGAGAACTTGGGGCTTTGCAGTCCATAAAAAGTCAAGCTACTGCAAGAAATACAACATCACTAATACATGGGCAAAACACCAATAAGTTTCGTATCCAAAGGAGAAAGGAGAGAGATGCTCTCCTTTTCTTTGCCACAAAGGACACATTCCGTTTTAACATGTACAACACCGAGAAAGGCTGAGATCATGGCTTAATTCTTTCAAGAAATGCTTTTTTTCTGGTGATTATCAACTGCATCGTCCTGACTGACCATCATATTTTTGAGGCGATGCAGAGAGGGATGGAGAATCATAGCCAAGCTATGAAGAGGAGTAGCGGGGCTTATGAAGGAAATTAAAATGGTATTGCATGAGGAAACAGAATAGTGCACAAAGCCCCAGTGAGATATATTTTTGGTTTCGGTTTTGTTTTTTTTAATAAAGGTGACAGCTTATCCATATGTCAGACAAGCGTTAGTTTCTGGGGAGCTTCCACGGTCATCCATAAGCAGAGATAATGGCGGCAGTTTTACCTAGAAATAATGAAACATAACTCAGTGGTTGAGAATTGCGATCCAGCTATTCATTTATAGGGATGAACATGAATAATGAATTTACAAAGTCTCACAGCCGTCAAAAAGTGTCCCTCTATTTTCCATAAAACCAGTGTCGGGGTAAGATTCATCTCTGAAGTGCTTTTCTTTTGCTGAGAGACCAGAGTGCTTCCTGGACACTCCGTTGCCAAATGTAGGTATTATTAGAATTATTTTTTTTTATTCCTTCCCAGAAAAAAAAAAAGTATTAATATTGTTTATTGTTGCATTTGTGTATTTTAAGCTATTTCACGGGTGTAATGTGTGTAGACTTCCCAGTTGTAGCCCATGTTGTGGCATTAATCTAATTTCAATAACTGTGCATAAGAAGCATTTTTCAGCATTTGTAACTGCCTCTGTTGGAATTGCTGGAGGATGAATTTTGTCTTTCGGAGCCCCTTCCATACAGTGCCTTTGGTGAAATTGCAGGCTGTCGGGACTACAAGGCTTTTACCAATAAGCCTTCAGGAGCACCCTCGTTGTAGGACATGCCCTAGACCAACAAAGGAGTTTTTGGTCGATGGATGCAAAACATCAGGGAAGCAAAAGATCAGAACAGGGAAAATTTTAACATCACCCATAGATGGTGATTTAGGGCATGTCGAGTATGTTTGAGCTTCCCCAGTGTTCATGTTCAGACACTTAGAGCCATGCTTTTCCTTTCGTTGTATTGGATTTTCTCCGTGAATACTCCTTGGATGTTGCCGAGATAAAAGAGATGTCATGTGCTGTTGACTGATATGTAAGTATGGGCAAGAGCTGAGTGAAAACAGACACAAGAGCTGCTTCTTGGAGACATAAGGCAGATTGGAGACCAGAGACCCATTTCAGCAGCCCCTGCTTGCAGGAGCAGCTTGCAAAAACCTGGCTTTTAGGAGAAGCTCAGGGGGTTAAGCACTTTAATAAGTGACATTACCAAACCCTGAGGCTCCTGATTCAACCAGGGCCCCGGTTAGAGCGGGACTGAGAGAACATGCACAAACAGAGACATATTCTTGACCTTCAGAGGGAGAGGCAGGTGGTGCCCCTTGTGCCCTTGGGCTGTCCCTCTGCCTCCTCTCTTCTCCCCCATGCTCACTAGGGGCACCTTTAGGAGGCGGCGGTTCTTTTCTGTGCTCTCCATACTCAATTACCTGCTTCAGCGTCTGTAGGTTTTCAGTAGCCAACAGATTCAAAGCATAAGGAAGCTCTGGTATTGGGACAGAAGGAGGATCTTAAGCATCAGCCTTATGTTAGGAATAACTACCCAGGGGGGAGGAAAAACAATCCCCAAAACCAGAAAAGAACCCAAACAAACAACAACAACAAAAAAAAACCAACAGGAAAAAAAAAAGGCAAAAAACCCACACCAAAACTCCAAAACAAACAACAACTGCCCAGTGCACTTTCTGCCTAGAAAAAAACTCGAGGTTTGGTTGCTTTCTTTCAAAATCAGTGCTGTTCAAGACGCATAGTGGAAACCTGTAGCTCCTGTACAGGCAAATTCAATGCCCTTCCATGGAGGGCAATGGCTATCTCCAGCAGGTATTAATTACAGTTGCCTGACAACACTTATTGCAGAATGGAAAATCTAATTTTTTTTGGTGCTGGGCGAACAGGAAAAAAGCAAAATGAAATGTATGTGAGTGTCTGCTTATTTTTTTTGACTGTGAGTGGAGACAATTTTTCACCAGTGGAGCTGCTATGTACTCAGTAAAAACAAAATTTACACATTATGCTGGCTAAAGACAGCTGAAGTTCAGGGACCCAGTTCCTGTTCCCCTGAGGCTTCTTCGCAGGTTGCTCTGTAGCAGTGCTTGAGAAGAGAAAACTTTTGTCAGGAGAGAGCCTGTAGAAAAAAAAAATACATACAAACTACGTATTGCTTTTTTGAAGTAAAATAGCAGAACAGAAATTACAGCTAAGAAGCCACACTGGCTACATGTTGAATATTTTAAAACTACTCACTCTACTTTCTGCCTTTGTCAAAAGATAAATTTATTTTCCTGAACAAAAGAAATTAATAAATTATACCAGGACAGACTTTTTTTTTTTTTCCCCCAAGGGGAAGTTCTAACATTGGAGATGCAATTTTACTATTATGCGGGGCGAGCTTTTAAACTTTAGTGAGAAGGTGTAAAAGGTGTAGAAAGGAGAAGGGGAAACAATCTTTACAAGTAAGAACTGGGGTGAGTTAGCAGATGCAACGAGCCCTTGCCTCCCCGCCTGGCTCTCAAGCAGGAGGAGCTGCGAGGAGGAGCGTGCACGGGGTCTGGCAGCAGTAATTCCCTGAGAAGTGGGTGGCTGTAGCTACAGGCAGAGCTGTGCACCCCCTCAGGCTCCACCATCGCCGTCGCCGCGACTGGCTTTGCTAGGAAAATGCTGCTGCAAAAGCAGCAACCCAGACTTTGTGTACAGATTTGGAGGAGGGGGGAAATGGCAGGACGGGGCTCCAGCGCTCGTCTCCGTACCACCATCCCGCAGATGAAAGCAGGGAAGGCAGCTACAGGCAGCGACTCCAAAACCAGAGCGGCCTTCGCCCTTGGGAAGGCAGAGCAATAAGCAGGTGGTTGTGTTTCCACCTGAATGTGGGCCTGGCGCTGTGCAATGCCTCCACTGCCATCCTGCTCCCCACACACCTCCTCTTCCCCGACGGTCAGGCAAACGCCGTGTGCTTTGGTGCGCGCTCCAAAGTGCTCTTCGGTAGAAAGAAAAGGTCGAGGAGGTATCAAGCACTGCAAGTTGTTTTTCAGCCTTGGAGAGGCACGGAGATACTGTGGTGGAAGTGGACATAGGGAAAATGCAAACTATGAAACTATTGCAGTAACAATCTTTACTGTGGTATTCGATCTGTCTTCCCTCTCTCTATTCCCAGCAATGTCTGTTCTCTGGCCACAAGGTGCCTCTGGGCAAGCTGTGTCGGAGCCCAGTCGAGGGGGGCTGCTTTCACATTTGAGGCGCCCACATCCCTCTCTGTGCTTACCTCGCCAGCCCACCCCTGTGCTCGGGCACCATCCACGCAATTTTGGAGGCTTCACAGCTGCCCTCTTCAGGGCAGCTTCATTTCTCTGGCCTTCTCTGGGAGAGCAGGTCCCGCCACTCTGATGATCCCTCCATCAAGGAAAGGGCTGTTCCAGAAAGCTGCGCCTGTGCTCCAAGGAGATGTGTCCTCCTCTCACTTTTCCCCCGCAAAGATTTCAATGCAAATGTGCTTCAGCTAGCCTGGGCTGCTTTGCCCTGAGCATAGCCAAGGCATTCCTCCTTGGCGTATTCGGGTATGGGCCACAAGGGAACAGGGTAGCTAACACCTTGCCCTTTGAGAAGATACTTCAATGGGGACATTATCAATAGGGAAATTATCACACGCACCTGAAGATTTGGTAGGGTCTCGAAGGAGCTGCTGCACAGCAGAGCTATAAGCCATCCTCT
Organism: Larus michahellis; assembly: GCF_964199755.1. NCBI lineage: Eukaryota > Metazoa > Chordata > Aves > Charadriiformes > Laridae > Larus > Larus michahellis. The sequence goes on from NC_133930.1 coordinate 82,283,167, forward strand.
GAGCACCCTGTAGGCTGTAGGGTAGGTGGTGTGTGGTAGCTGGAGGTACAAGGGACCTGCTGAAACCGTGACCTTGCAGTGTGTTGCTCTAGCGATCCCCCCTGCTCCTCTCAGGCTGCCTCATCACTTGGAGAGTATCCAGTGGGGCTAGGGTGGCTTAGCCCCTCAGAGGAGCCCTGCATTGTATCAGTAGAGCAGCAGACGCAGGAAGTATTACCCAACCATGGAGGGATCCCGTGCTAAGGCACACCATGCTCTCTGTTGCCTTCGCTGACCCTTCTGATGTAGGACCGTAGTGGAAATGGGGACCCACTGCAGCTCTTTGGGCATTTTCCCATGTCCCTCCCAAGCTTTGGAAATGAAGGTGGGAGGTTAGATGAGTTCACCACCTGCTCCCCTCCAAAATGCAAACACACAACTTCTTGCCACCCGCCTGCCCCAAATATCAGACTAAGATTTTACAAGTGACATGAAAAGACTTCATGTCTCTTGCTGTGTTTATCAACTAACGCTGGCAATGATGTTAAGGTAGCAATCTGGATGGCACGCACCGTCACATGCCGCTATCAAGTTTACGTCAGTAGCAAAAGCTGAAAGGAGGCTTTTTAACAGCCTTGACTTTTACTGGCACCAGAAAAACTCAGCATTACGGTTTCTGAGAGTAACCACTCTCCTTTCCAGATTTGGTCTTTACCCTCCTGTACAAAGTTAGAAATTCGCTATGCAAAAACTTGCCATTTACTATATCCAGTAAAATGACAGTAATAGTCTGTGTTGGGGTTTCCCAGAATTACTACTATTGCTGCTAAAGGGGCTGCCTTACAAAAGAAAGAGACACGGCAGGTGGTTCCCCTACAACAGCAGTAGCAGCAGCAATTATTAGTAGTGAATAACACATATAATACAATACCGGGCTTTAGAAGGCCTTGTCTGTGGTAAAACCACAGCCGTGACAAGGGACGAAGTTACAACACAGTTATCCCCTGACCCAAATACAATATGGTCCTATTTTGTGGTGTTGATGGGTCCATAACTATGTTCCACAGCAAGGCTTAAAGGTTAAGGTTACCAGCTGCACTCCACAATGAAACTGTGTTGTAAGTGGGTCCCATGACACAATTGTATTTCTAGTACAGAAAAACCCTAAATAGGCTAGATGCTATAGATCTCTCCCTTTTTCTCCATCTTCCTTGTGTATGCATACACACTTTGCCCTAAGGATATCTCTCGAGAGCCGTGCTTCTCCATTTACTGTAATAGGAAGTGCTTTGATATGATGACAGGGTCATTGTCTATCAAAATCAGGAGATCAAAAGATTCACAGCTAACTAGTAACAAGCCATCGCAACATTTTATGACAAAATTTGAAAGAGCCAGGCCCTTCTTCTCATTAAGCAGTGAGAAAGCAAACATTTTTTCATTGTCTCTTCCAGGAATTTAATTGCTAATTTGCAGTTTATTCAGGCTCCTTCATCAAATATACCTGATACGTCAACTCTGTGCAAACAGAGAAAGCGTCGCCAGTTTTATCAAGGAACAGCTGAAAATCAGGAAAAAAGAGGCAGTCTGACCTTTATAATGGCTGTAATACTTTAATAGATAACTTTCATCTCTTCGACACTTACATGCCAAGTACTGGCTGTAAGACAAGATGCAGGGAAAGAGGGATGGGAGCTACCCTGGCAGCAGCAAATTTGTAGGGATCTGGACACAGTTGGTGTGATCAGGTGATGGAGATACACGCCAGCCACAACCGCACTCTTTTGCATCAGTGGAGTTCTTCCACTTTATGATGTTATGTGCCTTATAAATGGTGGGTTTAAGAAACACAAATACAATAGGAAGCAAATACTAGAAGTCAGAAGGCTAAGGAAATGAATTAAAAAGACTCTGGTTCGGCGTCTGTGCACTTCGGTATCTTCCAGATTTCTTTGACTTCTATTTTTGGGCATACAGTGCCAGTATTCATTGTTATGCCAGTGACTCCTCACCAAGGTCTACCTTCTCTATCAGCTGGTCCTGACAGGAGGTCTCAGCTCTGCTGTCGTGTCAGCTGAAGTGCAAATCTGGATGTTACTGTATTTCTCAGAAAGCTTAGCTGAAACATTGAAAACTGGGTCCCTCCTAATTTATTAAAGTCTGCTTTGGGTTTTAAAGAGGGCTTTTTTCCCCCCCTTCCTAGGCATTAATCTGGTCATCCCTTCCAAATTTAATTTCTTTAATACTAAATGATGTCACAGGCTTGTGGGGAAAATAGCTTGTCACCTTAGGCACCTGGTGTTTCATAATGTGGTGCTGAAGAATGTGCACAACCCAACAGCAGTGAAGGATCTTAACTCAAAGTTTGCCCCTGCCCTCTTTACATTACCACCTAAAAATAATGGTGGTCCAGGACACTGCTTAATCCAGCCAGATAAAAAAGTGGTGCTCCATATTTTCCTGGCTTTGAGAAACAACTAAATCCGCCTGTTTATTTCCACAAAAGTAGCTGAAGGGCTTTTGTGACTGCTTTAGATTTCTCATTGATTGCATCTTCACAGGTCGAACATGAGATGATCTTCAACATTTCTTGAGGCACAAAGAGCAAAGCAGGGCAATTTCTACAGTTCTGCAACAGGAGGCAATCTGAACATGAAACCAGGAGAAGATGGGGAGAAAGGAGGGGAGGCACTCAGGCAAGCAAGCCTTAAGAAAAAGAGTTGCTTATTATTGTCATATGGCAATGATAGAGAACACCAAAGTGGGTGAGACATAATCATAGATTCGCAGAATGGTTTGGGTTGGAAGGGACCTTAAAGACCATCCAGTCCACCACCCTGCCCTGGGCAGGGACACCTCCCACCAGACCAGGTTGCTCCAAGCCCCGTCCAACCCGGCCTTGAACCCCTCCAGGGATGGGGCAGCCACAGCTTCTCTGGGCAACCTGGGCCAGGGGCTCACCACCCTCACAGCACAGAATTTCTTCCCAATATCTCATCTAAATCTCCCATCTTTCGGTTTAAAACCATTACACCTTGTCCTATATGTCCCACTGTTTCTTTTTATGTTGCTGGCAGCTACGCATGGGGTGGGATGAAGAGGAACCAAAGGCATCCCTGCAAATGAGGCTCAATTCTCTATTATTTTGTTGGTTTTCAATGCCAAAGTGTGTTTTAAAGTACAGCACAGCAAAAGCTACTTAAAAATCCTTTTGGGTTCTGCATCAGCTAGAGGTCTGTCTTTACATCTGGTAAAGCTGTAAAGTGCTGTGGTGTTAAATGAATTAGACAATGCTTGGATAAACAGGTGTGAATGTGGCAAATTATTAAAACCCATGTTAGAGGCCATTAACTTTAAGCGTGCTTCAAAGTGCTTCGCTGAATGGCACCTTGCAGATATCGGTTGCAGGGCAATACTGTAGAAACGATGATATAAAAGGCATAATAAAATCCAGTCTGAGATTCATAGGCAGACAGACTGCTTACAAAAGTGGGTGTAGGAGTCGATGGAACCAATGAAAATTGGGTGGTGGATTAGTTACATCCCTCAGGTATTTGCCCTCTCTCTCCCACGGTGTTTTTAACCCTGAGGCAAAACCATTCACTCCATTCATGAATAATCTGCTCAGCCTACGCTGGTTTCAGCATGGTTTATTAAGAAAAAACAAAAATCTGAATTAGTTCTCATTAGTGTGTAAGGCTGAGAACCAGCAAGTCAGGAACTGGTTTGTGAGTAGATCAGTTTATTCTGAGTTGGCCATCCCTCTGTTGGAAAGATGGATCAAACAGCTGAAGGCAGTAACAGCTTTAGCATCCTGACTTTAATTCACTGCCACAAGTCTATCAGCCCTCCCAGACACACCACAGGGTCCCTCTTCCCCTTCAGCAGGCCCAGCTCTGCCGTTCCAGCACTACTTATATTTTTGAAGGAAATTTACAGGAACTGTCGTAATCCAATTAAAAAAAAAAAAAAAAGAAAGGAAGAAAACCAGAAAAGAACAAAATTCCCAGGGAACTACCCAGGGAAGTCATTAATTTTAAACAATGTATAAAGTGTGAGAATATTTCTGTGAGCTCTTTCCAATCATATACTCTTTTTTGGTATTTTTCTTAAAGTTGGGCATAGAATATATATATTACACATAGTTTACAGAGAAAGTTTTAACATTAGCATTGTACCGTAAAGACCTGTATATCAATTAAATGGCTTATTACTTACATGCTTTATGTCTTACTAGTGGAGTCACTGCCTATGCTACTATACTTTCATTACAACTAATTTGAATACTTGAGGCACATCGCAGAAAAAGTTGATATATACCTGAATTTAAGTATATGAACCGCCTAAAAGGAAGAATAGCAGACAGCTCACAAGACCGCACGTGTTGTAAATCCCGTCACCGGCTTGCAAACTACGCAAATTCAGAAAAAGCAGCCTCCCACCATATCGATTTATGTTTTGCAATGGCCTACTGGAGTTTCTTCAGAACAAATAGGAAGAAGCAGCAACAGAGAAGGCTCAAGTGTGTGGGTTCCTTATCTCACTAAATTTAGACAGAATTTCTTACATTAATTTGAGGGAGGTTTGGAGGTCACCTCATGTGTTCAAACTAGAAGCAATGTCAAATGCAATCAGCTCCCACATTCTGAAAGTGAACTTTTTCAGAGTAGTCACAATCTGTCAGTGAGTGGGCCAGAACTGGGGTGGGCTCATTTGGGGTTTCCACTTTTGGAATGACTCTGCCGGCAATTAGTAAATCGCTAAGCATAGCCCTCCCTAGCCATTTAAGTAATTTAATATTATTAAATGTTTCTAAAATAAGAAGTGGGTTATAAAGTGCATCACTTAACTTAAGAGTAATTTGTTCCATTATTTAAATTTCCCCAAAGGATTTTATCATGGTACAGTCTTACAGCCTATGTACAATGCTACTGTGCTCCTAACACTTGGGTCTCTCATTCCAGAAGATGCCATCATAATAACTTTAGCTTAGTTTAGATAATTCCTAGCTCACACATTTCTTTCCCCTTTATAATCATAGTCAGCTATGGTCCAGGTCAGCATTTTTTTCATACCTACAAAAAGGTCAGTTCTGTGTGGAGCGGTCCAGATCGCATAGAAGAACACGCTTGAGATGAGTCTGTGTGAGCACAGGGGTGTACAAAAAGAGATGGCTCCTTTTAAGCACCTCCTTCAATATGAAAACCATCCAATGTTATTTGAAGATGTATTGCCAGAGCAATATGTACTGCCATAAACAAGAATATCTTGCTCTGAAGACCATAACTAACCTCTTATCTTAGTTGTCTTTCACATTATCATGTCAAAGTCTTCATTCCACTTTAACCCTGCTAGGCCAAATCCTTTCTTCACTGCTTTATAATTCCTTATGTTCCTTCTGCTTTCATGCCCTATATCAATGGGATAAACTCCTTACTAAAACTACCATTCCATTCTGCTTTTTGGTGTTGGCCTCCTGAGATACGTGGTGGAAAAATATAACCTCTGGCAGATTAATTAATAATTATGCATTAATAATTTGCTTCCTGGTTTGAATCGTACTCCTGAATTGTAATAAAAAATATGTTTTTAAGAATATGATTCTTTATCCAGATGTAACACTGCCGACTGTGGTCCTGTCAGATGCCATGAACTTGGTTGCATCAGGCAGAGCAGTGCCTTAGGGAGCCTCTTAGCACCAAAAAGTGTGATGTGCCACAAGTAAGCACAAACTCCAGCTGAGTCAGTTGTGAATAGGTGGTAGAGGCTACCACAAGGCTGAAAGTGCATTAATTTGAAAAGTAAAATTAAGATCCTCCACCCTCACAGACATTTAAAGTATCCTGTGGTATTTTGCATAGGCGTATGTTACTCCACACGAGCTGGCAAATTCCCCAGGTAATCTCTCTGACCAATACCTTTTCTTTGGCTTTTCCTTTGGAAATGTTTCCTACAGGGCTGGTTCATGTCTAGGGGGACATAGAGAGTGGGGCCCTGGCCTACTTATTTTGGTGGGACCAAAATTTTAACTATTTGATTGAGTGCTAATTCTCCCTTTGAACTAGAAGCCCATTTGCTCCCCATCCTCCTTGGAGGTGTGTTGCCTGACATGAAAAACTGCAGAACAGACACTTTTAAAATAGAAAACGCTGCCTGCAATATTTTTGTTTCCTCTGAGAGACACCTATAAGAGCAAACTCACGCTGTTTTGTGGCCTCCCCTGCTATCTAGAAGGATGGCCTTCCCCAGGGACACATTCACTCCTAGTATTTCTTTCCCTAGTGCATACGCTCACAACTGCAGCGTTGCACATTTTAGAGCTGCCGACAATACCTCAAACCCTGGGCTGTGTCCGAGGAATTAGGTGGAGCTGCTAGAGCTTTAACAAATGCCAGCAGGTAATTAAAATGTTCTATTCCCAGCAAGAAGTGAATACCTTCCATCATGTTTATCTTTCTGAAAATTGGTCCTTGTTCCATCGAGTTTAACCCAGCAGTGGGCAGAGTCATCACAATGAAATTTTGGTTCCCAGAGATGTTTGCTCGTCCAAAGCAGCAACTACTTCTACCTTCCCTTTCTGCCTGGAGTCCCTCCTCCTCTTCCTGCTTTATTTCTGCCCCTTGGTCTTTCTCTAACTCCCTGCAGGGTGGTGTAGCAAGGTCAGTAATATCCACCTGCGGCGGGTGGAGGGGACCAGGAGCAGGGTCTGGCCCTGAGCATCCCAACGGTGGAGAATGGCCATGCTGTGGGGAAGCTGTGCTGGCAGTGGGATTTAACGGGTAATGGATATGTGTGTTTAAAGCATGTCTTCAGTTCAGTTTTATGACAAGATACCTGAACGAACACAAATCTCAAGGCTATGAGCAGTGCCATTGATTTGGATTTTGACGATTAAAGTTAAGTGGGTTCTTAAGAAATCTGTCTGACATAAGCACAGCATGTGTGTGTTTGTGCCTTGGAAATGTTTTGTTGAGTCAAAATAAATGTTACATCTACGAAGTGAAATTTCAGAGCTGTGTCCCCTCTTCTTTAGTTCATACCATAAACATTTCAAATGACCAAGACTAATGACTTCTTCGTCCATTAAAAACCCACATTTGAACTTCCATACCACTAACTCTGCCAGAAATTCATGTACTACCTATATCGACATTTTGGCTTAACATGCAGATGCTTTGTTTTTAGAAACTATTATTTCCATTTTCGAATGTGCCTTCTTGCTCTTTTCTGCAGTCTGGAAGCTTAGGAGTGGATTTATGAACAAAGGACTACCACAAGTTCACAAGGCACCAGGTTGCTCCAGATTTGATAAAATCGTTGTAATTGAGGCCTCCAAATAAGACTGCAGTCCTTTGCTATTCTTAAGGGTTTTCCTCATTATAGAGATGATTTTGAAACATTTTGCTCTTACTTTCAAATGTGATGATCAAGTTAAATTTGTAATTTGCTATTTTTGGTTTTGTAACTTATTGCATGTTTTTTCTTGAAAGTGTATTTATTTCACTTTTTTTTTTTTTAAACAAGAAGTCTGCTTTTACCCGGGCAATATGTTTTTAAATGTGGTGTGGGTCCTTAATTTTACTTATGCTGTACCTTTAGATTTTATGTATTTCTGTGACCAGCTACTTTTCCAACCAATTAGTTATGACATAATTCCTTTCATTTTTTTATACAGCAGATACCATCCTGTGATATCTTGTAGTTTCATATTCTTGCTAACACAATTACAGGGACTGTGAACACAGTGGTAAAATCTCTGTATACCCAAAATAATTTCTAAATGGTTTTAGTATTATGGAGCTTTTTATTGAGGGCAACAACATAGAATTGCCTTTATGTTATTGATTTTAATTTCGGTGCACGCAGGTATTTTCTCTCAGCACTGAGAGGCAGAGCGGGTACCCATACTGTGTGCAGGCTGAGCTTCAGCAGAGATGCTGGTAGGACCTTCTTCATGTGCCTGGCTGTTTATCATGAAGATAAACCCAGCCATGCACGGTTAGACAGCATGGCTGGTGGGATTCAGCAGGGGCCACCGAGGAGTAAAGTCACAGCAAGACAAGCAGATGTCAATACCTTGTTTTCTCATAAAACTGCTAGGAACATCATGGCTTCAGACCATGCACTCTTGGCAATTTCATTGAAATTGGCCTCAAGGATGCTGAGAAGACACACACACACAGATACGAGTGCATGCTCACACCCTGTGGAATGCGAGCTCTGCCTCTTTAGAGAACCAGGTAAGAAAGAAATGTGAAGTGAATTTCATGTCCTTGCGTCACTCTCTTGCCTATTGTCTACATCATCTGCATGGTCAAATTGCATCTTTTGTTGCTTTGCCCACTTGAGATGCATTAATTCAACAGCTGATGAAGAGGATCAGCAGTAAAAATCATAATTCTAAAAGATCAGAGAATCATAGAATGTGTTGGGTTGGAAGGGACCTCTAAAGGCCATCCAGTCCAACCCCCCTGCAGTCAGCAGGGACATCTTCAACTAGATCAGGTTGCTCAGAGCCTCATCCAGCCTGGCCTTGAATGTCTGCAGGGATGGGGCCTCCACCACCTCTCTGGGCAACCTGTTCCAGTGTCTCACCACCCTCATTGTAAAGAACTTCTTCCTATTGCCTAATCTAAACCTGCCCAGCTCTAGTTTAAAACCATTGCCCCTTGTCCCATCGCTACATGCCCTTGCAAACGGCCCCTCACGATGAGGGAGACACCCCCCTGCTTTTCTTGGGGGTCTAAATAGGTAGTAGAGAGCATTTTGTGCCTCCAAAAAAGCATGCTGGGACGGGAAGAGAAAGATGTGCAAGAACATCAAAGGCAAAATGTGAATGAGAAGGGCTGGGAGGACTTAAGAGGACAAGATGGAAGAGTGGGTTGGGGTTTGGAAGATACAAAAGGTCCCTTGAAGACTGAACTCTGACTCAAATGTGGGAAGAATCCTAAAGGATCCAACACCTCCACTGCAGACCTCACATCAATTTTAATTTCTTTAGCTGACTTCCACTTTGCTAGAATTAACTTCTTTCCAATTAGACTTGCCCTTAAAATAAAATGTCCTTTATCTTTGCTAATATTTGTAATGGAATCAAAATCCCCAAGGATAAAGATATTAGGATTCAGAGGCAAGTCTATACTCACTTTTGTATTTACTTTTCTATTACTTTTCTTTAGAATTAATACTCTCCTCAGCCTGGATTCACCCTTGGAAGTCCACAAGGACCAGCTACAAAGCAGTCCTCCCTCCCTCCCTCTTGCTCTCCCCACACATCCCTGTGCTGGGGGACAGCAATCTCCTCCTCATCACAGAGACACGTTCTGGATGCAGATTCAGAGCAAGCCTGTTCCTGAAGTTTCAGGTAGAAATTAAATAGTAGCTTCTTCTTACAAACTTAGAGGTTAGAGAGAAAAGGAAACCTTGTCCACATTTCCACTGCGACTTCTGAAAACTGTCTTTGTCCTGTCTTCAAGCCTGAAGAGCTGGTCAGACATTCGGACACAATGGCAGTGAAGACCACATTGCCCTGGTACTTCAGGCAGGACTGCTAAGACTTGACTATCAAAATAATTATACTTTCCTCCATCAAAGCACTTTTTCCATCAAAGGCATCTCCATTTCAGGAGTCCTTTTAAAGTGTTTTCCAGCTCCTATATGTAAAACGCAATTTATGTTCAAAATACTGTTGATGTATTTCATGAAGATTTGCTTCCACGAATCTCTTACCTCAAAGTCCCCAGTTATTACCAATATCACTGCTTCAGGTGGTATGCGCTGGGAGTGAAGTACCTAATCAGAGGATGGGCATTTAGCAGTACAGCGAGGAGAGAAGGGATGGGTCTCAGGAGGCTGGGAATGTCCAGATATTCTGCAAAGTGAAATTGTCCATAATGTGTTTTAGGCTGTGGTCAAAGTGAAAGAAAGCACAAAACCAGGTGAAATTGCCAGTCTCTTTCCATGCCAAACTTATCTAGCAGTTGCATGACAGACCATCCTGGATGCTCTTCCAATCTAAAGTGTTTGTACATCAGTCCTGAAATCTGATGATGGGAACTCAAAGTTTGCACAGAAACTTAAGTTGGGTCGTGTTTCTGTGTTTTGCCGTCTCGGAGGATGGGTAATACGGCAACACCCTTTCATTTCCCACGTGCAGGCGACGGCACTCTGCTGCTTGGCTGTCGAAGTGGGAGTAGCAGGAGACAGGAGTTTGCATGTTCAGGTCACTGTTGTGCCTGCTGCCGCCCAGGAAGACGAGCTGAAAAACCATGGCACTGTACTATACCTTGATGGTGGCAGCAGCCGGATCAAGCTCAACGGAAAAAAGGAAAAAGTACAATGAAGGAACTGGCATGAAAACAGCGTTCTCCCGTTTCTTGGACATCAACCCCCAGTATATCATGGAGATTTTGCAAACAACTGCACACCCTCAGGCAGAAAGGCCACGTGCCCTTTGTTTGAGGTGCTTTTCCATTCCTGTTTGTCTGAGCCCATGACAGACCTGGCAATGCCTCATTACACATCTGCCTGTTGAAGTAGTTAATGAGCAGGCATGTGGAAAAAAACACCACCAAAATGTCCAGGGGTTGTTAATCTCCAAGAGTAACATTGTCCATTTGAACAGTGGTGGTAAGAAAGACCTGCAGCCTGCTCCTGCAGCCTGGTCATGTGAAATAGTCTGGGCTGTGCGTACCGCCCCATCATTTAACTGATGTTCAGCTGGAAGACGTCCAAGTTCCTCCATCCCCTGGTGGGACCCGAGGCACCATTTCCAGAGCCCAGCCTCCTTTCCCACCCCATCCGGTCCCTCTCCTCTTGCGAGTAAGGAAACAGATACAGGGACTGGACTCCTACCACCATGCCCTGTGGATTATGATGCCCAGCGTTTAACCTGATTGCAGCCACACGCAGCAGGGGCTGGGGCGATGCTGCTTCGTGCGTGGCACCATGTGTGATGCTGGCAAGATCCAGGCCAGTGCGGGAAGGTGACTTGTTACTTCTCTGTCATTGCCGAGGTGATTGTCATTAGTTCTCTGCCCTTTGCCCCCTCTGTAGTGGCCATATTCACCAGGGACCCCCTTTAATGAGTAGCGCTTAATATGTGCACAGGCTGCTGTCATTCCCTCCTGCCTACCTGCTTTTTTTCTCCAATTTTTCAGCCAGCAGATCCTGGTGTGTCAAAGGAGTTTTCACGGGGAGCTGCACACCCCGGGGAAGGAAAGGTGATGTGCCATTTGTCTGAGGCAGCTTTTCCATGCCCAGGGCATTCCCGAACACGAATGGAGTTTTGGGACTTTAACAAAAGTCAGATAAAGGGGAAAGACGAAGGCGTGTAATGAATGAAACTATCATCAAGCGTAACGCAAGCAGTTTCTTCATGTTGTCCGAGGTGATCCAGACTGACAAGTAAGCAATGCTCTCGTCAAACAAAAAGGGATGCCGTCTGTGTGCAATGCACTGGAGCCACAGATGTGCCCTGTTTAAATAAACTAAGGCATAATAGAAAGCTCTTGGCCAGCCCAGTGTATAAAATCAGTGAGTTTGCTTTTTCAATTAGCGTGATGAGAAGCGCTCCCTTCTCCCTTCTGCTACCCCAATTAAAAACTCTTTATATCTTTGGACCGTTGCCCTCGAAATGCACTTGCACTAACTCAAGTGAAAAGTTTCACATTCCATTAATCGGGAATTTTAAAATAGGAAATACGGACAGTTCCTGTGCCACAATTAAGTTTTCCTCTGCTTGGTGATTTAAAATAGCTCTCACTGCCAATGGCCGCTCAAGGATTGTCCCCTGTACTCATAAAACACTCATTACGAAGGTTCCTGTGATTCTTTTGCCACTTCTGGTGGTTGTTGTATTGGAAAGAGACGAGAAATTAATTGTTAAGACAAAGGATCCAACTTTACATTTGTTTACAGCCCTTCTGGGAGGCGGCGATTCAGCCATCACAGCTCCTGCACCGACAGTATTCAATCGGGAGCAGAAGCTCTTCTCACAGTGGCCACCAGGGCATCCCATGTCCTCCCGGGGCAGACCCACATGGCATTTGGGAACACTCTGGGAGCCTTCCCATGCATGGGAGTAGCTTCTCGGGTTCTGGGATTTTTGCATTCCAATAGGAAAAAAACCCTGCATTTATAGAGAGGGGGAGAGTAGAAGGGAAGGGGAAAATCACTCAGTGACTGCTAGCAACCTGAGGTTAAAGCCCCTCCTGGACACATGCAGGACATTTAAAATTTAGGGAGGTGTAAGAAAGCAAATATTAATTCCTCCCTGTAAATTTTCAAAGCAGGGCTTAAGAGGGCTGGGTTTAAAATTCTTCTGATGTCTCTGCAGATCTGAGCCTCGGCTCCATGCTCGTTTTCTGTATTAAAATGAATGGCAGTGCATGAGGGGGAAAGATCCACACACCTTAACACAGCACACAATATACATGAACTCAGGGCAGTAGTTAAGTACTGCCATGTAGCTGAACACTTCTTTTAAAAGCAGCTTTTATGCTATAAAATCAGCAACAAAACATCTCTGGGTTCAATTGACCTCCACGCTTGAGTCTGAATATCCAAGACGTATGTCACCTCTTCTGCAGCTTTGATCTCATGTTAGAAAGAAAAATATAATAATTATCATGTTGTTCAACTCAGCTGACAGAGGATCTGATATTTTAGGAATGCTTTTGAGACGCCTAAGCTGAGAACAGAAGGATGCTGCATTCCTAATTAAGGTGCAGTTTGATCAGCATGATGCTCCAGCTGAAAATAAAGCACCTAAGGACGATGAAGCTAATACCTCATAAAAGAACTGCTTGCACATAAGGTGAACGCTGAGAGACTGGCCAAATGCCTCCCTGACAGAGACAATATAATTACATTTCTTCACGATAACATCACCACTTGCAGGACTGTAGGGGTCTGTCAGTTCCCAATTTAAATCATGATTTTTGAGGTTGAAAATGTTGGTCCGTCCCCAAACACAACAGGCACAGACATGACACAGCGTATGAAGTGCCAGCCAAGAGATACTTGCATTTTTTTTTTGACAAGTGAAAAATACTTTAATCCTTTGAAACATGATTGAACTTCAAACAAAATGCAGCATTGTCAGCCTTCAGTGCTCAAAAAAATGCTGCAGTATACTCTTCCCTCCCAAATTCAAGGCGTTAGGTCGTAACATTATCTATATATATACACATAGATATATACACAGACTTATAAACACATACACTTATACATATATATACACATATATATGTACATGTGTGTGCATATATAAACACACGCACATAAAAGGAGCTCCTCATTTCTCCTCTTCATTTGTAAGCGATTATTAGATACCTGCTTCTCAAGTGAAGGACCTTTTTTGTTCGGTTGTTCAGTCACTAGTCCAGGTAAATTTCTTTTTTTTCTTTATTTTTCAGTCTTCCTTTTTTTCAGTTTGGGTTTGTTTGGGGTTGTTTGTTTTTTTCCCTGTTTGTTTGCTGTAGGGTTGGGGTTTTTTAACACAGTCTGAAATTTTTTAACTTTGAAAGATTGTTCCAGGCATCACATCACATTTGTAAAGACCTGAATGCTGAAAACAGAAGTTCAATGCAATGTAAACTCAGCAGATTATCGTGTTTGGTTAAAAAAGAAATAAGTACTTCATTTCAGAGGAATGGGAAATAATTTCATTACCTTTCACAATTATTTTCAAGCCTGTGTTAAAGCACAATTAAAAGAAACTGGCTGAAATCAAACCACTTTATTCTGAAAATGCTAGTAAGGGATATTTCAGCAAGATAAAAAAAAATCATTTTCCAGCTTCTTCCTAAAGTAGGCGTCCGGTGAGAACCTCCATTGCCTAGAGAAGTCTGTGTGACCAGGTGCATCATGTGTAGCTGGTACAGGGCTGTTACAGCTGTTGCTTCTGGCGCAGACCAACGGCTAGATGGAGACTGTCATTGGGGTGGAGGAGCTCTATGTCTGGCCATGGTCTCACCTTGTCCACAAGTCACACACATTTGGTACAAATATTGCGTCTTACCCATAGATACATAGATGAATCTTGTTAATGTGAAATTTTTTTTTAAGGACCGTGTAAATTAAAGACGTGTTGATTTTTTTGTGTAGGGGACAGATGCCCAGGTTAGAATAAATTGTCTGCCAGCAACAGTCTCTCTGCGGCCCTGGAGTCCAGTGCCAGCCTCCCCTGATGGTGCTGCTGCTGCACCTCAAGGTAAAGGCTACCCCCAGTTAAAAGTCATCCCCTGGATCTCCCGCACTGCTCCTTGGTCTTACACGGTACATTTTCTAAAGTACAAATGATTTAAGGCTCTTGGAGCCACCACAAATTCGGCTAGCATATCTGTTCAGCGGATTTCTGTTGGTAGCAAACCCAAACGTGGAACTCGCTAGCAGCCAGCACTCATTAGTGCTAACGTATGTTTTAACCTCAGCTTTAATGTTTGATGTAATTATTTAAAATGCTGCAATGTGAAATGAAATGAGATAGTGCTCCCTTTAATGTTCCTTTTAAAAGATAAGGGTGTTTCTTTTTTTCACTTAGAACTGGTGGGAAAATCTTGATTGAAAGGAAGTTCCAACAAAACCAAGGAAAAATATTAAAGCTTTGAGTGAATATTTTTGCCTGGCTTCAGACAAGCTCTGCTTTCATCACACAGGAGTGACTAAGAGAACCTGAGGTTTTTTTCCCTCAAACAAATTATCATCCTTACATATGCTCTGAAATTATCATCTTCTTTTAATTCAACACAAAAAAGGCATATTCATCTTTTAAGCAACGACAGGGGCACCATTAAAACATAAATTTCAGCATGCACCTGGAGCTTTTATTTGTTCTAATCTGTATGACGTAGTTTCCCTCATTTCATAACAAAGTATTCACTTTGAATGGGGCTTTAGATGCTGTGTGTGTTGCTAAAGATAATGAACTAAACAAACCAACACGAAGTTGCCTACAAGGATCATGTGAAAATAAATACCATAGCAGTGAAACCTGCTTTGGAACTTGGCCGTTTATTTATCCACCTCCGGTTACCTTTATGCCATGATAGGCAGAAAGACAACTTACTTATCGAGGTTACAGTTGCAGTTGCCTGGCATAGGGAAAGCAAAACGAGGAGCACATTTTAATGTTTTCAACAAGAAAAAGACGCAAATTTTTTGTATGCCTCTGAAATAGTTTGGGCTTTTCTTCTGCCCGGTTTCTTTTACGTCTTCATGCTGCAATTCTGGTGCGAGTGATGGCAGCCACAAGTAACATAATCCTGGGCTTTTAAGAACCGAAGACCCATTATACAGTCAGTAAAGAGTCATACCGGTAATATTGGTCTGAGTCAACACAAACTGAATTGGACAGTCCAAATCCTCTGATCTGCTGCAGATCACCCGTTTTAAGATTCACGGACATCTTCCCACTAGAAGGTACCAAGAAATAAATTTCTGGTAGTGAAATTGTGCTCAGCAGCAGTGAGAAAACCTCGACCTTGTTACCGGTGCTGGTACAATGCTGTGGGTAGATGGGCTTTGACATTTCTAAAGAAATGCCCTTTTCATGGGGCGCTCCCTCAAGAAGCATTGCCAGTGGGAATAAGAATGAATATACCTAAAATGAGGACCGTGCCCCCAAGATTTTATGCCTATCTGCCTGCTTTCTATCTATCTGACCCAAAATTAGGCCTCAAAAGGTATAGTATTTAATACAGATACCGGGTACAATGTACCTTCTCACAATTAGCAGAAAGCGCTGTTTTGTAATTAAAGGGTGAAGTGGGGCATGATGAGCATATGGAAAAGGAGACCCTTAATAAGTGATGGAGCCTTCAAAAGAAATTGCTAATTAGTATGCATTTGATGTGTACTATACCAATTTTAAGACTTTGCCTGGAATAAATTGCTGTGTTGGGTGTTTGGAGGAGTGGTGAGATTAGCATTTACAAAGGGGGCAATTTTCTGTCTTCTTGACTCTGTTAAATGGAAGAAATAACTTCCAAGACTGAGGCAGTGGTTAGCCCATCAATCACCCTCACAGCTGGAAACGGGGGATCCCAAATGCTGAGATGAGTTAATCTGTCAGTTAATAAGTTCTTAGTGGCACCATATGGCGCCAGGCCACTCCACACTGGGGCAAGGACAGCACTGTTTACACAGGCATGCTACTTTCTCAGGTACCTCCCCGCTGGCAGATCCCTTTGTTCTGGAGGATCAATTTACTTTGCACAGTAAATTGGCTGAATTGATCAGTTCAGAGCAAGTAATTGTTGACTAATCCCGGGGAATCATGCCTTGCTCATATGGGAGAGACAAAGGGTGCTGGCAGCGGGTGAGTTTCTTGCTCCGTCCTGGGGGCTGTTTTCTCCAGATATGATGGACGTTGATTAAAGCTGCCCGTAGGAGGATAAGCAGCCTGTATCGACTTTAAGTGACGGAGGTAATGGGAGGGCCGGCTTCCTTCAGTGAGGCTGCTTTAGGTGTCTCAGCCCGGCTGCTGTCGCTAATTGTCCTGGGGGAGGACAGCACGTGGCATTCGGTACCACCAGTTCGCATGCCGACCGGCCCTTCTTTAAAACCCGAACACCGAATCATAGGTGAGCAAACAAAAACAAAAAATAGAATCAGCTTGTTTAAAGACACACAAGCAGGGCAATTTACTGCAAGGCACAAACAGGCCATGCCTCTCAAACAGATAAGGGCTCACCCAGATGTGTCTCGGTGCCACAGAATACATAACTTCCTAGCTTTAACCTTGAAATTCCTCAATTTTGCAAGCATGTTTGAGGACATCGTTTCAAAACACAGTGATTATTTTTTAACTTACGTAATAAAACTCCAATCAGTCTGCCAATGTACAAAGTATCCCATTTAATCTTTTCTTTTTAATCCTGCTTCTTTTCTATAACCCGTGCCTTTCTGATTAGTTTCCAACAGAAGCTGTAGATTCTTCTTTCGCTTCCAAAAAAAAAAGGAAAAATCTTTTCCTTAGCAAGTATAATAAATAGGATATCTCAAAATATCAGAATTATACACATTTAGAAACCGTGATGCAGCATTAAGAGCAGTTTCCCAAAGGTGGGATTGTAGCACTCATCAAATACAAACCCACATTTGCTAGAGGTTTTCCCTGTCTTGTCTCCATAGCAACTTTCTCATGTAGGTTGTGGGGACTTAACTTGTAAGTTGCTGTTTATTTCTGTCCCTTTGAAATCTGTGGACTGAACTTGATGGATAAGTATGACCTAGCATATATATGAAAAACGACTCTCTGAGATCTAGTTCAAATCTGAACTGAAAGAGCTAGCTCATGGACAGCTGGCTTGTGAATTTAATTGGTTTGGAACTATTATGTACATTTATGGTATGTTGCCTTTGGATATTCATCTCAGCATGCAGACGCAGTCATCGTTCTGATAGCCAAAGAACTGTAAAAGGTAAACATCCCTTCCCTCCCCCTTCCCTTTCCCCCTGCTCTCCCTTTCCCCTTCCCAAAAACCTGTTCATTCATTTTAACAAAGAGGTACTGGAAGGAGACTAGAGCTCTCAGGAGAGAGCTGAGAACTCTCCCAAACTTCAAACAAAGTTTGTCTTGTCTCTTTTCAGCGGTAGGTGAGAAGCAGAGTTTAGAAAACTACTGTTCAGGAACCTTCTCAGATTAACTAGAAAGCATCAGGGACATACACTGTCAAAACCAATGGAGGAAGCAGTAAATCAGGGTACACAACTTCCATGTATAACTTCCATGTATAACTTCTTTGTATAACTTCCATTATACAAAAATAAGATGTGATTTTTTCAAGATGTAGAACAGATGAAGGCACAGTGGGTGAGCTCAGGTCATCCAGCAAAAGGGCACTTCTTCACCTGCATTTTACTTTCTCAGAAAGTAGAGTTTTGTGTGAAAAATACATGTGAAAATGTGTAAATAACTGAATATATGTCTCTTTCCTGCCTCCGCTGCCTTTAAAGAAAAGAACCTCAAAAGAACATTTTTAATTTTATGCATAAAAGAAGTAGAAAAGATTTCCTGTATATTAGCGATTGTGCTTTTAAATCCCGTAGTAGATTAGGTCATACATAGTGTAACTTAACTACAATAGAAAGTTTTGATTGCAGGGTCTGACTTTATGTTTAGATGTACGACAGAACTTCTGGGGGGAAAGACAAAAGGACTTTGTTGATATTAGTATTCGGAGCGGGTCTATTTTCAAAATGACAGGCAAAAATATATATTAACCAAGTTTTTTCTTTTTGATGGTTTCATATTTAAGAAAAATGACGTTGAAATACAAACCAGTCAAAATCCCTAAAGTAGGAACCACTAGCCTTTTTGTCAACAAAATGAAAATTCTGTTTCCCAAAAATAAAACATTCCAGCAGCATGTTCATAATGTGTAGGGTAATCTACACATGAAGTACATAATACATAAAGAGACAGGAGGGTTTAAACCAAGTTTCATTTCAAAGCAAGTATTTTTTGTAGCTCAGCTCTGCAAACGTCCAAAAGCCGGCTAATGGAACCACATTACATGTGTTTAATGCAGCTCTCTGCACCCAGCCTGCTTGCTGAGCTGCGTAGCACATACAATATACAACAGGGCAAGGCATTTCTAAACTCCAGGAGTTTACTGAATGCACTCCAAAAAGCTGCATTATTGTATCAGGGTAGAAGTGGTTGTTGATGCCTTCAGTTCAAATATAAAGATGGTGCAAATTCTAAATGCTGAAATCCAAGAGATTCCATGTTCTGGGTTGTGAGTGTTGATTTATTTTTTTTCTTTTCCTTTTTTTACTGACTTCAAATATTCCCGAGCATGGCAAAATGGCAGGATATTTGGAGACAACCTCATCACTGTTTGTTTGCGAGTTACCACTACAATTGTTCTCTCCCTGGACGACCCACAGAGAAGATGCCTGAAGTCACAAGTGCCACCTGACACTGAGGGCACAGACGGCTTCTTTTAGGGATCCTTGTCAGAATGATGGCAGCAGTAAATCGTAGTTACAATTAAAGCTTTATTTTTCTTAGCAGAATGATTAGTATAGCACAGAATTTATGATTAGAATGGCTCAGGATTTCTACAAGCAGAAGCAATGTAGTACAATTTATAAGCAGCATCGCACAGAGTTTATAATGAACATGATTTCATGGATGATGCTCCGTGCCGCGACGCTCCCCTCCCCTGCGCCGGGCTGGCGGGTGCCGGGGACTGTCAAGGCCGCTGAGGAGGGCAGTAACTGGCCTGGCACCCGGAGCCTTGAGGGAGGGCAGGAAGAAGCTGTTTGGTTTGTCTGCTTGGTGCACGGGACCTTCAGGGCCTGATAAGGAGGGGAAGGGAACGAACGCGTGACCCACGCGGTCAGAGGATGGCTGCGTCCCTCGTAGAACGGCGTGAGTCATGCTCACCACACCACCGGTGTCAGGAGCAGGGGGTGCCAGTCACAAGTAGCTGCCAGAATTTGCCCTTCCACTCATGCTTTGAGTGGAAGGTCTAGGATCTTCGAGATCCCAGAGACACCCAACACATCCTGGCTTGTGATCCAATCTTCCCCAGGAGCCCCTGTCAGAGCCAGGCTGTGCAGACATGAGGTACCATGGACATCCTCTCCCAAGGAGTATAAAGGATTTATCCATGCTGTTCATCCTCAAAACCAAGCAGACACATCAGGTGCATGCTGTTCTGGGATCCAGTGCCTGAACATCACCCAGCTGGTCTAGTTTTAACCCCATTAGCTCTTCCCTCTCTTCCTGAGGAGCAGGAGACCACAGCAACTCCTCACCAAGCAGCATCTCCTCCACATCCCTGCAGCTGCTGGCACACGGGGCAGGACCTTGTGAAGGAGCTCCAGACGCAAGCTCAGAATTGCCCACCTGAATTTTGGCAGACAGCTTACCCAAATCATAAAGACTAAGTGACCCGATACTGAGAGATTTCAGCTTGAAAAAAGCAATTACATTATTGTCTCGAGGAAGAGTGAATCCTTGAATTGCCCTTCCTGAAAGTTTCAATAATTTCTTGCTTTATTAAAGTCCCCACATGAAAATGAGCTTGCAGAAAGTGCCTGACCTTACCCTTCGCCGTCTTGCAAAGTCCACGATATCGACACTATGAAGGAACAAAGGGAACAGCAAACTTGGGTTGATTTGCTATCTGTCTTTAGAAGGTATCTCAATGCCGGTTTCCTGTTCTGCCTGAATATGTTCTTTGGACATATTATAAAGGCAAAAGGTGAACTGCTTTTGGCATGTACACATAAAGAATCACAATTACTAGGACTAGGGGCGATCTCAAATAGCTCTTCTGAGATCTAAAAAATATGATTTGTACAAAGAACCAAAAAATATGAACATTTCTGCTTCTTCATTTGCTGAATATAATTCTACTCAAAGAAAAGAGTTTCTTTGAGTAAAATTCAGCTTTGAGAAATTCAGCTTCACAACTAAAGACACTGATGGAGCTTCAAATTCTTGGCTGCAATGGTAGGAAATGTTTTTCCATTTTTCCTCTGGGGGTAAGTCATCCAATTCCCGTATTTTTGAAGTCAGCTGGGTTTTCTCAGACCCTTTATAAATCAATCCTCCCGTGTTCACATGCTCCTTACAGACAGTGTCTCACTGGCTGCTTATTGCAGACAATTAAACCAAACTTCTTTTATACTCATAGAAAGAGACCATAATCTAATAACTCCCCGTGTAACGAGGAGCAGCAGCAAAGGACAGAAATTGTGCAGGAATTAGAACGATTCTGCTCTTACAGTTACACTCGTGTAGCTGAGAGTGGAATTTGAGGTGCAGCAATGACTAAGAGCAACTAGAGAACTGCCCTACCCGCTTATGTCATGTCCCTTTTGGGGGTTTATGTCTGAATATTGAGTGCAGGTCTGGACAACCATAATTATTGTGCTATTCGAGGATATTTTGCTGCTGTGTGTGATTGTGCATGCCTTCCTCTCACGAGCCCCCAGGCACGAACTGATGATCCCAGGTAAGAAAGTTGCTTCTCCAGTGGGGTTGGACCCAGTTTCCCTTGTGGAGATGAGAAAAATAAAAGATATCTTACCGTCTGCTGGGCTGCGAGACACTGTCCAGTTTGCATAGTACATAGCAACAAGTGACCTGTTAAATGATGACAAATCCTTCAGCTCCTGGCTTTAGACCTCTGACCTCTTGACTCCCTGCCTGTATCCAGGGAGCAGTCTGCGGAGAAGAATGCAATAAACGGCTTGTAATCTAGTGGTCTCAAAAGAAATTACATCAAAACCAGCTGTTACACCACTAGTCGTTAAAGACTGACAACATGTTA
Source organism: Larus michahellis (assembly GCF_964199755.1). NCBI lineage: Eukaryota > Metazoa > Chordata > Aves > Charadriiformes > Laridae > Larus > Larus michahellis. The sequence continues at coordinate 82,304,442 of NC_133930.1, forward strand.
ACCGAAATAGGGCCTTTATATTGTGTGGGCTTTTGCAATCGCTGAAGGTCCGGGGCTGCTCCCCCCTCCCCCTCTTTAGGGAAACAGCAGTAAATGTCATCCCAAGTAAATATGTCCTATCATCCTTTAAATTATGAGTAAGATGTGTTTGATTGCAGTCTCTTCTCTCTCGTTTTAATTAACTGTGTCGGGCTGTGTTTCTCAGCTCTGAACTTTACAATGTGTTCCCAACATGTCGAGCACAGGGGTGACTCAGCACATAATTTCTGCATTTCCACTTGCCTCTGACTCATATTTATACTTTGTTTTGATTATAATTTAGAATTTCTCTCTCTGTGTCTTTCCTTTGGAAACGTTGCTTGCAGGTACACAGGATTTATGATGAAATAAAGTCTACATTTGCCTCACCGGTTTCAGTGCTGGCACCTGAAATGATTTGAGGCACAAGTTAAAACAGACGGTGCCTGACAGTGGATGTCAAAATTTTACCATGGGATGCTTGAAATACAGACTACGTCTTTCTGTTCATCCATGCGGGCATCTAAAATACAGCAAACCAGCAAGCATCACTGGGGAGAAAAGCAAAAAATGGAGGAGCACTGTGGTGTTGGAGGATCTCACAGAAGCATGCATGCTGCTAAGCACCTCTTAGAGTCCTTCAAACCCAAAGCAGTTGTCTACCACGTATTTGAACAATAGATGATAAGGATGAATAGATGAACATAGATGAAAAGGAGAATGCCTGAGAAGGAGGGTCAAACCTTTCATGCCACCTGACCCTTCCTCATCTCAATGTTTTTCTTCAAATCTCCACTTGTGGCAATTCCCTCTATACAAACTCTACTCTGTAACCTAAAGGAAAAAAATTGATACTGGAAGTTCAGCCAGTAACTTCAGTAAAGCCATAAATTTACCTCTGCTCTCTGTAAGAGGCAGTAATAACAATCAAAAAAAAAAAAAAAAGAAAAGAAAAAGAAAGTAGTATTTTAAATCACAGAGAATAATTATTTCCAGAAAGAGATTGTCTAAAAGTGTCAGTTAAGTCTCCTGCTGATGCTTGTGAAAAGTGGTAATAAGCTGAGGAAAGCTGGCAAAATGAGGCAGCTACAGAGAGTTAATGTGAAGCCAAATGATATTCCCAAAACTCAGAAGGTACTGTAACTTTTCTATTGGTAGAGAAGAGGTGGAGAACAACATCTAAACTGGAGAAAGTACATCTGTTAGTAGACATAGAGTCCTCCTTACTTAAGCCTACACTGTAGCTGTAGGTGCCTAGGACCTGGCTCTTTCCCTGTTGGCCTGACCACTTTTCCAAGACTTCTCAAGCTTAGCATACAGCAACATGCTCAGAAGAGCTTGTTCTGGAAGAACAGGACATACCTCTTGATATTAGTTATAATACAGGATTAAACAGATAACTGTTTAATCTAACTAGTTAGTACTCCAATAGAGTAGATGCTGGACCCTTCACCCAGAGAGTGCAGGTCTGGTTTTGGGACGATCTCAGCCCACACCCAAAGGGAGATTCTGGATCACCAGGTATGCTGGGTGAAACACCTTTTCCCTCAAACCAGGCCATTAAATTTCTGTAATTGAACAAGTGAGCAAAGAAGAGACAACTTGATGGCTTTATGGACGTGTTCTGGGGGTCGCTTCTTCGCAAGAAGAATGCCCTGGGACTCTGCTTCTTGTTTTCCTGACCTACGTCCTCTGCAGCCCAGCTCAGGGGCCTGGGGCCAGAGCCCTGCTACGTCTCACCTGATAGTCACCTGTCCTTTTGTCCCCTTTCTTATCAGACCCAGGGTCTTGCTTTTCCAGGCCTTTGCTAGGGGCCTCCCTTAGGACAAGGAGATGGTGTGGAAACTACCAATTTCTGTTATTGTTTCTACTGTTTCCCATCCTTAAAATGTGGGAGACCTGATCCCAGGTCATTGGCGTTTCCTCATGTTTCTCCCAGTAGTCTAAATAGAGGCTGACGGCCAATTGAAGTCAACCCTGTTCCACACAATGTCTCAGTGTTTGGTTTGGAGCAATGGATCACCTCTGAGCCCACACACTAAAATTTAGGCAAAGCAATGTGCCTGGTGCACAATGGAGAAACAGAAAAAAGCTGGACAAGAGAATAGAATTACATTTTAGGGTTTCAAAAGTGCATGTTCTTTAGAGTAGTTTTACAGATCTGATTTGAAACAAAGTGGTTTACGTACCCAAAATACATTTCTTTACACTTTCAACTCCATCAGACGTAGGACCTAACCGAGCTGTCTTCAAGAAGTACTGTTATTTTTGTACTACATTATATTTAAGATGATAGCTCACTCGGTATGTGCATATATAGACTAAAATTCTCTGCTTTTGACTGTTTCCTTTAATGATCCTGCAAGAAGATAAATGAAAGCTCATTCTTACCATGATGAGGCAGAATGCCTACTGAAAACTCACCTGGGAAAATAGTCTAAGGGTTCTTTGATTTTGAAACGATTTTCTGTTTGCATTGATCTTGGCCTTAAGTAAATTTACTTTGTAAGAAAATGGAAGAGAATATTTTTAGCTTCTTTAAGTATAAAGGAAAGAGATTTATCTGTACCAGCTAGAAGGAACATGTGGTTGCTGCTGGTTTGGAAAGTGACACCTTATGCAGTGGAGCAGTAGGAAGGCAAATTGACATAACGTACGTGGGTTATAAGTAGAAGAAGAGAAGGCAAGAAATGACAGCTCCTGTTCATTTCAGAGAAACACTAAGAGCAAAATGATGATTGTCCTGAGGCTTCCCTTTCTCTAGCTTTACATTTGCCTGCTTCTCCCATCCTTTCTTTTCTTCTCATATAGAAAAAGAGACTAAGAATTATGCTTGAAGGACTGTATGCATATATTTGACAGCAGATGAAGTAGTAGTGCCATTTTGCTTGTTTATTTGTTTTCAATGATAATAAAATTGTGCTCGTTCCTGCAATGTGATGGATTGCAAAGTTAATTCTGCGATATTGCCCGGGAAGACCAAGCACATCTCTTTTGTTCCAAACTGTTTGTTTCAGGCCGTTTGTTATCTACAGGGAGATTTGGGAGTCATCTCCACTTGTGGGGGCTTTCCACAGAGTGGAAAAAAAATCCCTTTTCTTCTGGAAGCTGGTGTAGATTTCAGTGCAGAGGTGTGAAGCACCGTCTCTGGGAAATGGTGCGTACCAGTGGGAGTGCATCCCCTCCTATCTCAAATTGTACCAGCTGCCTTTCCCTGGGTGACACAGCTGCGGGAACCTGAAGAGAAGCGGTGTTACGGCCAAGGACTATTGTTCTGCAGCAGCTGAAGAGGCCCATTAATACTATACTGCACCTGAATTAGTGATTTCTTCAGCCTTTTGGGGCCACAAACCTGTTCACTTTCAGAATATGCTGGGAACTATGAAAGCAAGAATTTTCCTGGTAGATAAATAGTAATCCAAAAATTCTTAATGGGTCAGATGTCCTCCTTTTTGCAATTCTTTTTTTCTTTTCTTTGCTAAATCACCTCTGTGATTTCCCCAAGCAGTTCCTGATGCTCTAAACAAACTACTCTCCTCCTGGGTAATTTAGCTTTCAGAAGGGGATTAACAAGTCACCAGTCCATGGATGTCTGGTATGTTCAGCTAAAAATTAGCATATACAATTGCTGAGAAAATACTGAAATAATCTGTAGCAGAAAATACTCCCTCACATATTTTGTGCAAGTTTTCTGTACTCTGAACTGGATCAATATTTGTATAACCAGAAAATGTACTTTGTGGAAGGAAAAACATTATTTTATAAATGCAGGAGAGGAGGAATCAAAGTTTATGCTCTTGTCTGTTGCTACCTTTGTATATTTAATACAACGCACTTGCAAACTGATTTTCTATTTATAAATCAGTACAGCTATGAGCCAGTCACGCTCTTCTGGAAACGTACTGAAACAACTGCTTATTTATCTTAAGGCTTCCTTAAGCCACTCCTCACACCTGTAAGGCCTGTAAAGGACCTTAAAATATGTGGAAATGTCATTTAGTCCCAGATTAAGGAGCTCTGCCCTCTAGAAAGTGCAAAGCAGCATTAGCAAAAATGCATGTTAAGTTCACTCTCTTTAACAGCAAGCGTCAGAATGAGACTGCAAAATTATATCCTTTGTAGTTCGGCAGTGAGCTGAATTTTCATTTTAGGTTACTATCTTAGCAATAGGAGTAGTCTTTGCATTTTTGTCAGTATCTCAGCTGTATAGCAATGCGTCCTGGGCAGGTTTTTCTACCATTGCTTGTGAAAGCCAAGCTTGACCCTCTGTTGCTCTCTAAAGAATCATTTTATAGACTGAACTGTATGTTTTAGAGACCACTGATGTAGAAACTGACAGCCTGCAGGCTGTTAAGTATCTTTGGCTGAGTCACTTGTAAACTACTGCAACTAAATGACAGTTTACCAGCATGCAAAGCCATTAGAAATGCACAGCCGAGTGACTGTGAGTGCATCGGAATGACATATTTGATCTCATTTGCTGTTTATTTTATATGCTTAAGTTTATCAATCAAAGCCTACAAGCTGAGGACAAAACATAGAGATAGCTGTTTGAAATCCGACAGCAGATCTCCGTTCAATGCAGCATTTAATAAGGCATAGATAATGTTTAAAATAATATAGATTATGAAGCCTGTACCCCGGCTATTAAGAGCTGCGTGGCTCTCCCCAGCAGTTAGCCTCAAAAAGCAAGGGCAGACAGCTATACTGTCATGTACGTATGCACACAAATGTCTGTATGTAATTTCTGTGTATCTGCCATGAGCATAGATGTCTGTCATTTAAATACTGCTTATCAACTGTATGTAACAGATGTGTCACAAGCAAAAAAAGAATTGCATACAGCTATACATTTAAATATCATCTATACATGAATTCTTACACACATGCATCTATAACTCTACAGAGATTTTACAAGTATTTATATTTTACAGATCAATCGTATGTATTTATAATGCTGTATTTGTGTGCTTTGCACAGAGAAAACAACACAAACGTATGCAAATGCATGCCTGATATCCACAACTGAAGTTTATACACATATATTTGCAAAAATGTGGTCTGTCATTTTCAAACAGCGGATCTAATTCTTTCCTCCCACATGTTGGCCTTGAACTGCTGTAATTTTGTTGAAGAGAAATATATCACTACAGATTTACTCCAGCACAGAAAGCCTCAGACTCGAGGTCTGCAAATTTAGTATCTAATAGGCTTCATTCTTGAGATAACGGGTTTGGAAAAAGCAAGTCATGTCTGCTGTCTTTCTTCCTTTATTTGATATTTGATATTGCCTCACGATGCCCTGTGGAACATACTCACAAAATAATCTCTGCAACTTGGTAGCTAAGTGATGGGATGCCTGTGATCTTGTTACAAGTCACAGCTGGACTAAAATTTCTTCCCTTTTTTTTTGGCTTAAGCTAAAATCTCACTAAAGGGCTCTCGTAGAATTATAACAGGAGACGGACTAGGTCTGAAAAGCAATTTCTATGTAATTTTAAAAGAAAATAGGAAAATCTGATAGTCTAATAAAAACTGGTTTGTTTATATTCTGTGTGACTTCGGTCCACATTTTTCATAAATCTTCCCAGTTCTCACACAGTCCCTTTTCAGGTGTCTTCTAGAGCCTGTAGTTAATAAACTACCCAGTAAGGAAACTACTTTTTTCTTGCTGCATTTAATCTAATCTTCATATGAATTTTCCAAAGAAAATTTAAATTTTAGAATCTTGTTTCATGTAACCTTCATTTTATTCAGCATGAAAATAATTTTCATTTACTTATCATTGACAGTTATTTTCAACTGTGGAAGGATTAGAAGTGACAAGAAAATCTGTTGTTTAGTTTTATTGATGCAAAAATAAAGAAGAATTTTTTACAAATGTTTATGTCAGAAACGTGAGTACCCTTCTCTAGCATTTCCCTTCTGTTTTGACAGCTCATTGAAAAATCTCGCAACTTTTTATGTATGGTAATACTGCCCATTAATGGATGGCTTTTCTCTGCTCACAGTACTGATGATTTCGCAAGAGCTGTTAACACAACAGTTATAACCACAATTGTTCATGTTTTGTCTGCATGTGCACTGGCCCTGGTTATTAATTGTTGTCTAAAGCGGAAACGAAAGCAGAATCCTGAGAAGAAAATTAATATATTTTGAACTTTGCCTCCAAAACAAACACTTCAGGTTTACATTTCATTATTTCATCAGTTTGTTGGCAAACCATGATGAAATATTGTTTTGTGTGAGTCAGTGGAGAACTTGGCTGGTTTCACTTTTTTTAAGTTTCAAGAAAGCTGTATAGTTAGAAAGACTGGATAGTTCTAGGTCGTAGTGGTGATAGCATCAATATTATCTCATTAATTTCCCCTCCACGTCAGGATCTAACTCATGACTTATGTTTTATACTTAAAAAATTACTACTCTAGGATAGGGATGGCATTTTTTTTTACTTGAAGGAGTAAAATATTTCCTTAGTTTGTCAGCCACACTAATGCAAATACTGTTAAAATTTTATTTTTAGCATGTTTCTGCTGAGTTATTTGTAGAAAAGATGCTTCCCTTTTATTTCTTAACGGCTTTTCTTCAGGAGCTGGAAACAAAGTGTGGACTAATTGGAGATAAAAAATGGAAGTGAAATTTTAACAACAGTAAATTCAGTAGACAGGTATTGATTTTAATGAACTCAGTGTAAAATAAGCAATTACCACATGACCTTCATAAATAATGAGTCAAAACTGTCATCAGATGAGGTCAATAGAGAAACTCAATAATTTCAGTGTCCTGAGGCAGAGCTGTGTGTATTTTTGCTTCTTGACTACAGGATACTCTTTGAATTTTTCACCTGCAAGTCAGCAAATAACATAAATTGTGGAAATGGTACAGCAACAATCCACAAATCCAGGACATGGGCAAAGCTGGGAAAGGTCATGTCTTAACTTTATCATTCCTTCCCCAAACAAGGTGTATGCTGGGGGGAGCTACCCAATGAAATTGACAAAATGCTTAGCAGAGTAAGAAACTTTGTAATATGTTAATGTAAACAGCATCCGTATCTGAAAACTGCATGCAAGGATCAGCTCATTGCAGACCCGGAAATGTTCTCCTGAACGTACTTGCTGACCAGCAGAGATGCACCTCCTTTTCTGGGGGGAGAAAGTGTGTGTAGACAAAATGAAACACATACTTGAAAACGTCATCATAAAATATGACTAGCCTCCTGACTCTTTGTAAAATAATCATAGTCATTCTCTTTGGCTAAGTCAAACGGAAATACTTGAAATAAAGATACATTCTTTTTCAAAATTAATCTATTCCTTGCCGAGTGTTTAAGGAGAAGCATTCATGGTGTCGCACACACACGCACACATATACTTACTCCCTGGTGCGTTTTCTCCGTCTTCAGGCTCGACCTTAGGTTTCCCTCAGGTGTCGGATTTTATAAAATAATTAATTTAACTGGAAGGTACACCAGTAAGAACAGCCTGGGCTGGGTATCTCCAAAGAGAGGGACCCCGAGCAAAGAAACCTGCAGGCAATAATACCCTTGTGATCTCTACACCTGCCCGCCATGCGCCCTCCACGCGCTCTCCACACCTCTTTTAGTCCAATGGAGATTTTTGGTCTGGGGTCATCTAATTGGATTCTTATTCTGTGTCCAGGCAGGCAGGCAGGCTCTTACCTTGTCCATTTGCAGTTTACACCAAGGGTTGGAGTCTCTGTATCTTCTGTATCTTGTGCACCTGGCCTTATTGGACTCAAAAAGTCCTGGACTTGAGAGAAACACTACTGATATCCAATAGTTTCTCATGCTACAAGATTAAACAACATTGTACTGTCTGCTAGGAAGAATGCTGAGAAGAACAGATTTCTCAAGGTTTTAGCAAATCTAGATACTCATGCTAAGTAGACCTAAGCAAGCAGCACAAATCACACCGAATTATAATCCTAAATAATTTATTCTACTTAAAACTCACTTATTTATGCTGAACAATTAATATCTCTCAGCGCTGAGGAGATATTTCATGTGACTATGAGCAGGTCCCTGCGTTTTGCCTATATAGTGGAACCTGTGGGGTATCTCGAGTGCAGAATATATCAATTGCTTGGGAATAAGCATAATGGATAATATTTTTGAATAAAATTATCATACTCTGTTTTTTGGATGAAACAATTAGCCCAAAGCAAAATGTAATCCCAACTAGATAGTTCCCCTGTAATGACTATTAAGTTGTTCTATAAAAGAGATGCTGCGCATTTTTTTCTTGTAGACAGCACCTGAAAATGCAATGTTTCCTTTGTTAGGCTGTGCAAGAGGGACAACAGCCCTTCCCTACATCGTGACAGTATTCTAAGCATAAGCACACTTGCAGACTTGGAGGTTTTGAAGTGATGGACACACCAATATCTAAAATTAAGAGAGAGATAAGCAGATGAATAGAATATTAACTTCTGTTTCTTCATCGAGACTAACGTTGCCACCATGTTCTGCTGCGTAACATTTTTTCAGTTAGGAATTCGGACCCTCACCCAGTGACTGGAAGAAAGGCCGAGTTTTATGACTTTGTGCCAGCTGTGAAACAGCAAAAACGTCAAACGCAAAAGTTCCTATGGACTTCACTGGGGTTTTGGATTGATGCTGTCGTAGCATATCTTCAGGTACAGAGTGCGAATTTCTAATATACAGGAGACAAAACCTGTAAAAATGTGGAAGACAAAATGCTGCAGTTATTTCAAGGAAGTGTTTTAACAAAATGCCCATGGCTTCTTTTGCCCTAACTCAGAAAACAAAGTAACCAATTACAGATACTGTGGGAATTAAAAAAAAAAAAATAAAGTCACAAAGACAAGCACAGGAATATCACGTCAGAGACACTACTGCCAAAACAGGGTTTTCTTCTGATAGCTAATGATTCTGTGCCAGTCCACTACTTCCACATAAGGTAATATATGAATTATCATAGAAGTTAAGCTGATTTTTAACCTAATATAGAGGATCTGGATCGTTTTTACCCTCACTGGGTGTTCTAACTTTTTGGCAAAAATTAAACCGCCCCTGGATTTGCAATCACGTTTGCAATCAAAGATCTGATACTTGCCATTCCCGTTGGGAAACTGTAGGTGTTGCTGGAGCTGCATAGTTGCATAAGCGAAGCAGGTGACCTAATACACCCCTAGAAGTATTGGTTAATACTTTTAACACCTTCTCAAGCAATCTGTTTTCCCGCTTCTGTGTGATACTTGAAAAGGCATTTGCATTTGATGCATTCCTCATCACTTGGGGCTTTTGTTTTGGGTGTGGGGTGTTTTTTGGCACTCTCAAAGCAATTTTCCACCAGCCCGTATGGATTTTAGCTCGTAAGAGAATCATGCCCTACAAGAAGCTCTGCAATGTGGGGAGCAGACTGCAAGAGTTATGAATGTCATTTTAATTTAAAGGATAAAAAAGATAATCAAGGTCTGTTAAAAGCAGATTGTATTCTGGGAACTTTAGAGTGCATGGGAGTGAGTGTTTTCATCATGCTTTAAAAGAAAGTTGTTTAACAATACACTCCAGACAATACTGGGAGTTTAGTCTTCCAGTTTATTGCACTTGTTATCCCAGGGAGCAATTCTCCAAGCACAATCTGTTTCCAGTCTTTTTGTCATCAGAGTGGAAAGATCAGTGGCCTTTGACATGGCATGAGTTGCTGAGTGCATCAAGGGAGTCTGCGCCACCGGGACCAAGGACAAATATCGGAGCTGGGCTGAAAGCAGTTTCGGAGCCTGCCGAGCACCAGGAGTCGGCCAGAGATCCCGGGGAGCCCATTTTTTTCCTTGGCACTTGGTTTTCCTGGGTGCAGACACCTTTCAGCACGTCGTACTGAAACGTTGACACTGGAGGCACTCCTCGTTGCGATATCACTGTGTCACTCACTCTAAGCATCTTCAGAACGGCGTAAAAATAAGCCTGTCAGTCACAACAGTAAGAAAATAGAAAAATTCCAACAGTCTGACATAGTTGAATAGAAAGATTTACATTTCATACCATGGGTGAAAACACAGAATGAAGTCTGATAAAAATGTGGTGTTTTCGAGACAGATCAAATGAAAGAATGACTATAATTATCTCTGTACCGATGTTGCCTGTCTCACCAAAACAGCCTCAAACCACTCCTCTCCAAAGCATAATTTTCTATGGTATAACTTATTTGTAACTTAGACAAGAATTATGTTGCAATATAAAGCAAAAGAATGGATGTGTTTTTACTTGTCTTTCTACTTTTTGCATGCAAAGTCAAATAAAAAAAAATTCCAAAGTTCATTCTAGCAGTAAAAAGGGAAAATTAAAAAAAAAAGACAATTTAATGTGGAGTATATACGTGGCACTTTTCGAAGTGTGTCTGCCTTAGAAAAGCTTGTTAACAGTGGTCCCCTTTTCAGTATTTAGGTTCTCCAGGCAAAGTTTAAGGATTTCAAGTGAAGCCATTGGGTGGCTGAGTTACCCTACAGCCTTCTCCTCTCTGCGCAGCGTTAGCCAAACCAACTTGCGTGACTCCAAATGGTGAAGCCTGGGGGGTTTCCCATTACTCTGGAAGGTCCCTCTGCCGCTGTGGTACCAAAGCAACCGGTGCATGACTGCTGCTCCTGGTTCATGCTTATCGTATTTGAGGGAGCTTCCACCCATGGTACCCTCCAAAATCACCACTGCTTTGCAACACACGGAGGAGGAAATAAAGTCAGCCTTGTCCGAAGGGACCTAAACTTCTCTGTAACTCATCAGAGATGAGTACTGATGCTTGAGGGGTGATCCCAAAACCTTCCAACTGCACTTTTGGGCGGTCTTGGCTGCCCTGATAGGTAAGTATTTCTTTTCCTTCACCAGACTACCTTTGTCTATCAAAATACAGCAGACTTGTTTAAGATCTCTCTAATGACGTAGACTGGTTACTGTTTTGAACTTGAATGATTTCTGACTGCCAGGAGTTTTCAGTGTGATGGAAGAAGTAAAGCAGCAGAAAAAAGAAAATGTGCCTTATTTTCTTTTTCTTACCTCCTCTTCTCCCACCCTCCCCGAACGAGCTGTGTTTATTTACATAAGTTTGTGGGAAACAGCTCCCCGGCTGCTTGCGGGAGAGATCATTGCTCTGGTCTTCCGGGGTTCTTGGAGGCCAGAAAATTCCACTTTGGGGAGACGACGCTGCTCACAGTGCTTGCATGTGCCTTTGCTCACCCCTTCGTTAAAAGAAGAGAAATCATTTAATAGTAGTACTAGTAGTAGCTACCTCATTTTCCATATGGGTCATTGCACTGTGGCACGTACAACAGAATAACATATAAAATCTTACTTCTTCAGTACGCTACCCTGTTTTAAAATTACGCGTGTTTAAACATGTGCTCCTGTATGAGAAAATTTGGCCAAACACAGCTCACTAGCTCTTTTCTGAATATATTAATTGATTCAAAACATGACACAGGGACTTTATTTGCTCTGCAGCTGGTCCAGCTCCAATTCAAAACGTGTTTGATTTCATTGGGGGTGAGAGCAGGTTGTCTTTTTGGTTGGAGTTTTTATATTTATGCCACTATCCTTTTTTTTCCCCCCAATATTAATGAAGCTGTTATCATGAGGTAGATGTCTTTTGACACTATGAAACTTAAAGGAGAAAAACTAATTGAGGACAGATGACTTATGTTCATCAAATGAGCTTCCAGCCGGCTGTGTAACACTGTCAGAAAGCAGGGCAGGGGGAACCCAGTTAAATACCCTGCAGGGCCTGCCAAAATGTTTTTTCTTTGGAAACTGGATTAAGAAATACTTGATTGCACTACTCTTTTCTTCTTTTTAACATCTTAGTTTTAAGATATGTAAATACCTGTCTTTGTAGAATACCTGGGAAGTACATCACTGACAATGTGCTCTGAAAAAAGGGATTTGGTTAAAAGATGTCCGTAAGAACTAGAAAACAATTTTATTATCAAAGAGTGGTAACAGAAATGGACAAAGTTATACGTTTGATGCAATACAAAGTTCAAAGGATGGCCTAATTATTTTTTGACATTTTTATGTCTTTTTTAGCATTTTTGATCTATTCAAGGCAAGAAGGTGGTTTCAGAAAATGACAAGCAAATGGTAATTTGAAGGACTTTTAATGTTTTAGTGATCCCAACAAACACTTTCATAAAGTATTTTTGTCAGGCTTTGTGAGGCTGGTGTTTTGGTACATTGAATCAATGTACCAAAGAAACGTTTTGGTACACTGGTTTTCTGATGGCGCTTCTTTGGGGAAATGATAACAAGCAGTGCAGGATTTGGGGGTTTTGCCTTCAGTGGTCTAAAATATCTCAAACACTGAAGGAAAAAAAATCCCTAAAAATCAAACAGGTGTCCCTGTGATTCCTGAAGAAAGGGCTGGCACGTATGCTGTTTGTGAGCTTCCTCGTGCCAGGATGAGGGTGCTGCAGATAGAACAAGGCTGCACTGGCTTATTTTCCAGCACTGATTTCTCTCTGAATGCAAAATCGTGTTATAAGGCTCTCGCACTTGCCACATCACAGCAGAGCTGACTCTCCCTCCTGAAATACTTGTTGTTAATAGCCCGTGATCACTTCTTCATTTCTAGCAGGCCTTTTTTAGGTAAAACTTGTTTTTTATTGGATTAATGTGAGCTATGCATGTACACTGGTGCTATGCAGTTCGGACAACTCCTCCTCAACGTTCCTCAAAGTTTTTCCAGACCAGGGTCAGGCTGATCCTTCCTGCTCTCTACACTTACCTACTATGTACTACCATATCTGTTATATACTTACATACAATCTGTGCACAATTTACAAAGAGATAATGACCTGTACAAACTATACGTTACTACCCAAACAAGTCAATAACGGTAGTTAAAAGGATAATTAAGCAACTACGTGTTGTTTAAAAGCATAAGTGAAATTATGAGCATGTGTCTGATTTACATGTCATCTAAACAAACAACAAAGATTTGGAAATGCCTCATGGAGAATCAGCGAATATGCAGAGCAGCATAATGACTTCCTAGCAATTGTGGCATGAAAGATACTCTTTGCAGTTTTCACAGAATGTATTTACATGATTATTATGACAAAATGATCTCCTTTAATAAGTACATTTAAGCTTAAAAAAATATTGTAAAAATACTACCATTCTACTCAGGACTCTCCCACTTATCTGCCGGTCTTAATGACTAACACATTTTGATTTAATCATTTTGGTTAACCAACATTTTGGTTTATTTAATCTTACTAAACCTGTATGACCACTACAGCTAATAAGGGGTGAATTAGTTTTTTTCCTTAGCTCCGTCTCAATTTTTGCATTTCTATCCATTCTTATGCTGGGGTATGTATCCCCTGTGATCAGAGCCCGAGCCCGTGCTTATGTTTTACTTTTTCAAAAGGCTACCAGTTGCAAAACTAATTTCTATGACATGGACATACTCCTCCTTCCCCAGTGTAACTTGTTCTGACGATTTCAGAACAAGAGTTCAGGATTTCCAAACTGGATGCCTATTTCATGCTGTAATACATCTCAATGATTAACAAGTGAGGTTAAAAAAAAAAATCAAGGTATTTAAATTATATCCTTCTAAATTTTTCTAAAATCTCATACTACTTGAAAGTTCCAAAGCCAGAGGATGAAGAGACAGGAAAAAACAATGTCTGGTAGCTCTAGCAGTCTTTACTTTTAAAAACATGTTTCTGCCTAGTGATGCTGTGTGCAGTGCTTTGCTCTGTATTCGCCAAAGGTTGAATTCCACTCTTATTATAGAGTATTAGAGATGGTATAATTGTGAATGAAAGAGTCAAAAAGGGAGAAACGTGCCAGTGGAAATTTCTTTCTATACATAGGACAGAGCCAAGAACAAGTGACAGTAACAGAAAGTCTGGAATTTGTTTATTAAAAAAAAAAAAAAAAAAAAAGACACTTGGAATGCAACAGTGGCTACAGCTAGGTATTTGCAAGAAACAGGCCTGGATAACTAAAATCCTAGAATCCTAGCTGAACTATGCAAGGATGTCTCTGAATCATAAATCACTGTTTTATAATGAATGCTAATGAACTGGCAGTGGATTTCCAAAGGAGGTTTACAACACTGGGTACAAAACTTGACTTGGGTTGAACTAGAAAGTTACAGATCAGTTAGAGTAACTTTAAGTCAATTTACACAAATCTTGCATTGAAGAAAACAATTAGTCTGGGAAGCAACTAGAGAAGTCTAGAATTAGAGAAAATCAATACAATCATAAGAATGCTTTCATGAAAGGTGGAAGTTATATAATTCTTGATTTATTTTTGCATGATCATATATCAGGTCAATAAAGTAGTTTTCATATAGTATATGTTATAATATGGATGAATTTATCCAATAATTTGTGTTGCATGATGTTTTGGTTTTTTTTTAAACAGACAGTAACTGAAACCGAGGGAGTTGACCCTGTTTAGACTAAAAACTGACTCATCTTCTGTATTTTGAGATCAATCAGTAAGGAGACTTTGAAGATGGACCTTCCTAATGAGATCCCCCATGGACTAGTTCTTATTCCAAAACTATTCAGTATTTTTATTAACACCAGACTCTGTAGATTGCTGGTGCTACACAGACTCATGGAGCAGTACGCAGCTATGGCAATGAATTATAGAGTAGCTGTGGCTTGAATAATAATGTTACAAGGTCACAATTAAGAGAACGTGTTCCAGTAAAATGAAATGCAACCAAGAAAAATTCCTACAAAAGCCCTCTGAGGACAGGGGGACAAACTTTAAGGTTTTCAAAGGTAGGACACTCTATGTGAATTTGGGGGTAAATACAGCGGCAGAGGAGTTAACACAATGCTTGACATACAATAAAAGTTAAATGCCAGACTGGTGTTGGTGGGCCTGGCATTGCAATACCCTCTCATGATCAGAGGGAGGAGAAAACCTGAAAAGAGCTCAGCAGAGAGTCACAAACAATGACCAAGGAGGAGGTGGCTGGGGACAGGACACACAGCGAGTGCCTGAGATGCCTTTTTGCAGGCAGATGGGAGCTCGCCGTGCTTAAACCTCGAGCAGATCAACCCAGCCAGCCCAGACCCAGGAAGGCATCTCACAACAGGTTCTGATGCAGACTTTGGCAGGCAAAAAGGCACCCAGGGTCCTGTGAGTGAGCTCTTTGGCAGCACTACCTCCGTCCCATGCCGTTCCCACACTGCGAGCTGCGCAGCCGCTCCAGCTCCCTGCTGCCTTCCAACAGACAAGCTCAGGCCAGGGCTGGCGTGCTTTGCCCATGGGCTCAGGGTTATGCCAGGACAAGAAGGAGCCATGTTCCAGCTCAGGCTCGCAGAACCCACAAAGACACTTCACCTTCTGCAGAGTCAAGTGATGGCTGCTGCACTGGAGCAACCACAGATCACCTGGGGAAGTCACTCAGTGTCGGATCTTGCTATCTTATCACAAGGTTTACCCAGTTTGATATTAGAGTGTTGCATTTAAGGAATCTTACCTGCTAACTGAAAATAAATAATTCAATGTTTAGCTGTTAGAGGTGGGGAGGAAAGTCAGCATCTGTGATGTCTCTCCTCAAACAGGCTGAGGCAATACTCAATACAACAGGAGACAATACTCAAGATGCAGAGACATTTCAAAAACCAACTCAGGGCAGACCTAAGCTGGCCCAGCCTTGCGTGGGAGTAGGAGCAGGTAACATCCAGAGGTCCTCTCCAGCCTTCGTGGCTGTGTGACTCTAGACTCTAGCAGAGCCACGAAGATGGTGAGAGGGCTTGAGCACCTCTCCTATGAAGACAGGCTGAGAGAGCTGGGGTTGTTCAGCCTGGAGAAGAGAAGGCTCCGAGGAGACATTATAGCAGCCTTCCAGTACCTGAAAGGGGCCTACAGGAAAGCTGGGGAGAGGCTGTTGGCAAGGGCATGTAGCAACAGGATGAGGAGCAATGGTTTTAAACTAGAGCAGGGCAGGTTTAGATTAGACATTAGGAAGAAGTTGTTTACTCTGAGGGTGGTGAGACACAGGGACAGGTTGCCCAGAGAGGTGATGGAGGCCCCATCCCTGGAGACATCCAAGACCAGGCTGGATGGGGCTCTGAGCAACCTGATCTAGTTGAAGATGTCCCTGCTGACTGCAGGGGGGTTGGACTAGATGGCCTTTAGAGGTCCCTTCCAACCCAACACATTCTGTGATTCTGTGAACCAGTCCTAGCCACTCCCCAGCCTCTATCGTCTTAAAATCAGATATTCAGTTTGTGCTGGTCATTCAAGGTCACACTTACAACAAGGGAGAACAACAATTTCTAAGTGCTGTTTGGACGCCTAACTGGAGATGAGATGGACCACAGTCTGCAGATGTCTCCCCCACCCCCGTGAGGACGCTTCATTTGCATGACATGTTTAATTTACACAAGGTGGGATGTAGGGATTTGAGTCCTGGTCAAAGCCTAAATAGCATGCATTTAATTGCAAGACTTTCAAAGCCCAACTATCTGATTAGCAACTGTGACGTGGAGCTGACCATGCCATCATGTATTATTTGGCCTTGCTTTATTTGTGTAACTATTTTGATATGATCAGTCTCATGATTATGAAAATAAACTACATTTGCAGCATTTGTGGATTATTTGTTCCCACAAAACAGTATTCTTGCTCTTCTGTTTCTAAAGATCCCTGAGTGATTGCAAATTAGGGAAGAACACCTGTAAATGTAGGTTAAGTTCCTTAAACCTGGGGGTGGATGTGACATTAGCTGGCGGCTCAGTACAATTATTGTATTTATTTTAAAGGAAGCCTCTAGACAGCACTGACTGAGTACTGCTAATGATGTCTGGCAGAAAGGTTACATACTAATATGGAAAATGACAGCGTGGAATACATTTTATCTCCACAGTTCATTCATGATGCTTCAGGGCACCGTAACTTCTTCAGGCTTTATCGCCTGTGAGTCAGGGACCCTGCATCCTCCAGGAGGCAGTTAGGGAATGCTGGATCACAGCGCTCTCCCTCCTCTGCATTGCACACAGAGCCTGAACGTTGAGTTAACCCTAAAACACTCAGAAACGGATCGAGCGTACTTAAATATGTGAGACACAAAGCTGAATGTGCATAGGTGCAGCCCTGCATGTAGATACCTATAGACAAGGCAAAAACACAGAATCACAGAATGGTTCAGGTTGGAAGGGACCTTAAAGATCACCCAGTTCCAACACACGAAGATGCTTATGGTTCTTCACTAGCTTCAGGTCTCCATATCATAGAAATGTAGACTCATAGACTGGTTTGACTTGGAAGGGACCTCAAAGATGATCTAGTTCCAACCCCCCTGCCCTGGGCAGGGACACCTCCCACCAGACCAGGTTGCTCCAAGCCCCGTCCAACCTGGCCTTGAACCCCTCCAGGAATGGGGCAGCCACAGCTTCTCTGGGCAACCTGGGCCAGGGGCTCACCACCCTCACAGCAAAGAATTTCTTCACAATATCTCACCTAAATCCTCCCTCTTTCAGTTTTAAGCCATTCCCCCTAATCCTATGGCTCCCCTCCCTGACCCAGAGTCCCTCCCCAGCTTTCCTGGAGCCCCTTTAGGGACTGGAAGGGGCTCTAAGGTCTCCCCGGAGCCTTCTCTTCTCCAGGCTGAACCCCCCCAGCTCTCTCAGCCTGTCCTCACAGCAGAGGGGCTCCAGCCCTTCCAGCATCTCCGTGGCCTCCTCTGTCCCCACTCCAGCAGCTCCGTGTCCTCCTGCTGTTGGTGCCCCAGAGCTGGAGGCAGCACTGCGGGGGGCTCTCTCCAGAGCGGAGCAGAGGGGCAGAATCCCCCCCTCTTGCCTTGCTGGTCATGCTGCTGGGGATGCAGCCCAGGCGGGGGGTTTCTGGGCTGCCAGCACACGTTTTCAGGTCGTGTTGAGCTTCTCATCCAACAACACCCCCAAGTCCTTCTCCTCAGGGCTGTTCTCCATCCAGTAGATCCATGAATAAAACGCAAACACTCAGCAGCCTCCACCTTCACCCACACCTGCCCATTCCCCAGCCTTCCCTCAGACGCAGCCAGCGCCAGAGGCTCGGAGCTGCCTGACTGCACACGAGGAACTCACCCCTTGTCGCTTCCTCATGATCGGAGCCCAGGGGCACCCAGGCTGGCCGGGCTCGGCCAGAGCTCCCTGCCAGGCTTGCCCCATGGGAGGGCAGAGCTAATGGGGCCAGAAGCCAGAAGCCTCCCCAATTCACATGGAAAACATCCCGGGAAACAGCTGTTTTGTACTTACAAAGCGGTATTGCAGAGGGAAGCAGTGATGGGAGCCACATCGGGAGCAGGCACACAATATCCTGCCTGGGTCTCAAAAGAGCCCCATGCTCCCCGGCATCAAAAAGCTGCAACAAGGATCACAGAATCATAGAATCACAGAATCATAGAATCACAGAATCACAGAATCACAGAATCATAGAATCAGAGAATTATAGAATCAGAGAATCACAGAATCACAGAGTCACAGAATCAAAGAATCATAGAATCACAGAATCATAGAATCACAGAATATGTTGTGTTGGAAGGGACCTTTAAAGATCATCTTGTCCAGCCCCCCTGCAGTACGCAGGGACATCTTCAACTAGATCAGTTTGATCAAGAAGAATTAAAACAGATGATGTGGCAGAGTTAATCCACCTTGCAGCACAAGGTCGCTTACACCCACCTTCTCTATTGAAGTCATCTCAGCTCTGAGGCCTGAGCTAAAGCTCCCTGGCCTGAAAAGGCTTCTAATTAGTGTATTAGCATGAAGATGAATCAGACCTGCATTTCGTCCCGCACAACCATTTCCAGGGCGTTTGCAGACAGGCTGTAAGTTCAGAAGTTCCTTGTCACAAGTGCTCTGTCTGACAGGCTTAAATGAATTCTCGCTCAAAAACTTGCTTAGCAAAGACAGGAAGAGCCTGATCCTGGCCTCAGAGTAGCTTAACGAAATTACGTTTGCATAAAATCAATGGGAGGCTAGAATTAGATATAACCACTGATAAACAATATGTAGTACGCACAAGAACATAGACTGCTAAATTACATTAGTTTAAGCAAAACCAACCTAATATTAAAGGACTGAAAACAGCCTATGAAGTTAAGTATTCTAAATTATATGTAAATGTACTACTGTTGTTAGAATTCACAACAGTCAGTTAAAAATTACAAAGCCAGCCTATAAAAATTCACTTCACAGAGCCTCATGATAAGAAACACTTGCGGCTACTGTCAATTTACGCATGCCTAATGTGTAGACGTACGTCCTGATATGTCTATTAGGCTGGTGCAGCCAACAGCATGAAGCCAGTGTGCCATTCGTGAGGCAGCCGCTAGAAGTCTGAGCTTATGCACAAATACTGCAGAGGAAATCTTCCGCACTCCCAGTCTTCCACAGCCTGAGCCTTA
This sequence comes from Larus michahellis, assembly GCF_964199755.1. Lineage (NCBI taxonomy): Eukaryota > Metazoa > Chordata > Aves > Charadriiformes > Laridae > Larus > Larus michahellis. The sequence continues at coordinate 82,323,860 of NC_133930.1, forward strand.
ATAAACTACAAAGGAAATTAGTTTCTTCGCCGCACATCTGTGAACTGATGGAAAACCCCTGCTTATTGCACTGCCACAGGCTCCCTCAGTCCCACGAGAAAGAAACATCCACGCACGCTCTCCGCTTTGCTCTGTTCTTAATGCAGCGTCTTCATTAACTTTCTTTCTTCCTCTCACCTGATTTTGCTGAATGGGATCTGATGCTAAAATACTGCACGTCACTATGTTTTTTGCCACGACAAATTAAAAGGTGCTGCGATTTGAGACTGTCAATTTTGTGCGCCATGGTAACGTGCAGAGAAAGCTAGCAAATCAGCAAGTGAGTTTGTACCAGGTTGCTGTGGTTGGGGAGCCTCTGCTATCAAGCTGGATAAGACCTTGATAACTTGAGGGAGCTGATTTTACAGAGATTGTGTCACCCAAAAAAAAATTTTAAAAAAATCAACATTTTTAAAAGGTCTGCCTTGACAGAAAAAAGAAATTCCAAAGTTTCTTTTCATAAATTACAGTGGGCAATGTTTCTAAGCCAGTATTTTCCCTGATTTTGGAGACTCTTGTCTCTCTACCAGATAGCTGCAAGGTTTTATTGGACCCACAGCTCTAGGGCAGCGCTGCCTGCAGACTGACCTGATGTCTGAGGACCAACGCACTGCCTGACTCTAGCTGGTCCCCAAAAATGCCTTACGAGAGTTTTCCCGTGTCACTTTCACGAACTACAGACAAGTGGTCCAGGACTCCTGGACTATAAGGCAGAACTTTAAGGTCCTTCATAAAGAAGTCATGTACCTCATAAAACCTCTGCCTTAGTAAGACTCAAGGATCCAAAATGATAATATAGCAAAGAGCTGTGAACACTAATAAAGTCTGGTATTCCTTAACTATGCACCGGGGTTGCACCAGACTAAATCCAGGCTGTTTTCTGTGGGAACAGTGGCATGAAGATCAAAAATTTCATCAGAACAGGTGCATTTGCAGACCTTCATCTCTGAAAATCAGCATTTTCCAATAGAAATTTTTTGTGTAAATAGTCCAAGTAGGCTTTACTGATGAGTAAAATACCTCAGATGATCTTTCTGATCGGTACAGGAATATTCAAAACCAAGAAATCAAAACACAGCTGGTCACGATGAAAAACAGTGATGGAAATGTTCAAGTTTTTACTTTCTTGCAAACCTAAACCAATTTTAAAAAAAAAATTTCATGCCTATTTCTTCTATGGAACTGTTTATTTTTTAAAAGTTTTGTTTGTTTGTTTGCTTTTTAATTTTGTGTTTCGTGAGAAAACAACGGAAATGAAAGAATAGTCAATTCATCTCACCCAGACAGGACGCCCTGTGGACATCGAGGTACTTTGTCCCATTTGTACAGCATCACTCTTCCCTGTTTATTTCTTAAAGTGGCTTATTTACATGATCTCTGAATTTACCTGAGCCCTTGTGTCAGCTCTTAAAGAAATATCCATCAGGGATTAAAATGCCATGACATACTTCCCAGTCCCTTCCCCCAGCACAGCTAAGCTGGCATCTCTGCCTTTGTACCGCTGAAAAATGAAACAAGACAGCACAGAACCAGACCCAAGAAAAGCAATAACATTCCAAGCAAAAAGCAAATCAACTATCCTGGAGATGCAGAAAGGGAAGGACAATCTGAAGAATATGCTCGAGAACCAAGAGGCGCTGAGACTGGGAGAGAGCTGTATCAGCATCGGCCAGCTGAGCTCCAGATCACAGCGAGAATATCAGCAACACACTAATATTCTTTTATGGGGAAACACAATCAGTTTTTGAGTGAGAGGGGCTGAGGTACAAAATTACAATGGTGATTTAAAATCATCCCTGATTTTTTCTGTCTGCTGCAGAGTAGGAGTTGCCACTACTTCCCAGAGCGTTTTGTACCTGAATGGAGAAGATTTCTTCTGGATGGTGTGGTTATAAGTGCAGTAGACTGTTTCAAAGGTAAAAAAAAATAATATAACCCAATATTTGTCCATTTAGACTATCCACCTCTAAGCAGAGCTGTAAAAAAAAAATTTTGAGTCCAATAAATGCCCATAATGGACAAATAATTAATGAAATTGTATCATTTATTAACACTGCTCAACACAGACTCAGCAACCTCCTGATTTCTTTCTTCATTGTCATAACTGTTTTTGAAGACGAGTTTTCTGAAAGGAAAATCAGAGGTAACAGCTCAGGTTATGCTGGTGTTTCCTAGGGTAATTCAGTCTGCATGAAAGCTGTATTCTCTTTCTGGGCCATGGGAAGCTGCAAGTCACCAAATCACAAAAGCGGTAGAAGTTGAGGGAAGGGAAGACAAGGACATAAGTGGGGGAAAATAGGCGTAGACTGGACAACTGACAGAGACGTCCTGTCAGTTAGTAAGTAAGTCTGTTTCCCTGCAAGTCCCCTTCTCTGCCATCAGATGCTATTGTGTGATTATTTTAATTATTGCCTCTTTCCTGATAACTCTTACAGTTCTCAAAGTTCATTCCCCAGATGCTTCACAATCTTCAGCTGATTTTCAGTTTATGCATAGGAATTTTTAACTATCTATTTCTGCGACAGTCCCATCTTTTTCCGTAAACAGCTTTTTTCCTTCCCTGGTGTTTGCCTCTGTCATGTAATCAGAGGCAATAATATGCCTTTTTGGCTATTGCTGTGCTGGGTTAAATAAACCAAGCTGCTTTTTCCCCTTCTTTAAGAACAGCTTATTTGCTCCCTTATCTTCCTTATCAGCCTCTGGGCTCTCATCTGCTTTGATTTTATCTTTCCCATGTAGGAGCAACAGGAGCCTTACAAAGTGTTGCAGGTGGGCTGTCCCTGGTGGAAATACCTCACTTGTGCTTTTCCAATGGCTATATCAACACTGACAGCTTCAAGTCATCCAACAACCAACACCTTCAGATTTTTTAGGGAAAAAAAAAGATAATAAAAAATATTATTATGTTATTAGTCCCTAAATTAAAGGCTCTGCACTCTCTACCTTAAGTTGTACCTAGTTTGTTTTATTCCAATTATCAAGATTCACGACTCCTTTTGTTGTACTCCAAGCTTCCAGTGTTGCTCCTAATTTTGACCATTCACTAATTTCCATTAGTACAGTGCCACTTTTTCTGCCAAGTTGCCAAGGTAACTAGTGATTAAGTCATTATTGATGAAGTCTGGACTGAGTCCTAGTGCCATAAGGAAGTCAATTGTCATTGACCTCTGTTCTGACACTTCTTTCAGCACAAACATTGTCCACCTTTTCTTTCAGCTCTATGTTCATATCGCACTTTTTTAACTAATGCCCATTTTGCCAGTTAAAGTGAGAATTTCTGTTATAGCAGCATATCAGAAGTTTTACTGAAGTCAGACAGGTTTTATCTATATATCTATAGCTATATCATCTATATCTATATCATCTATATCTATCTATGGATTACTTTTCTCCTAAGTAGAAGTTTAACTAGAACTTCTAAAGATATCCAGTTAGTTTGCCAAAAGACTACTTTTCGGGAAACCATGTTGCCATTTCAGTTCACCTTCTATTTACTAATACCTCCTAATACCTCATTTATTCTTTCTTTCAAAATCTCTTCTGGCCCTCTAGTGCCTGCTGTCTAGTTTATTTTGGAGCTCAGATCCTGGCTCTCTAATTTTCCTCTTTCCACGACAGAAAAGTTTTATACGTGAAAAAAATGCGCCATGGGAGTTTCAGCATATGGGGGGGTGGGGAGGGGGGGGACACAAAACCAACAAAAATAAATGAAAAAGATTCTCGAGATAAATACGAAAAACACAAGAAGAGATTATGCTTAAGAATGTTAGTTGCAGTACTAAAATTAGAGGGCCCACCTAGCTGAGAACAGCAAGTGGGTAAAAAGTTGACTTACTGATAATTTCCCAAGGAATTTTGAAGGAATTACAGAAGAATAACAACAGTAGTAAGAGCTGTAGTTAATTTGTTGAGTTTATTCAATAGCTACTCCATGTAGACAGGATTTAGTAGTCAATACGTGATCACCCCAGTAAAGTAGAGACATGAAGAACTCATGAATTCTCAAACTTCACTGATAAGGGGAGTGAGCACATCTCAGTTTCAGACTAGAGTAGACACAAAAAAAGAAAGATACGTATACGTCTTTGAGATCTCTACGTATTTACTAGGATAAAAAAAAAGCTCCATAAGATACATTCTTCAAACAGCACAAGCAAGTTGCCCCATCCACATCTCTGAAACCTAGATAATAATTAAATTTTTATCTGAGACATAATGCTGGAGGAACCATGGTGTCATGGAGTAGCAGCCTAGAAATTCAAAACCTCCATTTAACTTTGTGTAATCCTTTTCAATAAACAAGATGTACTCATTATTCTCACTCTTTCCTTGGGTGAGATGCTGGCAAATATTCAGTGATAGTTATGTGACAACTTGAGCCAGAAGGTACACTTGAAATCATAACACTTTCTATGCTGCTGAAGCATAGGATGCAGTTCCAAGCATCATCTCTAAGAGCTTGACAGGAAGAAAGCTAAGCCACCCATTTACATCAAAACATAGGAAGTACTGATTTCTCTTAGTTAAAATAAATCCAGCTTACAATTAATCACACTCATGGAATAGCAGATAACATAACATCATAATGTAACGTAACATAACATAACATAACGTAACGTAACATAACATAAAACATACACAGTAAGGTAAGGCAAAGTAAAGAAAAGTAAAGCAAAACAAAGCAAAGCAAAGCAAAGTAAAGTAAAATAAAGTACAGTAATATAATATACACAAAATAAAAGCACTGGAAAATAAAATTTCACTCTAAAAAACAGTTTAAGAAGCAGAGGTCTAAATCTCCTGATGCTGGGGAAATTACAGCTGGTATGAAGAGACAGCTTTTTGTCCCTTTTTTTCCTCTCAAAATTGTGCTTTGAACAGTTGACATTTCTCCTCAAAAGTATTAACCACATCCAGACAGATGGTGTGATTCCAACTGCTACTAATACTATTAATGAAGACTGTTGGCTCCTTTCCCTAAGGAATTCTAATTGGTAAAAAAATGTTAGTCCTATCATGTAATGAAGGCTTCTTCCTTTGAAATGTGCCTGCTCCTTTGACATGTGTCTGCTCCTTAGGACTATTTCCAAGCACAGTAGTAACAAAATGCATTTCTTACTTTCCAAATAAAATATTAGCCCAATAGCCAATATCTAAAAGGTGCTGTTTCAGTGTTTTGTGCAATTGTACTTTATCCATGAACTAGGATAGCAGTTTTAAAAGCAGAACTCAAAAGGTGACACTAGCAATAAGTAAATATACAGAAAAATTCTATGAAGTGGTGATTCCCTCCTGATTACTTTTTTTCAGTTTACCAGTTCTTGAAATTTTATCATACTTTTCACAGTTTTGCTTAAAAAACCAACTACCTGTGTCAGGAAATTGCATGAGAATCTCAGTTTTCATTAAAAAGTAGGCTTTGGGGCCTCATGGCTGCAAAGAAATACTGAGTAACAACCTGTGTGCCAGAAAGACTCAGAAATCAGGGGGCAGAGAAATAGAACACAGCAAATATTATTCTATAAATCCCTTTGTTTTACTCAGTTGTGTGATTCTGTGCACTTGAGTAATGATATTTGACTGTGCCAGTCTGGATAAAAAAACATTAAAAAATACATGTTCGGGGATTTTTTTTTTCATTTATGGTAGACTTACAACTGAAAATAAGTACGTTTCTAAACGTATTTAGTAGTTCATCTGGAAAAGATTATTTATATGACTACAATGTATAAAACGCTTTTCAACTGATAGGAAAAACTGCATGGAAGAGATGCAAGCTTGATGGGAATCTGGACACGTTTGTAAGTAGGTACAAGGAAAGGAAACAGTGGGTTTGGGACCAAGAAAAAGAGGCAAAACACCACATGACGTCGTACCACTTTTTGCCCATGAAGAAAGGCTGTCTCAGAGATCCATTGAGCCAACATGACTCATATCCATGTCCGCTGGGCTGACGATGCCCCAGGAGGACACCCACAACACTGTTGGCAATTGCCCGCCAGAAGAGGAGGTTGTGACTTGAGTCTATAGGAATAAGAAGAGACAAGACCCAAAAGGGTGGCCGGAGGACACCTGCAGCACCAGGGGAGAAGTCCAGCAGTCTCAGAGCTGGCCCTAAAGGCAAGCAGCAAGTAGAAAATAAAGTCTTTATGTGTAAAATTACCAAGCAAATTCAACTAGTAGTGGCAATTTGAACGTGACTGCAATTAGTAATAGGATAATCATAGAATTGTCTAGGGTCCAGATCCTGCCCAATAATTCCATATACCTTTCTTTTACACCTTCATTTCACAGCCACTTTATACCAACTGACATTTTGGTTTGGAAGCTCCACTAAAATTCATTTTTATTTATTCCTCTGTAATACACAACCAGGATTTTAAAGAAGTATAAAAGAAACTGTATCTTCTGTGACCACTGCAGTGTTCTCAGGGTTCACATGGCAAGAAGCATTTGTCATTGTGGAAAAGCTGTGAATTGTAGTTGAAAGTACATTTTTAATTTAAAACTGGCACTTCTGAGCCTTTTGTGTTATCAGCTACCATCTTGCTGATAATTTGTATAATCTGTCACTGTAGCAGTACAAGAGGCCCATATCAGAAATTAGAAATCCGCTTTCATTCTGTTTAACCTCTTCATTGCTCCTTCTCTTTATAGTTCCACAGACACAGCAGCCTGTATCGCTGGCACTGCCATCAAGCAAGGGGATGCCATGTGCAAACCCAACACTATGATTATTGCAGAAGTGGGGAATTCCCTCTCCTGCCTGTTTGCTTCATGGCCGCCGGGAAATACCGGGAGGGTTCTGCCAAGATTCCTGGTAAAATCTCTTTTTTGCTAATTTTTTGAGCACCAAAACCCAAAGTGACTGAAGAACATCTATCCCACCAGGGCAAGCCCACATCAAAATACCTATAGAATGCTGACACATGGGCCAGCACTGCAAATCGTTTATAGTCTGATGCATGGTCAGAAATAGGAGCACACTAGATTCAACAGGTCCTCAGGGAAACAAGCAGTATTCCACACCAGGTGGTCACAAACAATGCAGTGCCACCATAAGGGGCTGATGCTGTTTCCAGAACATCTAAGGATGATTTTATTTGGTAGAAGGGGATTTGCTGCTCCTCTGGAGAGGGACAGAGGTGAAAAATTGAGAACTGGATTCTCCCAAGTTACCACCCAGGTTTCCAGCGTTCTAGGAAAAATGAATTTCCTCAGCTGCACAGCTCCAGATCTACATTAGTGCATGCCTAGAATTCACTTAGGGTATCAGTGGAGTTGAGAGTATGAGTTTTAAAGACCTTTGGTTTAATATTTAAATAAATGATTAAACATTCATGTCCTTCCTTCAGCCGACAGACCCATCTTGGATTGCACTGGTAACAGATTTAAAGCCTCTCTGAGACTGTGCTCTGTGACTGCTGGATGAAGATAATACTCTGCACTTTGATGGTACGTTTAATTTTGAGATCTCAAAGCACTTTAAACACACACAATAACTGAGCTTCGCAACACAGTTCTATAGTGTGGTACTATGCTATTATGTCCATTTAAGGGGTGTTAAAAATGAAATATGGTGATGTTAAGTCCTAACGTCAAATAGAACAGGCAGGGTTGCAGCACGCTGTAGACAGAGCCACACCAACAGGGACGCGTGTTCCAAGCATTATCATCTCCAACGTTTTCTAATCTCCAACATGACATGACACCAGAGTAATTGCTAGAATTTCAGGCTCTGCCTGCTGTCCTGCTGGTGTGGATAGAAAGCTTTTGGGCAGCTAAACCGGCCGTGTAATGTTCGGCTCCTGCAGCGGGATGGTAAAGGCTCTATTTTGTGTTCTTCATGGCACAGGGAGCCCAGCTTGCTGAAGGCCACTTACCTTCCTCAACAGCATGGCATGCCGCAGGAATGGCTATTTTTCCAGCAGCATTTTTCTTCTCAGCTAATCTACTTTACCCCATTTCTAACTTGTTTTAGAAGTTTCTTGTAAACCCTCTGGCCTGAGGAAAGTATCTAGATCCATTGATGGTATCCAGCAAGGAGGAAGCCTTGCGGCTTCTGCAGCTCATGGCTTGGACACGCTGTGTGTGGGCAAGCACCTTGTGAAGCCCAATGATGTTCAGCTGAACAGGCATAGCCGTGAACATCAAGGATTTCCCACGGAAAAGGGCCAGAAGCAATGACAGTAAATTTATGGCTTGTACGGAAAAAACACAGAAGACACTTAGTAGTCTGGGACGCTATAAAACTAATTGAATTGTCCATTTCCCTGAATAAGTTCAAGGAAGAAAACACAGCTAGACTGGACACAGAGACGAGGAGACAGACCTGAAGATGTTGCTGAGATCTCAATGGCATCTGCTAGGAATGCAAGGAAGGAAGTCTGAGGATGAACAGATGGTAGAGGAGAAATGATTGACTTTGTTCATTAAAAAACCCAAAGAATGATGGGTTTCATGGCTTGCTGCAATTAGTACCCTTTCAGTCTAAATGAACTGCTGATTGCAGTAATAAATTCAGGAACCGCTGCTTTCAGTCTGCCCTTTTCACAGGCAAGAGACACAAAGATGGCACAAGCCCAAGGCAAAACCTGAAATATGACCTTTTACATATTAGTATGTATCATAGTATAACAAGCCTGGATTTCTCTAATCATTCCCTCCTTTCCTTCTCCCTATTCTAGATATTGACAGAATACACTCCCTGATATGTCAGATCCTTCGTTAGCTCCAGAAAACATGCCTTCTCAGTGAGAAAGGGTCCTGAGAGGGTTATGAAATGGGACTATGGAGTTTCCCAGGTAACTGAGCACGTATGATCTCTTTTCCCACCAATACACTCTAGACTTTCCTGACACCCTGAATTATTCTTGAAAACTTCTTAAAAGGTATTATGAAGCTTATTAAAAACACAAGGGAGGACGAACTGCAACAGGATATTCACGAAAAAAAAAGTTAAGGTATACTAAATCTTCACCTGTACTGCTTTCCCCAGTGTAGATATGCTGCATCGTTGCCTTTCGATCACTTGCATTATCCGTGATTCTTTTCTGTGGTGTGCTCTGAAAGAGCTTTGTTTGACTCTTTTTATATTAATATGACTAGAGGAAAAAAAAAAAAAGAAATCCAGAAGCTATAGAACAGTCTTTTTCTTCTCTTCTTAAATTATTTAATTTCTGAAAGCAAAAAACCCCATGTAGCAATCCAACAAGAGCTCAGCAATCCATTAAATACCATTAGTCTTTCATCTTCCAAGCCAGTCTTGAATCATAGCATCTGAGAGAGTGAAGATAGAAACAACTAGGTCCTCTCACTACCTCGCACAGAGTTATTCCCTAGACAGCACCTTGTCGTACTTTTTTTCAGCCTAACGTTGATTGTATAACGTAAAGGGGCTTTTTCACCACTTCTTTGAGACAATTACTGTATCATTAGAAAAACGTCTCCTCTAGGAATTTTTCCTGATCTACATCCTAAATAAGGTTCAGTAGTTCTATTACATCATTTCTGATTTTGTTTTCTCATGCAATCCTCCCCAATGGCCATCCTTGTTTCTCATCACAGCTGTTTATTTGATAAAAGGTTGATTAAAAAATTGACTGCTACCATGATTCTTCCTCATTTACCTACTTTGTTTAAAAAGTGAGTAGTGAAGCATTAATTCACCAAGTCCAGTAATGAAAAATTGGAGGAAAATGTTGAAATGGAAAAGGCAAACATTAACATACAAGCAAAATATGAAAATTTTTGTCATGTTCTATTAGTAGTTTACATGCTGTCATCTGAGTGTGTTAGCCTTTGTTTTCACTAATCTGATATGAAAATTGCTTGAAATGATTGCAAGGTCATATCTTATTAGGGCAATCAAATGTTAAAATTCTATGATATTAATGTAATGTGATAGAAAATGGCTAATACCATAGACAGTTGCCTAATACGTTACGATGGGTCATGTAGATAAAGTCTATATTGTTTTCACATACTTTGCTGAACTATTTTTACTCCTTTTTTACAAAGGGAATGGAAGGTGACAAAGGGACAAGAATGCAGAGGTTGCTGAATGCCTTGTATGCCCCTGAATGCCCTTTCTTGTAAATTTTATGAATGCCAACAGTATTCTTTGGTCAAAACCCCACAGAATTCAGTGGGAGCTCTTTTGCAGTTGTTTTCTTTTCTTCAATTCGGGACACTGAATCAGTCCCTTAATTATCTGCATTTTTTTTAGGAAAGATGGCTGTCAAAAATAAAGGTATAACTTACTACTTTTTTTTTAGCATTTTGAACAATGATCCACCTAATTTCTGCCAGAGAATATGGGCAAGAGTTGCCCAAAATTTCAAACAAATAGCATCTGCCCGTGCTTAAGGCGAGTAATTAAAGTTGCTTGTCTATGCTTATGCTTCACGGTCAGAAGTTTCTTGGCAGCCTACAATTAAGTTCTTTCTTACAAGCTTTGAGGTGATCATCTGGGCCACTGATCAGAAGGTTTAAACTCTTTCCTTTTCTTCTCCTTTAAAACAATATCCCAAATATTTCAGATAATGTTAAGTTTTGTAATTTAGAAAAGATTTTACTTGGTCTACATCTCTGAAATGTCTCTACCTGTCCACAGCTTGCAGGGATATCTTCAGCTCCTTCCTGAAGGAAAATTCTCCTGATCCAGCTGATGAAAATAACCTCTCCAAAGGCAAAGGAAACCTAAGAGAAGGGGATTTTGATCCTCAGCACAGGTTGAATCCTTGCAGTGTTCCCAGGCTTTAATCTTCATCCTGGAATGGGAAGCTCTACTGAAGAAGAAAAAGCTTTATGTGAAAACTTCCAGTAATATTTTCCATCACATTCGGGCTGCTGGAGACAAGAGGATGGGATCTGAATCCTTACAAACCAAGTGACAGTTTGATGGTGTAGGATGGGGCTACACCTTCCCTCGTCACCTGAGCTTCTGATGGCTCTGGAGTCAGCACAAGACTATGTCTTGGGCGTGAGCAGATTTACTCTGGTTCCTTGAAATTGGAAGATCATCCATCATGGGAAGGAGGAACGCCCGAAAGGACCGACAGTAATATTGAATTAGGTGGCCAAAAAATATCCTTTACTGCTGGGAGATGTTATTTTTAATAATTTTTAAGGGCTGGACATAAGGTTACTCAGGGTAAAACACTGCACAAAAAAGGTCATTAAGTGCCCTAAATGTCTCTAAAGGTTAATGTAACTTAGGCATTTGTCTGCCATGGTACTTTAAAATTTCTTTCTTTTTGCACTGTTTGCACTTTTACCATGCAATGCTAGGTAAGGAACTGCTACATTGAATAACGAAATTTGTGTATTTTATAATGCAGTTTCAAAAGACAATTAAAGTAGGGACCATTCTTATTGATTCACTCCTATTTCATTTCTTCCAGACTCCGACTCCCCTAAGAACACTGGCAAAGCTTGCATGCACACAAATCTTGAAATATTAAGGACAAAACATCACATTTCAGAATGCTTGAAATAATTGATTTTTTTAAGTGTTACTTATTTCTTGTATTCTCTCACTCTTTGAGTCTCTCTCCTTCTCTCTCTCTTTTTTATGCTTATTTTAAAACCCCAGAAGATTTTTTGAAAAGATTATATTTAAACTGGCAACACTAAGTTCTAATGTTTATCTTAATATAAAATTTCATACCCTGAAAAAATCTTTTTATTCCAAGATGACATTATCTACGGTTTACCAAATGATTGTGATGATTGCTTGGAGGGCTTGGCTTAGGAAATCTAGCCTTGACACACATTACTTTTATGGAAAAATAAATGTATGTCAATTGGCTCTTAATGTCATCTGAAGGAGGGAACTATGTAAAATTAGCTGCCAGACACAGAAATAATCTTACTTGAAATACAGTGTACTTCATAAAGACATGAACTGGCTAACCTGGCTTTTGGATAGTGCAAGTATTTTAACACATCTTATTACTACCCGAAACATACTTCAGGCGGGCTTTGGAGAGAGACTATGAATTCTTCTCATGCATTCAGTACTATGACCTAATATTCTCAAAATGTTTGTAGAAAACAAGTTATATTGTGACACTGACTTTAGTGGAGTTCTTTGGAGAGCGTTACAGTATCAATATAACGAATTAACCAAAATAACAGCTGTGCTAATTACAGGCAAGTTTAAAAACACCAGGGCTTGTGTGTTTAGGTTTTCAAAATGCCAGTGGACTCAGCTAATTACCACACGCTGTCACGGTGAGAGCAGCCAGGTCATGTTATCAGGACCTTTGCTGTCCAACAGCAAAGAAAATAATGGAAGGAAAACACTGGGTACCTGAAATAAAGGCCGTGGGCAGCAGATACCAAATCCTCCTGAGTGCCAGCCTGGTGCCAGAAGCAGCAGACTGTATCCAGAAAATTAAGCCCCAGGCATTTGGAGATGGTCTCTCCCTTTGGATTAATTTTTAAGCAGTTTTTAAAGTGGCTGCCTCTTGGAATGAAGGATTTTGCAAATTGTTTGTGGGGTATCTTTTCAATCTTACTCCGTTCACTCCGTTCAAATTAAGGAATGCGAAAATCTCTCGCTAATGAGAGTGGAGCCCCTGAAATGTCACTGTCAGCAATGGCAGGGACACCTCCTGTTTGGAGGCACTCTGCCGGTTTCCATTCCTGCTCCTCCTCTCACACATGGTGGGGCAAAGCCAGGTGAATGAAGTGAAGCCAGTGGAGCCATCCCAAGGTAAGAGCTCCTTTGGATCAGAACCAAGTTTCAGTGATCTCACCAAAATCAATGATGTATGTGGGAAACATAGCATTTGTCTTGGTGAAAAACAAACAAAAAACAAAACAAAAAAACAAAAACAACAAACAAACAAACAAACAAACAAAATAAACAAAAACCACCATCAACATCGGGGGCAACAACAGAACTTGAACGCATTTTTCTTTTTCCTGATTTTTTTTTTCCTGAATGAGCAAAATTTACTATGAATTGCTTGGCTTTTCAGTTTCCTGAGAGGGAAATAAAATTTGTCACCAGTGCAATCCATTTACTTGAAATTCCACGCCCAGGAAAGACAGACAGGCATGCTCCGCCTTCGTTTTGACATATCAGCTATGGCATACACAAATCACGAGCTTTAAATTTCCACAATCACATGCTCCATTATCAGCCCCACAGATAGCAGAGCAAGCGCGAAATAAAACTGCTTTGTTCCGCCCGGGAGCTCAATAATATCCCCTATAAATCAGGATCGGTTGTATGGTTTCTTGCACATATCCCACAGATTTGCTCTGCAAAAGCCATTGCCCATCCATACCACTTTCTTGCCTCTTTGTATCTGAAGAGTTATGCTGCTCCGGGGGGGCGGGGAGAGGGGGGGAAGAGAAGGAAAAAATTTATGGGTTATGAATATTGACAGAGCAGATATTCTTTGTTTATTGAAGTCTTGTTTACACAAAAGCTCTTCACAGGCTACCCCCTAAGTCTAGAGGTCCTCAACCAGTGTCAGCGAGCTGTCTGGGTATTTTTTCCCACGTATTGCGCTGCTATTCGGCCGACAATAGAGACCCATTAACGTTTGGCCCTTCAAGTTAGCGCAGCCCAAGCCTCGGTGGCAGGACGTCTGCCCAGTATGTAAAATAATGGAATGAATGGATTCCTTGGAAACAATGATAACAAGACCTGGCTGAGCTAACTGTGACAGCATGTGGTAATTTTCCAGCCCGCTGACCCTGTAAAGGGAGCTGGAGCACAAAGCTGAGGCTGTGGGGCAGGTTGGTCTGAATGGCTGCAAACAAGTGCAGAATATCTGATGATGTCATACACACAACTTGACAGATGGGGCAGGATTTCTGTTTGTTTTGCTTTGTTTTAAACTTGAACTTAACTGTTTATTTTTCCGACATATTCACGCGTTACGGGTGTAATGCGGAAAGCCACAGCTGCTTTAAAAGAACATCTTGGAAGCATTGCCGCGCGTTAGGTTTAAGAAACAACCGTGTTTCCTGGTGAAAAATGGTATTGCTTGTGCAGTGAATGGTCTGGGAATGGCAGGAGAAAGTTGCTATAGAATGATGCATTATCTCTGTATTCAGCCCTGGGATCGTGTTTTGAACCCAGCTCCCCCCTGAATCCTAATACACACTTTGAATGGCATAAAGAAGCATTGTTATTGCCTCAGTCTAGTCATTACATCAGAGAAACAGACAACCAGAGACATCTAAACGGGTTACTAATTCAGGTTTTGTGTCTGGGAATAAAACGGGTTAAAACAAGTTCGTTTGGGTATTACAGAAGCGGTGTGTGTTTGCAGGACTGTTCCACTCTAAATATGCTTTAGACACTGTAAATGCACTTAAGCACAAACATATGCTAACGCAGTCACATACCTCAAGGAGCACGTCTGAACGTTTACACAAGTGTGGGCTGGGAAGAGATGATACAGCATAATTAGTTGTGAACCACCACCAGTACACCTCCTCAAAACTTTATAGCTAAATAAATATTAAAAGACAATTCCAATTCTGTGTTTGCAGTTGAAATGACAATACAGGTATAGAACACACTTCTGAAATTTTTACCGCCTCTGAAAGTGGATTAGGCTTTTTATACGCCCCAGGGGAAAAATGCTACACAGAGATTTCGAACATATTCCAATTGCATCTTTCTCTCTCCCTTCCAGTGTTATTTATCTTATTGGCTGTGAGCTCTTTGAGGCAGTGCCCGAAGCGCTGTGAAATAAGGACAAGAGGAATAAAGTAGAGACACACAAGTAAAAAAGAAACACACATTAATTATGGTGGCATTTTCTCCAAGCCTGACACAGTTAGCCAAAGTTACGATAAACATAGACAATATTTTTAGATGACTAAGCACAGCCTGAGTAAACAAACCAGAAGGCCAAGTTTTGGAGGGCTGCATTTTCCTACTTGCTTTCAGTATCATTTTTCAAGCACAGAAACTGTTGGGAGGGATAATTTTTATCACAGCTTGAAATTATCTTTGTCAATGATGTGTATTATGTTGCTGCCTTTTCAGCAGCTGAGGATTCGGTCTCTATTATATTAAACACTCTACAAACTGTGGAGTGCCTGTGTAGCAGGCACTCTCTCACCCAACGAGTTTTCAGTGTAATAGGCAAATTCAATGCAGAGGCAGGCAAAAAGTCTCTCTATACACGCATTAAGTCCCTCAAATCCACCGTATAGTAAGAAGTGCCCTGATTTTTCAGAATGAGGAAAAGGAGTTTGGCCATCTCCTACAAAACTTGAATTGCAGATTGTTGTAATTGCTAAGAAATTACTTTCTGACTCCGTTTTATTGCATTCTATTAGAAATGTAAGGAGCGTGTTTATGATGTTGAAACTTCAGAGACCAGAGTTAAGTACCTGGGTTGTCTCTAACACCTGCTCTTGGTCTGTAAAAAAATATTTCCAAATCTCTGCAAACTTTGCCTTCTTATTACTCCTTGCTTACAGGAGGAAAGTTTCCAAGTTATGGGCGGTTTACCGCCTTTTGTTTATTACCTAAAATCAAGACTTTTCCACACAGGAGGGATCTCTGCTGACCAGAGCACTAGGAAAATTCTCATCTAGAGAATTTTCTCGTCAGATTTTTTAAATTTCATTTTTGTGATTTGTGAGTACCTTGGAGGAGAGCAGCCTGCGTCAAAGGCTCAGCATCCTCACCCATTTTGATGCAGGCGTCAGAATCCATGAATCCATGCATCCCGGAGACTCCCAGCAAGCCCTGAAACAGAATAAGAGAGCGTGATTCATTGACAGGAATTCATCTTTTTCAAGTGAAGAGATCCTGCAGCTATTTGCAATGAAAAAAAGGCAACAAGACGGAACTATGGGGGCTGATAACTGAGATTTACAAGCTGTGTTACCACTCTGGGAGTACGACAGTGACTTCAGGCTGCACCACCATTCTAATAAGGACAAAACAGCGCATCTTGGCTTACCGGATGTTGAAATATTTCATCACAAAAACATTTGCAGTGGGGCAGAAAACGACTCATCAAATCACAGTTGATAATTTTTTAATTAAAAAACCCACTATTTTTAATGTCTACATTTTTGAGCAAGTAAATGTATCAAGTGCTTAATTTTTAATTGGATTAATGAATTGTCTGCATCATTATTATGAATTGTGCCATACCAAGTCATTTTTTATGTTTTAATTTAGTAAAATATAACATACGGTATAATTAAATACTGCAAATTATATCTATTTTATTACGACAAACAAATAAAGAGTTATGGGTTTTAAACAAACTATGAAGAATAAAGATAAATTTCAATGGTTTTAGCGCGTTATAGATGCATCTTTGTTTTAAAGGAGACACACTGAACCTCCCTTAGATGTAAGAAATCTTGGTCCCGGCTTGTCTAAACTGATTTAATATAAAGAGTCAATCATTTTTTCTCCAGAAGGCAAGTATTGATTCCTGCAGACTCTCTATTTCTCCTACATGTATATGTGTACGGTAGCATAGAGTCAAACTGTAGCATTGTTCCATTTTTTTATACACACCTACATTCCTTATATTTCACATATTCATTCGCAAGCGTTTCCCTGTGTGTGTGTATCGGTACTCTGTTTACAACTTGAAAACAGCCCTTCCTTAATTTCTGTGCTATGCGACAGTGGTGGGGTCCTCGCGTGTCCATCACTTTGCGGCAGAGAAGGCAAATTTTAGGACATTATTTTAGGAGTTCAGTGGATTCCCCCTCTCCACCTGCAACTTCTCCAAACCTCTGATTTTAAGGACCACAAGTACAAACCATAGACCATGGCCCTTGCCAAAACTCCCACAGGCAAAAAGTCGGCGAGGGGTGAAATGCAGAAATGGAGACAGTGAGAGAGTTTAAGACGTACACAGCCTCTTTCCTTCAGAAATGCCTGAAGACTTTTTGACATTTTGAGATCACATGAATATTGGTGGAAAACAGAGAAAAATACCCATGTAGCCAGCAATGCCATCAGCAAAAGTATGGTCTCCCAATGCCACTCGTACCCACAGATGCCAAATCTGACGCAGTACAAAGTGTAGGAGATACCTGTCCAGCTCACACCCCTGGCAGTTCAGAAACTTGAAGAAATGTGTTTGAGTATTAAAATAGAGCATTAAAATATGTGGACAATAAAGGACCTGGAGGGACAGTATAGTAGTACCTACCCAGGCAAAGATCTGATATTAAACACACATTTTAGGCTGATGCCATCGTAGAATTTTAATCACAAAGAAATATACCATTGTTTTACACTTGTGCCACTATATTAAAATGAAATTTAAAATAACATTCTTCATTTCTGTGTAGCCTAAGAATCTTAAGCTTTTTTTCTCCTCTTTTTTTCCTGATAAGCAGCATGGAACAATCATGGCAGTAAATTACCGCTATGCCCATTTGACAGAAGGAGCTTTTGAGGCAGGAACATGAAGTGACATGGAAGAAGGACAGGAGAAGAGGCACAGCGGGATGCCGTCTTCTTCCTCTGCTGAAGTAACCCATTCCACCCGCTGCACTTACATTTGCTGAGCATCATTCTGGAGCTTGCATGGTATTACCTACTTACACTGCAACATACAAGTGTGGACTCAGGAAACAATTTCGTCTTCCAACATTCATAATGCCATGATTCTGACCCTGCCAGGAAAGGTGGCTTAGACCCAGGTTTGAATCCAACTCACTGAACATTATTACAAAGAAAAATTTGAATTTGAGATGCCTTTCTGGAAGGATATACAATGTATTAATTATTAGGAGACTTGCATTTACATAGCACAGCTATGGTTCTAATCATAGAGTTATCAAAATCCAAGTTGAAATGATTACCTAATTCTCAGCCTGTAAAGGAGAAGAGAAAGGATATATGGCCTTGTTTATGCACAAAATTGGTTTTAAATCAATTAAACTGGTGAAAACCCCTATGTGAACACATTTAAATTGGTTTACATCTGGCTTATATTAATTTAACTTCATTCAGTTTTCACCAAATCAATGCAAATGTGTAATTAGCTTAATGGCTCTTGCTCTTCCAGAACAATACTCTTTCATTCTTAACAACGGGGAGCTGTTTTCATTTCCTACAGATTCCAAAGGAGGCATCGAGCTGCTTTTGTACAATCACTTTTACTATTTCGCTATTCTTGCTTTTGATTATGTAAGGACTAATTTTGTGCATTAAGTAGCCGAAAGTGACAGGCCATGAGCGTGGGTGCAAGGTAACCCAGAGAAAGCAGCTTTTCTGCATTTTTATGGGCTTGTATAAAAGAATGCTCAGACACAAATACAGACCAGGTCACTCGCACTGGCTTCTAGGTATTTTTCGTGTGTTAATTTCTCCATCTAATCTCCAACATTTGTCACTTGGCAAACAATCCCTTGTTGCCCTTTCCCAGGCATTCATTCCCTTCATTAATTGAAGTTGGACTTAGCTATTATTTTTTTTCTGCTAATTAAAGTAAGCGTTTCTTGCTTCAGAATACAGTCATGACTCATGGTTTTGTCTGGGCTGATAACAACCACTTCTCCTTCGAGATCCTTCCAGCAGAGCTGTGCGATGGTCGCTTTATGGTCTTGTATTCGTTGCCCTAAACCGTTGGCGTTTAGGGATGTGTTTATGTGGGTACAAATCCTGAAAAGCACTGTAGGCTTGATAGAAATTTCCAAGTGCCATCAGTGTCCGCTGAAGAGCATAGTCGGCAGCGGCACCAGGTGCCCTGCGCTTCACAGGGTCCAGCCTTGGACTTTACCAGAGGTTGCTAAAAAGAAAATGCATCTTTCACATAAAAGTAACAGATTACACGTGAGAACTCTCTGCTCTGAACTTCCCCACATGTTTGTTCTCTTCAACACGCTGTTCCTTAGAGAAAGACAGGAAAGACATAGGAAATATGTTTTTAGGACTTTTTTTATGTAATGGATTGGATGTCACGGAAAGAGCGGCTGAAGCCAGAGAGTTCATCCCCAGGCCTTGGGAACATCACAAAATTAGGAAACTAACAAAGCAGTTTTCGGCTTTACCAAATGCAGTCATTATGTGAAATCCTTTTCCATAAATCATCTTAAAGTTATTTTCAGTGGCGATTAAATATAAACCTACTTTTCCAACCAGGCATATCTGTGGTATGAAACACTAACGAAAACCATGAAAGCTGCTTTTGTTAATTCACTCTGGAAATATAAATAACTGGGCTAGTAGTCAGTTGCCTTTGACATGGGAGAACTACTGGAGAAATTAAGATGCCAGAGGATAATCTGAAATATTCAGTAAATTACATAGTGCAAGCACTGATGGAAACCACTCATCCATTGTTTGAAATGATTGGTAAACGAGTTAGCATTTTGTGGCCAATATTGGCTTTACCCATCTTGGCTATACGTTTCTGCAAATTGATGCATTTTTCTGAGGTACCTATTTTGTTGTAACCAGGAAAGTTCAAAAACAAAATCCTATTTCCAGTATGGAAAATACAATTAAGTTTCAATTGGAAGCAGATACTGCATCAGGAAAACAATGAGAAGCGTGTGATAGCACTTTTCTTAAGCAATTTGATTATCTAAACTTTTTTTAAAATGTTTTTCGCTTATATAGTTCCCCTATTTAATGTCTCTGCCTTGGAGATCTATTAGGTAACAAGCCATAGCATACCTAAAAAACAGGAGAGGAATAAACAAAGAGAACTTTCGGCAACTGATGATGAGTAAGGTCAATTCATAATTCCTCTAAATTCAAAGACTTGCATATATGAGTATACGTATATATCTAATGTAAAACAAGCATGTTTAATTACATTTTTAAAAAAATGTTTGTATATTTATACAAAAACAAGTAATTGCAGATATGAGTGTATTCCACTCTCAATCAAAATGGAAAGTTACAAGTTCTGTTACGAATTGGTGACTTAAGACCTTGTCTGGTTATTGTTAATTCTCCTTTTCCGAAGCAGAACATGCTGTGTGGCATAGGTGTTGGATACCACTATATCATGCTGCTGCATGCCAGGCAATTTCTAACTCTTATTTCTTGTCCCGGAGGTGCACAGGCATTGTCAGTCCCACAAAGGTAAAACATAGAATATACAGCAAATAACCTATTAATTTACATATAAAATCTGTATGTAAAGCACAGCACATGCCAATGTGCTATCTGATAGGTCTCTCAAGACTTTTTTTGCGTATCTTTTAAGTAACAGAAATGAAACATATTCATTTGCTAGTCCTATTTCTGTTTAACTTGCTGTTACACAGCCTAAATGCAGATATATAAAAGAATTTATCCTGTTACCAAGGAAAGGAAGAACAAAGGTATTGAATGCATTCTCTAAAACTACCTTTCTTTTTGCATTTTATTTCTCGTATTATTCATTAAAGATGTCAGTCTTCAGGATGACCTATGCAAATCAACACAGATCTGTTAAAATTAACAAAAAAGAGAGCTTTGATGCAGGCAGGAGGCTGCTCTTGTTCTCATAAGCTTTTGCTAGTCTGTTTTTTTTGTCAACTGCAAGATTTACAGTAGCCCACATTTGCTATTCTAAGTTGAGATCCAAAAGATAAATATGATATGAACAGTGAGTGAGTGTTTGATGACCTTTCTGTATGTTCAGTGTGAGCTCAACGCCGGTTTATCTTTGTCAGCATTGCATGATTATTTTCTGATATGTCTTACAACACTGATGCCAGCAGAGGATAATGTGACTGGAGTGACAGCACTTTGAAATTTTATCCAAGCCAGATTAAAAGCTACAGTAATTCAAACTTTCTTTCTCCTCTTTTGTGATCAAATTTAAACTGGGTAACACTTATGCCTTCTTGTTGGTTGAGTAAAAAGTGACATCTTCCCTTTCAAAGAGAAAATGGCAAAAATAAATGGGAAAAACCACTCATTTTGTAGGTATAAAAATCATTTTACAGGAGGAGGTATAATCGTCACGGATGGCCCACTTAAGGCTGTTAATGTAGAAAGTCTTGCCTGCTGTGCATTGCAAGGTTATAATTTTCGTCTTGGGATTCCTATGACTCAACAGCTCAACTCAGCTCTTTCAGTTTATGACATCAGAGAAATCCTCAGTGAAATTATAGCCTTGGGAATACCCTGCAGATGCTCTTATATCTACTTACAGACTCAAACTGCTTGTATATCACTGCAGAGCAAGTTAACAGTGAGCAGTAAAACACTGTAATATTTACTTAATACATGAGAACCATTTCTTTGGGTTACATAGTTCACATTAATATCAATAGTTTAAAAGAACATGGTGTTACCTTTTGCGTGTGGTTTTTCCAACCAGCTGAGCTCTTTCAATACAATGAAATTCATGGCCCCAGCGACTGAGCACACTGGTTTGGGCTAACTTTGAACCCAGCCAATCCCTCAGTAATTTTCTCTTGTGCCATGGCTACTACAAGGTAAGTGTGCCATGCTTGGGCAGGTCTTCCCCAACAATATTCATGCTTCTTGCCTGGCAGGTGCAAGCTTTATCTCCAGTGTAAGACTTTCAGTAGACCCTTTGAGAATGCACGCCTGCTCCATCATCCCAATGCTCTCGCTGTGCTCGGAGCTGTGAGATGCTGAAGTGTTTTTCAGCCAGGATGCTAACATCGACTGAAGGCCCTCTTGGCTGGCCAGCTGTGGTCAGCTTCTGTGCCCGTTTAATTTCTGGCCCTGTCTTGATCATAGAATCATTTAGGTTGGAAAAGACCCTTAAAATCCTCAAGTCCAACCGTAATCATCCTCTTGTTTCCCAACTGTGCCTGCCCAATGTGTGACACAGGCTTTGCCTCTTCTGCGCTGATTCACTGCTTGAAAGGTCCAAGTGGAGGTGCTATTCATTACCCATCCTGGTCCTGTCTCCTTCCTCTCCGCTACAAAACCCTGACCCCAGCTCAGACAGGCTCTGAGGAGGAATTATAGAACCATAGAATCATTTAGGTTGGAAAGGACCTTTACGATGACTGAGTCCAAAAACGAGGCACATTGCAATTTGTGCCTAAAGAAATTGCAATTCTGTCTTTTGTGGTTTTGAATCACTTGGGAACCAACCTAGACTTCCATAAACCTAAGAATTATCCAGATTCATATACCTGAGAATTTTTCATATGTACTCATTAAGTAGTTTTGAAGAAGGATTTTTCAGTACATACATGGATGATCTGCAACTTGTTTTTTCTGACTGCTTGACTTTTATTCGTCCGATTATATGACCGGTCGCTTTGGTCATATGAGGAAGCTAGCACTTCTCAGTTGGATGATGAGGGTCTTTAAAGCAGAAAAATTATCATAGGTGACCACCTCTCAGCACACACATTCTCTGCAAGGCACCTTCTGCTTAAAGTAAGCATTTCTTGCTTCAGAATGAAGTCATGAATCATGGATTTTTGCTGCACTTAATGATCAAAATTCCCACTAACTCCTGCATGTGTGATGTTGTGTGCTGGAGTGCATGGGTATAAAGAACAGCATGAGACCTACAAACCGTCATGCACAGTTGTCAGCATTTTTATTTTTAAAAATAATCATAATTGCTTTATGATTTGAGATTTCCTTAAAATGTTTAAAATTACCCATGTTTAACACCCATTAAGGAATAAAAGAGAAAAAAAGAGTATGTGGCTGTTACAGCCTAGAATTGTAAAAGATTGCAACAGTGATTAATCAGCTGATTATGAACTTTCCTCCTGTCCCATCCTTTACCAGGCACATTGTAAATCACAGGAATAGGAGGAGGCCACATGGGATCCCTTCCAGCACGGTAGTCTGGGCTCTTGCACATTGGCTACTTAACATGCAGCCTTCTGCGGAAATTTTCTTTAATTACACTGCCATTGAAGTCACATCAAAAGTCACATCCGTGTCTTATGCAGTGTCATGTTTACAGTAACCTGCTAGAAATTTCTTTCCAGACTGAGCATACCTGACACTTATTGTCATAACAATGTCCTCTTCAGGTCACACTATGTTGTTCATCCCTGGAAACATTTGGTGTAATGTTACTAGTAGCCTTCCAAAATTGGTGTTTTACCCAAAAAATGTTTGAACTGACTGTATGAATAATATCAAAACACTATATGGATGAGTAGTAAAAACATTCTCCTTACTTTCTTAGTGTCACAAAACTGATTTGAATACAGTAAAAAAATGCTAATTGCTCTGCATAAAAAGCCAAACTATGTTGTGGGTTTTTTTAAATCACATAAATGGTTTTGTTTCTACTTTTGCTGCTCAGTTTCATTTTTTCATCATCTACGTAAAGCAGAATACTGAAAGCAGAAAAACTTAATTTCACAGAAATCCAACTGCAGTGAAATCTCCCAAGAAAACCCAACATCTAGGTAAGAGAGATTGAAAGAATAAACTTGCAAACTTTTGGATGCTTCCCTGAAGCACATCACCACATCTTCAGAGGCTTGCTTATCACCCGTTATCAGCACTTGACTTGTTTTTGCTTTATGTAACGACTGCTTCTATTCCACTACCCTTTTTCAAGGTATGGGAATCAGGCTTTTGGTGTTATTTGATATTAAAACAGATTAAAATTGGTTTCCTTCTGCAATAGTGCTTTACTTTTCCTTTACTAGTTTTCTTTTATCTCATCAGGTTTGCATATATCAGGGTTTTGTAAGACTAGTGAGTACACCAAAGGGTCTTGTCAGTGTTTCCATTATCATTCATAAATCATTATTTTCAAGGTTAATATTTCAACAGTTGTAAATCTCATCTTGCTGAAATGAAGCAGCCTGGATTTGAATCTATTATTTTCCTTCTAAAATTGGAATTAACCCATTAAGTCTTTTTTCTTGTTTGTTTTTTGAATAATTAAATATGTATCAGCAGGCCACCTCCTCACGAAGCTCTTGTCTGAAACACCTCAATAACTTCACCGAACAAGAAAGGAAAGAGCTAGAAAATTATTATTATTAGAACATTATTAGTCTTGGTGGTGACGGCTGAAACTGGGCTCGTGAACAGAAGCAGAAAAGTGTTGACGCTACTCATGAGAGGCCATCCGCTTCAGTAATACTTGTCTTTATTTTAGAATCCATGATGAAGGTCCTCTCCTCTGCCACCCCTGCATTCAAGTCTCAAGTCACTCATGCTATCAGGCTGCCCGCCTTCTCCACTGGCCTCCTGCCTCTCCCGTCCTTCTCATCCTCCCCACTTAGTCAACTGTTCTCCAAAGTCTGAACACCAATGCTTCTGGAACCTGTAGCTTAAAAAAAGTCACAGAAACCCCAAGCCGTGTCACTTTATCTCCAAGGCTATATCACCTCGTTTCCAATGTTAGTGTGGAGGAGACATTCAGTTGTTTTTTTACAACCTTTCTTTCTTTCTTTTTCTTTTTTTAGCTATTTTCTAGCAGAATCCTAATCCTGTGGTGCTCCTGCCAGCCTCCAGCAGGCAGCATGCTTTCTGCATTGCAAGAAGCACACAAGTTCTATGTGGTCTCCTGACAGTGGGACAGAGAGACAGTGTCTCTAAAAATTAAACCATTTAAGGATCTGCCATTTTAGCACCCAGTCAAGACTTTTTCTTTCATGATTTTTCATCACAGAGTTTGCAATTACTTTCTCCAATCGTTCTGCTCTTCTTTCTCTTTGCTGTAGCAAAATGTGGAGTAGGAATCCCAAACAGCCCTCATCAATGCACCTCAAGAACCATTTTATGACCCTCATATAACACTTTACATGACTGTTTAATTTCCTATTTAAAACAAATTAACTGTTGCATGCTCTAATCAGGACACAAAGGATCCCAGATCTTGTCTGGAAGTATGTGGAGGTTACAGAGAGGTTGTCCAGATTGATGGTTGTGCCGAGTGTATGACCTTAGAATGAACTTTGACTAAACTTCGCTCTTTGTGCACTTGGCAGTCTGTATTTGGAAAGCATCAATTGTCTACATTCAATATGTTAAATGTAAGGCATATGCTTTCCACAGACTTGGACCTTCTTTGTTTTTACACAATCCAAAAGCTTCATCAACCTTATTTATATCAGTTATATCAATTACTCCATAACTATTTCAATCTGCTTTAGAATGCATTTATTTCACTAAAAGAACATGTCAATTGACTCATGCTTTCTCACCATTTCCTCTTATACCTTGTGTATCCTCGTCATCATCACTGTGGCAAGGGTGATGAGCAATAATTGTGCCTTGGATGGTAAATTTCCATGACATTTTTGCAAGAGTGCTTTATACTTAAGCTCCATTTAAGTCCTGGCTGTCTCAGGAGCCAAGAATTTCATTAGTGTATTTCTATTTGGAGTTTGCATATGTATTGTAGACGTATATAAGTGTGTGTACATACATCAGAGAGACATGGCAGGAGAGAGAAGAGAAGGAAAGATTTTCAGATCATGGGGGACATGCTTTCACAAAAAGAACTTGGGCACACATGGATGATACCACAAGACAGCAGAGAATTACTGCCATGAAGAGGCAATAGACAGATCAGAGTGAACACTTGCTATCGTCATGACAATTGCTCCTACTAAAAAGCACCTTAAAAAAACCCACATTATTATTTATTAAAGATTATGATAACACAATGGCTAATTCATGTTAACTTGTCCAAAAAAACCTCATCACCAATTTTCCATGTGAATATGGTTTCAAAAAGGACAGCCTCACAATGAAAACAGAATCTTCTCTTCGTTGACAATATGCCGATTTTCCACCAAAGCAGCTTTTACTGAAAATGAAACTGGGCTACCAAATCTTGTTCTTGGAAACAATAAGACTTGTCTGTGGTGGTTTAGCTTCTGCTGCAAATTTTTTAGCAACACATAATTTTTTTTACATTATTTATTGAATACATTGCTATGAAAATAATTAATTAATTTTCCCCATCCTACTCCTAATCAAGTACACAGTTCCCTCTTTGCCTGTTTGTGTAGGGCTATTAATATTAGCCTACTTAAGAACCTAAAGTGAAAAATTCTAATCCTCAGGACTAACCATTATCATTTCTGTACCTTGCATAGATATAGGTTTACAGCACAAATACGTGTAGTTGTACGTACACAAAGGCATTAAAAATAAGCTTTCGTTCTGTTTCCAAAACTAGAAAGTTCTGCAGCTGCCACCAAGTTTTAGATAAGGATTAAGCAGCTGGATTAGATCTCTTAAGAAGCATTTTTTTGATCAATGTTCAGAGTAACAAAGCAGAGAAATAAATATCTGAACACGTATAAGCTATAAATAACATTGCCTGTAAACCAAATATCAAACACAGTTTTCAAGGCACCGGCTCTTTTAAGGATCCTGTCAGATCCCATCTAAAGACCATAGTCCAGCAATGCCTTCAGGATATGAGGCTGGACGATGACCAGCAGCGAAGGCAGTATGAGTGGTAAGAGGGGCCAGAGCCCACTTGAGCAACCCCAAAATTCAGGACCGTCAGGAACCGCTGCGGTCCAAAGCTGAGGAGAATGAAGATCAGGTTTATGTCCTGGACACTGCGAGGATCCAATGGTGGGGACTGATAGCTGCGCTGAGTGAACCAGAACTAGACTTTTTCTCCCTTGACTGGGACCACAAGATGTAGCCAGCACGTGAATGTATGACTCCACAAAGTCACAAATGGAAAGAGTTTTTAGAAAAACTGGTTCCAAGCCTATTCATTATATGTATGGCACAGTAGAAAATTTTCTGGGTTAAATCAATCATCAATAAATAAGTGCAAGAAATAAAAGTGAAAAAAAAAGACCACAGTAATGCTTGTATTTTAGCTTGCAGATTTTTTTTCCTCAGCTTACTAGACTTACTCTTTATCACAGGTCTGAATGCATCAGCAAAACTTGCTTTGCTTTGAGGAACAAGACTAATTAAAACTAGTTGGAAAATGAGCCAAATTAGAAGCGAGGAAATATTTAAAACATCTCTGCAGCCACAATAATACTTTGATGGGCTTAAAGCGAATCTTTACAAAATGCATTCCAGTCAAAAAAAATGGTTCACCAATCATTCAGCAGCTTTGTGGGTATAGCGATACTAATAGAGCTACAAATATTTGTGGAGAAAAGTGCTGTATGAGCCCTTTCACACACAAGCTTACCTACAATCTGGGTTACCAGGGTTAAGCTCCAGATCTCTGGGGATATTAGACCAGGACCCAAGACCAGGTTTCTGAACACTTCCATTTGCTAAGTGGACATAAAAGTAACAAAAGCTCAGCTGCCAAATGGAGGATCTTTCCATCAGAATGTCTTCTCGGTCAAAGAGGCCATATTTGCCCTGTCAGACTCTTCCAAAAACGCACTTATTTTATCCATCCAGTCTTAGGCATGACCCAAATGCCCAGCTTGATTTCCTGGGGTTCTGAAAGCTCGATTAATCTCTTTTTCTGTCTCGTCTGACTATTTTTAGTTTTACATCCCTAATGAGCTATTTTCTGATCATCTCCCTATACCAAGCAAAATCTAAATTTTACCTGCTTCTAAAACTGTCTCTGCACAAGTGGCTCCATGACCAAGTTGTCATTCCTTCTCATTATGCTCACATGTAAACCTGCTGGAGGTGACCAGAAAATTGGAGGTGGTTGCCCTCATTAACTTCCCAGAGAGCCTTCTGGAAGTACAACATGCTCTCTTGTACCCACAGATTGCCACTGATCTCTACAAATAGAAGAAAAAAAACCCATCTAAATCATGTAAGGAGGAAACATATGGAAAAATGCAGTTAAAACTCCCTCTGTACTAATTGTTCAAGAAACCATGAAGTACGCAAGAGAGGTGATAAAATATTACTTCAATGGAGCAATTTTTTTCCCTACTTTTAGTGAAGATAATATTTGGGATTAGCGTAGCCTAGCACCTGTCAGCTAGGTAACAAAAAGCATTTGCAATGTGTGCTTGCAACTGGAAGGTGCACAGTGATGAAACACATTGAGCTTGCTTGAAAGAAAGAGAGCAAAGATTAAGAGCTGAGTGGCCCAACATGGGGTGATTAGCCAAAGGCTGAGCTCTGCACCTACTGGGTCAGCTGGAAAGTGTTCATACGGGTTTTGTTTGTGGACGAAGAAGAGAAAGCACTTTTGTGGCACGTCGACAGGCTATGAAACACACTGAGAGGTATAATCAGGTAACCCAGAGCTCTCCTCGGGCTAGTTTACGAGGAAAACCCTTTCAAAGCTGTCTGGGGATATGTCTACTCTATATGATAGATGTACTGAGTACACAAATGTGAAGATTGACAACACAGTATTTTTAGGTTATTCTTTTTAAGGAGAGAAGCTTAAGAAGTTGCACACCTAAACTCCACTGAACAATAGTAACAGCTCAATATTAACTATTAGATTAATTATCTTCATATTAATAACAGACAGTGGTATTAGCAGTGTGTGTCCAGAACCACTGTCTGTACGCATCCCAAAGAGAAGAAGCACAAAACCAGAAGCTGGCACTGGACAGCCCAACTCAGCCCAACTCAGCCCAACTCTTGCAAGTAAGCAGCCTCCTCTGCATTTACAATAAGGGCATCTGGGTTACACAGCACCTATCAGGTGTTCCTGCACTGTCTGAGTGCAGGATGATATTCCACTTTGTCATTTCATTTCATAATATTTTTTAAATGAAGTATATGTCCAGCCCTACAGCCTTTGGTAAGCACCAATTTAGAGTTTCCTAACTGGTTTTCTTACATGCTGGCCATCAAACTATCACACTAGCTCATTATTTTCTGCAAGACACATTTTCTCTGTTTATAAAAATTATAGTTGCAATGACATTGTTAAGGTATAGTTGTAGTTCAGTGACATAAACATATCAAGCCCATAGCAGCAGAACTGTGGATTGCACATCATTCACAGAAATCCCTCAACATTGTGCAAATTTGGGTGTTTTGGTAGCCACAGGATTTCTTCCGAATAATAACTTCTTACTCAGTACTGATGCAAACAGGTCGTTCTGCTCTGAAGCCATTTGCACTTTTTCCAGTCCCCAAAAAAGAGAGACGTTCCTTCAAAAAGCCGTAATCAAACCTGTGGCACTTCTGAGACACAGACAAACGCAAAGTTACTGTTCACTAAAGCTCATCTTCAGTGAAATCCCCTATTGTGAACAAATGAAGAAAGAAAAGATTTTGTATTCCCACCACATGTGACATTAGCTTCTCAATCAGTCGCTCCTCCATTGATTAGTTAAACAGACCAATGGATGTCAAGCAACCATCAACACTTGTGATATTTTTTCAGAGTAAATGACATACATGTGCAATCACTTTGCTTTAGCTACACAGTCTTTGAGGAATTTAATTTATCTCCTCTGAAAAGGCAGACGCCTCTTAGACAAGGGGTGTCTCATGCTCTCTACCAACTCAAGCATATTCTTCAAGTAGCCCCACTTAACTTTACACCTGAGTTATGGAGTCAGTTTAGCTCAGTATGGCACACTCACCCCTGAACTGTAGTTCTCTTTCCTTCTCACAAAAAAGTCCCTCTACTTCCCCGTTTGTGGCTGCTCTTCTAAATCTTTCTATACCAAAACTTTAAACTACTCTTAGAAACATTTATTTCCACCTCACTGCTTCTGGCCAGGGAAGTAGTCAAACGATATCCAGCTTGATATATAATGATCTTTGAGACTTTTTATCATTAATAAAAGCTGAATTTTGCCTGTCCTTTTTAAATTCTTTTGGTGGAGCGGCAAGTTTCTCTCTCAGTAGATCTACAGTTTGCTGTCACAGTCTGCTTAAAAAAAAGAGCGTTCCCACGAGCCCCCTGAGCCTGTAAGACTCCTGATTGAATTTCTCCTTGGAAATTCACCATACCTTCCTAGTGAGCAAGTCCCTGTGTGAGTTCTCTACCCCCTCTCAGATCAAAGGTAAGTACATTTGCAGGTTAATGCCATTGTAACTGTTTGCATGCTGTAAGTCTAATTGTTTGTTCAAGCTGGAGAGGAGATTCTCCTCTGAAGATACTCGAACCTTCCTTTTTTCAAGCCAAAATGAGCAATATTACAAAGGCACACAGTTTTCAACTCTGTCCACATAGCTGCTTGGGGTGTATAAGACTTAACTCTTCTTTTTCCAGCTTCTTTTTAAAATATCAGTTCCCTTTCATGGCACTATGGCCACTGGATAAGAAACATTCCAGACTGGGGCCAGTGATGAAACATAATTCAATTTTGAAAATGATTTGGTACAGTAGCAATAATACTATGTAAAAGCTTCAAATGGATATTTGTTTTAAATATCACAGGGTACTTTTCATATGCTAATGAAAGAGCAAGTGACTCTGAGAGGGAAGGACACGTTTGAAGTTTAAAAAATGAATGAGAAGAATCTTCAGCCTGGATAATACAAAGATCCACTTCAGTGTAAGTGTATTCACTGTTCATTTCCTAGCACACCTGCGGCAGGGGGGAGAGGGAGGGCTGATTTCACAATCTACCCAAATGTGCTGTAATTAGGGCAGAGTCCTGCACACACTCTGTATCTGGAAACTCCTTTTTTCCCACCCCCATAAGAGAACAATCTCAGTTTGGCACAGGCACCAGGGCAACCTGTTATTTCAACACTAGGGCTGTTGCCTCGCTGGCACTCAAGATCTGGAACTTAGAGGAGTGTGAGTGCTCGGAGCTGTCGCAGGGTTGTAACGTTTGTGCTTCGCTGCTCCGAGAGCACCGGTGCGCAGCACTGCTCCCCTTTGAATTAGCACCACCGCCGCTCTCCTGCCTTCTGAAGAGTGCTTCAGCATAGGAACGGCTCCTGGACCTCTCCACAACATGTTACTGAGCCTGAGAAGGTTTGAAATCTACTCCCTAATTAGGGTCCAATCCAAACCTACTGGTCCGAGCCAACGTGTTCTCCCACAGGTTTCAAAGGACCCCCAGATCAGGCTGTGAGTTTGTAGGTTTTGTGTTCTCCTGAAGAATTTAAAAATCGTATCAGTCTGCCTGGCTGTCTCCCCATTTGAGCTTTAAATCACCTTCACAGAAGCTTCTCAATTGGCCAAGGAAATGGCTCAGGTAATCGATTACATTAATACCTATAGGCTGTGTCAGATTCACCTCCTTGCTACCCGTATCCCAAAGGCAGGACCTCGGAGGTAGGTCGTTACGTTATCTGAAAATGATTGCGTGGAAAATGAACTAGAAATTCGCTACCGCCAGGGTAGCAGCTGCTTCTGAAAAGTAGATATCTCACCTCTGGAATGGAGAGTCTAGCTGTCATCTACATTTTAGATACACGCGGCAATTTCATAACTCAACCTGCTGTTCATTCTTCATGGGGTTAAGCTTCCTTTTAAATAAATGGTGTCCATGATTTTGGTAGGACATATCTTGATGGCAGGAAAAAATATGCTAAATGTTTTATTTTAATTTTGTTTTTTCTACAGTAGAGTTACAAATATAAGAAGGGCAGGGTAGACAGATGAGGCATTCCCATGTGAGGAATGTCACCCATGAGGCGTCACCCATGTGTGATCCATGCATCAGGATAATTCCCACTCTTAAAAAATCATTATATTAGACTATAGTGGTGGACTAGACACAGAGGTTTTATATAAATGACGATAAATCTGTCCATATATGGGTGGAGTGTAAGAAAAAATGATTGTCTTTTATTTGCCAGGAGGACTCATGGATAGGTCCATAATGACTGCCAGGACCATGAAGGCTGTGTTTCCTCATAATATAAATCAAATAATATCTTTGCATGTTTTCTACATCCAGACCAGAATTTTACAGCTGAAATGAAAGCTGGCTGTTGGAAAGAATTCCAGTTTTCACCTTGACACCTAAAGAAAAGTACTCCTCCTGAGGCATCTCACTTGCTTTTTTCTTTTTAACGTCATTACCATGGTTTCCTCTCTTATTACATTGAAGTTCTAAAAAAAGCCCTGCAACCAGCCTTACTGTTAAGGCTTGAGAATATATAAACATAAAATATGTAATCTGTCTTTGATTTGAGCTAGAATATTGCATTGCTGTGCTTTGAAATCACAACTGTATTACAAAACTGACAGTTTTAATGGAAAAATGGCTTTTGAAAGCTGCCTTTGAAAACACACTGAATAATTCTCCGAATTGTGACTGTTTCACTTCCTGAATATTCAGGATAACAGCAAGAAACACCGCTTTACCTTATTCTCCACCTTGTTCTCCACCTTATTCTCCTTATTCTTTGGAGTGACTTTCAGAGCTAATAAAACATACTTTGCTTTACAGTAAAACCCGTGCAAGCACCTTGTGCTTTTCAAACCACTTCCCATCTGAAATGACCACTCCAGAACTTCTCAGTGTTTTGGTCCTGAAGAGCGTACTTAAAAGAGTTCTTGGACTTACACATTATTTCCTGCTCAATGATACATACAGAAGACCCTTAAGGCCATTTGATAAAAAGTGGTCCTTGTTTTCCCTCCTTGTTCACCTCTCTCATCCTCAACTTAAATAAAAATGTGAGAAACTCCAGGTGACGCTTCTCTGGTTTCTGCTGGAGGGCTCATTGGAGGTTTCAAAGATGCAGCCTGTGAGCACATCAACGCGTAACTCAAATGACAGAGGGTGTTTAATCTTAAAGACCGTCTTTACACCTGAGTGTTTCTAAGGCCCTCACATCAAATAACCATTAACAAAAAAAAAAAAAAAATCAAAACAGAGTAGTAAAGATAATTCTTTCTGTCAAATAATCAATCTCCAGTTGCGCTCCTGATATGAGAGTGCTATGAATTTTCCAGTCAGCAGAGGAGTCTTCTACCACAAGGGTAGCTAAGGCATGAATTTTTAATTTATAGCCCAAATAAAATCCCAAACGAAGCACTTTCTTTCCCATAGGCACTTCTTATATACCTTGAAAAAAAAATAATAGAAAAATCAAATCAAATCTATTTCTTTCTCTTTACAAGTCATACTTAAGACCGATTTGTCTATAGGAGAATCCTACTAATAATCCAGGTTTATGTAGACATACATTTTATGCTGTATAGAAAAGTACAGTCATCTATCTCTAGCTCCTAGGAAAGATTTAATAGTGGATGCCACAACATATTACCAGGTCAATTTTATTTAACTCTGTTTTCTGGAGTCCTTTTCCAATCTTATTACACACTGGAAGAAAATAAATGTAAAATTCAGTTAGAAAAAGTACGTTTTGTGATTCTTTGTCAGTTCTTTAATTGTATCAATTCATTTACTCACTGGCAAACAGCAATGAATAATTTGACTCGCGTGCCTAGGTGCAAGTTAGTGAAGTTTCCCTGAGACACACACAATAAATAGGCTTGAATGAGGGCAGTGGTCAAAAGGAGATGGCATCATAGACTATGATTTTGTGTAGTATTATATTCAACTACATGCAGCTGGGGTTGTCATGTAAAACTGGATGAAAACTCAACATATTCTGATCAGCTTGACCAAAGACTTTTGACCTCGGGCTTATACTGAACCGCACCAAAATAAATATATACCAGTCACATATAAACAAGAACACTTTCCCACACTCTTCATTTGGACATTAACTTCACTTTTCAACATCAATTTAACATTTTATTCTGTCAGAAGTTTGTTTACTTGTGTTTCTTGTAATATGGTTTTCTGGTATCTGCTTTGTAACTACTAATTTAAATTGAAGTAAAAAAAAATTCGTTATTGTCTGCATCAAATACACTCGAGTGTGATGGATTATTCTGCTCATTATGACTACTTACACAATACAGCACTGCTTCCCCCAGAATACCAGAACACATGCAGTAATAATTCATTACAATACTCTATTTTGGGATCATTTTTATGAAAAAAATTTTAAGACACTTTGAAGTGTGGATTTCTCAACAGGTTAAGATAGGTCATTTGATATGTGTTTATATGACACAGGAAAGAGACCTTGCCTGTTTCCCTACGGGCAGACATGACATTAGCAAACTATTAATTTATGACACATCTCTGCAATTCATGTAGTTACAGTGTTGAAACTGAGTGAAAAGGATTTCTTTGGCCAAATGAGAAAACGCAAATTTTTTGTGAGTCCAGCCCCGAACTGCCCCGTAAGCCCACAGCAGACTTTTGCAAGCGAATTTGCATGGGTTGGGACTACTGTGGTACATACAGTCTCCTAACTGTGACTAAAAATTGGCTCTGACAAGACAGTCTTGCCCTTGTAGGACGAGCCCTGTCATTTCCTCTGGGAAGGGGTGGTTTCTTCTTAGGCATGTCAAGGCAGAGCTAGAAGGAGAAAGGCAAAGTCACAGAATCACAGAATGGTAGGGTTGGAAGGGACCTCTGGAGATCATTCAGTTCAACCCCCTGCCAGAGCAGGGTCACCCAGAGCAGGTGGTACAGGAACGCCTCCAGGCGGGTTTGGAATGTCTCCAGAGACAGAGACTCCACCACCTCTCTGGGCAGCCTGTGCCAGGGCTCTGCCACCCTCACAGGAAAGAAGTTCCTCCTCATGTTTAGGTGGAACTTCCTATGCTCAAGTTTGTGCCTGTTACCTCTTGTCCTGTCACTGGGCACCCAACAAAGTCCCAACAAAGCTACTGTGGATATTTGGATGAAATGAAGAACACAATATTTTAGATATAGTCTTTACATTTTCATTTGATTTCTTGATGCTAAGTTTTTGTCAGAATTGAAATATCTAGGTTTCCTGCATCTTCTGAATACTACATCTGGGGAAAAACCTGCCTGCTGTCAGACAAAACCTGTCAGATCCCATTAGCACCACAGGTCCCTTTTGGCTTCCAGCCTAGACTCAGCCAGGCAATTTTAAGCACTCTACAAGGGCCCGCTGTCAGGAGCCCTGATCTTTTTTCATGGAAGCTGATAAGTGCTCCTAGAGAGCAACTCATCTCACCTAAGAGTTCCTTTCCACTGGGATGCAGATTATTAACTTAGCTGATTTAGCAGTCTAAAACCGGTTGTTATTAATCTAGGCCTTACAGTAAATGAATTAATAAAATAGGTTTTCATATAAAGGGTCATTCTGGTAATCTGACTAATCCTATACATTTTCTCAAATTACAGCAGGAAGTGGAAAGAAAATTTGCCTTTGGGTCAATTTCTTCCTTTTTGGTAGTCTTGGTGAGGAAGCTAATGTGGACCAGTGAAGAAGCTAAGATGTTATGCCAAGAAATTTGAGCCTCTCTGCGTCCCACTTCATATTAATGAAGACTCTTCAAAGAGTACCTCAGAGATAAACTGCTAAGTAGTATTTCATTCAATATTTTACTGAGATATTTCCAAGATACAAATTTATCCAGTGATTCTCAATGGACTGGAATGGCACATAGACAATAGTATTTCTATTGTGACTCATTGGATTGTGCCAGTTTAGTAAATGTAACAATTTTAACAATGTTCAGTATCTCTCTGTTTAATATATTGAGACACCTAAATAATTAAGATTTAAAGGAAACAGGTTGAAAAAGGTACAGTAGAGACAGTTTTGGCATTACTCTAGTGAAGAAGGGGAAAACATTTGTCAAGTCATCACTGATGTATAATTCTGTTTCATTCTAGTGATAAAGTCCCTAATTTAAAGCTGGTCCTATCCATGAGTCCATCTCATGCAAAGACTTACAGAGCACTCAGCCTTGGAGGATTCAAGGCTAAAATCTTACAGAAATCCCATGAAATACTAGGAAGTTACATTCTCCTCTCAAAAGCCCCCCATTCCAGGTAACTGCTAACCCTCTATGATGTCTAACCATGTCAAACCATCATGTTGTATGTGAAGGATTTACTAAATCACTTCAATTTGTGGTTGGATCGCATTTTCTCTGGTGGACCAGTGTAGAACTTGTCACCTGGGTCATCCTCCCAGCAGCACTGTCAGAGCCAGCAAGCGTGGTAGGAACAGTCATGAAGACGTAACCTCATGGTCAGAACTGTAGGATGACCACGTCTTACACTGTTGGAGGCAACCAGAAACAAAAAATGACTAATATTCCTGCTCCTCTGCTCCATGCATCCTGATATCATACCCCTTACCTATGAGGATTAGTCCTCAGAAAGCCAAAC
Source organism: Larus michahellis (assembly GCF_964199755.1). NCBI lineage: Eukaryota > Metazoa > Chordata > Aves > Charadriiformes > Laridae > Larus > Larus michahellis. The sequence continues at coordinate 82,359,857 of NC_133930.1, forward strand.
CAGTTAATCACATAATCCCTAGTTTTTCTATAAAGCTTTCTGTGTCCCAGTAGTATTGATTCATAGCATGGAGTGAAAAGCTTTTTTTTTTCCGAGCAAAGTGGCAGGTGGTAGATTCAGCCTCAACACACCATCTCCCTTCAGGGAAAGTGGTTTTTACAAACAACAGATGGATGGCACAATGGCTAAAGGCCCGCAACTCAGGTTGGATTATTATTGAAAAGGGGTTTTTGTTTTAATTTAATAGCAGTACGATAGGTTAATCAAATCAGCGGGGAAAATCCCGTGGTGGTGCTGGTGGAGAAAGTATAGTATGTTATTCAATCTGGTAATCATTGTAAAAGGCAGCTCTTGGGGCATGAGGTATATTACTACAGAAAGAAGCAGAACAAATGTGCTGGGGCTTATTCAGCTCCACTCCACATAAGGCATATTTGGCAAGAGTCAGACACAGAGGTAAATCCACCACATGAACCTCCGAACCAAGCTATGAATGGAAGGGTTAAGGAAAGTCAGAAACCATTCAAACATGTGTAGACTCCAAACTAGTGGGAACTCACGGGCAGGTGGGGAAAAGGTTGGGGTTTGTATTTTTCTTAAGAAACATTGGCCTGGCATTTTTCTGCCTGCAGCATCATCCATAGGACCTCTTTCTGCTGCCACACAGGCTTCCATCCAGTGATTTGTCTGACCTCAAGGTGGGAAGCTGACTAACACAAATGCACTCATTGTCTATGCCGTAATAGAATTAGGAACCTCAATACACCTCCTGTGTTTTAATGAGGTTCGTTACACAGTGCTGTGTGGTTGCCCACTTCTCTCCTAGTAGTTCTTAAGGCTGGTGAAAGCGCAAGATCAGATTTTCTTAAGCTTACAAATGCAATGCACACAGTGCTTAAATCCAGGTTGTGGCACGACTAGACAAGTACTGGAAGAGTGACAGTCTAAGTTTAGACTCCATTCTCACTGATGCCTTTGTGAATAAGAGATGGGAAGAATACATGGTACCACATCTCTAATTATGGAGTCTACCCGTTTGACTAGATGTGCTCAGAGTGCATAGACTGTAATATTTTCTTAAAACACATGTCGTCTGTCCTACAGGAAAAAGGAACTAGAGGCACTGCTTTATGGGGCTAGTCTGTTTTGGGTTGTTTTTCATGGACCTCTGTATACTTAACTCGGTTTGAGATAAATGTATTATCAATTTATAGTACCTCATAAAGATTTGCAGACTGTTTGAAGTTGCTTTCTGCCATAGATTGTGATGATGTTCTTCGAGGAAATACATAAAAGGAAGCCACAGCACAAGAGAGAATATGTATTCTACTGCTGCCTTTTTCCTTAATTTTTTTAAGTCCTGTTGCTCATGAGAAGGCACGTACAGATCTCAATACAAAGGTTGAGAGCTCAGCCTCATTGAAGTCAATGTATTAGCCTGGGAGATGCAAGACTAGAGGTTTAATTTCTTAAGCCTTCACGGAATATCAGTGTCCACCAGCATGAGTCACCTTAGGGCTCTGAGTAAATAACACGAGTTGAGGGGTGATGCAGCGCCCATGGCACGTAGGTCATGATGCCTGGCCCCATCCTGCCCTGTGTACCCCAGCCTGGAGGTTGGTGCTTCAGCTTGGTTCTTGGCTTGGAGTGACTTAATCCTTTAGTACTTGCAACATGTCATACCTCACGGCCATATTCACACCATCTTGGCATGTATTCACAAATCACTGTCTTGAATATTTAATTTTATGCAAGTACTTCAGAGTTTACTGACTATTTTAAGTTTGTTAAGCCTGTTTTTTTTTCCTGGGATAGTTGGCATATTATGCATTTGTTATTGCTGACTGATAGAAACTTATTTTCCTTGCTTGTTCAATTACATGTATTTTGAAAGGCCTACTGCAAAGCAAGAAGTCCGTAACATTAAAACAAAATAAAACAAAACTAGGATTGTAAACCCAAGTGGAGTCTGAGCTAGAAGTAAACAGAAGAATCCTCTATCCATTCATAAAATTCCTTGAGCTCAACATTTTGATCTGTTACTGCAGCCCAATCCGTACATTGTTGTGTGCCACATCCAACCTTGCAGGAGTCCCTGTTGCTCTGGTTCCATGATTCCACATCTACTGGTTTCAGCACAGCATCAAAAGAAGCAGAGAAAGGCAACGCATAAGAGTCTTCAGGGCTTCCATGTGTTGTTTGGTAACAATGAGAACCTAACAATTAATTTTTCTCTCTCCCTGTCTCTCTCTTCCCATGAGCTGGCGCACACACCTGGAGAAACAGGCGGTATTTAGACACAATCCATCATCAGGAACCGCACTTGCAGACTTATCTTTGCAACTAATTGTGACTTCACTGTTTTCAAATGCAAAATAATAAAATCTGAAGCCCATTAGTGGACACATTTGTTCCTGAATTCAATATTTTGTATTTGCACATTTTTTAATTCAAACATACTTAAATGTAAAATTCTGCGCTGAGCATCGGAGGTTGTTTTAAATTTGTCAGGACTGAAACACAAACATGTCCATAAATGCTGCCTGCCTGAAAGGATGCCTGGCACACCAGCATTGGCTAATTTTGTGATGCAGAGATACCAATACCTGGTACTGCTGATCTAAAACCCTCACAGAGTTTTTCGTTCTCAGTGGGTATCAAGGTAATGGTGCTGAAGTCTGGTGCTCCTTTAGTTGGAGTTCAGGTACGTCAGCTGTGGGCAAATAAAAATTGCAGGATTAGGGTTTGGGTCATGCTCAAACATAATCATAATTTGCTTTCCAAGCTCCTGGTTTAAGGAGCTGACTGGGCTGATTCAGGAATTAGCCATAAATTTAGGCTTGAGTTTAGGTCAGGCTGGTGTGAGGGTTTCATAACCATATGAAAGAGCATGAACAAAGAGACTGGACAATGCTCCTGGCGAAGCTTGGTTTCACTGGCTTTGGGTCTCAAGTGAGAGTCTTTGGCATTTAGAAAAGTATTTAGAAAATGTGTGTGGGATCACTTGAAGGACTCTGAATTTATTAATAGTTCTTGTTTGAAAAAGATAAGGTGACATGACCTTAGCTATAAAAACAGTAACAAAGGCTCGCTCAATAAATTTGCTGTAGGTTTGTGTATGCACTTTCCATTATCTGGAACTAAAAAACTATGATAATAAACCTAACAGTATGTGAAAAAACGACAGTACTGCTTTTAAATATTTTATTCGCTTGCAGTTGGCACCCTGCGTATGCAGGAACACTAATGCATCTTCATCTGTATGGAGGAGGAATTTTTTGCCTTTCTTATGTGCCTTTATGTGTCTTGGCTGGAAGGGGCTTAGATCCTATAAAATGTCCCATTTTTTTTAGATTCCTACTGTAGAATAAGACCTGGATCACGCAAGTTGGTACAAAGCTCTATCAGTAGATCAAGAAGCAGGCTGAAATGTCGTATTTCCAAACACAGGAAATAATATTAACTGTTGAACTAAAAACCTGTTAATATATGAATTGATTTACAGTAATACTGAGTTCCTAGAAAGGTTGATAGGAGCTGTATTAATTATCAGAAGTAAAATTCTATGGCAATCAATTACAAAACTTTTTCTGACTTAAATAAGACCAAAAAATCCCTCTGTAGTTCACCTGCACTTAAATTCTATATGTTAAGCATTCATATTTTGAAAAAAAGTGTGGAAATACACTATAATCATTTAGACAGATGAAGATCTGACTTACAATTGTGCACTAAAACAGGGGTAGATCCTTCCAGTATGTTGGGTAGACATGTCCTTAATTGCAGTGAAAGGTCATCCAGTTAACACCTTGCACGGTCCTTGCTGAACGTGTTTAGTTTGGAGAAAAAAGATAAAAATACGACATTGGTTCACAAATGTGAAAATATTTGATTGCCATAGAACTTTAATTTCAAATCCAACATTTTTTCCTTCCACATTTCAGTGTTTCTGACAGCGTATTCCAATACTGAAATGACTGGAAAATTATTGAAAAATCTGATAACTACAATATATATTATAGTAATATGTATTTCAGTATATCCATACCTCTGGAGTAAACTTTTCTTATAATGTAAAAACTGTGTATTGCTTGGTTAAGTAGGAGGAGCACAAAGATATAAGCAAATGGGAGTTGCTTCAATGGCAAGACATGGAATAGCCCAATTTACTATTTTATGTTACTAATTTTAATATGAATGCTGTGTGATGGAGAAGCATACCATGTTCCTCAATATGGACAGCCTTTCAATAAAAAGAGAGCTCTGCAATCACCTGTTTTATTTCCCCAAATCTCTGGGGGATAAAATGATTGTGTTAAGTGGAGCAGTGAATAGGTTGGGTTTGGGCAATAGGGGAGAGGCAGGGGATTGCGGCATTATGGCCTTGGAAAGCTCTCTCTGAGCACACCTGAGCTGGCCCAGGCTGCGAAAGCCTGCCTGGGGAATGGGGAGATCTGGAGTTTGAGGCTGAGGTCGCTTTTCCTGGTAGGAGGAAGAAAGGGAGAGGGCTGCGAGGGGAAGTCTTGCTCTTATCTCTTTTCCTCTTCTGTATCGCTGAAGATAAAACTGCAGAGCAGCACACCAGGAGTCGGCTCAGACATGAGGACATGAAGTGTTCCTGTGCTCTGCAAAGCACAGGAGTCATTATTCAGTAATCAAAGAAATAAAATAGTAGTACCTTAAATATATACAGATGTTAGAGTGATCTATTATTTGGAAGGTGACTCATTTAAAGTTAGCCGCTGTACCAAGGTTCACCTAAATTCAGAAGTCTAAAAACCAACATCTAAACGTGCCGTCTTCAAGCCACGGTGTACAAGCACTTCCATCGGATGAAAGAGTTCCTTGATATTAGGCAGGGGTCTTGGGATGTGGACCTGGAGGGAAGTTACTTCTCTTTGTTGGCCAAAAAGGCCCTTACAGCTAGTTCAACTTTACACTAGGTTATGTGTGGAGGGAACCTGAGCCTGTTTACGCGTCTGTACCGGGCTCACCCTATGGATGAAGCCTCCCTGTCTCACCAAGCCTACCTGTTCCATCTAGACCAGGGCTGTCGCAGAAATATTTCCCTGGGGATGCTGGCTACCATCCTACGCCATTGATAGCCGTGATAGCAGCTAATGTTGGTGCAAGCTGTGCATTTTTCATTTGGGTTTGTTTTGCTTCATTCTGAATTGCAGGAGAGACAGCAGCCTGTCTTCAACTTGGATGAAACATCACAGAATGGGGCAGAGAGCCATGGATGTGCATACAGGACAGCTAGGGAAGGACCCAGTAGGACTTGAAGCAGAGAAGCAAACAACCTATTGAAAGGATATACAATACAATACAATAAAAGACAGGAGTAAAATAATGCAGAATGATAATTCTGAGCTGGGTTCTGCTCTCCTTTGCAGCCAAGCAGCATTATTGGAGCACAGCTCTGCATTCATAGGGCTGAATAGCTGCAGTCAAGGAAGAACTTTTCTCACTAAGGGCAATGAAAAAGGTCGGTCTCAGGAGAATAATGCTGTATAACTGGATAATCCAGTGCTGCATTTATTATATACGTTGGAAGTAAAAAGAAAAAAACCTAATACTTATGCCAGGGCGGGGAGTGGGGAAAGACACTGCAATAATTCCCCCAGTTCTGCTCAGCTCGTTGAGATGACTAGTTTGTAGGGCTACACGTGCATGTGAAAACTTGATTATCAGTACGTGAAAGTCTGCAGAGATGAAGCAGGCAATGTGAGCAGAGAGAAGAGATGATATTCAAATAACCACCACTTATTTGGACAATGACTACTTATAAAACATAAATCTTTAGTACGCTTGCCAGGGGTAGGGGAATAAAATAAATTAAAAAAAAAAAAAAAAAAAAAAGACAAGAAATGGAGCTTCATTTGTGCCCTGAAAATGGAGATTTTGTGCATAACACCTGCAGTTAGTACTAATATAGTATGAAGGGTACATGATAAATACTGGTCTCCCTGAGAAACCAGCTCTTTCAGAAAGTTGAATAAATTGTTGTTTGAGGATGTTCTCAGATACCTTTGTTTCCCAGCTACAGCTTTGTCTTGAAGTGGGGAATGTACTACAAGAACGAAAGGAATGTGAAAAACTTAGAAAGCTGAAAGTTATAGAGGTGAGGAAGAAAAATAAGAGATCTAGAGAGGCACAAAAAATAGACGAGAGTAATGTAAAGGAAGTGTAAGGAGTGTAAAGGAAGATGAGGAGAGAGAGGAGATACTTTAAAAAGCAGGAGGGGGAAAAAAAATGAGAAGGTGGAACAACTGTGCCTCTGAGAGAGAGATTAAAAAACCACAGAGAATGAAAAACTCAGAAAGAACCTGAAAGGAACCTGAGAGGTGATATAGGGGTAAATATAGGTGCACATAGGGAAATATAGAGCGTGAGAAATCATTGAAAGGAAAGAAAGCAGAAGGAGAAGAGCATTCAGAAAAAAATACATGAAAAAAAAAAACAGAAGATATACATAAAGGAGGAAGCCAGACTAAATTATTAGAATTATGCATATTTTTAGGAATTGAAGAAATAGCTAGAGACAGGTAAGCAGGAAGGAAAGGAAATTGAATAAAGTGAAAAGGAAAGAGGTTTTTTTGGGATTACTTCCTAGAAAACCGGGTACTAAAGATAGATATAAAAAGCCCATGTAAAGATGCACATTTTTGAAGTGAATCTGTCACATCTCTGCACTTGCAGGCTCCAGTCCTGCATCCTCACCATGAAATCTTAAGCGTGTCGCTGGGGGAGGCTGCCGTTCTGCAGCTCTGTGTATCCCGTGTCTTATCTAAGCGTTTCCAAGTCCTACACGGGAATCCCATATGGCACTGTCGGGATTGCACAGAGGTTAGCTGACTATGAAATGGACATTCTCCAGAGCCTACACCGAGAGAGGGACCTGCGTGCCGTGATGCTATATTGGTGTTACACCCGCTAATCTTACCCATACTTGTTGCCATGTTAATTTAGGGAACAGGTGGCATCACTGCTAGTGGGCACCATGGCTGAGTGGGGAGATGATCGAAAGAGACAAGAAAAGAAAAAGCAAAGGGAATGAATTTTAAATGGCATGAAATAGTCTAGAAATATCAATAGGGGGTTTATACTCATCTTTCTTACCTATCGTGTGGAGATAATTCAGAAGGTACACGCTGGTAGGCAAAGAAAGGCTTTGTGTTTCTTAGGGAAAGGTGTAGAGAATAACTATGCATCACGTGTTCTAAAAAGGTAATATAGTAATATAATTAACCGGAATTGTGTTGCAACTGTTATTGTATAATTCCTTACTAACTATACGGTTTTTGACACCTTCATTACACAAGTGTTTTCCATTAGATGTCCTTCTAAAACATACAAAGATGTTTGGGAGGGTTAATGTATTTCAGACAGCATTAAACATTTTGGAATTGATACATACAGATACACCACTATTTCTGTTTTTGCTGATGTTTTCGCCTTTAGAAGAACCTTTCCATTTTAGTTAAGCCACAATTTAAAATATTATGATTTTTCTTAGTGTTCCCTCAGACCTGTATGCCAACATGAGCTACAAGAAACAGCAATATTCTGGTGTGGGCTTGTTGTTAAGTCTGGCAACCAGCCAATTCTGCTTCACGTTGTGAAATGGCGTAAAAGATAAGAAAACTACAGCTGTGAGTCACCAAATAACAGACCCGTTATTTTAACGCCCAAGACTCACGTGTCAGAAGCTGATCTAGCACATCCACCTGCAGAACTTTGTAGGTATCAACTTCTCAGTAAGCACATGCGTATTTGTGAGATGGGCACATTTCCGAAGAGAAAAGCTATTCATGCAGTTTTTCAGGCGCACTGAATGGCTTGGGAGTTTTTCAAGACCACTCTTTCTGGTGAGCAGGATGGCTTAAACCAAGCCAAACTGCAAAGGAAACTGTATCATATGTTATTTCCCACGTAACATGCCACCTACTGCTTGTGTAGGCAAAAACTATTGGATTTCTTAGAAACCCAAACTTGTTCTTTCTTTCCAGTTGAAGGGAGCCTGTGTTTCCAACCTCCCATAATCATTTTATGCTGTCAGATTGGGTATGCATTTCAAAAATTGCAAATCATACGTATATTTACCTCTCTTCTCTTGAAGATAGGGCTTCTGCCTGCGCTGTCCTAGCAGAGCAAATCTGCAATGGGAGGTCATGACCGGGCAGTGAGTGTTGCTCGAGCCCTCCCCAGGGGACCAAGAGGGAAACCTTGGGTTTGACCTGGGAATGAGGACGTGGCAATGGGTAACAGGATCACCACCGCTCCTGCTGTGAGTAACCTGCTGTGAGTAACCCGCTGCTGAGCTGGCTGAGGCTTCCTTAAGGGTAACAGTTTCATGCTGAGGTACAATGAACTACAGTAACTGAGACTGGAGGTTATGATCACCGTGACTAAAAGCATGACTTGATCAACGATGACCAAGGCCAGGTTGGATGGGGCTTTGAGCAGCCTCAGGTCTAGTGGGAGGTGTCCCTGCCCATGGCAGGGAGGTGGAACTGCATGGTCTTTAAGGTCCCTTCCAACCTGAACCATTCTGTGATTCTATGCTTCTATGATGACTGGTATCTGAATCTAGCAGGAGGAAAATCTGTCCTTTTGGAGGAGGAAGACCTTATATTGCTCCTTGCTTTTTACTGTAAAAACCATGGTGTGTAGTGTAACCAGTGTCAGCCTTGTGATGGCTCGTTACCCAGCAACAGAGAGCTCGCTATCCAAATTTGAAGGCACAGAAACACAGAGCAGGTTACCGTCCTCATCTCAAACACATTAGCAGCTTGAAAAAAAGATATGTTTACCTGTCATGCACTCAGCAGTCTTGTCCTACCACAGGTTTTGAAAACAGGTCCTAACCACTTCTCTCACTGTTTTTATTGTATTTTGCTCGGCTGTCAAAAAAAAAATAAAAAAAGAAAAGAAATATCAGGCCTTTGAAATTTGCCTTTTCAAGGAATGGTTTCCCCTCTTCCTAAAGTAATGTTTGATGAGAAATAAAATGCTGGAGAGTTACTTACAAAGACCACAGGGAAATAGATATTCAGTGGTAATGAGAGGAAAGAAATTGAACGTTTTGTGCAGGCATTGGAAGTGATTTGTCTCCAGCAACGGAAATCGTCTCCCTGATAAGGAGCTTGCTGGCAGAAGGAGGTCTGTGCAGCAAGGAGTTTGCAGGTCTCCTTGCAGAGCCATCACTGCTCCGTCCAAGGCGGTGGTCAGAGTCTATTCTGCTTTTTGGTACCTCAGCCAGTGATTTTTAGGCACAACCAGCTATCCAGGTGCAAACCCAGCTCGCTTTCTTTGCTTCGTGATTCATTCATATGCCTGCCTTGAATATCTGCTTTAACAACAGCATTTTTTCTTAGCTGTCAGAGTTCACTGGCCTTAAAATCCACAATGCTGTTTACTGCAGAAGAGCTGCTCAGCCAACATGCAGCTTTCCTCCACCATAACCTGCACAGCCCTTCTGGGCATCTCTCCATGAGCTTGCTGTAATTTTCTAATCTAGAATAGGACAGAAAAAAAGGAAAAAAAAACAACCAAACAAACCAAAAAAATCCAAAAAACGGATTCATTGTGGATTCACTGATAACTGGAACTGCGGATTGAAAATGGCTACAGCCAAGACATGAGAAAAGGAAGAGTACATTGGTTCCATAAAAACACTTCATTTCTATAATTCAAAAATGAAACTTTTCAGCTTCCACTTAGAAGTTGCAATTTTCTTTAATGAACTAATATGAATAGCATAGTACAACGTGAAGGAAAATTAGTGTTCAGATTGAATTACATACAGGGATCTGCCCAGCGCAGGTTTTCCTGTCTTTGCTGTGTTGTCAAATATCTGAAAAGAAAATTCTGTTTCATCTCCACAATTTTTCCCCTTTCCTGACCATATTTTGGTGTGCCAGTGAGCCAAAACCACCACATTTTGCCCCACTCTGCTGCAGACTCCTCTGCTTGTGTGGCAAGGTGCTGGTGGCCCTGTCCCGCCTGGAAGCCAGCTGCAAGTTTAATTCTCTTTCAGCCCACAGACCTGAGTTGCACTGTTCTCCTTCATAGCTAGAGTTGATTATGAAATCTGCAGTTTTAGTGGTCCTTCCTGAGAGCCATCCCCCAGCCGGCATCACTTATCCGATGCTGTAGGGTCACCATGACCTGGACTATCAAGGGGCCTCTGGATGTACCTTGAAGCGTGAAGGGCAAAGAGGAAAAAAGGCTGGCTCGGAAAGTTTTACAAACATGTCTGAAAACCCATGACTCTCTGTTTCCAAGGAACATAAAGCTGGCAAGTGTCGTTTGTCTGAGAGATTCTCCCTATAGGCTTCCCTGACTCATCTGGAGTTGTGATTCTAACAAAATGCTCAACTGGGAAAAAATGTTTTGTTTTGGATCAAATGCAGCCAAGTGGCTGGTTTTGTTGTTTTCTTTTGCTTGCTTTTATTTCACACAGAAGTTTGGTTTTTTTGATTTTCACGAAGATGCCAAGTACCTCCGTCCTCCAGGGGCCTCTCTGGGGAAGGGAGACCAAGTTGTGGTCCCCCGTAGGACCTTTGCACCCTGGTCCTGGGCTCCGTCCCTGCTGCTTGCTCTGCACATCCCTGGGAGGCGGCACAGCAGAGGCATCCAGGGAGTTTCAGCAGGCGCTCTTTAAACACAGGGGTTGGGCAAACCTGAACTTTGTCTGTTATTAGCTGCTACAAAGCCTTCTGAATAGCCAGCTGGACCAGGGCCAGACCGGCCTCGGCAATTACAGGGCTGGTAGCATGTGCAGCCTGACTGTGCTGATGTACTGATGGCAGCGCTGAGAGCATTACCAACTGTGTGGCATCCACAGGATGTCTGATTTGCCACATTTGTGACCATAAGCAGGAGGAGGAGGAGGAGAAGGAGGAGGAGGAAGAGGAAGAGGAAGAGGAAGAGGAAGAGGAAGAGAGAAAAAGAAAAAGGAAAAATAAAAAGGAAAAGGAATAAGGAAAAAAAAAGAAAAAGAAAAAGAAAAAGAAAAAGAAAAAGAAAAAGAAAAAGAAAAAGAAAAAGAAAAAGAAAAAGAAAAAGAAAAAGAAAAAGAAAAAGAAAAAGAAAAAGAAAAAGAAAAAGAAAAAGAAAAAGAAGAAGAAAAAGAAGAAAAAGAAGAAGAAAAAGAAGAAGAAAAAGAAGAAGAAAAAGAAAAAGAAAAAGAAAAAGAAAAAGAAAAAGAAAAAGAAAAAGAAAAAGAAAAAGAAAAAGAAAAAGAAAAAGAAAAAGAAAAAGAAAAAGAAAAAGAAAAAGAAAAAGAAAAAGAAATTCATGTTTTATGAGCTCCTGCCCTGAAGGGTTCTTGAGAACAGGGAGTGTGATCACCCAGCTCAGCTCTCGTCCCACCACAACAGCCACGCTCTGGTGCGCAGGTCAGTTGGCAGCTGCTCTAACAAGGACTTCTCCCCGTGGGTGGTCTCGGCTTTACTCCCGTTTGTATTTTTGTGGTACTTTGATACAGAAACACAAATGCTTCTTTTCTTATCAAGTTCTAGTTTAGATTTCGAACTTGTATGAAAGGATCATCACGGGGATCCCCGCCTCATAAAATACTCAGGATCTTGCAAAGCCAAATGTGGTGTTCTTTTTCTTTTTTCCTTTTTTTTTCCCCAAATGCAGTTGATTTCAGGACTAAGATTACTCTTTGGCCATTCACCAGACAGACTGTACATTGTATTCATGCTTTTCAATGTCGTTTCCTCCCTAGAATCACCATGGTATGCTGCATTAGCAATAATATTTACCATCTTGTCAGTCGGTCATTGGCAACAGGCTTAATAAAACGGGTCATTTGTTATTCAGCACAAACCGCAGTCATTGAGAAATCAAGCTGGGAGACAGTTATTTACTGAACTTTTATTATCCGAATGCGCACAGCCTTTTAGAAAAAAATGTATAAAACTTGTGAGTTTGAATAGTGAGCATGAGATGGGGGTAAAAAAAGAGCTATTTATACTGACTCTTTCAAATGTCTTACCCAATTTCGCCTCTGTAAAAAGGATGCAAATGTAATTTGCTTATTCACATTTTAAGGTCCTTTTCACGATGTTAGAACAAAGTAAATAAGGACTCTGGGTCAGCTGTGTTTTACCTCCACATTAGTAAACTTAGATTAATTCTGTATGGCTAAGACAGTGCGTATAATATCACAATACTGTTGCGAACCTGAAAACAGAGATTTGTGGGAATGGCATTGGCAACAAATGACTCCAGAGAGGAAAATGTTTTCTTTTCTTCTTTTCTTGTCGAGTATTAACATCTAGAAAGATATATAAATGAAATACTCTCTTCTCCTACCACATCCACTTTCTTTTTTAGTACAAATAAACACAGTGTGGATATTTAAGGGATTGTTTCCAGCTCCAAAAGTGTCAGAAGAGCTGACTGAAACTTCTGATATGTCAGCAAACAATGACCTGAGCATGGAGGCCTTTTATTTGGTTTGGTTTGTTGTTTGGGTTTTTTTATGTGGTTTCTTTTTCTCTCTTTTCCTGGGGGTAGTGGGAGGGGGCAGGAAAGTGGAGGCAATACAAAACAATCTTGGGGAAAATATTTAATTTTACTTTATAATAAATAAAATGAGGCCAAACCCAGATAAAAAAAAATACCCAATGCCAAAGAATTTTTAAAAAAATGTTTTAAAAAGCCACATGTATGGTTTTTTAAGTACAAAAATAGAATAAAGTATTTTAGCCATCCCTTCTGGCAAGATAGTTTTACTGTACTTCATAAATTTCTCTTGGCTGATACCCCTGTGTAAGACTCCTCAGATAACATGGAGCTACCAGATTTTCTCCTATACTCCGGGCTCCAGCCAACGTACCTTTGCCAGAAGTATTGACAGCACCACAATGCCCTGGTTTGTCGTCTATTTTAATTTCAAGCATCTGCGAGGCTTCTTTCAGCCCTGCTTGGATAGCTGTAGGGTTAGAGAAATGTCGTCGTGTCTTGTGCTACCGGAAAAGCCCTGGGATGTACACATGTAAAATGCTCCTTTCCCACTTCCCGGAGATTTATGCACCCCTGGGAACAGCTCTGGTGACCCACACACCAGCACCCCTCCTGGTGTTCAAGGCACCAAAATGACATCCATATGGTACTGGGCAAGGCAGGGGACTTTTGGCACATCTCACCCTCCTGAGAAAGGCTCTCAGCAGTGGAAAACCAAAGGATACCCTGTTTCATGGTGAGTCGTGGAAGGCGAGTGGTAGTGACAGTCCCTGTTGGGGTCTCACGTCTCATCTACAGCCTCATTCTACCCTAATCCTCACCAGGGCCACCCCTGCCCGTGGCATTACCTGCCCTGCACGCCTGCGGCCAGGCTGCGAAGAGAAGCATCTTCTTTGCCTGCTTGGGGGGAGACCTGGGCTTCCACCACTCTGGTTCTACCACCCGACCCTAGAGAACAATCCCTGCGTTAAAGGCTTTTCCCGAAGAGCTGCTTCCAAAGGTACGTTCTGAGCTTGCAAATTTGCACGATGTGAAAATGTGCTTCTGAATATGCTCTCATGTTTCCAGTGATTATCAGTTTGCAGGGAGCTGCGGGCTACAAATCCCATGCAAAATAGCTCCAGCTATTCAGCTCCAGTAAACACTGACAGCCCCTCGACTATTAGGGCTGCCCAAAAGAAAGAGAATAAAACCATCACTGACCACATTTCTTTTTTTTTGTTTTTTTTTTTCTCCCATGGATGTGTTGAGGATAGGGATACGGAGGGGCTGCGGGGAGGGAGGGAGCGTTATCGGTGCTGAAATTAAAGGGAGATGAGAACCATGAGTGTAAGCGAAATCATCTGCAAGTGAAATGCTGCAACCGGTCGCTCGTTAGGATGAACATGCGGGAGGAGAGCGCGCCGGGGTGTGCTGCGCAGCATCGGGAGTTGCTAGGTTACCCCCAGCACCAGGAATTCAGGGAACAATGTACTCAACATCTTCTTCAGTTTTGAAAAATAAAATAAGTATTGACATGAAATACAGTGTGGCGCTGAGGTAATTCGGCAGCGAGGAGATCAGAGGAAGGGAGCCTTTCATCTTGGCGACAGCGGTTCGCTTCTGGTGGCTATTTAGAGAGGGCTCACTGGGGTGCCTGTCTGTGGGAGGATGCTTACAGCCCCAGCAGCTCCTTGCATCCCAAAGCCAACAGGCCTTGGCTGGTCCTACAGAACACCCCGACAGCCCCAGTGAAGTACAGGCCTCGAACTTGGAGAGGGGGGGAGGAAATAAGCCACCCTTTCATCCTGGAAACAAATCCGATAGGTCTAGCGGAGACTCTCAGCTTACTGGTGTTGTGCCCTGAGCTTTATCATCATTGCCGTTATCATCATCATTCTGCCGTTCATAGATAATGTCATAATTTACAGTCACGCATTGCGCACGCTGGACGATTGGTGCTGCTTGGGCATGAATAACCCTTTCTATAGGACTAATAATGGATCTTCAGTGAGAAACCGGGGTGGGGAGGGGGAAGAGTGGGGGAACTCCCTCATAAAGGCAGCCTTTCCTCGGATGCTTTTCTCAAGGCAGCAAGATGAACTTCCTCGAGCCTGCGCCCTGTGCTGGTGTTGTCCTAAAACAATCGCTCGGTGCAGGAGCAGATACAATGCCTGCACAGCGGGAGGACAGAGGGAGCTCCCAGCACAGAGGTGGCAGGGTGCTCGTCGGGCTAGGAAGGAGAGAAGTCTTGCACGAAGAGGTCAGGTTGTGACACGGGCTCCACCACCACGCAAAATGGACTGTGTTTTTAGTGCTACAGACGCACCACTTCTCAGAAAAACATCAGGTCACTGCCACTGGGTGCTCGCTTGGCTGCGACTCTTCAGGGACCAGAGAGGGGAGGACACGGTGTCCCCCTTCCCCAGTCTTACTTTAAAAAAAAATACACAACCACGTTTCTATGGCAGGAGCACATTTGTTTCAGTCAATTGCAATGTCTCCCAAAATAAACAGGCTACTGTAGAGACCACATGCTCTCTTCACCTTTCTGTCTAAAGTTGACTGCATGTCCTTCAGCAGCCCCACCAACACTTCCGTGTCGGGCAACGATGGAGGAAAAAGCAGTCTGCTTGCAGTAACGCTACGCTACATTTAACCACAGCCCCAGCATCTCATTATCAGTTTAGCAGGGCAGCTCAGACCACAGTGGCTGAGCTACAGGCAGGGCTCATTTTATTGTTGATGCTTCTCACATCCACCTTTTCAAATTGTCGGCAGACTTTTATGTTCTGTAAAAATGTATATCAATGAAGGTTGCATTTTTGTGGATGGATTCTGATGACACCATAAACTACAAGGGCAAGTCCTCAAATGTTTGCAAAATCCCACCACAATCCAAGGGTAAAATTACATTTTATAATTGGTAGAGGATGAACTTCAAAGTGATCACACTTTAGCTTCATTTACAGAATCAATTTATCTTCAGTTTCCCTAAAACTACATGTATATTATCTGAATTGTCAAAAATAGATCTGAATTTACTTACAGAAGGGATTCTTCATAGGTCCAAGTTTTAAAAATTAGTCCTGTCAGGATACCCTGTGATCCATGGTGCTGACTAAAGGCAGAGCTGACTCCTCTGTATCTTTCCTGATACCACTTTTCCTAGCTTGCTCTTAAAAATGACTCATTGTTGGTATTTCAGCACTTCCCAAGACAAAACTCAGATTCTAGTGCTTTACTCTCCTTACTGTCCATTAGGTTTTCCTGACATTTAACCTCAGTTGCGCATTTTGTAATGTGAACTCATAATTCCCTTCCAATTTACAGCAGAGAAAAAGGAGAGTTTATTCCTCTCCTTTTCCAGGAGGAATTTCCTTTCTCCTTTTGGCACATTCAAAGAATATTATCAGCTTCTTTTTAGTCACCTCTTCATTAAACTAAGCTAATTTTAGTTTCCTTGTGCCTTTCCTCCTAGCTCAGGTTTTGCAGAGCTGGTGAGACTCACTGCCATCCTCTGCATTTACGTCCCCTCCCATAATCTCTTTCTTCCCCCCATGCAATTCTGCAAATTGCAGTTTCCAGCCAAACTTTAAAAACTAATGGCAGGTCCTCAGCTGAAGAAAATCAGCATTGCTACACAAATGGAATCAAGCTCACCTGAGCCAACAGTTACTATTATCATCTGTAAAGTTGGTGCAAAAATATATACATGCTTGATAAGTTTTTTGAATTACATGGACAAGAAAGTACTGCAAAAGTAGGCATTACTTTTCTTTTCTCTGCTGTCGCTAACCATCGCCTTCACACTCCGCCTCTAGAAGAATCAACCCAAATAAGTATCGTTAGGCAATGGTGAAAATAAATTGAAAAACAAAACAAATCCTCATACGTGGACTTTGTTGGAGTTAAGCTTACTTTGCATTTTATTTCTCAGCTTACGTGACGCTGTGTTTTGCAGTGTTGGCTGTATCCACTCTTATTAGACAACGTCTTTTCTCCCGCGCATGTCAGGTGCCCACCAGCTCTAGTACTGAGGTGGAAACACCTGCTTAGATGATTAGGGACGGCAGCAAGACTTGAAGAATCAGCTTCAAATCTCACCTCAAAGTGGTGGTGATACTGATGCAGGGTGCATGGGAAGAGCCATGCACTGCCTCCAACCACTGCTTGCTCGGAAGAAAGCCAGGTACAGGACTGTGACTTCCCAGTGGTGGAGAGGGTTCTCCTCTTCTTAGTCACCCCAAGACAAAAATGCACTGTTTTTTTTTTTTCATAATAAAGGTGAACTAGAGTCACATTCCTCTGCCAGATCTTTCCTTGGAATAGCATTGCTGTAAACCTTTCCTACCTCAAGGAAGAATACCAGTATTGGCAGTTAAGGCTGCCATTTTATGTCACATAATTCTGGAACAACACCCAAAAATAGACAGACAATGAAAACATCTATTTTTGATCCCTTGATGTATTACTTGCTGTGTTTTTTCCAGCACTGGCTTAATCTTTCTATTCATCAGATAAAAGGTAATTTAAAAACATTTTATAGAAAATGGAACATCAAATTATAGCCTGGAGTACAGAAAATCAAATTATTTTTTAATTTTAAAATACTTTTATTAAGAACTCAAATTATCTTGAAACATTAAATTTTTAATAAGATAGTAGAAATACAACCCCAAGTTTTAACAGAAAATGGGATTTATGTTGCTTGATTTCTGTGACTTTTTTTTTTGTTTTTAATGGTTCAAAAGAGCCTTTCTAGTCTGAGAAAAGTGTCTGTAAAAATGGGACCACAGAATGCGTATTTTTCAACTCTCTATGACTTCCAGATCCAAATCCTATAACTTTAAAAGTAGAAACATTTCTTTTTAACTCCTGTTAAACTAATCTGTCATGCTCCTTGTCTGCAAAGTGCTTGACTTGCTCTTTGCAAGAAGCACGTTATTCAAGGCAGCTGAAGTAAAAGGATTACATTTTCTTGCACTGTGTTGACTACTCATTTCTGTGCCTTTTATTTCCTTAAACATCCATGGTTTGTGAAGCAACCATATGAGTCAGTTTAATCTTTGGCATCTGCAAAGAGTTTACACTGTTTGTAGACAAGCAGCAGTACTTTATGTTCTTCTTCAAAGATGTCTTCGGCGTAAGGTGAAGGATTTGTACATCTGGAGATTAATCAAAGCCCTCGTGGTGCCTGGGGAAAAGTTTCTGAGGTGCACTCCACAGGACAGATCCTCACCACTTTTGTTTTGCGGTGGATCACAATTTTCTTCTGGTACGACAAGGAACAAAACACCAAGGCTAACTATGCCAAGAAGTCTTCTCCTCCATGCTGTACGCTTAACTCACCTGCCCTCTCATCCTCCTCTACCTGACTCCCTGATCCATACAAACAAGCGGGTGGCATTTCACCACTGGTAGTTTACGGGGGAAGCGCTTTTCTCCTGCGATGCGGGAACATTCAAGAGTGAGCCAACAGCCTGGCCTGATGCCTCTCCTCACCCACGTCCACCACCTACGCTCGTCTTCCTCGTACAAAAGTCCAAACAAAGACATGCCTGAATGTGGGGTTTAATGGCAGGGATACAAAATGAATTCCAGCTATCCTACCACAATTGCAAGTGACTCATTAACTTCGTCATCCCCAAAGCCCATTAACACTAAGCTAAAATTAGGACATATCATAGTACGGATGTGCAGCGAGAGGATTATACAACGACTTTTTCTTCTCCTGCCTTAACTTCCAAGGGGTCCTATCATAATTGTGAATGTGACATCAACACAGCTAGCCCCAAAGACAGTTATACCAAGCTAGGAAAGCTAAGCTTTGCTTTCCAAACAGCTCTCCATCACACTCTTAGGAGAAATTGCACAAGACCTCTTCCCTGTCTGGTGTGCTGTGCAAACATACACGTTGCAGACAAAACAGACCTATGGTGACACCGCTGCTGAAGGAGCCTCTGGGCACCATGGGAGGGCAGAAGCTGGAGGGAACAGACAGATTTGTGTTCCAAGAGGTGCTCCATCCTCCCCTCCTACCTCATCCAGCCCCAAGCTGCCTGCAGCCCACCTGCATGTGACACCAGAGGTCCCCTCCTAGACAAAGCAGAACCACACTTGTTCTCCTGCCAGAAGCTACCAATAGCTGTAAGACCGGTGGCCAGATAAGCCTTTTCAACAAAGACATCTGCAATACTGGCCAGTAATGCATGAACAAGAACGTGCTTCGTCTTTTGACTTCAGACCCAGGAGGAGTAAACAAACACAGCGTCTCACCTGGACCACAAACAGGTTTAAAATGGAAATTTCCAGCTTCGAAATGTGATGGAGTTTGCCTTCCAGTTCTAAACTCTCAGCTTTCTCCCTGCGGAAGTCAACAACAAGCTTACCTAGCAACAACACACAAGCTGTGCCTGCTCATAAACCACCCGAATGCAGCCTTTCTGGAGCCAACAATTATAGCATTTCGGTTCTTGGAATGTGTCACACTCGCTCAGCATGAGTGCCCTACAGAGAAGAGCCTAAATACTTGTCCACATCCATCTGACAACACAAGGTGTGCATGCAGAATTTGCTCTTTCGTTTCAGGTGGAAAGATGGTTTCATAATGCCGTTCGTCAGTTCCTGAAGATTTCTAATGCCTTTTCTGTCAAGATTGCGCACATTGTTCCTCCATTTAAGAGGCATATGTTAGCATCACAGCTGCGGCGGCATTGCAGTAATACCAGATCCTGTGAAACAGGCTTAAGAAAGAAAAAAAGAAAAAAAGAAAACTAGAAATTGTAGGAACAAATATACATAAAAATATGCAGTGCAGCTTTCCTCTGGTGGGTTTATTACGTTTTTCAAAAGCAATAGAAGATACTGGATAATAGATGGCCCAACAGTGACTATAAAGCAGTAATCTATGCGAGGGGCTCTGCTCGTGTCACAAGCAGTGAAAGCACAGCTCCAGCAGTTCAAGCTGAGAATTAATTCAGCTGCATGGGTCAAACCCAAGAATTAGGTTCCCATTCTAATTATACGCAGTGATGTTTCCCCCTCCCATCCCACCTCAGGAAAAAATAAATGAGAAAAAATAAATACAACACCACAACATAAAAAAAAACCCCGCAAGTCGGAAAAGAGCTGGTCCCATCATCGTTTTTGGTTTTATTATTTGCAAGTCTTAGCTCTGGATCACTTCTGAGTTGCTGTAGGTAAAGGAAAACATCTTCAGGACATGCTGGAGCGAGACAGAAAGCCTGAGTGACTTGATTGACCTCACAGTGCTCCTCAGCTTCAGGGCTGGCTCCGCAGTGGTTACAGTAATGATAGTGGGCAGAAAGGGCTCCGGATGTGCTGATCTACCCAAATCCTCTGGTGGGTCTCGCAGCTCATGATGCTGAAGTTTGACAGGTAGCAGCACCCAAAGCAGAGGGTAAAAATCCACCTCTCCACACCCGAAAGCACTCTCTATGCTGCTAGGTATTGCAGGGCTCAATGTAAGACTGTATGGTTTACTAATGGTGAATGATGTATGTAAAAACAGCATGAGAGGATGATGCTGTACCACTGCCCCACCACAAAACGGAGATAGGGCAGTGATTGCTTGCTGGTGGAGAACACTCTCAGGCTGACTGACAGCTTGGAGGAGCCGCTGAGAGGTCTTTGAGGGGTGTGCTACATCCCAGGAAGCATTCAGGGCAATCTGAGTTCCTGAAGGACAAAAATGGCCATATTTTTCCTTAAAATGAGGCATGGGTTGTTCCCTCAAAAGTTATGTACCTTGTTGAGACCCAGGGTTCATGCACATATTTAGGGATACAATCATGCTCTCCTTAGAAAGGGAAATGGTTCACATAGATATAGTGTTGTGGTTTGGGCAACAGTTTTTCCAGTTTTCATAAAGACTGAACGTGAAAGTTTAAATAAAACAGACAACAGTTTCTCAAAAGCCCATCGTTTTGGTGTAACGAGCTGGTTATATTTGGGGTTTGAACTTTAGAAGTCACTTTTTCTGAGCTAGGAACCTGCTCTGTGGCACAAGAGAGGCAAAAGCAGAATTATACACCACTGTTACGCTTTGGCTTCTGAACTCTCTACACATCTGCATCACAAAATCTCAGCACTCCGAGGTTCAGGGTTTTGAAAGTACTTTGTACAAATTTCATTTGAAACATCAGAAAACACGTACCAGCCACAAAGACTGTTGGAAACCTCAACCCAGTGTCACAGCTTCATGTGCCTTGGACCCACTTGGAAGGTTGTTATGTGGTACCTGTGAAGTGCACTTTCAAATGTGGAAAAGCAGGATTTGTAGGGAAAGCTAAAATCCCTTATTTGACCAGCAAATACTATGGGAAATGACAGAGAGTTCTCAGGCTCAAAGTCCCTTCCTTAGTTACAATAAAAAGCAGAAATATCCATTCTTACTCAACTTTCTGCAGCTAAGTTCAAGGCATAAATGATGACAGAAAGTCATAAAAATTATAGTGGTGGAAATCTCCTGAAAAGTTAACAAAGACAGGGTTAATGGGCAGAAATACTACATACAGTGGCCAAGTCAGTGACACCTTCCCATATTTCGCATTTTGCTTCAAATCTATAAAACTAAACAAAATGAAGTCTATTCTTCATGAGAGGGGAAAAAAACAACCAAACAAAAAAAAAATCACATGGGACAGTTTTTGTAGGGAGGCAATCATTAAAATTCAGGCCAGAAGGTACTAAAGAAGAAGTCAGGAAAGAAGGAATAATTTGGGGTGTTGAGGCTGAGGAATGGGCTCCAAGATGCTGGAGACAAAACCAGGGAGGGTGGCTGTGTGAGACGGGGAGAAGTGAGGTCTGCTCATCCGTCAGGAGACGCAGGACGGCAGCCTGCCTGCATGGCGAGGGCAGGGCAGAGAGGGGTCCACAGGGAAACCAGAAGAGGGGTTGGTGTGAGATGGAGAAGGTTTTAAGAGGAAACAGGGGAAGAAGAAACACGACGTGAGTGGGTGGCCAAAGGGATGAATCAGGGAACCTGAATCAGAGAGGACTTTGGAAATCTCAAAGCACAGCAGGGGCTGCAATCAAAAAGGGAAAGGGCAGTAAAACAAATAGAAGGAGACGACGGGCAAAAGCTCCTTTCAGATGGTGCCAGTCCTTCTGGCAGGGAGTCAATAAAATCCCTAGAAAATAAGAGAGAGACAGCAGCGGAGCAGGAGGAAAAAGAGGAGAGATGAGATTTTAAGCAAAAAGTCAGAGGTGGCAAAGAGCTTTTACAGGTTAGAAATCTCTGAGCAGATAAGAGAGGAGAACTAGAAGGTCCTGGCCAGGGAGAAGACAGGGCTGGAAGGAGAGAAGGTCAACCTCACAGCAGAGAGAGAGAGCCATGTCAGAAGGGAGGGCATCTCCCTGGTGTCCTTCGCACGGCAAGAACCAGAGCCACGAATACTCAAAGCTGAGAGAAAATTGCAGTTGTTGACACTACAGCAGCACTGGTCCCTGCTCTTCTTCCCCACCACTTTGATATTCCTAGGGGCCTCATGGGGGACTTGTCTTAATCCATTTTTCTTTCCAGCCCTAATCCCTTCTCCTCTCGATCTGGCCATGGCAGCAGTGACAAAGGCATATTGATAATTGTCCCCCGCCAGCTGTGCAGCAGTGGCTGAGAAGGAGACAGAGCCAATGGAGCTCACGCGGGGAGGGGGGGCAAAGGATTTTTCTCTGTGAGGATATATCTCTCTGCCTCTTCTGGGACACCCAGGGACAGCAAATATCACTGCCCGCTAATCTGTAGCAACTGGCATCATCCACACTGCAGGGGCAGAGGTCTTGGCAGCATCCATCATGGGAGAGAGCTCAGAAAGAAGAAGAAAGTGGAAAATAATGGGAGCATGGAGCCAGGGCTGCTGCAGGAGAGAGGGATTTTCAGGATGACTCCTGTTGAGGTGAGGCGTGAGGTTCTGCATCTGAAGGTGGGAATGGGCAGCAAACCTCAGCCTTTTACCATAGGCACTCGCTTCAGTCATAGCAGAATAAAGATGACCGCAGAAAGTAGCCACACACATGCAAAAAGCCCTCTGTGGATCTCGCCATTGTTTGTTCTGTAGCTGGAGAAATACTCAGTTTTGGTATCGGAACTGGAACAGCCTGCAGAATAACTGAATATCACTTCCACATTCTCTGCTGGGTCAGGATGCACCAAAGAGGCTGCACATTTGGAAGACAACATAAAGCGATGTATTTTTAATAAATGCTGAAGTTGCTTTAATGCTAGAACAACGAAACTGCAGGCATCGATATCCACATTCTTCGGTTGATGTTACGAGTAAATAGAGCAACTTCATTGTTTTCCAATGTTATTCACTTGGGAGGCCTGTTCACATTTTACAAAGCAAACCAGAGATGTGCTTAAACAGATGGGTAAAACATTAAAATTAAAAACCGGAGTACTTTTTCTGCAAGTACCTTTTCAAACAGCACAGAGAGCTTCGCACAAGCTAAAGGAGGCTCTACATTTGTTTCCTGAAGGCAGTGATGTTTCCTCAGCTCATCCAGCAGTCTGGTCAGGTACTGCTGAGTCAACCCATCGCTGGGACTTTCTTTGCTTGTTAATGCTGCGCACGGGCCTTGAGGTGTCATTATTCGGCTGCTATGGCATTGCAGAAAAAAATTGTCTTTTGCTGGTTCACTGCCGCTTAGAAGCAAAGGCTCAAAATCCCTTAGCATCGCATTTACTGTCTTTAAATCCAAAGCTGAAATGCCAATTCATTTGCAGAAGTGGCTTCTCTTTCATGCTGTGATATTATTTCTCTCTGGTTCAGGTACCCTCACGGTTATCTGAGGACTCTAAAAGACTAAATTTCATAAAACATTGAAAACTAATTCTATTTTCTGCAGAGCTATCGTGGAGTGTCAAGCCTGTCATACTGAGGCTTACACCACCAAAGAACTTCTGCTTCCAGAAGATCTGCTACGCATGTATTATATGGAAACACTTCAGGTGCTTCACTGTTTCTGCTGGTTTATCTCTCATACCTTGCATTCTGCTTCCAGAACAGATGAGTGTATAAAGGTCCCAAAGGAATCTCTTCAAAGGGACATTTTGGCCTTCCAAAACCGTAGCAGAATGCGATTACCCTCTGTAAATACACAGGGAAGGTGAGGAAGAAAGAATGAAGAAAACCACATGAGTGAAAGGAAACAGTTTGCACAGAAGATACTGGATACAAACTAAGCATGACTAATCTTCGACCAGAAATGTGAAGATAATCACAGAAATCATCTTCTGGATGGGGTTTCTTATAGGAATCGTGGAGGAAAAACAAAAAAAAAAAGGCCAAACGACCTAAGGCTTGATAGAACTTTTCATGCCCTCCCTGGGCAGGCTGTTCCAGTGCCTGACCACTCTTTCAGTAGTCATTCTTCCTAATATCTAATCTAAACCTCCCCTGCTGCAGCTTCAGACCGTTTCCTCTGGTCCTGTCATTATTCACCCAGGAGAAGAGGCCAACACCCACCTCTCTCCACCCTCCTTTCAGGGAGTTGTAGAGGGCAATGAGGTCTCCCCTCAGCCTCCTCTTCTCCAAGCTAAACATGCCCAGCTCCCTCAGCCTCTCCTCATATGCCCTGGTCTCCAGACCCCTCACCAGCCTGGTCGCTCTCCTCTGGACATGCTCCAGCACCTCAATGTCCCTCTTGTACAGAGGGGCCCAGAACTGAACACAGCACTCGAGGTGAGGCCTCACCAGTGCCGAGTACAGAGGCACCATCACTTCCCTGCTCCTGCTGGCCATGCTATTCCTGATAGAAGCCAGAACGCTGCTGGCCTTCTTGGCCACCTGGGCACGCTGCTGGCTCATGTTAAGCTGGCTCCACCAGCACCCCCAGGTCCTTTTCTGCTGGGCAGCTTTCCAGCCACTCTTCCCCAAGCCTGTAGCGTTGCTTGGGGTTGTTGTGACCAAAATGCAGGACCCATTTATGTTTCCCTGAGGATAATTGTGCACTGCTGAAAACATCATATCTACTGTCATATATTGCCAAATCCCTGTCAAAAGGCCGCCAGAATCGGTGGGATGATTCTGATGAGTATATACCAAAAATATGTCCCATCAACCCAAGTAAGCACCTTCATTCATACAATGACTTCCATGTGAGACAACAGCAGTGTATCCCTGAACACCATCCAAGTCAAAAAAAATACACTGGGAAGGGGTGCTTTGAGACATCTAGTCCATCTCAGTGGGGTTTTTGTAGAGCCAAGTCCCGACAGGTGTTGATCTCATTTGTTTTTTAAAAAAAACCCAATGATGGCAAGTCCACAAATCAAACAGTGACTGTGCATTATGTCAATACTATATTATAGTTAAAAAGACCTACTATCTCTCCTAACCCATAGCATGGCTACTTAAAAATCGCAATTCATTGTGGGGGTGGGAGATAGTTGCCTTCCTCACTCAGAAATTTTTTTCTCTTGGTTGCTCTTAAGTTTGCATCTATCTGTGAGTAAAAATTTATGGCTCTCTGGAGAATGTGTTGGAAAAGTCTCAGAAGCAGCACGGTCCTCAAAAGCACTAAAAGCCAGCGTAAGCCTCACTTCCTCCTTCCAGGAGCTCCAGACAAATTTTGAAACAAAGCTTAACAAAATTTCATTAAGATATGGGCATCTCTGTATGCTCATGCGGACCCTGAAAATGGGTCCTAAGTCAAACAGGCACTTTTAAACCATTTGTCTTACCACGCTAAAGTACGCTTGAGTTTTCTAACTTGTAAAATCATCTTCATGAAGAACGAATGATGACTGAGTTTGATGAAACCATGGTGGAGCAACCCTGTCGTTGTTCTCTGTACACTTAAGAGTAAAACTGGCCAATTTTAAACTGTCACGTAAAGCAAATCCTTGTTCAGCTCCAGCAAGAGAAAGCAGAATCAGATGTTGCAGGTGTGACTTGACACATCACTGAAAGTTAGGCTCATTTCTTTAAGCGTTCCAGGGATTTGGGGTAAATTCTGGTGGAAAAAAAAAAAAAAAAAAAAAAAAAAACCACAAAAAACGGAACACCTTTCTGCTGTTCCCTTTTGATAGGAAGACCTGGGTCGCATACGCTTCAGTGTATGAATCATACTGCAGACGGGGATGTGTGGCTCCCCCAGTATGATCACACCTCACCAAACATGACATAGGCACGGATGTAAATTCAACTGGGCACCACCAGAGACAGGACACTTGGTCTGAAGGACCGTCCAGCTGATGCAGCGCAGCATCCCGACCGTGCTTCCTGCCCAGGAGGAGGGTTAAGCGGGAAGAAAGGAGAATGCAAAAATCTGTGCATCTGTCTGTGGCCCCCCGTTGAGGCTTTTTTTGCTAACATTGGGTGAGAAAAGGCTGGCTGTCCCTGAGAAGATTCACAGAGTGGGTGAATGGAAAGCCAGAAGGGGGGACACAAAACCGGGAGGAGGAAGAGCTGAAAAGTTATCAGATGCATTTTGGAGTTTAGTCCAAGTTAGCTGCCAGCTCCTAGAGCCCTCTGCCCTGCACTGCAGCACCGGGGAGCCCGGGGGTGCCCAGCACTGCTGGTGGTGAGGGCACACAGGCAGGACACCTGTGTGAGACCTTGTCTGGGCCATATTGCAAAAAAAGAATAATTAAAAGCACCACATTTTTATGGCCTTCCTGCATTTTTACCCTTCTGCACAAATATTTGAGCCTTGACATCACTGAACATATTTGAGGACGATGTGATATTTGAGGGATGTGGAGCAGAGTCTGAGGGTCTTGTGGAGCAGGCAGAGAGAAAAGTAATGCCCCAGTCACCTGTTCTTTCTTGAGTAGGGTTTTGTTTCTTTTGCCACAATTAATGTAAAATATCATTACTATTTATTATCCCTGTGACTGGATCTTACAACCGTATGGAGGAAAATCTTTTAAAGTTGGGTTTATACTTACTACTTAAAAAAAAAAAATCCACCTCCCAGAAGACATCAAAATAATGAAACCTCCCTTCTCTTTTATTTCTTTCTGAACACTCATTATTCACACTTTGTATTTAACTCATTTTCTTCCATTATTTCATCAGATGTGTCTGTAGATGAAATTTAGAATAGTAGTAAAACATTAGTTGCATGTGCCATTAGAAGATGTTAATGTGGGTATTACTTAATTACAAAAGTAACCTAGCATGGAAATGAATACCTTTATTGAAGAGACCATTTTGAATAACTTTTATTCAAAAAAAAAGCTACACGTTGTATTGCAGGTGTGTTGGACTGTAAAGTGCTTTTACAGCACAACATAAAATGCATTTTATAGGAAAGCATTTGTAATGTAGAAGAATTGTTCTGAGGTTCTGGTCATTACGACAAAAAATTGTCAAGATGATGAGTGAAAAATCCAGGTAATGACAAACAACTTCGAAATGAATTACAGCGAGACTGGTTCTGAAGCACAGCCTGGGTGAATAGTGCAAAATACACCCAACTTGTACCACTCGAAGGGGAAAAAGCAGGAGTTTTTTAAAACATTTGTTTGAGCTAATCCTGCCATCCCATCCCTTTCCTTGCTCCGCTCCCGAGACGTGTCCCCGCGCCGCAGCCTGGAAAAAGAAAATTTTGGAGGCTGTTTACGGCCAGGAGCTTCCCAGCCCTTCCTCCGAGGGGCACCGGGAAGTCTCCTTTCCTCCCCCCACCCCCGGCACTTTTGCAGGACGGGGGGTCCCAGCGCACCCACCTCCCGCTCTGCTTATTTCTGCCTGCGGGGAAGAGCAAAGGCGGGCGTTTGCTGGCTCCCAGGGTGCGCACGCTGAAGAGAATCAGCCAAGAAACATCCTCCTTTGCCTTTTTTTTCGTTCTTTCTTTCTTTCTTTTTTTTAACGCTGCCAAGGGATGAGCGCTGCGTGTCCGCGCTCTGCAGCCCCTGCGCGCAGCTTGAGCGGTACCCAAAAACTGGTACCCAAAATTCTGCGGACGGGGGAGGCATTTGGGATGCCCTCGGGAGGGGAGCTTCTCCCCACAGCGGCGGCGGTTTGCTGGGGGGGCAGAGGGTGTCCGCCGGGGATCTGCCGGCGAGGGCTGGCTTTCCAAACAAAATAAAAATCAAAAAAGGCATGAACACACCAAAGAAAGACAGAAAGAAAAAAAAAAAAACAACAACAAATTGAGGAAAATAAATAGAAAAAAAGAAAGAAAAGAGAAGAGAAGGAAAAGGAGAAAAGAAGAGGAGAGGAGAGGAGAGGAGAGGAGAGGAGAGGAGAGGAGAGGAGAGGAGAGGAGAGGAGAGGAGAGGAGAGGAGAGGAGAGGAGAAAAATTAAAAAACCTGAAAGAAACAAACAAAACAAAACAAAAAATAAAATTAAAAAAAAGAAAGAAAGAAACAAACAAACGAACAAAAATAAAACAAAACAAAAAAGCAGGGGGGAGCCAACCAAAACCCAAAAGAAAAAACAATATTAAAAAAAACCCAAAACTTAAAAAAAATAACCTAGAGAAAGCAGGAGGCACGGAGAAGGGGAAATGCCACGAAAGCACTGACTCCTTTTCCTACAACATCCCAGAGGTCCAGGAGCATCTTTCCCGCCGGGCCAGGGAGGGGAGGACTGGAAGGGCCGCATCAGTATCAACCTGGCAGCGAACGCACAGAAACACTATTTTTTTTTATTTTAAAGCAGATGTTGTTGCTCATCTCGCTTCAACTCACTTGAAGCCAAAGGAGCTGCAAACCAAAGTTATTTTCATGTGAGGTATCACAGTAATGGTTGTTAATATGGTAAGGATTGTTTCTGATTTGCTCTACAAAAGGCTTTTTACACAAAAGGATTAAAATAGTTTGGAGTATAAAAAGCCACGCCACACTGCCTGAATAATTTAATAGTGATAACGATGACCCTCACCCAGCATGAAATTACGCTATGCATGCATGCATTGTATATCCATATTAAATCACCTTTGATTTACTTTATTTTTTCATATTTCTTTGTGTCTAGTGGTCCGGGATGGTTTATAGATCACAATTATTCCAGTATTTGTTTTGTTGTTGTTAAAAAGGGGACTTGTTACTAAATGGATGTTTTATAAATATCAGTTACTTCAACAAGAAAATATCGTCACCTAAGCCCCTGTGTTTTTCTCCCACAACAGTGAATTCTGTACTAAATTCAATATGAAATACAGATGTAAAAGACACTTTATCTTTTTCTCTTTTTTTCCTTTTTTCTCATTTTTTCCCTTTTGTTTTTTCTTTTCCCTAAAGAGTAAGCTCTCACATAAACTGCCCTGTTCCTTTCTTTCCATAACCCCCTTCAATTATGGGAGATGATGAGAATTAAATTGTAATTTTTACAGATTTTCCCAATTTGCTTTCACAGCAAATCTAATTACAATATTTTTCAGTATTTTGAAAGTGAGAGCTCCAAAGCTCTTTTGCAAAGATGCCAGGAACTTGCTTAATTTTTTTAAACACAGAATAAACACAATTTTTTTGGCAATATACATTGTGTTAATATATAAAAAAAATACAGTTACGCATACCTTTAGATGCAAAGCAGAACTGTAGATTTTTTTTAATCAGTCCCCTCACAATAGATAGCACAGACTATATGATTACAAAGGTATCTGCAAATACTAGAATGATGCTTGAAAAATCTCCAACTTTGTTGGTTTGGTCACCAAGTACAAATAAACTTACTCCAGTTTTCAGAAAGCTACCACTATGAACACTCATTAAATTAATAAGGGAGGGAGAGGAGGGTGCACAGCTCTCTTTTCTCCCCCCGCCACCAAGAGATGTGTTTGCAAAATAACCCGGAGTAGTAGGTTATTGGATTTTATGGCAGTTTTAATTGTTAATCCAAAAGACACTGAATTTAAATTAATATATTTATGCAGGGATTTTTTGGCTGTTGCTTTGTTCTCATGCATCCATCCGAGCACCTGGGGCTTCCAACCCAGCCCCCGTCTGCTGCGTTTGCCACGAGAGATACCGCAAACTCCCTGGGAAAAACCCCTGGGCTTTTTGCAGGCACGGCATCCCCATCCCTCGGAGAGGAGGGAGCTGGAGGAGAGCTTGTCTTGCGGAGCACCAAACGCTGCGTGAACTGAGAGGAGCTGCGCTGGCATCTCCCCCCCATTGCAGACTTTTTGTTGTTGTTGTTGTTGTTCCAGTAAAAGCACAGCTTGGGGAAGTTCATGGGAAAGGTCTGTCCTGTCAGAGTCGCCCGCTCCCAGCAATGGCTTGGAAGTATTCTATCGGGGGATACGTGGCTGCTGGAGTCGAGTGCATTAACGCATTTCCTTATTTTGTCATTTTCTCTTGAGAATGAAGGCTTCATTTCATCATCGAGGCGACCCAGGGCTATGCAAGGCACGTCCTTGTGGGTGTCAGCAGTCTGCACAACTGTTAGCGACTTTCCTTCCTTGTCGGAGCAATACTTTTAGGAAGCAATAGGGTTTTAGGATTTTTTTTTTTATTATTTTTATTCATTGCAGCCTGACTGTGCTAATATACAGAGTAGTTTTTGTTAGTTGCTGTAACTATAATCATTTAAGCTTTCAGAGGAAAATTTTGAAATTTTGCAGTGAAAACGCATTTCGCCCCCACCACGCCAAAAAAAAATTCAAATAAAGCCAGACAAGATTTTAACTTTTCTTCAATGCTGACCAAATGATACATATTCTTACAAAATGTGCATTCACAACACCTTAATTTTAAAAAAAAAAAAAAAATATCCAAAAATATTAACACAAAGGAGGACTCCTTCTTCAGCAATATTCCGGAACTCTGTCGTGGGTTGCCAGGGTCTTGTTTGACCTAAAACAATGTGGTCAGCCATCACACAGATGAAACACCAACGTGATTGCTGAAACGCCTACAGCAATTTTGTATGATTTCAGGAAAACTCTCCAGCGAGAGCCGGTTCCTCCAGCCTGTGTCCTGCCTCCCTCACCAGCCAGAGGAGCCCAGGGTACCACAGCTCCCACGATGTCCTTGGGATGGATCCGCTGCAGTGGCAGGGAGGCGGCGATCCCTCTCTTCCTCTCACAATATAATTTGCTAAGAAACTGATTTTATTAAGGCACAAAGCTTCACAGAATTATTGAAGACCAGACCCTTCCCATTTTCTTTCCAGACGTTTTGCCCCTCCTTATAAATGACTTAACAGTTGGAAAATTTACCTGCAGGATTTTGTCTAAGTTGGGAAAATCTCTGTGTGGTGATGATCCGGAGAGCCTGCTGTGGACGCTGCCTCTGCGTCCTCTTCCTCCAGCAACAAAACCACTTTACATCTGCCTCTGGGGAACAGGAATGTGGTCCGGGAGCCAAAATGAGTAACGCCTGGCGGGGTTTGGTTAGAGGGGCTTTGCCACAGAGCTGGGCACACAAATCCTGCCTTCTCACCTCTGCTCCTGTTCTCCTCGTGATGTTGTTCTGTGTGATGGAATTGGGGACCTGTCACCTCCCTCACAGGTGTGGCACAAACCTGTTTGGTTCAGCGGGGAAAGTTTTTGGGGAGTCTATGCACGTAGAATGGCAGAAATGTGAGGAAAGAGACCAGGCTAATAGAATGAATATAAACGGGCCAAACGCCACGCGTGCTTCATCGCTCCGCTGAAGCGATCTGCGGGCAGCTGCGAAAAGGCAAAGCACTGTTAAAATAAACCCCCACCATTCTGCTAGGCAAGTACTTTCCCGTCTTTCCAGTCTAGTTTATCTGCAGGGGAAGGAAACCTTCCTCTCCTTTGATGACCTGGATGCCGAAGCACGTCGGGTTCCTTGCAGCGGGTGCTGGGGGCAAAGCAGCTGTCCCTGAGGGGCAGCAAAAAAGACTCCAGAAGAGATGTTTTATTCCTGGGGCAATTGCTGAGACTTCACCTCCACCCCCTGATTTTGCCACTGGGGCTGGAATGCTTTGTGGATGCACCGGAATCTGTGGGAACATTTGCAGCAAGCGCATTTAGTTCGGATGGGCTTGCTGCTTTCCACACATATGAGCGGCTATTATTATTATTACTACTACTATTATTAATTATAATAATATATAAAATATGTATAATATATTATTATATATTGTTATATTATATAATGAATATATTACTATATTAATATAATTATATATTATATCGTATATATCATTAACAATAATTAATAATAATTTTGTTATTGTTTTATTATTAATAAAGGAATTGTTTTATTATCAACAAAGGAAAACAAGCCTTTATGTTTCTGAAACCCACACCTTCCTGAAAAGCTAATACACTTTGCCCTCTCACAGGCCAAAAGACATTTTGTAGGATCCCCTTGTTAAAATGCTGGGTGTCCATTATCACCCTTTTTCCCCCCCAAAGGGCTCTTCTTATTACGCAGGAACGTTTATCAAAGGTAAGTGGTCAGTCGGAAAATGCACAAAAAAATTATCCTTTTACTTTTCTGAAGTTAAAATCCATTCCCAGGAAAGGTACAGGACTGACAACAGCCCAAAAAATGAACCAAAGCCGCTTATTTACTAATAATGTCAAATACTCAAGTCACCTAAGGAATACCACAACCTGTCGCTCGGGTCAGCCCTGCCACCAGCAGCAACGTACACCTGCAGCCGCAGGAAATAAAAGGCTCCTCCTCCTCTTTTTTTACTTATTTCATAACAGTTGTTAATTATTTCACTCCTTGCGGAGCTCACTTAGAGTCTACAGGAATTGTTTCTAAAATTTATAAACCTATTAAGTGCGCAACGTACTGAAGTTATGCGATTCAAAATACCAAAAAAACCTTCTTGCTTTGATAAGTCAGACCTTGTTTGAAATTATTTGGTTAAAGAGCTGATTAAAGATGCAGAAATAGAAGGTTCTTAATTATTTGATTCTCCCAAAATACCTTTGATTAGTCTGATGCAAAGGCATTTTCAGTTTATTAATTAAGCATACTTAATTAAATGTATTTCAATTAAGAATACTTAATTATGCCTAACATAAAACATATGAGTAATCCTGTTGCCTTCATCTATGCAGATATTTAAGTCCCTTGCAGAGAAACAGGGAGATGTTGCCGTTGAGTTTCCCAGCCAATTCCAGGAGAAACCGGCGCATAAACGAAGGGCCTCCAGCTGGAGGACTCTCGGTATGTGCTTACTCCTGTGGCCGACGGCCCTAATTCCCTCGAAATAAAAACTTGTTGAATGTGGAGCAGTTGGCAGCGTAAAGCATGTACAGTGTAGCGGCTAAACGAGAACTCAGCAACTTCGACTAGCTGAGATTTTGATTCCAGGCACTGGTTCCTTCTTGGGGTGGCATAGCAATAATTTAAAAAGAAAAAAAAAATCAACAAAAAAAAATCAACAAAATAAAAACCCCACAAACAACAAATTATTCAGTCAGCCAACTATTCTACATTTTGTTGTTCGGCAAAAGCCCTCTAAGTTGGCCATATAGGTTTATTCTGCCACCCAGGGGTCTCACGGTTAATTCACATGCCCTTGTGTAATAGTATTTAAAATCAAGCTGTGGGCAGAGGTTATTCCTGCTTACACCTCTGCGACTTTGTCCTAAAAAGGATGTCCTCTGTGCTTAAGGTGTCTTATCAAAGTGTTTCCCTGAGCAGTACATCCCAAAATCTGTTAAAACAGATGCAATTTTACGTTCTAGGTGTAGCACAGGGTTTCCAGAAGACTTTCCTGTTAGCACTGACACGTAGCAACAAATACCCCAAAGCCGCACTTCCCGCTCTGTTTCCCTCTTACCTGTATTTATACTTTTTCACACTTTGTTAAGAAAACAACTCAGAGCCCCACGGCAGTAGAGCCCAGTCACAGCTCAACCTGCAAAGACTGGACCCAAAACAAGGAGCGAGGTAGCTGTCTGCTACACCCCCATCCCCCCGGCTGCGCTTTCGGCTTATCTTAAAACCAGGTGCAGGGAGTTAAATTACCCCGTCTCAGAAACTGATAGCTTGATCCTCATGCAGGGAGACACATATACATCACCTGGGCATCGCCACCGCCAGGCGTGTAGGCATCGCTCAATAACACAGTGGGGGGAACGAACCATCCATCAATCAAACCCTGCTGCTGAGGCCACAGCTGAGCAACTTCCAGAAGAGATTTCTCTGGCAGAGAGGAATCCGGCAACGAACGCACTTGCACAAAGTTGCAGGGAGACGTATGAGGTGGCAGCAGGTCTTGGCCTTCAGAAGGGAGGAGAAGGTGGGTGGTAGAAAGGGAAGAGACAGCACTACATCAAGAGGTGAGTCATTTTTCTGACTGTGCTTTCCTCCCCTGCAGTTCTTTATTTATATACACAACATTACATGTGCATATATATCAGGAGGGATCACCATCCAAGAGCAACTGCAATAATAAGTGACAACCTGCGGAGGGGTGACTTGCCGTACCACCTGTGGGATGCTAGTGACTGCGGCAAAGGGCGGAAGGAGGTTTGATGGAAACGTCACTGGAGCAGGCGGATGTTTCCCAAATGATAACGACGCTGCTCATTTCTGAAAAGGGAGCATACAGTGAAAAGTTACAGCTGTGAAATGGTAAGGGATGACCATTCCCTTGTGATGTGGAATGACCCATGAAACCTAAAGAAAAGAAACAGTGGGAAACAATTTTGATGGAAGAGAAGTGATGGAAGAAGGGCCCATGCGGTTGTACAAGCTGTAAAATTGTGTTGTTGGAGGCTCCAAAGTGGCTCTGAAGAAGAGGAATTGCTCTGACTTGTTGGAGGAAGGACGAAACTCTGAGACAGAGCCTGACACAGCCCAAGAAGGACTTTGCAATGCATCTGCCCACCGTCCTCCGCAGAGAGATGGCACAGATTTGGGGGGAAAAAACACCTGCAGCATCCCTGATACTGTAGTATTTTGCTCTGCCACTGCTTCCAACGCAGCCCTATTTCTTTGTCCTTGTTGCCACATCACCCGAATTCTTACCTGGACTCACATCTTCCTTTTCTCACCAGCACTTGTACCCCCATTGTGGCGTGTCCGGCTTCATTGATGGGAATGCAAATTCCCAGTGCTCAGGGTGCGACCAGAGAGCAGGGTGGGCACCCATTGACTGAACGGCTGCTGCGCTTTGCAGACTAAAATAAAGCAAACCAAGTCCTTTGTTCCCTTCCAGCTGCCAAATCTCTCACCCCTTCGCACAGGGGGCTTTTAGCAGGTGCTCACCCCCCGGCTCAGCTCTGCTTCCACCAAGTTGATGAGCTGATGGTTAATCAACTGCAATATCTCAAACTTCTTGGGATTTGCAGCTTCACAAGTGAGACTTCTTTTCTTTTTTGCCTTTTTTTTTTTCTGTTTTTTTGAATCAGACTGTCCATAACTGCGTTTGCCCTACTGACACAGTTGTCTTTGAGCACTGCTCTCCTAGTTGCCTCTGAAAAGGTCAGATATCTGAGAGGCTACAAATAAAAAACCAGACTGCCAGTGCCTTACTCCCAGTATTTCAAAATTATAGTTGTACAGAGCATGGCATGTCTGTAATCACGTGTTAATTCACAGAAGTGTTCTTAATAAAAGTGCTCCAAAGAGTTTCCTCTCTTTGGAAGTCTTCCTCCATTACAGGTAGAGCTGGATGAATACCGATATCGGTGAATACCAACACAAACCGTATGTGTATACTAGTGTTTTGTTTTCCAGTGGTTTTGGGTTTTTCTTCCCCTTGGGTGAAAGTTTACATCAACTTTGAGGGAAGCCAATTAATGACACCTGCTTTGATCCAATCCCCAAGAAAAGAGGTACGCATCCCCAAAGAGACACGTATAAATTTTGCTCACCATGAGGATTCAGACCAGGACGTTTATGATCTTGGGTTTATGCTCATTCATAAGACTAAGTGCAATTTGTATCACAGCTAAGATGATATTGGATTTCAAAAGTCAAAAGCAGACTGTGAAAGGGAAGACACAGGTCATTCCATATGTGTAATGCTGGGGGCGGGGGGGAAATAATCAAGTTTTTTTGCAGAAAACTTAGTGTAAATTTGGTAGGAAATTTTACTTTAATATTGAGTAGGAAATGCACTGTTGATAGGGTATGTGAATGTTCTTTGTTATTTCAAGGCAGAACATTCGTGTTACAAAATCACAGCTTTCAGGCATTCCTGCCTGACTGGGATGGGCAGTTGAGGTCGCTAAGCAAACCGAACTGTTCTCGTGCCACTTTGCAAAATGAGGAGAAAAATCAAGAGAAGGCATGTGCAAAAACTGTGATTTACACTCAAAATAACCGAATCATGTCATCACATAAGGAGAGAGTTTCTCTACAATACCTAAGACCACTTTGAATAAGAAAGTAATTCCATGGCCACAAGAGTTAATAAGAAAGAGTAAGTAAGTACACAGGAGTAAGAAGGTGACAACTTAGCACTTTTTTCTTTTTTTTTTCTTTTCAAGTGTGCTAGGATTATTTTTCAAAATAGCAAGCCTTTTCGGATCTCAGTTTCTCAAACTGTTTAGTAAGCATGTGAGAGTGAAATGCATCCTCTTTTCCCACGTGAATGCACCTTTAACGTGACTAATGTCCCCACCAGCATCCGGATATTTTCATCAGGGTAGCATTGCAGTGATCTCCCTCCCATCCACCCGGGCCAGGACGCTGCCGCTGAAGAGAAGTGTTGGTATTATCAGAGGGAGCCTTACGAGCACCAGCACCAACACATGGAGAGGTGGGGGGCGGAAAAAGCTAGGGAAGATTACAAGAGCATTTATAGGTTGTGCATACGACCATACTAAAAGCCCTACAAAACTCACTACAATGCCGCTCGAGTCACTAACAAATTGAAGCACTTTACGAAATTTGTAGCTCTTCAATAATTTTGAATCATTCTAAAGTGCTCGCGCTCCAAACCATAAATTCTTTCTTAACCGCTGCAGACGTATAAAAGGCACATCACCAAAATGACGGTAATCAACTCCTTCAATCTCAGGTGTGAAATTGTTATGTATTTTTCCCTTGTCATTTTTGTTATTCACCAAGTGCAAAAAATAGAAGTGGTCATAAGGACACAAAAAAAAAAAACAAACCCACACCGAACCACAACCTTTTCCTGGATTCCTATGTAATCAAATTCAAAAAACTTTGTGGATTAAAAAAAAAAAATAAAATAAAATCACAGTTATCTTATGCAACATTGGCTAAGCTATCATAAACTATTTTTTAATAGCCATCCTATGAACAAAAAAAACCCGAACACCCAAACATATAGGGAGTGACCAATCTCCAGAGATATTTCCTTTAGCAGAGAAAGTGTTTTATGGTCAGGAGATGCACGCTTGAGGCATGTTGTGCTGAGTATTGAAAATATGTTAACAAATATGTTAAGCTTAGCATGTTTTTCCTATAACTCACAGCACACAGCAGAGAGCAGTATTGAATTGTCTAGGTTAGACATTCATGACTGGGAAGTCGTGTGAATAGTGGATATCTCAGTTTAGCCACTAAACCAAATGAACACTGGTGTGTGGGAGGAGGATAGCTCAACTTCTGCAATGAAAAAAGAAAAATCAAAATAATAAGAGAACATGAGCTTTGCCACAGTTGTTCATTTAATTCACAAATATGTTAGTCCCTTGAACAGAAAGGTCTTTTGGCTTTTGTTTTGTTTTTGGTTTTTTTTATTGAACTAACACTTCCTCTCCTACTGCTGAAGTGTAAACACGTGTTGCCAAGCACACGCTCTTCTGTACACACTGTTATTGCAAGAATCCTCCTGTCCCTGTCCCCAAGAACAGCCCCGAAGAGAGATGTCCTGATGGAAGTTTATTATAAATGCAGCAACACGGTGTGGTGCGTAAGCAACCTCACGCTTGCAAGACGTGAAACAACAGAGGTGGCTGCAAGGGAGAAAAAGGAGAGCCTTGCCAGAACTGGAAGAAGCAACTTTTCATTTTATTATTATTTTATTTAATTAATTATTATTTTTTTTTTTAATTCCTTTCTCCTTCTGTGGCCAACGAAAGTAATCAGATAAACCAGGTCAGCACAAATGAACAAGGTAAGCCAGCTGCAAACTCAATGGGCGACACAGCAGCGGCTGAGGTGGCTGGGAGGCCATACGCACCACAGTTCAAATCACCAGGGAACAGCTTCACACAGCTCTAATTAATTTTTACACGTGCGTACTCTTGGTTTTTACAAGTGGTTTTAAAACCGGTACTTCACACTAATTTTGGAACTATATTTTGTATCAAGCAACACAATAAACTAGTCACTAAGTTGCAAAACCTTCAAT
The DNA here is from genome assembly GCF_964199755.1 of Larus michahellis. Taxonomy (NCBI): domain Eukaryota; kingdom Metazoa; phylum Chordata; class Aves; order Charadriiformes; family Laridae; genus Larus; species Larus michahellis. Next base: position 82,397,510 of record NC_133930.1, read on the forward strand.
TAAAATTTCTTCCCTTTTTCAAATTAATCAAAATCTATCCCTTTTGATCCAGCAGGAACTAAGTAAGTGTCAGTGACCAGATTCCCTTGCAAACCTTCCACTTACCTAGTGTGTAAAACCTATGCATACTTTTATCAGTGAAACAGAAGTTAAAAGGAAACTGCTTTCAGAACACGCTAATTCACTCAAAGTACAAAGAAAAAGCACAGGATGAAGCAGGACCAGAATGGGAATCCCGCAGAACACTGCATAAAAAAGAAAATACAGGCAAAAGTAAGCAAATAACATTCCTCGGGTATCTCAGGAGTTTAAAACCAGCCCTGTGAAAGGGAGTTCTCATGAGGAGAAATGAACTAACTTCCATGTGAACGTGGTGGGTCTCGTCCTGTGACCCCATCTCTGCCCAGGACTTCGGGATTGCTCCCCATCCTTGGGGCAACGTCCAGCCCTCAACCAAGGGGTGACCTTTCATGGGCAAGAAGAAAGGAGAACTCAGTTCTAAGTTGCAGTGAACCCAACACTGCTATGTCTAAATCCTGTATCAATTTGCTTTTGCTTAGCCAGTTAGATATACACCCGAGTTCAAAAGCCACCAGCATAGCAAAACAAGACCAGGGTCTCCATACAGATTTAAGAGACGGACAGGCTTGAACGCTTTGCCCTGTGAAAACTCCCTCCCCCTGTTCCCAGCCGCACAGTGGTCTCGCATTTACCCGCTAAACAAACTGTTTACATTGCTAATTCAGATTCATTGCAATTTTGTTTCTGCAGCGGCGGAAACTTAATTTTAAAACCCTTTTAATTGAATGACCTGCTAGAAGTACATTAAAGTGATTTCATTATTTTAAAATTTCCTATAGGAAAGGTCATTTGCATAGTGATCATTTTTCACATGCATCAGCAGTAGCCATTTTTCAGCACTCAGCTTCTACCCCTCCCTTCCTCCCTTGCACTTAATTTTACAGCAGGTAGCAGACAGGCTAAAGAGATGCTGCAACCACGAAATCCAGTCAAATAATTTTTAAGTAGAGGTTAAAGCAGAGCCTAAAAGCTAGTAGTAGATAGTTTCACACTTTGCCTTGTTTTTTCTTGCCTTCACTACATGAAACCTCACAAGGTCCTGAAAACTGGGCATGCCACGGAAAGGCGGGGGACCTTTTGGGGAGAAGGTCTAAGAAAAGCCTTGTGGAGGACAAGTATTCAAGTCCTGCATGGGTGTGAAGTGTATTGGCCCAAGTCAAGTGCCTGGGCAAGATTTGCTCGTGTCCCAAGGACTTTTCTCGTGCCAAAGTCTCTGCAGTAAAACCAGGACACAAAGGTTATGGACACAGATGCTTCAGGAGGTGAGCTTCAGCCCACCTTCCTCATCCTCTTCACTTCACCAGTAACTTACCTTCAATGCACTTGTACTCTTCAATCTCTGATTTTCTTACAACCACAATACACTTCCTCGATGCTGCTTCTAAAATCTGATATTTTCACACGGATGCTGCCACCTGGCATTTTTATTTGAGTACAGAATGATGAAACCATCAGTAAATAAATATGTTGAGTCTTTACCAGTTGCACTTTCATCTACAACAGAACATGTGTTGAAACACGTAAGCGCCGGCAGACAAAATTTCTTTAATATTCTGACAATTTCATTTTTTTATTAAGTATAGGAAACATTTGTATGTGAAAGGCTTAGCATAGTCATTTTCTCAGATATAATATCCCTTTCCCAGCAAAGAGCTTGTGAAAAATAAACCCGTTACACTTTTATGCGGTTGAATCAAAAGAAACACAAGATGGAAGTAAAAACAGGAATAAAATTTGCAGAAAGATATTTTATATAAGCAGCACGTGCCCTGACCACTTCAAAACTTTTTTCCCCTCCGTATTTTGGAGTGATGTTAACGTAACCTAATTTGTTTGTTAAAAAGCAGAAATACTACTAAATCCACTTAAGCAAATAAGCCAACTTTCAGGGCATCTCTTCCTGCCCTTCTGGAGAGCTGCTCTGTTTCATATAAGTCTGCATCAGAGACATCAACAGCTGACTTTGGGCATATTTGTCCCTATTTAATGCCTTCCACAGAAGGCTACTTCTTTCTTTGCTACAGCTCTGGGATGGACAGAAAACGCCTATGAGTTTTTTTGTGTTGATTGGGAAGTTAAGAGAACACAGATGGAAAGCACCGTATTAATCAAAGTCTGGTAAAAATAAAGATCATCCCACTGAAAGCAACTATTAATTCTATAATAAGAATCCTTTTTCTGTGAGTTTAGAATAACTTTGTTTTCTATAGATGCAAACATCAGGAATTTGTGGAGTTGACAGAAATTATGAAAGGCAGCAAAGCTGGACTTTACACGCTTTCCCAACAGGATAAATTTGTGCTGTGGGGTGACTTCAGTATGTTTCAACTCTTGCAACGGCTCCATCTCTAAAACGTATAAGAAACATGACTTCTTTAGTGGGAGTAAAGAGAGATGATACATAACGGTACCACGGAAGGACAGAAGGAATCAAGAGCAAGAAGAAGGCGGGATTTCTTTCACAACCAAACTCGGAACAAGAACAGCCAAACAACAGCACACAAATAAGAGGAAGCATAAAAAAAAAAATATCTACAACAGGCAGACAGGGACAAAACTGAGAAAGCTAAGAATATCTAAGGGATAATGGAAATAAGAAGGAAAATGAATAGCTGTCTATTACTTAATAGGGAAATTAAACAAATAAGTGGCTGGAATGCTCCTTAACTTTTTTATTTATCATTCGCAGTGGCAGGCCAGGATACAGAAAGAAAAGACTGTCAAATATTAAGAAAAGTTAGATGCATTTAATCAGGAGTGCTTGAGGAAGGTCACCGGAGTGCTTAGCGTACTGGCCAAAAGCGTCACCACACAAAATCAACGACCAGCCCCAAAAAGCTCACGGAGGACAACAAGTTTCTTGAGGCTGAAGGCAGGGAAATACAAGGTCCACCTTTAGAAAGTGTGGGGTAACGGGGGTTATTAACCACTCAGCCCAACTTCAGCACCCAGACACACACCCTGAAGAGATTCCTAATCAATCTGTAAACTCTGAGAGGGTGAAGCGATAATGAAAGCGAACACAGACCTGCCAAGGACAGATCATGTCCAACCCACCCAATTTCCTTCGTTCAGACAACTGGCCTGGCGGGGAAGCGGAAAGTTAGAGATGCTATCTCTCTTGCCTTTATTAACGTCTTCGAGGCAATCCAGCAGGAAGTTTTCATAAACAGGTTAGAATATATGAATAAAGACCATGGAGCACCTACAGGCCGGTTAGGACACTTCACGGAAGAACTACTGTGAGCATTTTGCTGTTAGATGGGGAGTATATAACGGAGGTGGTGTTTATATATAAAAATACATACATGTAAATATATATACATAATGCATCTGCGTGCACACTCCTATGAGGACAATATGCTTCAATGTTTTCCTTTAGCATCTTGGGGGCTGGACTAGATTATCTTTAAAGCTCTTTTCCAACCCAAACTATTTCATGATTCTATGACTGTATGATCCTACTATGTTTGCAGAGAAGACACATATTAAATCTAATGGACTCAAGTTACAATTACCTTGCATTTAAAGTAACTTTTATGCATTGCAAAAATGGTCTAAATTTAATATTTTTTTAAAAAAAGAAACACAGCAAAGTGCCAAGTATTTAATAAAAAAGAAAAAAGCATATATACAAAAATAGGGAATAATTGTCTTGTAATGGTACTGCATAAAAGGATCTGGGAATTACCACATATCCAGCTACGAAGCAGTGTTGCAACGTTGCTGCAAAACAAGAGGCAGAGTTATTTGTGAGATACACTAACAGGGTGTCTTACTAAAGCTTGGGAGGTGATTGTCTGGGAGGGCTGAAAGAACCGGGCTTGTAGTCAAGGGTAGGAGGAAAAAAGACCAGGAAGACCGTAGCAGTCTGCATGAACATACATGGGGTGAGTAATAATGGGCTGAATCCATAACTACAGATGCTGGGGGAGTGCAGGTGTCCCATGTCCCTCTTCATGGTGAGGAGGAGACAGGAGTACGGGATGCAGAGAGACACGGTGAGTGCGTGCCTGGGATGGACGAAGGGACACAGCTGGCACCTACAAAGGCTTTCTCTGCTGAAAACAACACCCCTCATCTAAAATCTGTGCTCTAGAGAGCGGACTCCACAGTGAAAACTAAGATATGAAGGAACAGATATGAGTTAAAAAAAATATTTACAGAACATAGATGCTACTAAGGGAGAAAGTATCAAATCCAGCTTATGAAGACTTTGATAACAGACAAGAAACCTCTGAATTCCTACTGAAATATCCCAAACCAACCACAACATCTTGCTTGAACTACATCAGACATCCAATTCTCTAGCAAGGTTCTGATGAAAAGACAGAGTCGCAGGAGAAGAGGGGAGGATGTGTCTCCAAAGTATAGAGTTATCTTGAGAGTAGCAAAAACTTCTCAACAATATAGCCACCCAAAGGTTAATAGTAACGACAATGATGATAACACATAGCGGAAAAGAACAAAACGGTTCTTACCTCCAGGCATTTAAGAGAAGTGGGACCTTAAATTGCCAGCTCAGACTTGAAGCCAGTGAGCACAACAGCAAGTCTCCTCCTGCTGAAAGAACAACTTCTGCTGCTTGGAAAGCCAAAACCACAACTAACATTGAAGCGCAAGTTCTTGATCTCTCATCTACCCCCTGAACTCATCTGCTCTATTTCCAGCTGAGAAGTAAGAATCACAAAATTGTAGCATCAGAACAAAAAGTTCAAGTGCTGGAGACTTACACTTCTAACTTTGTAAGAGTCATGCTCTGACTCCACTCTTGAATGGAGTCCATGGAAGTCCACATGGAATTAGATTCAGCATCTTTTAGAATTTCCAGAGAGTTTTCTTTCCTAAGATATCACTATGCTTCTAGAAAGACAGAAAGTAATACTGCTATTTTCTTACTTTACAGTTCTTTATTTTCAAATTTACTTTTTTTTTTCCCTAGATATCAGCAAAACTGTATTTTAAATTCTTTTGCCACTTACAACTTTTCAAAGGCATTAAAACCTGTGCAACATAAAGGAACGGCTACACTTAGTCCAGGTTTCAAATATGTTAAAGAAATGTTGTCTGCGTGTCTCCTGCTAGTCACGCGGCAATCCAGCCACAGCAGTGCCAATCCAAAAATTCCAAATTTCCAGTTTTTAGAACAAACCTAAATTAAACATTGGTTTAGTTGTTTGTCCCCTGATGCCTTTACTTTTTGTTACTATCCTTGTATTGAGAGCAGTAACTTGCTCACCCATAGCAGGTTGTAGAGAGGATCTCTGAAGACAATGCAGTGGAGAATTTAGCACTTCAGGCTGTAATGCAATTAGTGACTTTCTCTGTTAAAATCCCATTTTCTGCTACTGTAATTTATCTAGTGTCAGGTTGCAGTCTCTGGTTCCTGTTCTGTCTTCCTCTAAGATTGGAGTCCTTCTCTATGCAATTTTTATTCCGCATTAAGGTACTTTAACCTCTGAATCTACCCTTGATACTCTGCAGAGTTCTTACGTTTCTCACTAAAAGTCATTTTCCCAGTCCTTAAATCCTCCACAGCTTTCCCAGGTTTTCCCCACGAAAAACAACCAACATGCAACACCTTGCCATGCAGTGCTATGGCACTGGTCCCACTTACCCTGCGCTACACAACCTCCAACACACCCCTTTGTTGGCTTTTGGTTTCGTTTTTTTTTTTTTTTTTTTTTTAAAATCAGAGTCACTTTCACTCCTCACCTCCTAGATGGCTTTTACTAGCATATATTGAACAGCCAATTTACCACATTGTACTTCCCTGTGGCCAAGGAATCCCTGTCCAGATCAGATGCTTCCTGTGTCTTTCATTCTGTAAATTCCAGCCCGAATTCCTTGATTCTGCTGTCCCCTTCCTCACTTCCGCGAGCTCCTGTTGCCTGGGAGGTGACAGTAACAGCTCAATCCCGCTCCACAAGCAAGAGGACAGGGGAACCGGCCATCTGGACCAGATACAGATGTTTGGGCTGGAGGAGATTTTATATTTTACTCTTCTAATGGGGCTGACACCAAGAACAGGAGTGGAATAGCATGTGCTCACCCAAGGAAGAAAACCAGACTTTGGGACCAAAACTTGCACATCTGTCCCATACCCAAAATAATCCAAATGAATGGGAAAAGGTCAGATACATCTAACTCCAACTAAGAGTTCGTATTCTTTTAGTATCTGACACATGCACAACTGTTTCATGCTATACCCCATACACCTATAAAAAAGCGCATTTCAGTAAATCACACAAGTTCTACACTCGCTGAAAAACTGCTTTCAGATTTGACAGGTGGGAAGAACGTGGGCATCATGGAAAGTAGCTTGTGAATCTCATAACTCGGAGATGGATGCTTTGTTTTCCTTTCGGCTTTCAAGAGCAACAGAATTACAAAATGGCTCCACAATTCATGAACTTAGAAGCTGCCTTTGCCCCAGACCCATAACCCCTGGGAAAGCAAAATGCTAACCCACAACAGTGTTTCAGAGGGGTCTTTAAACACACAGATATTACGGGAAGCAGAAAATGTTGCAGGATTGACTCCAGAACAAGTATAACAAATTACTTTCTATTTTTTAATGTAGATCTAGAGGGAAACTGAACATTTCTCCAAAAGAGTGACCTCCCTGTCTCTGCCACATCTATTTTGCTGTCCACCAGCTAATAGCCTGTCTGTCAAGCAGACAAGCAACAATAATTGTTACATCTTCTTTGAAAATTCTTCACAAAATCTGAATCAAACCAGCAACATCATCGTTATTTTCTCAGCCCTGTCCAGACCAGCTAGCACAGGACAGGTAGCAGATGCGTGACCTCTTGGTTGGAGTACACTTCTGGGCCTCACCCTACCACAGGACACACTCAGATAAAATCAGCATTTTTAAAAGTTGGATAGTCCCTAGGCTGTTACACTGACTCATGCACGCTTGCACTGGACAGCAGAGGTCAGCTTTGCTCGTTTTCCTCCCCGAAGACCTTTAAAGTCAGTGGGGCTTTAGAGTGTGAACCTCGTGGGTCCAAAAGCAAGACGTCATATAACCCTTGAAATCAAAGACTCCCTTCCATTCCAGGAGCACACTGCCAACGCTTTCACACGGCTGCTTCTGGCTGCAGAGCAGATGAGTGTGAAGCGCGGGAAGAGCGGAGCACGCACCTCCACGGCAACCAGGGCTGTGGCTAGCAGAAGGATGGATGCTTTTTCCAGGCAACTTGCCTGGACACTTCACAGGTAGAAAAGATGCTGTAGAGTCAACAGCCTGAGTAAGCTGACGGCAGAGTTTGACACCAAAGACCTTTTGCAGGTTAAACACAACAAACTTCGCAGATGCAGAAACCTAGCCTAGAATAAATCTTGAGAAGCACCTACACTGCTTCAGCACCCACTGAACAACCTGAAGTGGCAAACTAGCATCAACATATCTCCCAGAGCAGAAGAACAGACTATAAAAACTGCTGAGAAGAACACACGGCGCTAAACACCCATTCTACTGTGAAGTCTTGGGGACTGCAGAGTCCCAAGGCAGTCTCAGGCTTCAAGTGGCATGGAGAAAGCAGAAGGCCGAGGTGGCTTCTGAGACACAAACAAATCTCCCACCATAGCTCACTACCTTCCTCCTAACCATGGTTCTAAATTCACCCTGCTGTCTGGGACAGGCTGGTCACTTTCAGGAGAGGATCCCACAGCTCAAATGCCTCGTACACTTTCAAATCCCCATCCCAAAAATGAAGACTGGCTTCTCCTAGGGACTGCTGGGCATTTTTCCTCTCTGCAACAGGACCGTCCTTTACAATTGAAGGGGTCTTTGGTACTAACTCGGTTTTAGGTTAAAGGATGCTGCTTTCTCAAGGATTTTTTTTTACCACTGCAGAACTATCTGAGCGGTTCTGACATCATTCACCTGTACGTGTTGCACAGATGGAAAGAAAAACCATGCATAACCAAATCTGCTATTCAAAAAATCAAATTAAAAAACCCAAAGGTTACATGATGTCATTCCTTTAAGTATATTCCTTCTTAGTGCTGCTAGGACAAAACAAATAGAAGAGACCATGTAATATGTTTTTAAACACGTTCCTTCTCTTTTTTTTAAGACAGCAAATGCAAACCATTTTTAAGTACTTTCCTATTAGGAAATGGTGACAGTCAAAAAGAAAGGTAGTAAGTCCCATGACTATCGTGGGAAACTCAGAATTTCCTCCACCCACCATGGCATACAGCTGATCGTTTTTCCAGAAAGTTAAATTGTTCCTGAATTTTAATTCTAAAGCACCCAGAAATGAAAACATTTCTATCAAATCCGTAAGTGGTTCTTCGTGGGTAAAGTGCCATTCATGTGAATACAGCATTATCTACATTTATACTAGAAAATTGTTTATTCTGCTGCACCCCAAACAAGGAGGAGATAAATGGTCTACACTATTTCTAAAAAAAGAAGATAAACCATTTAGGCTACCACAGAAACTGAGAAAAAGTCTGTGTACTACACGTTCTTTGGCAAACCTGGACATTTTGGCACAAATTGTTAACACGTGGGATGTATAATACAAAATAGGAAAAAAAAAATCACACCAATAGACAATAAACATTTATTGATCTTTGGCTTTAGAAATTTTCCTATTTTGGATACGGGAAATACTATATAAAATAATGGAAGGTGTTTTTTTTTTTAAAACCTAAAGTACTGCAAAACACTCTATCCTTTGACAGTGCACAAATGCAAGGCATGCAGAGTACATGTAGGGACACTAAATTACCACGTGAGCATCGCTGCAGTGGACATTAAATGTCTAACACGATCAAGGCTTTACAAAGGCAAGCAAGTTGGTGGGGCAGTTGATATACAGCAGCTATCACAGTTCCTCTTAGATTTGCTGTGGTATTACCATTAGCAACTAATAGATGTAAATTTAATCATGTGTGCGTCATAAAAGCAAAGTTAAATTATAACATTTCAACAGAGCGAATGGGGAGTAAGAAAGTATAATCCTGTTTCACGTTACAAAATTTACTGATGTTAAAGGAACTCAGGCGTTTAGACGACAAACCAATTCTTACTATTTTCACATTAATAAAAAGCGGCCTGATACATGGTAACACTAAGCAAGACAAAACCAGCTTTTTAAATGCTCTGCAGTAAAAAAAGCAATGTAATTTCTTACACCTAGTGTAAGGAGGCATTTGGTAAGCTTACTGGAGCAACATTTCCCAAGCAGTGTACTACATACAGTACAGATTGCTACGGCCACTTATTAGAGCCAAAAGCTCAAAATGCTTTTATAAGCCTTCCTCGGAGGAAGGCTTCCTTTGGTAGATTTGAATGAGCAACACCATCTCAACTTACCAGCACTTCACATTGAGAACGCGTAATTAACTCAAGAGTAGGCACCTGCTGTTTCCTCACTTTTTTTTAATTTCCCTGCTGAGCCAGACCAGGCAGGATTCCACCTTCGGCTCTCACCGTTCTCAGAGGCAGGGAAGTAGCTGAAAGATGAGGTTGGTTTCGCTATTCAATACCCTAAGCAGCATCCCACAGAACTGGTACAAGGTGTAACTTGTGCCTTTTCTTTCGGAGCCCCTTTGCTGGGTGCCAGCCAGCCACATTACAATCCAGCTCTTTCGTATTCTTTCTGCCCCAAAAATCTATGCGGATGCAGTGAACTTGAGCGCAGCCTTTCTGAGCTCACGCAGAATTACTTACCTGGCTGAAGTCACTCGTGTGCCTGCACAACTCGGGCGTAAGTGACACCCAGGGTGTCCCTACAAAGTCAACGCTTTCAGAATTGTGTAAGTCCTTTCCCCCGGCCATAAAAAAAAGGAAAACTGAATGCACAGCTGGCAGTGGGGTGTTGTATTACCAGTCAGGGAGTGGGAAAAGCTGTCAGATTATCATTAGAGTCGCAAGGACGGAAAAAGGTTTCTTCAAAATCTTATTTGCCTCCAACGTGTAATAACCCACGAACACACACGAACATTCTGCATGTCAAAAACTGTAACGAAACAATAGTTTTATAGCAAACCCCATTTTAAGGGCTAGCATTCCTTGCATTTTCTTTCCAAAAAGTTAACCTTCTATTATGCAGCAAAATAACTACAAAGGTACATGCAAGAAATTTAAAGCATGTCTTCTAGAGACCACCCACATTTAGGCACTTTAGTCTACAGTGTACAAAAAGAATGCAATGTTACTGTAGGTTGTTTATTATTTGTAGTAATTGTACCTAAGTATCATCCACACCGACTCCAAAAAAAAAAAATTAAAATCAACCACCAAATGCCCACAAAACCCCAACACAAAAGAGAGCAAATCCCCAGTTTTTTCCAACATGTGCTGCGCTCTCCCGTTCATGGACCCAAATGAACCTCTAAAGCATAAAGCAAACAAGACAATTTGTTTTGAAACAGCAGGTAACGCACCACCGGTCGGGACAGGTCGATATAATGCAACAACCACTTGACACCATCTTCACTGTGAAGCATGACAGTCTTAATGCTTGTAAAGCTGTAACTACAAAAATCGTATTTTAACAGTAATTTAGCAATAAGAGGAAGCTGGAACTTACATAAATTACATCAGAGTCTTTCCCATTTGGCAAATACTGAAATGAAGGGAGGGGAATCTTTTGTTCTTAGGTTTGCTCTACAGTAAGAAGTATTTAGTGCTTTTCACTTAAAAAGACAAGAAAAAGGCTATTAACAGAACAACACTGAGTTTATGTATGTTCCCAGCAACAGAGAGACATGTTTAAACTGAAATATTTACAGCTTGGAGGATGTTCCCTGTGCAATTTGTAACAAGTCTACCTTATGAGAAGTTTTAGGCTCAAGTCATTTAATAGCATCTTTACATGAATATTTGCTCACATAAATGGGAAGACTGAAACATTAGACAAAGTTTCCTGTCATTGCTATTACAGAGTATTTCCCCACATGTATTCTTCCTAGAAAGCCTTACATACTGAAAACACAGCACGATTATTAACAACGGGACAAAGGAAGGACTGAATACAGGAGAATTAAAAACTGTTTGTTGGCACGTCATGACATGGGTATGAACTGTACTTATGAAACAAAATTTTTGGTGCATTTTTCTTTTTCCTAGGTTTTTATCAAAAATACTATAAACATGCATTCTTGAAGCTTAGAAAATAAAGAGAAGCAGAGTTAGAATGAACAGAGTAAAGGAGAAAAAGGTTGACTTTAAGCATAAGGTATTTTAAACCAGGTTTCAAAAATAAAATACTTAGCAGCATCATAAAATAAACAGAAATGGCCTACTACTAAGGAGTTTGTAAAAAGCTACTCAAAACTCTACTGAGGTGTTTGTTTTATAAATAGCAGTCATACGGATAGCATGTTGAGGGAAACGCTGCAAATCTGAATAAGGATTCTTGACTGATGTGTGATCACTTAGGGGAAAAAGTTTGGTATTTACAGATGGATTTCACACTTCAATATAAAACTGCATACTTGTTGACACTTCAGTCTGGACATCAAGTTTTAAAAAAAATTTAGTGCAGAAGTATTTGACTTCTAGTTGCAGGCACTGATATTAATTAAAAAAAAATGAAAATATGATCCATGGTATCAGGATTAAAAATAATTTCCATTAAAAATGCCATTGAAATCAAAGTTATAAAAATACATATACACTGGCATGCAAAACAATGTCCAGTGCAGCATTACTCTCCTGGCAGTCCACAGTGAGAGACTCGAAAGAGTTAAGTGCAGCATATACAGATGTCAGTAAAAGCAGCCTTGAAATAACATCTTGGCCCCTCCCGCAGAGGAGGAAGACCTTTCAGCCTAGGATTAGGAGCGGAGATTAGACATGCCATCCGTTTCAGTGCATGCACTGCCAAGGCCACAAAGCATGGCAGACCTTGCTGAAGAACAAGTTGCACCAAAAAAAAAAAAAATAAAATCACTCCAAAGCACAGGACTGACTACTCTGCATCAGCTTGCTTAACTAGATCAGACATTTGGCTTCAATACTTGTTGCCTAGATGGTCCTTAGAGTAAATATCCATGAGGTCAAAATATTGCTCTTAACTTGCTGTTTGGGATTTAGGACTTAGGCTGCAGATGCTGAAAATAACAGTCTTATTTACTCATAATGGTAAACATTCAGATTTAATATTTGATTTAGGATACAAGTGACCTGTTGTTGCCTTCTTTTATTAAGATTTTGCTCAGCCACAATGGAAAGATTTCTCCAAGAGAACACACATTTTTCTCTGGCCTGATGTTCATTCCATGTTCCCATTTTCACCATGCACTTAATTCTTCAGTCTTAACTAAAACACTGTAGTAACTTTGTAGTGACAAAATGAACTCGGGGGTTAAGTCTGGGGGTTTTGTGGCTAAGAAATGCACAAATTGTGTCATACTGCAAAGCATGAAGCTTTCAAAAACTGCCCAAAAGTCTTCTCTGGAGAAATACGCTATGTTCAAAAGGAAAACAGAGGTCTTTGAGAATATAGAGGCATAAGGCCTTTTGCCTTGTAGAACCTTCCAACAGCTTTACGATTAGATACTTTAAATTTTCTATGCAGTAAATCCAAGACCTTTATTACCATTTAGCTGTAGTTACTGTGACAAAATACAAAACTTAAATTTTGCTTTGAGGTTAGTTGAAGTTTCCATACTCACTAACCATTTTATACAGAACGGGTATTCTACCTAATTGTTGTGTTGATGTATCTTGGTGGCATTTTTGTTTGTAGGCGAGTTTGACTTCACAATCCAGGTAAGCCAAGTGTACATCTCTATCCACAAATCTTCCAGTACTTCTGACTCAAAGAAGGTGAAGAACAACTGTCAAAGAGATGAATTTTCTAAAGTGTGTCCCTCTGCACAAGGATGTTCCCTTGTACTGATGCTACCTATTTCCCCCATTTCTTCATCTGTTGATTCTTATGCAAGAGAAGTCTGGAAGAAGAAAAACCATGCAGCTAAAAATACCTCAAAACCTGGCAAATCCTACAGGTTGAGAAGAGGACAAGTGCTGACTGAGAACATCGCCTGCAAAGTGGAAGAGCAGGCTTGAGATAATCCATTCTCTTTTTCCTAATCAACTTCTCTAAGCTCGGAAATAATACAAGTGTTACGTATGGACTTCCCTGAAGTTGCTGGAAGACTTGGATTTATCACTATCTTAATAATCTCTCTAAAGGGACTTTCATAATAAAAGTGCAGTGTTTAAACATTCATTAAGAAGTTTGTTTATACTTCAGCTAGAATTCAAAGTTATTTAAAGTACTTACAGGAAATAATCCTTCAAAAACAAAATATAGTCCTGAATTAATTTAGCCCAGTCAGTTCTGTGTAGGAACGTAGGGAAAAAGCTATAGACAGGAAAAAAGTCAAGCTAACAAGTCACATTACCGGAGTGAGAAAGAGATGTGCACTGAGGAAGGAAGAAAGTAAGAAAAGCTGATTCTTTGTCAAAGGCACCTTTCCTTCTAAAATCTCTCAGAAATGAAGTAGTTAGTGGGCAAAAAGCAAGAGAAAATGCTTAAGAATCCTGAATTAAAACTGCTAATCTCCCAGTCATGTTTTACCTGCTTTTCCATTTCTGCAAGATGCTTCTCCGCCCACACGCCCCACCCCAAGATGCTGATAAAGGTCTCAAAAAAAAGCGGTTGCCAGCTGCTGTTTTAAAGTAACTTACTAAAGAAGTGAGCAGGTACTCCTTTCAACCTTACATAATATGGTAAGTCAGGACTGTCAGCGTTGCCATTTTGCTTTAAAAGTCACTTTTGAGCATATCACACAGTTGTAGGAAGCATTGCTCACAACTATAGCAATACACTCCCTCCAGTTTCACTGTCACCTCACACTTCAAAGGCGTTTATTGCTATATTTTAGTTTATAATAAGCCTCCTAGACACATGTAAGGATTAAATGGCTCCAAAGAAAGACCATCTCCCACTTGGATCAGACGGCTGACCAGAAGGTCAACTATTCAGTTCTGCGGAACAATGAAACAGCAATGGCCAGAAGTGTTGATCTTAACTTTAGCAACATCCAGGTGCCTATTTTTCACTGTGATCAGTGTGACGTCTGAAGAATAAGACAGCATGAGCTCTTACCAAAAGCGCTGTAAAGCTCGGCTACACACACAATTACCTTTGCTGAATGCAATATTCTATAACTACAGTTCACTTTTACTTACGAGCTTTCAGAATAAATACCTATGCCAACAGAAACTCTGTTACTTAACGTTATTTTGAAGTCTTCCCCAGTATCCAAAGTTCATTCCTTTTCTTCAGATTGCAACAATATCTCCTATATAGTGAGCTGCTTCGCCTAAGTTCACCATAAGAATCAGGCTGGACTACACTGTTTTATTTTCCTGAATGAAATACATTGGATACCTAACTATAACTTAAAAGCTGGCCCTATTACTTCTACTAGTAATGATACATCTCGAACTAACAGAAAGGGGGTCCAGTATTGCTGGATCTGTCGTATTTTGTCATTCTATTAATCCAAAAGACATTTACTAGGAATGTTTTCGAGATCTGAATCTAAGAAGTCAAATATTTTTCTTTAGGCGAATTCACACAGTTAAGCCTTTGTCCCCATTAGTTATGAAAAGCTGGTGTGAAAAAAACCAAAGCTTTCAGCACCAGGAGCACTGAAATACGATACTGCAATGAAACCGGTAAAATCATGCAAAGTGTTCTCAGACATCCCAAATGCATGCGGAAGGTACTGGATGGTGTGCACAAATATTTCCCTAGTATCAGTAAATACAATTTAATAAACTAATAAATAACTTACAAGGCATTCAACACAGTAAGACAGTTTATCCCCATCTTAAGTTCTTGGTTTTCTGCATTCATTGATAGTTTGTTTTCCCATATGGTAGGTTTGCTACATATTAAATATTTAGTTAAGCTTTTCCATTTATAAATGCTTATTATATGCCAAAGCTGTACACAAATTCAAGAGAAAGAACATTAACATAAAACCAGCTAGTATTAGTTAAAAAACCCACTGACCTCTGCAAAGTGTAGTATTAATTTTTTAAAAAAACTACTGCATATAAATTCCCATTCCTGTTTTGCAATTACACAAAACATCTGAAAAACTGTCATCCTCTTTGTTTTGCAATGGTTTTATACTTGGAATCTATCTCTCCAGTTAAGCAAAACTTGTAAAGTTTATGCATTGCTCCTTACTGTAGCTGTTTTATTATACAGAAAATTTATTTCTGAAGCCAAGAGATATTAGTAGTTACTATATGGCCAAGATAACACAGATTAGAGTGACAAAAATCATCATCTGACAGAGCAGACATTTCAAGATTAACAGTTTAAGTAGATCTTTTCTTCCAAAAGAGCATAAGTTCTTTAGTATAGCTAAGTACCTTTGAAGAGGCACCAAAAACAAATAGCCCTTTCAACTGAACGTTCAGAAAAAATTCAATTTTCCTTTCAAAAGGGATCTTGAAATTACTAGATACACATACATCCCTCTCCCACGGCCCTGTAAGATACATTCAGTAATTTAAAATAAAGATTCCATATTTTATAACTTCATATATATTATATATTTAATATATAATATATATTTATATGTACATTACACAGACACATACACTCTCAGTCAGCAGGATTAAACTGTTTTGTTTTGAAATGTTTGGTGTCACTAATCGTCTCCTATTATTTTGTGAATTCAATGGAATTTATCTATTACCTGAAAAGAAATTTAAAAGATCCAAATGGAATCTGTGGATCACTATTAGCACCAATATAGATGGCCATTACTTCAAAGTGACTGCAGGGACTGAAATAATATATTTTTTATAACCCCTCTCTTACTGCACAAGCATTCCTGCAAAATATTTAGGCAGAAATACCTGTCAGGTCATACATCTATTCCTGTTAAATTTAAATTTTATACAACTTTCCTTACTGTAATATACAGTATCTCTTTTGTCCTGTTGGATTATTTCATTTTTCATGGAGAAAAGTGATTGATAGCTATCCAACAGAATATTTTTATTTTTTTTTAAATCCCCTCTCTCCTTCCATTGTATGGCTCAGTTTCAAGATTTAATTGATAGGCAGCCACCATCACTATAACCAGTACCCTTCTAACACAGTTCTGTCACTGACTGTTGATGCTTAAAACAAAGTTTAGAGGTTGGCTTGCTGTTTATGGAAACTAAGATACTCAGAGGTCGTATCTTTTCAGCACGCTCACCACCACCTGCCACCCAATAATGTCAGTCAGTCCCGATACTATAATTCAATTAGTTACCTACCATTTGGGTAACAAAAATAACAAACCCAGTTGCGATTTTAAACATTATAAGAATATTCACCCTGAGAACACAGAGGAAGTGTTTAAAAAAAATTCTGATATGTTTTCTCTTCATGTATAGTTTTCTTTTCTCTTCATCCCCTCCTGGGTACCTGGGTTTGTATCTAAGTATTTGACCTCACGCTTGCTTTGTCATTTGACCTGTTCATGCCACAGTCAGGTACTGATGATAGAAAAGCCCAAAAAGGCTTGTAGAAAAGAGGCAAGCAGCAATCCACCAGGTGAGGAAAGACAGGAGTCCCCGGAACAGGAGTGGAGTGAAAATATTCTTTAGGCTTCCCAAGGCCATTGTTATTTGTACTACAGTTACTTTCATCTTTCCATCAGCAGGTGGAGACTCAGAATAAACTGAATTGGGAAGCAGGCTGTTCTCTACTGGAGTGTCAGAATTCAGTTCTGGGTAGACGCCCCAAGAATAATTACCTGTGAAAAAGAAACAAGTAACAGATATTTGTATAATCAAATTCAAGTTCTGTTATTTCTGCCACTCTAAAGATCATCTTAGATATATTTTTCACACACAAAAAAAATAGTATTTACTAAATCTCAAAAAGTCAATAACTGTATTCATCTGCATGGCTTCCTGATCATCCTAGTAAACTGTTAGGGTAGGATTCACCTTACCTTTTGACACCCTACCATCTACATATGATATAGCTGCCTTGAGACCCCTGTCAGTGCTGGGTATGATTCACCTCACCAGGTGTAGCTGTCTACTCTAGAATGGGATAAATCACAGCCTACTAAAGCCTATTTCCATTGACATTTTACGAAAAGAATGCCATGACTGCATGGCAGGCTGTGAAAGACATCCCTCACAAGAAAGAAGATAAACAAAAAAAAACCCAGAGTGACATCAGATCTCCCAATAATGACATGAACCCAGTATCTCACAATTTCTGTTCAAAGAGACCACTTAAGATTGAAAAGCTGAAAAAAATTCATTTAACAGATGCTTATAAGGTTAAATCAGTAATTCTTTATACAACTCACTTTTAAAATACTTTTTAGACAAATATTTCAACAGAAGTAAACAGCCCTATTTTTTGTATTACACAAATTCTCAAAAATAAATCAAACAAATTAGCATATAATTGAAAGATGTCAAAAGCATCAACAGAAGAGGATGAGGACCGCTTAAAAGCCATAGACCAGTATATTTTAAGTAGCAGGAAGCTACAACGTATTTCTGTATTAAAGTACTCATACATTCGAATTCTCTTTAGTAAGCTGAAAATGTAAGAGCCCTGTATAGGAGACAACACATTTTTGTTGATCCAATTTTGCCTACCTAGCGTTTTCAAGAGCAGGGTTGTGTGAAGTAGCATTACCAATGGTGCAACGTACTGCAGTGCAATTACACAGAGATAATAGAATACCCGAGCCACCTGGGAAAACAGAAGAGAGCAATTCATAAGTTCTGGATGATCAAAACAAACCTTTACGAATAGATCTAGGAAAAACAAGCAATTTATTTAAAAAAAAACAAAAACAAAACAACAAGTACTTATGCAGTAAAGCTGTTTTAAATGTTTTCTACCACATCTTGGGATGTGACATATTTTCTTCAAAAGACCTAATGAAGAAACCCCTATAATGAACTCCAGTTGCAGGGCATTTACAAATCTGAGAGGAAGTGCTGAAAGGAAATAATTAAAAGCATCAGTTCTGTTAAAACGAACAGAAACAATTTTGCTTCTGCAAACTCCGTGTCATCATTCAAAGACTCCTCCTTCAATAAACCAGAATCAACGCTAAATATATGTTCAATTTTTAAAGTCCCCAGTGATTTCAAACTCAATCCTGTTTAAAAAATGAAGCAGTAGCCGCTGTCCAAAGCCTCATAAAAAGTAAATTAAAGTTAGGTTAATACTGCAGTCCCTTCTCAAAAGCAACATATTTTTAAGATATCCAACTGTGAAACACCGATGTTTTAAGAACAATGACAGGATGGTTTTTCATTAATAGTTGATCAATAACAGCATTTAAATGGTCTTTATTTCAGGTATACACTATGGTTCATTGAAATCCACTCAGATTTACCCCTCCCCCTGCTCCCAATCTGTTCCATCTTTCTCAAGATTGTTGCCTTACGTATTTTATATAAGCTATTGACCTAAAAGACAGGACCAAATAAAGAAGGAAAAAAAGTCATAAAATCAATAGCAAGCAAGCAACGAAATAAAGGTAACTGGATTTTAGAAAAGATGAAGGCATACATGACATTTTTGGAAATACTTCTAAAGCCTCAAAGGGCTTTGTGATGAGCAAGCATCAAAAAAACTAACATGAGACAAGAAATATTGTAAGAGAATTGATGGAATATGGTAAGAAAACATCATCGCTGTAGGATGACAGCTAGGAAAACTTTACTGGCAGTTCCAGGAGAAGATACAGAGATCCTGGATAAACAGATTTAGGAAACACCACATAAAGACATTATTGTTTTACAGATAGGGTGAAAGCTCCCAGAACCAAAATTATGCAATAACAGCATTCAACACAGTTCTGTCCTAACCAGTTGCTGCTACCTGTATTTCCTAACCTTTTTTCTGAAGCAAATTGCTACCCCCTTTGTTTGTAAATAGCTACTGCGTAGTCCACTTAACAACCTTCAGATACTCAGTGAAGCCAAGGACAAGATCATAAGTAATAGTGGCAATCCTAAGAGAGGAATCTGTCTTATGGCATACTTCCAATACTCCTCCTGCAATACATCCCAGCTCAGCAGGATCATCAGGCACCACTATCATGCAACACTAGAAATGTAAGTTTATTTTGCAGGCAACGTGCAACACCAATCTACAACAAGCTTACGAATTTCTACCTTGTCACTTTGTTGATGGTACGTTTCATTACTTTTCTTTAAAAAAAAAATCAAATTTTTCCTTTGCCACAGTAAGAAGATGGGCAGACAGTTTTGTAACTAGGGCAGTGCACTTGATGGTGGTCTGACAGAATTAAGCACGTCTCATTTTATAGTAAAATATAACCACCTAATCTTAAATTTTGCCACAACTCAAAAATCATAGTTGGGATTAGGTAACAGTATTTCACTCTTCTAAATTCAACTATTTCTTTTTTCCCCACATTGTAGCCACAGATCACTCTCAGCCTGTGCACTCCCCCAGATCTATTCATGCTGAACAGAAACACATCATATTTGTAAAGAACAACTCATGATGGGATCTTTTACGAGTACTTCCAAATAACTTAAGACAGCCATCTGCATAATACGGATGACAGACCTCTGTATATTTTGATCTGCAGAATTTCTCTGTAATAGTGCTCTTTTTACCAGAGACATAGTTTAGGAAGCTTCATTCGGATTTCAGCTTTGGTGCCACAGATGTCATAAGAAACTGGGGAAAACGCATTTGTACAGACAGAGGACTCCAAATTTGTAACCTCAGTAACACCATACTTACCATTTTCTGTAAATCAACCATACTTATTCTGCCAGCTTCCTTTTTCATCTGATCTACGCTTTTCTGGGCTAAATTCAGATAGGCCTGTAAATGATGACGCATCATAGCCAATCGCAAAGCACACAAGAGGATTATAATCCACAACCTCACGGTGTCAAATGTATCTTCTGTCATTCTGTGGATTAATAAAAAAAAAGAAAGGCAATGCTGTTTTCCAAAGGTCACCTACTGCTATGGAGTTATTTGTTTGTATCATCTGTAAAGAAATTTTGAAGCATATTGTCAAAAATACCTAACACAATCTAAAGTTACAAAGTTCATGTGCAAGCAATATTAACTTTGGTCCTCTGCTCCTCTCTCTACTGCTACTTCTTAGTAGCCCTGTTACAGCATAAGATCCAAATTAGTATGCATTGTAAACAAGAATAGCTCTTAAATGCTTAAATTCCGAGTAATGAAGACAACACACTACAAAACAAGCTCACTCAGATAATTACAGGACTTGATACACACAGTTCTAGATAGCAAATGTGTGCTTCAGTTGCCTTAGATACCCTGTTACAGCAAAACCCTCATTTTAAGAAAAACCAAGGAACAAAATGGGAGTGCAAAATATTTGCGATGTTTTATGTAATAGTTCAGTGGTCACAGAATCACCTTAGAAGCAGAAAACAATAAAAGCATCAGCCAATCGTATCTGTTATATGTCTATTTGACTACTACCATTTTGATTTATCTAGACTAAAGTGACAGTGACAATCACCTATGCTACTTGTACAATATTTATTTCAGACACCGCTCTTCCTGAAAATCCTGTCCATTTTTTATTTTTTAAAGTGTTTTAGCTATCAATTCCACATGCACTTCATCTACACACAGATCTTAAGACAAATTGCTTAGGTTAGTTCTCATGCCAGTGTACCCCAACTGTCTTCAGCGAAACCGCTCCTCTCCTACACCAGTATTAAGATACAAGGTTCCAGAAGGTGGCAGTGAGGTCGTATTCCACCCCTAGGAAGAACAACCCATCACTGACAAGGAGATGCCAGAAGATAGCAGCTTTTTGGGAACCACCACCTTAACATTCACCACTTTGTGACTAATTCTCGTTCTTCTGAAGTAACAGAAGCTTTTTAGAGCTCAGCTGCAACTTCCACACTATCTCTGAAAGCAAATGCTGTTAAATTTTAAGTTTTTCACATTTTTATGACTTTCACAGGGCACTACTTAAACTTATGGTTTTGTTCTCCATACCCCAGAAAGAATTTTTAAAGGGAATCTTACAAAGGGACGCTCTCTTTGCCCAAAGGTGGGTTCATAATGTAGTCCTTAGCGATTGGTTTTACCCACAGTAGAACCATAAATAAAGGTGCCAAGAAGTTTATATGTAGCAATGTTCTGAAAGAAAAAAAAAACAGGGAAAGGTTATTAAATACAAACAATTACCATGCTGCTGAAATGGGCGGTAGAGATTCAAAAGGAGAAATTCAAATTTTAAAATAGTCGTGAGGCAGGGTAAATAAGAAAATTACTTCCCTATTTTATAGATATAACTTATGTTTAAAAAAAACTTACATACTTTGAAATCCCGCTGCTTAAAAAAGTTCTCTTAGAACATCTGAAAATTTGATTTATTCCAAAGAATCTAATGATAGGAGCTACCTGCATTATTCCACACTATTGTAAAAGACAGTTGTTGAAAATGTCTGTATGATAGCATAACACCAAACTGCACTAGCTATTACAGTTTTAACCTACGGTCAGCATATAAGGATAATTACAGGAAGTATGCTGCTGTATTTATTTTTTTCGCTTTAGTAAAAATGTACTCAGATTAATTTCCATTATCTATATAGACCAGGGGAAGCAGTTCTCACAGGTCAGACTTCCCAGTTCAATGAAGATTTTTGCTTAGAAACCTTGACTAAATGAAACTAGGTAATTCCATTCAATTAAAGATATTCAGACAAAAACCAAACAATAGCCAGCATAGCTATTCTATTTTAAGAGCATTGTAGTAAACTGCACAGCTAATGTAAAAGTAGTACTCTCTTCTGATTTCTGAGTACAAAATACACACTAGAATTTAAAGAGAGGAGATAGTTTTCTGGAGTTTTTCCTGAAACTAATATCCTTCTTCGTTTCTGAACCTGATATCCCACTCATTTTTCATTACTAAAATGAAACAAAAACAGATGAAGACTTCAGTGCTGTCGTTCCGGTGGTTTTGCTAGTGCAATGCTTCCTCACTAACAGAATCAGCTTGTCTATACTGCCACCACCAACCAGAGTGCTTCGACACTATAGAAAAAATGTGGTAATCAACAGTTATTCTAAAGAACACAAGACCTTACTGATTTCAAACTATCAAGCTTCCTAAAACCATTAAAATGTTGGCATGTTTCAGAAGATGTCATCACACACACATTTAAATCATTGGTTTCAGACGAAGAAATAAGCCCTGCTAGTTATTCAGTGTTGCTAGGGAACACGACGGCATCAAAGAACAATCCAAAGCACTTCAGTAACTTGTGAAAGCATTTTACCTGAGTTTCTACTTATTTAAGACATCCTACTGAGTTAATGGACTGGAGTGTGCCAAAGGGTGGCAAGAATCCCTTTCTGTTTGAGTACAAGGAGAAAGGCTGAAAGACTCCTGAAGCAGGCTAAGGAAAATGAGTGAATGTGTAGAAGAGTGGTACAAATTGATTAGGAAGATTCCAAAACATAAGCAGCAAAGAATACGCCTGACAAAGAAAAAAACCAAACCATCTATCAAAAACAAAAGGGACACCAGATTATTTTTATTCTGTTTACCCCTCAAAAAAACACAACTCACTCCCTGTGTACATAAAAGAACCACATTAATCATTTTGAACATATTAGTGAAGTGGCAGTTAATCGTTAACCTTTACTTTTTTTGTGGGGGTGGGGGGGCAGGGCGAGGGGTTGAAGGGTGTCAGTCTTCCCTGTTGCCTTCAACAATCAGTTCCAATATCACCTAAACTTTAGGTTAGAGAAGATTTACTTTTCATAACC
The DNA here is from genome assembly GCF_964199755.1 of Larus michahellis. Classification (NCBI taxonomy): domain Eukaryota; kingdom Metazoa; phylum Chordata; class Aves; order Charadriiformes; family Laridae; genus Larus; species Larus michahellis. The sequence goes on from NC_133930.1 coordinate 82,420,390, forward strand.
CCACTCCAGTGGATATTAATTACTCTTTTAGTTCATGATTAATGAACTTCTGTTTCAGAGATTTTATATTTCTGCCTAGGATCTCATGTCCACAGATAAGATGTTGGACAACTAGATAGAAGATACTTACAAAAAAGGCACAAGAAATCTTAAAATATGGAGAACCATAAAAATTAAAAACTAAGCAGTGTATTTAGCTGAAAAGAACAGATTATGAGGTGATTCAGTCACAGTCTACACACTGAAACTTCACAGCAGATAAAACAAGCCAACATCTTACAGCTGTACCTGGATGCATTCAACTACGACGACTGCAAGTGTAACACAGAGTACTTGGTTATAAATTTACCAAGAGTGAAGGAATCTACTTTAAAAACAGATTAATTTTTAAGATGGGCATTTTTCGTTGAAAATAAAAGATAATGCAGTTTGCATATAAATAGTTTTCATTTCAGAAGATATAACAATTCTCTTAGGAAAGTGACCTGACTAAATGATCACAATGGCCTATGCTGCAGAATCTGTCATTAACATGTATTAAACATCAAAGGTCAAAATCTATGAAAGACATTTGGAGGTTTTCTCTCAACCAGAGAACACTGAAGAGAAATAGTTAAATCAGAGAAAACATTTTACTAACAAACTCAAGGACGGCTGAAAATTAAAATATTCCTTTAAACTGTTATTAACATCTGATCCTTATTAAATATTCTGGGTCATCCTTTCTTTGTGTCTTATCCTAAATTTATTAAAAGCACGATGCCCACCTGGAGGTGGGGGTGGGAAAAAAAAAAAGAGCCTGTGGTTGCATCTCTGCTTACTGAAAGTTATCTTAACTTCCAAAAAAAGATATGATGGGGGAAAGGAAGCAGTAAGCAGAAACATTCGTGGTGGAGGAGGAAAGGAAAGCTCCTTTAATTGGGACTCTAATTACAAGGCAAAGAAGGTAACAGACTGGCAGAGCAGAAAGAGGCAGGTGGCAAGTCTGCTCAGGATACGAAAAGCAGGCAGCAACAGAAGTCTTAGTCACTACCTTCTTCTTGGAATAGTTTGCTTTGTTTATTTTCAGACATTAAAGACTGAGTAGCATATATGTGCACATATTTTCTCTTACTGTGTTATTTTTTCTGTTGCTAAATTCAGAGCATCCAGATGCATTTGAGCCAGTCGCAAGCCAGGGAATGTCAAAAAAGCACCAATAAGTGAACACAGAACAGCCAGGAACAATTTGAAGGTTAGTTTAGACACAGGACCCCTAAAAGAAAAGAAAGGAAATAAGCATTTTCTTGGGGGGGAAGTTGTGGGGGTAGGGTATCAGAAACTACTTTCAACTCAACAGTATCTAACATTTAATAAAAAAAGCAAACATTATTCTATAGTTTTACTCTGGAATACCAGCATTATTACAAACCAATCTGGAGTTAAAATTAAAAAAAAAAAACAAAACAAAACACCAAGTCAGCTATTTATTTCCTAGAAAAACAGAAAACCTAAGCTACTGCCTGTAAGATGTTAAGTTTGTTAGTAGAGAAGGAAAAAAAAAAAGAATAATTTCATATTGTAATTAACAACAAAATATATAAGAGAAATCGCTAATAGAATGAATTTAATAATTATGTTTTTAAGAGAGGAACAGATGCATCAGTAAGTTTAAGTGGTCAAAGACAAAATGAATATTTAAGTTACACTACTTACTTTCTACCTTGATCCATCAAAAAGCTCTATCAAACTGTTATTACTGCAGTTTTTCACAGATTTATCTAATACATACATATGGCCAATTAACGTGTCTCTTCAAGTGATTTATATAGTTTGTTTTAGTGAACTATGGCGTATATAAAAAAAATTACTGAAGAAATATCCATGATCAACTAAGTTACAGAATAAACAAACACTGGATTACACAAAAAAACAAGTGACATGTAACTAACACAGATCAAAGAGTAACAAAAATAAATCTAGTGATCCACATGAGTTTCAGATTCTTTCTTAATCTGTGTCATATCAACTACCAAGAGACACCATCATCAACTCAACTGCTGCCATAAGCACAAAGCACCACACAAGTTCAAAAATACACAAACACTGAACAGGAAAATTAATACAGAAGTTAGTAAACCTGCAATAGCTTAGAAAAAGCAGAGTGAAGAAAGGCTAAGAAACACATGGGATTCAGTTAAGGGTTTCCCATGAATTTATTCATAAATGACAAACTAATCTAGTTTGAGGAAACTTCTGTTCCTCAAAAATAAAGAGATTCTATAGCTTCTGCATGATACTTAAGAACTTCCAAGCAAGAAATTCAAAGTTGCACTCCCACAGTGATTACATATCCCATAAATGCATTTTAGAGCATTTCTATAGGGAACGAATTGTAACCAAAATCCATTTTACAATATACTAAGGCTGTCTATGACAGTGATTGTATATTTGTGTAACATAACAAGCTATAGCATGTTCTTCAACAGCCTATGCAAAACTTGGATGTCCTGTAGCAAGCAAATGATTTTGCATAATTGGAGAACACTAATAGAACTTGAAAACAGGACTGAAGGCCAAAATTTACTCCTAATGCCAACTGTATCACAAGCTTTATCTGCAGCTTTTGCACATTCATCCTCTTGCATACCATAGGAATGGCAAAAGATACCTAGCACCTGTTTTAAGCAATCCTTGCAAAGCTGAAGGGAATTACTGCGAAAAAAGTGTTCATAGTTTTGAACAATATTTTATGAACTACAACAAAATGTGAGGGTAGGAACTACCTCCAAAATAAAAATAGAAAACACAAATGCAACTTAAGTTACTTGTGACTGCTGATGAATTATTTTTATTAATCCACCTCTTCACATTATTATAAATATTATAAGCATGTACAAGAGAAACACATGCAAGACAAATGCTTGCTAAGAAAATCCAAGTGATTCAGTTATAAATGCACAAATAAAACAGACAAATGTATTTTCAGGAACTTACTGCGATTCCAAACCCTGCTTTTCAAGAAACTGCATAGCACTTTCTGAGAAATTTGAGAATCCTGCAGAGACATAAATTATATGTATTTTATGACAGTACAAATGCAGAATCCCTTTTTTGAAATAAAATGCCAGCTAACAGGTCATCTTATAAACAAATTTTCTTATGTATAGCATAGCTCTTTCATGTGCTAATTAGTATGCCATAATTGAATAAAACTTGATTATTAACATCTCTGATATTATTACACTTCAGGAACACAAATAAAATTAACATTATTTTTTACAAACATAAGTTTTTGGGTTTTTTTTGAGTAAAGAAGCTTCACTTTACTATGAAAGGCAAAATGGGTTAAATGTAAAACTGGAAAGCAAATATAATTAACAAACGATTACACTTTTAAAAGAAATCAGGGAAAACAGAGGATATCCTCCAGAATCTACATTCCAAAGCAAAATTTCTTAAAAGTGTATGACACAGAGTTCACTTTAACACAGATATTCTCAAAAACGCAAAAAAGACTGGAAATAAAATTTTTCACATCATGCAATCACTAGAGGTGTTGCAAACCATAAAGAAAGGAGTTACCTGATTCCAGTCCAAATTCTAGATAGTTGTCTGTCACAATGAGGATTGCCATTGCTTTCACGAAGAAGAAAAAACCAAAGGTGACACAGACTGACCTTTCACCTCCATCCTCTACTTTGAAATAATGGGTAGTCAATGAAAAGAGTACCTTACTACACAAGAAAAAGGTCAAGGAAAATTAAGTTTGTAAAATAACTATATTTAAGAATTATAAAGCTGTGTTTTGATCATCTACACTAGGGTTGTTCTATGATGCGTAATTTTTTGTAAAAAGTAATACGCGTTCAGCCAATTTCAAGTTAAAATTACAGAATACTGGTAAAGCGTAATAATCACATAATGGGTAGCCAGGAATACACCACTCTGGAGTATAGCTTTGGTTTAGGCTTACTTATAGTTAATTGCAGCGGAATTCACGATCAATCTAGGAGAACTAAGCCACAGTTTAAGTGTAAATGATTACATAATCATAAGTTACATCAAACAAGAAAATAAGACAATTGTATTTTCAATGCAAAATATTGAGCTAAATGAAAAATATTCCATTAAACTACATAACTCAAGATTTAATTAATTTCAAAACCCAAAATACTACTTTTGAATGCAACAACTGGATGGCAGGGAAGTGAATAAACACAGGGGAGCTACATGTGTTCTTCCTGGATGTACAACCCTAAGCTATATGTACAAACAGGAAGAACAGGATGCTCCAACAAGCACTTCTATCAATAATGGGATAAGATTTCTCAGCTATGAGAATTTCTTCTCACAGGGGGTGCAGACCTGCCTTACAAGAAACTGTGACAAATAGCCTGGGATTCATGCTTAGATTATCATGTGACTGTTTACTAAACAGAAAACATACGGAAAGATGAAACTTAAAATTCTCTACTTCCACATGCGCATATTTGAGATTTCTCAGCCACCAAAGATAGTAAAATAACAGCATGTTTAGTACTATCTGGGAAATAAAAATCTATCCCATGCTCACCTTGGGAAGAAAAAAAAGAAAAAACTGACTTTAAAAAAGCCATATATAGTCCAACACGATATATTAAGTCCTTTCACGTAGCCACAAATATGAACATCTAAGACATCATCTGCTCTGTTATCAAGCTGTTTTTAAAATTGAAGATTCTCCTTTTTAACACATTTCTAAACATAATTAGTCCACAGTTAAAGAGTAGATTTGGATATATTGTCAACTCTTACTACTATGAATTGCGGATCATTATAAGTGATTTTTTCTTTTTTAAATGGCAGGCAATATCCAGTCCATATTTAAGTAAAGGACTTTGAGATCACTCCAGATATTACCTGCTTTGAAAAACCAAAGAGAAAAAGGGAAAAGAAGATTTTTAAGTGTAAACTGTACCCTTTTCTTCCCACCATGCAATAACATATTCATTCATATTTGCACTTTTTTAATACTGGAAGTATTTTAAGATGTAGATTACATGAAAATATATTTTAGAGTATCTATACAGTAAAACATTTGAACAGTCATCAGTTATTCCTTGGAGAAACTATATGACTACGCAATATCGCACTTCATTAGGCAGCACATATTGTTCTATTTCCCATATATGCAGAGAGGTACTCATGCACACAATGAAGTGGCCTAAGCACAGCATCCAATAACTCTAAGTTCAATGTAATCAACTTAAACTCACTTCGTACTTCACAGAAAGAACTGATATATCTACAGGAAGACGTACCTCATCCTAAAAAGAGGTACATAATAGGTCTGGAGATCTCTGTTTCTCTAATAATACATTCTTGAACCAAGTGTCTTTTTACAGCTAGGCACATTGATCACAAATTGAAAACACATTAATTTCAAATCTTCAAGTTATACATAGGTCTTCATAAGACTTTGTGATCAATAGTCCTAGCCTATAAATAGATTTATAATCCCCCTAGATACCTCATGTTTTCAACTACGGATTGTGCCTAGAGGATGTAGAAAATGCAAACGAGAAAAAGAAAGCATGCTGACAGTAAATTCCAATTATAGTGCAGATTCAGAACTCAATATATAAATTAATGATTATACAAACTATATGTAACTGAAGCCCTCTGTTAGCTGAATAATCACCACTGCTACCTCTTTTAGGGATGGAAAAAATTAAAGCATTATGGCTCACTTCATCAATTCCTTCCACTGCTTCACCTACGTTTCAGGACCTACTAAAGAAATAATTCTGGAGCATACAGTGCTAAATTAGTAGATTCCCCACCTTTTCTTACTTTTGTTTAGTCACAAAACGTGGTACACCTATAGAATTTGTGGTATACACTTTTACAAAAAAAAATTGTCTTTTAAATTGCTACAGTTATGGAATCCAGCGATACAGTCCACTGGTGTCTATGCACATGTTTGAAAAGATCTACCTTCTGTCTCTATTAAAATACATGAAACTTTTGGATTCACAAGTGAAAAACCAAATAAACTCCTCTGTATTTTTTCTAATTGCATGTATGTAGAGAAAACTATAGTTTAAGTCTTGGAGGTTTTTTTTAAGGTATTTGATGGCCGACTTTCCCTGAACCAGCCTTCAGTCAAGTTAAGGCTTTCCCCTTCCTTTGCTATGCCCTTGAAACATTTTCCAAAAGTAGCCAGTGAAATTTACTAATCTACCATCTCCTTCATTCCACTGGACTGAGGTATGAACCAATACCAACCTCACAGTTGGTAGCATGGATAAACAGTTCCAGCACAGGGAACTCTCTTTTAGCAGAACAGAAAAATAAATCTTTACATGTCTAGATAGTTTCAGGAAGACTCAAAGATGTTTCTTGGAGGCAGCATTTAGAAGACCTGTTCAGGGTTTAATATTTTTGAAAAGCTGCAGAATACTCTGTTGGTTGATCACTTTTGATGCTGATAGCCTGCGCTCACTGAACAGTTTCCAGTACCTGAAGAGAAGTAATAAAAGATCCTGCAAAACAAAGATGTTGCACTTTTTTTCCAGACAGATTACTGGCCATGACCTGCTGATTGTGGTGAATTTCAGCTTAAAAATGAGTTTTGCAATCTTTCTTGCAAAAACAGCATTATTGTTTGTGACAACTCATTGTGGCGTAGGCGACATTGTGGTGTAAGCCCTAGACTTAACAGCAGGCTGAGCATCAGCTGCCACTTGAGCATCTACCCAGTCTGGCAGGGGAATCTGGCATCATTCACTGAGGTACCTGCCAATGCAGCTGTACAAACATTTCAGCACATGAAACACGTTTAAAGCTAGCTTAGTTGTGCCTAGCACAACTACCATCAACGTAATGCCAACATACTCTAACACTGTAACTCAAATACTAAGTTTATGTACTACTCCTTTTAAGCTAAATTTCTGTTAAAATACAGATCTGTAGACTAGATTAATTTCTGGAATTTTTCTGAATATCTACACTACAGACATTTAAAAAATGCTTATAGTGGGTTACTGCACTGAATCAAAACCAAAACATCTATTTCTGGAAGCCAGGGCTGAAGAAAATTCCAGTCATCACCTCCAACTTCTCTAAGCTTTTTTGGGTCATTCAGTCAGCCAAATCCATAGTACAACCTATCACCTCTTAACGCACAGCCATGAAATAGAAGAAACACCTGTCATCAAAACACAAATTTGTTCTAGAATTAATTGTTGACATATTACCCTGACTGCTTTCAACTGAAAATATGGAGGCAACCAAATTTTTTTAATACTTAAATGACGATGAATCATTTCTGGTCTTGACATAATGAATCAGTAAATATTTGCGTAAGTTTTAAAGTATTCTCAGCATCCCAGAGGCCTGATGTGACAACACATGAATGAAACAGTTTTCTTCTGAAATCTGTTTTCATCTGCTTAGGTGCCAATGATCACAAGGATTGTTATCAATACCTCTGTATATCATTCTTTCCACCATACTCCTTCACCCAAAAAGCTGTAATGCCCAGAAAAACTTATGTTACCATATTTATGGAGATGTTAATTCTAATGTAAAGTTTGGACCATGCTTCCTAGTACCGCAGCCTTCTGCTTTGCCATTAACCCCTCAGACTGCACAGGATCACATTACTTCATCCCATCAGTCCAGAAACCATACAGGCAATTAAGCAAAGCCCTGTTCAATATGAAGAAGCAGTGACTTCACACAGATTTCTACAAAATCACCTACTCTGTACAGATGCCTCCAATTAAAACAAGGTCTATTTCATGCCACCAAAAAAAAAAATTAAACAGAAGTTGTACATAGTGATAGAAAACCAGTTCTGGCCATTTGTTTCCTTTCTACAATTGATAAATGACTCCTCAAGTACCTAGTACTGGATAAGTAATTATACTTTCTATTGTATTATCTCTTTCAAATTATCCAAAAAGGTACAATTGGTTTTGGAAGTGATTCATTTAAAAGCCTAAAATTTAGACTCTACTGTTTGATAACACATTACAAAGGGGAAAAAAAAAAAAGAGAAAAGGTTACACTTTTTTATTTCACAGAATTTATTTATTTTGGAAGGCTTGGTCCTACATGTCAGACCATTCTTTGGGCTTTCCCAAATTTGCATGTTTTTAGAAGTGCCATGCGCATTTTAAACTTTATCTTTAACCTTTCTCTCACCCCAACAAACTGACAGAAGTCCTTAAGGATTTCCTCTATAAAGTATACTGCCTATTACCAAAAAACTCAAAACAATATTGGTCCCTTAGCTAATACACACCCAGGTACAAAAATGTTAAAGCACGCAAATAACTGTTCGTAGCTTCTTAAATAAAATTTAGCTTTTGGCACACGGTCTTTTGCTTTTAATACTGTTCTATCTGATCTCACTTCCCTTTCAGTCATGTAGGAAGGCTAGTGAGAAAATACAGCTAATGTGCTTCTAACAAGCAGGGAATACTAGATTTGCTTCAATCTCCTCCAGGTCCAAATTAGGTCTCAAGTGCTTCAGCCAGATTAGGATAAAATTGGAAATGTTGGGTTAGGCTCAATTCATATAAAAATGGCAGGTGAGAAAGAAACAATCAAAAAAAAGATCCTAATATCAACTTGCATGTTCACACTACTGAGACAGAAAGCTTCCACTGCCAAGCAACTTAATCTTTTTTAATTTCTACATTTGGTTTTGCACTGAATATATGACCAAATGAAAGCAGTGATTAGGATTGTACTCAAATACCACTGTAACAAAGAATTACTGCAGTGGATTTTCCTACAATATATAATTCACAAATCTACTTCACCTAGAGTTGCAATCACTGTAGTATTAAAGTTGGCTACACCCAAGATTTGAAAGATGAAGCAAATGGAGCATTGCTAC